>NC_073708.1:14073085-14704513 GCF_023634085.1 Falco cherrug
ATAGAAAGCATCTGTCAAAAAAAAAGGAGAAAAAAAAGGAGGATCTAATTTTTTATTCTGTCATTAGGTAAGCCTGACAGTAAGCAGAACATGTTCTAAAAGTTTGCATCGTATTATTGATGTTCAGATACTAGAATTGGACAGCCTAATCAGATAGAACAAAGAATTAACATTAAAAAAAAAATACTGTGTGAGATAAGGACTTTTTAAACTCAGATACAAGGCACATAATGAATACGTTCAAGTTAATGCCTTCAGAACAGACAACAGTTATGTGACTTTATGGTAGAGGAAATAGTGGATGAGGATTATGCTGGTTATTTACCAGGAGACATGGAAAAAATTGTTGGATTAAAAATACCTCCTAGAAACCTAAGCTGCAAACAGACACAAGAAAAGAAAGTTACGTGGCCTTAAAAATTGTGAGGCACAAAATGGACATTTTCTCCTCTCTTTAGATAGATCAAAAACTGTCTCTACAGGAGCATTCTCCAGAATTGTAGACCAAAGTTGTCTATTGCATTTAGCTGTGAAGATGCAAGACACAAGCTACCAGAATCTCTGCTATCGTTGATGTTGAGACTGAGCGAGAGGAAAGCTGGTAATGCAGGGGAGGGAGCATGGGAGCATATGTGTAAGGTGCTATTTATATTTCTATTGTGGTATAAGGGTCTTTTATATATAGGTCATTTCTTGCAGCATTTGACTAATAAATCATGCTTATCACATTTCATTTTTATCAGATTTATATATTCCTAATAAAAAAAATTAAAGCCCGAAAGCACTGTAGTAATATTGTTTTTATTTGTGACTCATGCAGTGACTATTATCCTGTACAGGTGACTCAAACTTCTCTTTCTTTTTATCTTGAAGAATGTGCTGCACCCAAGACTACCGAAAGAATACAGCCTAATGGCTACTTTCCTACATGTATATTGTTATGGTAAGGGATTAGTCTGAATAGCGTATTTTTTAATGTGATGACAATGGAGAAAATAAATTGAGGGAGTATAAGTGTATGATGGAAAACAATAAAGTGATTTTGAAATATTTGGGAAGGAATAATTTTGCTCACACAAGGAGCCTGAGATTTGTCTTTCAAAACTCCCAATAAAAGGGAAGGTGGTTGTGGTTTTTTTCCAAGCTCTACTTATCTGTCTCATTTAAGGAGGACAAAATTAAGTAGTTAGGTTTTTGGTTATGACGTTTTTAGATCAAGAAAAAGCATCGATTAAAAAGCATTGTGGGGATTGAATCCATACCAAAACTGAAAGAAGAAATAGCTATACCAAAGATCCTGTTGGATCGGTTTTGCTTTTGCGTAACTTCGAAAAAAAACAACTTGGACAATTGAAAGCTAAAACAGTTGGTGTCTTTTTAAATAGGTATTGGTGTTCAGGTATTTAGTTGGTCATGGACTGGAGAGGAGGTTTTTTGGGTGTGAAGTTCTATGTGCTATTGCTAGAATCTAACACTAATAATATGGAAAAATGATTTGTACTGAAAGATATAACCAAATGAATGACATTTTTAAAATTCCATCTTCACATTTTATACTCCAGTGTAAGAATTGGTCAGAATTACTGGGTTTTATGGCTTCTGCTTCAAATAGTGACCTGTGATTATTGCTCTCTCTTTCCATTTGGTTGAAGAAAAAGATTCTGACAGAGTTGTTCACCTTTTATCTTCCCCAAGGGCTCTTTGAAGAAATAGAATGTTTAAAATCTTTCATGATTGGAAACATGAAAAGGGGTGAGTAATTACCCCTCTGCACATCCTAATAAAAATTGCTTTTCTGTCTGGACTTTGATAATTTGCACTAAAATCCTTCAACAAGAGAATTCTTCAGCATGGGCAAAAGTAATGAGTAAAATACTTAGTGATGTAATACTTTTTTCTAATCTAATTAGTCCATGTTGCTGTTTAATAGCACTTTGAATCTTAATTATCTTGCAGAGAAGCGTTACTAGAATAAAGCAAGTAATTGTCATTTTGAATTCAAAACTAGATTATTTTTCATTGTGGAGCACAGGTACTCCTTTGTTCTTTTTGTTCACAATTTGTAACTTTTGTTAATGGGCGTCCAGTCATGTTCAGCAAACTGGGAAGACACTGAGAGCGGTAAATGCTTGGGGTTTTTGCAGAAGTGCCTCATGTGATACCTTCTATTCTCAGCTATAGGTTAAAATTAGAACTAGACTGACATTGCATTAGAGTCTGAGTGAGAGTTCTAAATGGTTTTGGTAGTACAGACAAGATTCATAATTTATCTCTGCTCTTGCCCAGAAAGCGGTGAGTCGCAGGAAATCCTTGAAAACACCGAGTAATTGAGGTAAGCTGTTAAACTCTTTCAGATGCTTGGAGATGAGGTTGTTGGGACATCTGATTACTTGGGAGTAAATTCGCAGTTGTTTTACAGCCACACTTGGAAATTCACTTCTGAATTGTTGGCCACGATGGCACGACTATTAGTTTTTATTTTCCTGACAAATAATAAGAATTTGGTGGTAGTCCTGTTGTTATAGCATTAAATCTCCCTGAAAACAAAGTCATATACTTAGGCCCTCTTTCATATTTCATGGTTCTAAAGCAATATTTATTGAATAATGTTCTTTCCACAGCAAGAGTTACCCAGTGTAAGCTTTACTATGTTTTGTTTTGAGTACTTTTTTTTCAACTGTATAGTCCAATACTGGTTTTAGGAATGCAAGTATTAACAAATGTCTTTTCTGCAAAATTTATATAAGAAGAACTATAAGCTTAAAAAGGCTTATAGTTCAAACAATGTCTCTATACAACAAGAAACAAGAGATCAGGTGAATCACTTAATCTCAATAGAAGTTTAATCCTGAAAAATAAGGCAATTTAAATCGTAACTACTAATCAGAGCAGAAAACCCCTCATATAGTGTCTTAGTTATTACTGTTGCATATCGGGATGAGGAATGGGAAAGGTAGCTAGTATGAGGAAAGAAAGGTTAATCCTTCAAACTAGTAAATTTGATCATTTATGTGGGGGATGGAAAGAGGATACTATCCTCTGTTTACAAGAAAAAATTCAGTGGCTCTTTATGAACCTAAATGCCAGACTGCTTTGTGCCACACTGTCGCTGCCATTTGCATCACCTGTCAAATCCTGCCAATTTTTCTTAACAAACAAACAGTTAAGAATCTTTAATATTAATGTATTGGATGAGATTCTTCTTTATTCAAGCATTATAATTTGATTTTTATGCTGTCTTTAGAACAGGAAGCGTTCCTGACAACTTACATATGGTATTATTTGGCTATAAATTTTTAATTAAGTGATTTCAGTATAGTCAGGCTTTACAAATAACTATCTTAGCAAAAAGCATGGTAAACAAAACAGATTGATTGACAGTTTGAACACAAAAATGTTCACTAAGCAATTCTGGCTTATCCATGCCATACAAAATTATAATGGAATAAATGTGATTGAAAAGATTGCTCTAAAAGACAGGCCTGCAGCAGTTATTGTAGGGAAATATATGTATAAAAGACCTGAAGTTCCACTTTTGTTGTTATCTACCTTCTTGTTTGGAAGAAAGTTACCCTCACTCATTTAGTTTGAATGGACGTGTAAGAGGTTTTTCTTACCTTTCCCTGAAAGTATTAGTAAAAAGTTTAAAGGGACCATTCTGGTTATCAGTGTCATGGGTACGCTGCTGTTGGCATGCAGTTTAGCCCTCCAAGCTTATCTGAATATCAATATCTTGGCTCCAGCTTATTTCCAAAAATACCCTTCCCCAAATGGCTACAGTAACAGCAGTAAGAATGCTTTTTAGAGGGATGCTCTGATTAGCATAGCTGAGTATCCTGGTTTGCTGCTCTTCAGGAAAATATGTATTAATTATCTCACTAAGGAATGGATGACTTCAGAACTTCAGGCTATTTTTTTTTTTTTAATAAATGTGGAACCTGACACTCAGGGCTACAAGAAGATTTGGAGAGATCTGAAGAATTTTAAAAGCCTTTTCTTAAAGGTAATGCATTACTAACTATAAAATATATTATAATGAGTTAAACTATGGAGAAAATGAATGCAAATAAAGTATACAAATTTATTTCCAGCAACAGTTCAGTTTCTCTAAAGTGCAAAACTCCTTTACTTGTAAGTATTTATACCAGCTAGCTGCTAGGATGCAGTAACCAGGATTTAACTGTCCTATATTGCACGTAACAGCTTCATTTCTTCCTGGGAAAGGAATGAATGCTTGTATCTGCATTTAGTAATCATGGGCAGTACTCAGCCTACCATTGGAAGGAACTGAGAGAAGCAGTTGTTCACTGACTAAGAATGCAGAGAGATTGCAAGAGTACCATTTCTTATTATAAAAAAAATTAACCAGGTGCGATTACTTATTTCTATAAAGAGAAAGCAGTTGGTAAAATTCAGTTCTATACATTAACTAAATTTAATAATATTATCAAGTGGCTATTGCAGTATTTTAGTTTTCATGTCACTGTCCCCATCTGGTAGCTGATACATGTGCTGATATGTTGAGCCTGAAATTCACAATCAGATTCCTGTGACTGAATCTGAACATGTAAGGATCATGACTGAAACTGCAGTTTGCATTGGAACATTCACTGCTGTGAAGACACTTTGGGAAGTGAGAATACACAAGATAAATGAAGAATTACAGAAAGAAAAGGAATTCAGACAGAGGTCTGCAGGAAGGTAGGTAAATTATAAATCTTTCTAAGTATGTGAAAAGCTAGACCGTATGTTACATTTCAGAAGACCATAATCAGTCTTTTCAGACTCATCCAGAGTCTGTTTAGTCATTACTCCAGCAGAATTCCCACTGGTTAGAATCCAATAATATGGTCAGGTCAAACCAAGAATTGTGTTCCGTGATAAAAACGTTAGCATATACACTAAATCCTCTAAATTCAAGTATTAAAATCCTCTCCTGTGTGGATATTTTCACCAGTGGAGGTTTTAATTTGTTATGCCTTCTTCTCAATAGAGGCATTAACAGGGTCACTTGGTCTGCTGTCTGCCCAGCAGTTTCATGAAATGTGAAGGAATTTAGCATTCTGGTCTTGGAACTCTTCCTAATTTGTCAGATATGTTTGAAATGGAGTAAGAAATTCAAAAGTTACTAATGGAAAATACAAGGAGAAAAAGAGAATTGGCCTAATTTTGGTAATTCTTAAGTCCCCTTTGGAAAGCAAGTGAAAAGAATCCCTAGCTGATTTACCCTGTTTGATTGCAATTCCATTTGGTGGAACTGAAGGCTTTCTTTTTAGGGAACTGCTTAAAAATTAACGGCTTTGGAACTTAGTTCCCTGTGACTTTTTACTCTGTTGCCCTGCTGCAGTACAATGAAAGTGAATGAAGTTATGTCTTCCTTCTGACTGTAAATTTGAAGAACTGTAAAATAAAATTCCTATAAATTACCTGAGCCAAACATTACTTTATCTTCTTTTCTTCCCTGAAATTGATAGCATATTTAGCATCTAGATATAATAAAAGTTGTTTGGCATCCAAAAAGGCTACTACTGTCTATTTGTTCCAGAAAAGTAGAACGGATAGTAATTATTGCCTGTATTCATTGTTGCACCACTGACAGATCTTCTTTCCCTTGTAGGCTACTACTTGTCTGGGAGGAGAGAGCTGCTTTAGCAAAGCTCAAAGAAAAAGTTATTAATGAAGATGGAAGAGCAATTTTAAGGATAGAGGAAGAAGAATGGAAGGTAGTGATGATAGGAATGAATGCTGCTTGGATTGAATGACTGATGCATTAGAAAACTACTATTTACAACTTTATACTCACAGCTGCACTATTTTTAATCTATGAAGTGCTTACTGTGTGCTTTGCTAACAATTAAGACACACTGTTGTGAAAGTGTAAAAGCAAGCTGACTTTTTTAGTCCTCAGTATTAAGTATTACTCTGCAAAAATAGAGCACCAAAAGCTTTTTTGTGTTAGAAATTATTACAGTGCAAATTATGAGTTTAATTAAATAAATCATCATTTAACGTTAACACGCCTGAACTACTGAAATGTGTCAAGGTGAAAACCCTCTGTTTAGGTGCAGGAAAGTGTTTCTTACGGTTGTTTCTAAGAGTAAAAGTGAATCAGTAGATTCCCAGAATACTATTGTTCTTGTTTCTGATGTATGGAGGGAAGCAGCTAACTGTAGAATCAATGACAGAGTGGAAGCCAGCGTCTGTTCTGAGCCACACAGAAATGCAGATGGCAGTTAGTGTGAGGTGATGAGAATTAGACCATGTTGAGGGCAGTGAGAGAGTGACAGCCACACTCAGCAATACTCTGGTGTCCACAGGGCAGTGTTCCTTGTTCAGGACTCAGAGCATACAGACATTGTGGCTTTTCTATTCCTCAGCACTTTTACTCTCAGCTGCTCACTGTTTTTCTTAACAGAATAATAGAATTTAGATCACCATTTAAATGAAAAAAGTCTATTTAGAGCAGTTTTCTCTTCAGTTATATTTGCTTTCTTCAAAGAAAAGAAATAAGCAAGCCTGACATTTTTCAAGCAATGACGGTAGTGCAGATATCTAAATCCTGGGAGCAAAAACTGGGCAGGTTAAATCTGTGGTCAGAATGACCCATATTGGTGGTGTTCATTTCAGGATGTTATGGTGTAGCTTGAGAAGAAAAAAACTGTTACTGTTTCAAATAAAACTTCTATGTAAGTCTGTATTCTTGTATACTAAGTGGAATTTCTTCTGGTTCCTATTTCTTGTCTTAGACACTACCTTCCTGCTTATTGAAACTAGTCCATCTCCAGGAATGGCAGCTTCATAGAACTAGTTTGCAGAAAATTCCTCAGTTCATTGGAAGATTTCAGAGTCTTGTTGTTCTAGATCTATCCCGGAACTCAATTGAAAGTATACCTAAAGAAATTGGTGAGCTGTGCTTTCTTTTATTTTAAGCTGCTTTCCTAAGAAAATTAATCTTACACAAACATGCCATTTGGGGGCACTTTGCCTGTCTAACAATCCTATTGAGTAGTTAGGAAACAGACAATTTAAATGTGACAGCGTGATAGAGATCTTAAAACCATGCATTCCCTATAAATAAATAAATAAAAAAATATGGGCAGATGGAGGAGACATATCTTTATGAAAGCTCAGCATGAGAAAAAAGTTTGTAGGCGCAGCAGGTACTAGACATCAGAACACAGCTAGAAATGTGGTACTGAAAAAACAGGCTTCGTGTTCTGAGTCCACGACACGAGTAGCCTATGTTCCCAAGGGCTTTTTTGATTTTTTTGGGCTTTTTTTCTTAGCAGTTCTGTACTAGAGAGTCCTGAAATCCTCCTATTTAAATTTCGGTGATTTTTTTTTTTTTCAGTGAGAACACTGAGCACTTGTATAACAGTAGAAGGATAACACAAAACAAGTAATACTGTATTTCAAATAGAATGAATGTGAACATTTGTGATTTCTCATTTGTGTTCTCTGCAGGCCAGCTGACTAGCCTCCAAGAGCTGCTTCTCAGTTACAACAGAATAAAGTCTGTTCCTAAGGAAATAAGTAACTGTGTCAGTCTGGAAAGATTGGAATTGGCTGTCAACAGGAGTATCTGTGATCTTCCTCCTCAGGTTTTGATAGACTGTTTTGCTTAGTTTTATTTAATGTATATTTTGAATTTATTTATTTATATTTTGAAAATAATTATCATTAAATGTTGTGCTCCCATGTGAAATCAGAGTATCAAAGCAAATCTGAAAACTACTCCACAGAAACAAGTATGTGAACAGTATTTGACTAATCAAACTGAAGCCATATGAGGACATACATATACCTGAGTGGTTGAAGGAGCCAATCTTTATTTTGTCCAGATAAATGACTTAGTGCATACAGGACAGTGATAACATTTGACGTTAATTTGTTTAGGCTGAAGGTCTTCACTGATTTACCGCACTGAGGATGTGATGCCTTAGCACAGAGAATTTCCCCTTTATGGTTGAGAACACAAATTCATAACATGTGCCAGGACACAACTGTAAGCACCTTTACCAGAGCTGCTGTCAAAAGGGTTTGTGTGATTTATACAACTGCCTGCACAAGTTGAATGAATGTTGTTCTGAGACATTGAAAGCAATTAAGAGAGAATAAAAACAATTGCTCACCTACTACTGAGCTTTAATTTGGACTGACCTAAATGTGAGAGACACCTGCATCTCTGTTAAGTCTCTTAGATAGAGATGACAATTATGTAACCATTTGTACTTGCTTCAATTTATTTAAAAACCCAGTAGTGGCAATAGTTGACAGCAATCATTGCCTTGCAAAATTGAGTGAATCCAACCAGTAATACCTAACAACACATCTTCAAATGAAAATATACACTAGTAATCAGAATCCAGGATTTACAAAATCTACGTGGATACAGGTTATATGGTATAATGTAGAGTGATAGCTTTTAAATTAACAGCTCATAGAAAATACGTGGTTCTGTCCTATTGAGACTACAGTGATATGAACACCATGAAACTCTGGGTATGTGAACTTGAGTGGTGTTCAGTGTTTAGACAGTTGGCCCAGATTTGCAATTAACATCTTTACATCACTTGAACACTGTAAAAGCGCCTGAAGGCAGGATTCACCAAAGGACTTAGGTGTTGCATACTGAAATAAGGCTATGTTTAATTTTTAGAATGTCTTGCCGTGGCAGTAGACTTCAAAACATTGCAGGTGTCTAGGTTCCCTCTAAATTACAGTCCATGCAATTTGATTCATAAAAATTTAAATATTTGACTAATGAAAAATGGTGTATTGCATGGAGTATGAAATACTAAGGACAGTGGTGTTTCTAAAATTCCTTTTCTTCTCAGGGCTTAGGGTATACCTGTGTTGTAGTCACGGCATTCAGCTTCTCAGCATTTAGGGCACTCACTGCCAGGTGGGAGATAAAATTCTTCTGCCTGATCAGTTTCAAACCTACCTACCTTCCAGAACTGTAGTTGTTAGCTACTATCAGCTAACGGAACTCAGAAACCATTCTGTGTTTTCCAACTCCAGAACGTGTTGTAATGTTTCTAAATCGTTCTTTTTTTTCAGTCCACATTATTACAGCAGTGCTGTAATGCAACAGCTATACAAATTTACATTAAATCTTTCTTTTCAGCTCAGTGATTTAAAGAAGCTTTCACATATAGATTTGTGCATGAATCAGTTTACTACCATCCCTTCAGCTCTTCTCAACATGCCAAGTCTACAGTGGTTAGATATGGGGGGAAATAAACTCCAGGAGCTTCCTGAGGCAATTGACAGGTAAATAAAGCTCGCATTTTGGCCTCAGTTCAACTGGATTGAAATTCTAATTATTAAATCCGACCTCAAAGGATTATATTAATGTTAATATCACTGCAAACTTAAGATTTATCAGTCCTAATGTGTTATTTTGGATGAGCTGGAATAATCCATATAACAAACAATAAATTCAGTACCAAGTTAAATATTTCTTGCCAATGACATTTTGGACCAGAGGTTAGGTGATTATCTTGGATGTGGGGTTTCCTTTGAGAATTGGTCTACCTTTATGAGAGTCCTTTATGTGGCTGTAAAAATGAACCGATTACTTTTTATTAATGATGGTAAGATTAATTTTCTGAATCTTGATTGCTTGCACGAATACCTATTTTACAGAATGGGAAATCTCCACACTTTATGGCTCCAAAGGAATGAGATAAACTCTTTGCCAGAAACCATTAGCAATATGAAAAATCTCAGTACTCTTGTTCTTAGCAATAACAAACTTAAGGATATTCCAGCCTGTATGAAGGACATGACAAATCTGAGGTAAGAAAAAGCAACAGAAATACAAATAAAAATACTAGAAGATAAGTTTTAAAGTCTGCCTTGAGTTGTACATCCTAAAGTGATACTAAGGCATGTCCACAGTTGTACAGATGGACGCAATACCCTGTAAGTCAGCATAATTACACAAATTCGCAACAGTTGAGCATCTGGTCAAGAAGGGTTGTGTAGCACAACTGATCTGAGTAAGTAAGCTATGATAGTTACAGTCCCAAATGAAAAAGGAGACTGTGATATATATGTTCTCATTTCTGAAAGGTCCAAACGCCCACTTCTAATTGACCTTTTATATCACTCTCTAAAGCCAAGAGCTAGGAGGAAAAATATGTGACAAACATAAAAACGACAAGAAGTTGAACTTTAGCACTAGAGAAGTCAAGAATTCAGGATTAAACAAAAAGGATTGGGTATAAGGATATGGATGAAACTCTCCTATATTTTATTTGAAAAATAAAAAAAATAATTAAATGTAAATTTTTAATTGGTAGAACTTGAAATATTATTTTGTATACTGTGACAGAAACTTTCCTATTATTTGCATTTTTATTTGAATTACTAGATGCTGGCCATTTTCGAGAAAGAACCTTAGTCTAAATAAATCACATCTAGCCCAGTTAAGACAATTCTGTTTTCAGATGTTTTGGAAGAAGGCTCAGGGATGGACCAAAACCAGAGGGAGACAGGGCTGGCTATTGCCTTGCAAAGCTGGGAGGATGCAGGCATTTGCACTCTTGTTGTCATCCACTCATCTGGTTTTGGAAGTTCAGTAAGGTTGACAACGGGGTCAGGCAAACCTGAAGACAAAATGACAAGGACTGCAGGATTTTCTCCCACCACAATCAGCTACGGTTATTAAAAGGTGTTGTCTTGGCTTAGTTTACTTAATACTACTAATACAGTGGTGAGTTTAGTATAAGAAAAGACATTTTATTTTGCTCAAAAAACTGTTTGAAGAATCTTAATTGTTTCAAAAGAGTTGTTCTCTCTGGACAAAACCTGTTGCAAGAGTAACCTTTTCTGATGAACTGTCAGATTTGTCAACTTCAGAGACAACCCGCTGGAGTTAGAGGTAACGCTCCCTCCGTGTGAGAATACAGAAGAGGAGGAGCAACAGGAAATGTTTGGCATTGAATTCATGCACATGTATATCCAGGAGTCACTCAAGAAAAGAGGTATGGCTTTTTTATTATTTCAGATCTCTCGGGAATGCAGTGCTGAACGGAAGGATAAACAAAAGCTAGGATACACAGACAAATAAAATATGAATAATCTTCTTAATAAATGAGTTAATATTTTCAAAAAAATCTGTAAAGAGATTTTTACTGAGGGTAGGTTGCAGTAAGAGACCAGGAGAAGCACTTCTGAACAGATGTGCAGGTGGCAGCTGTTAACTGCAGAGACACTTCATTGCAGATATAAAATGTTCTCTCTGATCTTCATTCTATTTATCATGAAGGCCTAAAAATTTGATGACCGAAATGCTCTTGGTTTAGAACGCTAAGGAAGCTTTTTTCTTACCAATATTTCATAAATGAATAATCAAATTAGCAAAAATATATCAAGATGACAGTTTACAAGTAAGCTTTCGTCCTTAACGTTCCCCTAGCGCCAAGGGCTGATCAAAGTACCTGGGCCTACTTAATTAACCTAAGAGGAAATACAAAGCTATCCTGAACTTTTAAAGTGAAAATAAAGTATGTTAATTGCTCTTATTTTAACCCATTGTCTTTCAGGAAATCTGGAAAGCTGTACTTTTGGTACTTCTGTCATAAATGATAATGAATAAAGAACGTAACTGTGAATGGAAGAACATATCAAGTATACTTCCTGGAAAAGCAGCACACAGCAGGTTTTAAACGTTCTTGGGCATTTTATTTTTCCACTGATGAGAATTTGTTTGCATATTTGTAATTCCTAGTGAAACTGGGTAATATAAGACCTTTCCTGGGCACAGGAAAGACTTAAAGAGCTCTTTATAAGCAATGAATTAGCTTTTTAAAAAATCCAGGTTTAGTTTTGTAGGGGTTTTTTCCTATCAATTCCAGATCTGTCTTCTGTCATGTAGTTGGCTCTGGTATCAAAGACAGACTTGGGACAGCTGTCAACAGAACATTCTCCAAGGACACAGCAGGCTCTGTATAATACTGTAGTGCAGCCTTGTATCCGTGTTGTTGCAAATATTCAATCCGTCCATGATCAATCAGCAGTTTACAGAGGTGACCTATCTCCTTTCGTTCTTCAACAGTAAGTATCCTGGTTTCATAGAAAGGAGGAAAAGAATTAACAACGTGTCAAAAGAATAGTTTTGTTAATTTAACATCAGTAGTTAAGCTTAGAAAAACTAGTGAAATCACGCTTAAGTTCAACTCAGGCAAGCACGACTGTTTAAATATTTTTAAATGTACGTCCATGAAAATTGTATTTTTAAAGTAGAATATTTCTATAAATTTCATAATTAAAATGTTTCTATAAAGTAAGTCATTTTGAAGGAGCCAAAAAAGTTTCATGTACCACTATACGTAATTTTGCTTTTCTGCAGAAGTCCATTTGTTAGGAAAAAAATTACATACCCTTGTAAAGTATCAGAACCGCTCTCGGTCTTGCTGCACGTTTGCTCATGTTCTTCCATGTTGTTAGACTGATCTTCACTTTCGTCACTTGTAGAGGCTTTGGTTGTGGTTTCTCGCATACCGCAAGTGGCCCAGCTACTCATTCTCTGAAAATAATTAAATTCTACTGGTCCAAGTCCTACTGATTTAAAGAACTCCCTGCCTACATAATGTGTCCAGTCACACTTGTGATGGCAACACAGTGCAATAACAATTCCAGCTACAGGCTTACAGTCATCTTTGTTGCTTTCATTATCAGCAGAGTTGTTAGAAGCCACCTCTGTCTTATCAGTCCTAGAGCGTTTTGGTGCAGGCTCTTGAGATTCTCCATCACAGCAAGTTGTATAACTTTCAACCAGGCATCTCAAAGCAAGATCTAGGAAAAAACCAGATATACCCCCCAAAAATAGCGATGAACACCATGCCGTTATTTGCATAAGGCTATATGCCACGAAGAATAAAAGCATACATCACGAACTAGGTCAAAAAGCAATTTTAAGCATAACCAAAAATTACAAGCATGCTTTGAAAACATGAAAACCCTAAATGAATATTATTGAGACCCCTGGAGCTACTAAGGGCTTATCCTCTATTTGTTCTACACAAGTAAATTCGAAATACTTTGGTTAACAAACTGGCATATTATCTCTTCCCTGTAAAACATTCAAGTATTTGCTCTAAAAGTCTGATATCTAGGACACAATCTATGTAATACATACATGTATTTCTTAAATGCTTAACTGTCGTCTTTGTAACAGTACCTATATAGGTGTCGTATTTGAGATGCCTTTACTTAGCAGAGACGTAACATTAGAAAAAGCGTGTTTAAAATTATCAGGACAGAAACATATTCTTCTCATTTTCAGAACACAAATTGAGAAAGAAAAGTATTTCAGAGTAGAGGTGGTGGTGTTAAAACAGTACTTCCAACAGTTTACAAATATATGACCCATGCCACCACACACTATTCTTTATTCTACTATTCTTTTAGATGTATAGATAAAGAAAGGTTTTACTTCTGTCTAGTGTAGCCTTGCATCTATTTTCCACTTACTATTCCACTGAAGTCAATAGATGTCAGTAGATATTTAGATGACATATAATTGCTTCATTCACTAAAAAAGGGTTAAGAGGGCAAGAAAAGCTTAAAAGGACAGTTGGGAAGATCAGTCCATCCAGATCGTAAGATTTAGTATTGTAGTTTTCTGCAGTTCACACATATGTAATTCATACCTGTTGCAGCACCACATAAATGTTTCCCAATACCTACTAGTGGTAGCTTTTTCTTCTCTAAAATAGGTACTTTATCTGGAGAGAGAAAAAAAAAAAGATAATGCCCACATACAGTCCACAACAACCCCAGAACCTCTATTATTATAGTTGGGGCAATATTTTTTTCAGATAATGTAACTTCAGCACACTTAAAAAAAGAAATAAATGTTTACCACTATTAAAAATACAGTGGACTGTATATACAGTTATAAGCTATTCAAAGGAAAGTTTCTTTTTTAAAAGAAGTTAAGAGGATTGGATGTTGTGGCTGAGAAGCATATTTAAACACTTCAGCCTTTCTATACTGCCTATGAAATTTAAATATGTTAATGCATCTCCTGGTGACAGGTGTTCCCACGAGTTCTGTAGTACTGATATGCATAGCAAATCAATGATATGCATGACTTGCTTCATTCTGCACGCCTACAACCAACAATGCAATGGTTTTTAGTCCTGCAAGTTCTTAAAAAACATTCAAAGTGGTTTTGTTTAGGTATTTCTCACCTACATTGATGTCCTCCTAAGTGTATAAAAAGCAGAAAATTTTAAGTCTCCATTTAATACATGTATGTGTGTGTATATATGTATATACACAGAGCATTAACATGTCCAAGTAACCACTGAGAATCATGTTCAAACCCAAGTACATCTAAGCGTGCTACATACAAATTGACTTGAATTCCAGTACTCAAAATCTACAATTAAGCCTCTAGTTACACAGTTATGCAAGCCGAGAAGGAACTTACTTAAACATAAGTGCTGAATATCAACTTGAAGCCTTTCAAATACAGAATCTCTCCTTTTATGTTTTCCATCCACCTGTGTAAACATAACAACAAGATCATTAAGCAGGGCTGCCCACTCATAATTATACTTTTGCTCCAGATATTAATGCTAGACTTTTTTTCCTGTCAAGTCAACATCTGCATATTTCCAACATTATACACCAGGATTATTTTTTTTTTAAATAAATTTGCTATTGCTGAAGTATGGAATGTAGGCAATCACACTTCCAAAAACTTTTAAAATGTAAAGGTTTTGTTTTGGTTTTAAAGATAAAAAGCAAATACTAATAGCTTCAATGACAATAGTTTAAAAATTATAGTCTGCCAATGTGACAATAACCTCTTACCTTGAACCTTGTAGTTGCCCTTTCCACAAGCAAAAACTGAACATTTTCAGCATCCTGTAAGGCAACGTCAACCCAGTGAGACAGCTTTCCTCGCCCAGCTCCAAACTCAACAAAACATCTTCCTGGACCGAGTAAATGTAGTTTTTCCATGTTACCTAAAATAGAAGCCTACAAACATCAAAAGATTATACAAACCAAGCAAATACATACATCGTGTATTGTAATGCCCAGTGGAAAATGATTACTTCACCAAACTTCAAAAGACTTTTTCAAGCCTTTCCTTCCATGAGGGATTAGGAAGAAGATGATGTGTACACAGAGGAAAGGGATTATAACTTCTGGCTAGTCAGCATAACCCTGCCCTTCTTCCACTGCTCGCAGAACTCCACCCGCATTTTTTTGGAGTGGGATTTGTAGGATCCAGGTACATGCTATAATACTCTCCGCCGATTCTCAAAGTAGACATCCAAAATATGGGTACTGTACTAGATCTTTCTGTGAAGCATCAGTGCCCGCAGAGCCCTCTCTCTCTGCTGCAGTTAAGCATTTTGTAATACATAGGAAAGCTAGAACATGGGAAGAAAGTAAGATCCAGACATTTCTCACTTTTAGATTTTCTTCCCAAAACTTTCTATTTTGCTACAGTCTGCAATTCATCTCCCTTACAGTTCTTGCTGTTCAATGCACTTAAAAAGGCAGAAGGCAAACTCGGGCTCTCCAGTTCTTTTTATGCATCTGTTATATAACCAGGAAGTCTAGGACCAGCTCTTACAGAAAAAGTAAAAAAATTCCTTTTTAATTCTTAGTAAATACAACATTTTACCTTTGGTAGCTCAGATTTATTATGAGGTAATATAAAATAAGAATACATTAGTTAAAATTCAGAATACCACCACATAATTTGTAATTTATTTCAGTATCCTAATAAACTTTTGTTACTAACATTTAACACAACAGCCATTCAAAGGTTATATACATGCTATTATTTGAAGAGCATAGTTACTGAGCATCTCCGATTTCCTCTACGTGAAGTGACGAGCATCATGGATGCACAGTCACTCAAATTTACAGCAGCAGAATTCCATGTGTTTAAAAACATCTATACCTATGAGTAAAGCAGCGATCATACCTGTTGTTTCAAGTGTTTGACAGCAGATTCCCCATTCTTTGGGTCATTTAAGGCTTCTTGTAAAGCCTGGTGGGACAGTACTTGTTCCTTAAGGTGAAGTTCCAGACCTGCATGCAAATGCAAATACAAAACTTGTAAGGTATAGGTTTCCAGTTTCCAAGAGTTTTTGTTTTTGTAACACATACGTTACAATATTCAGACATGAGCTCAATCTGTAGCACCAACAAAACAGTCTGTTGGGAGCATAAATCTATCATCACATGTTTATAACAGAGCTGTATTATCTGTAGTGGTATCTCGAGTGGGAAACAAAAAACACAGAAGGAAGGGAAATTAGCAATATGAACAAAAGTTCAGTATTTTATCATTCTCTCAATCTAGTATATTCTTCTGAGTAAAATTTAGCTATAGAAGGATTGCCTATTATCTTGCTAATAATTACTTCAGATGCGTTTAGTGCCAAATGTCTTACATTTTCACAGATATCTAACAGCAAAAATGACAATGAAATATTCAATCAATTCAATTTAAAACGTCTTATTTTCAGTATTAAGTAAACTCACCAGTACTTGCTTTTTTCAATGTGATTATTAAGTTATCCAGCTTTTCTTTGGATAGAGAACAGATAGGTACCTTTTTAAGGGGGAAATAAAAGTGGCATCCATAAATTCAAGAGCTTTTTATCTTTGATAGTTCTTTAGTCGTATGATAAATTGCAATATGTTATGTAGGGACTAAGCTTTAGAATAAATAAATGTACTCACTTCTTTTTCTGGTATTTCTGCTACGTCTTTTAAACCTGCATTAATATCTTGAACAAAGTAGACCTTTAAAATTCAAAAGAAATATGATTTTGTTAATCATCAGGAAGCAAAATGCTAAATTCTTCACTGGTTTTATGATAAAGTACATAGCAATAGGAATCCACTGCAAAAGAAGATATTTCAAGTAATTTTTTTCCCTATAGTCTGATCCCGAGTCCCCACCAGAAATGACTGTTCTGACGCATTTTGACAAGACTGAACGTGTTTGTAAGAGTTAAGCTGTCAACACTTACTAGACTGATGCCGGAGGTGATTTTAAGGTTTCCCAGGTAATACTAAAGGTACGATACTCATAAAGCAGAAGGGCAGATAATAAAGAAGCCATCTTCGGTTTTCTTGAAACAGCTGTTGAGACATACATCTTATTCCTTCCCTCAGCACTGGCTGCAACTCGGCCTAGCTTTCCACAATTCACTGCTAGTTTGAGTGAAGCAGCCAGCTGGTTAGGGCAGCAGACTGCCAGGGGTAGGAAAACACCTAGAAAACACCCGCTAGTTTTGCTTTCCAAGGATAATCTGTCACTGAGTTTCTAAAATGAATGGCAATTGTGAGAGACTATTCTCAGAGAACGTTTTTGAGAAAAACAAATTCAGCATTTTCATTTGCAACTAAGACAACTGAAAAGTTGTACTGAACTATGGTGAAAGGGGACACAGAGTATGAGGAGACTGGAATGTGAATTCCATTTCAGCAAGCACTTAATTCAGCTTCCATATCGTCCTTCCTGTAGTGCTTGCTAAGACTGCTGTCCTCCGGTTCACAGCTGCTGTCAGCACAATGAACTCTCTGCATGTAGTCGACCAGTTCATTATTAGATCAAGCATACGCATGTACATGGTCATGTATGTGGTTAACAGGTCAGTCTGTTTCTTTAACTTGAAATTTAGGCAAAATATGTAAATATCTACAGCAAAACAGTCAAAAGAATTTGAAAAACAGAGGATGTTAACCAATCCTTACAAGTAGTTAACCAAAGGCATGGCTTTGGGAGAATAAATAGACACTGTAAGTCAGTCAAGCTAAGAAAGTAACAAGATAAGCTCAGGGAGAACCAAATGGGAAAGAAATTAAGAGACCAAACAGAAAATTACTTGGAACTATGTATGAACTAACCTAATTAGCATACTATAAGACCCACCGTGGAGCAAGGAAAGCCCCCTCCCAATACGGCCCCCTCCCCACAGACCAGTGAAAAGAAAGGATGCCGTACCTTTAAATGGAGACTTGTAAGGACCTATGAAAATTGTGACTAAACCTGAGCGTCAGCAATTGCTCAAAGTGCATAAAATGCTTTACTACGTGTTAACTGGTGTGCTGCCTCGGTGGTTTAACCACCTAGCACCCGGTCTTGTGCAAGCCTGGAATAAGTGACACGTCAGCCTGTGTGCAAGACTGGTGCCCCGCGAGCCGGGCCACCAGCGCCGAGTGCGGGGCCACGGGCAGCGCTGCAAGGTCGCGGGGCGCGGGCCTGCTGAACACTTACTGGCTTCGGCTTCGCTCTTGAATTACATTTTTTTAAATGCTTTTGTAGTTGGTCTTCGTATACAGTGCTAAAATCCAAATGGAAAGAAAAGTTACGTAGATGCATTTCTCATGCGAGCTCTGGCAAAAAACAGGAGAGGCATTTACAGGTACTCACTGTTTGGGATCGAGAGGGCACGGAATTCTTTTCCTGTCATTTTCTTCCTAGTCACAAAAGAAAAGTTTTAGACAACACTTCAGCATGCGTTCAGCATTCCTGTTCTAGAGATGCTGTTGAGGGACACCTGATTTTCATAAAGCATCTACTCTGAGGTAGGCACGTCAACTGGAATGGAGAAATTGAGACAAGAGTTCAGTACCCGAGTGGCTCCTAAGAGAAAGAACAAACCTATAACGTAACGGCCGCGTTCCTGCCGGGCTGAACGAGTGGCCTCAGCACATCCGCTGCTCGAAGGCTGCACCGGCGCTGCCGCTCCCGCCCGCTCGGGCGGCCATGTCACCCCAGGCCCCAGCCGTGCCGCCGGGGCGTCCCCTCCCCCGCCGCAGGAAGGTGCCAGCTGCCCCGCCCGGCCAGGCCCGGTACCTCCTGCTGCTCGTGCTCTCCGCAGAAGCGCCTCCCGGGAGCCGGGATCATCTTGCAGAAGCGCTTCTTCCTCTCCACGAAGTAGGCACAGCGCCCCGGGACCGGAGCGCCGCGGCCCAGCTCCGGCGCCGCCATTGCCGTCCCAGCAGCCCCCGCGGCCACCGCCTCGCCTCCATCTTGAGGCTCCTCCTCCGCGGGAGCCGAGCGCCAAACTCGAAGCGCAAGATGGCGGCGGAGAGTATGTTCAACAGGCCCGTGTGCGTGCAAGTGAGGTGCCAGGGCTGCGAGGAGAGGTGAGGGGCTGGCTGGAGCGGCGCGGCGGGCTCTGACATGGTTTCCTCACAAGCTGCGCGGAACCTTTACTGCATTCTTTAGGAGAAGGGCTGCCGAGCGACAGGCTCTTTTCTGTCTTTTCTTCCTGCCTTGTGCCCTCGCGGCTGCTGGGTGAGAGGCGGGCCCTGCGCGTGGTGCGGGCGGCGGGCTGAGCGGCTGCCTGCGTTCTTCTTGCTTTGGGGCTGTTTGTGGGGCCCGCCGCGTTAGAGGGAAAGGGACTTGGTTGCGGCATGGCCGGAGGCAGCCTGCGAGGGCTGGAGTGGTGGCGGCGCCTTGCCGGGGCGGAGGCGGCACTCGCGGCGGGGAAGGCAGGCAGCGGCTTTACAGAGACGCTTTAGGGCTGCAGGCGCCCCGGCTCCGCACGGGCCCTGCCGGCCCGGCCGCTGTTAGGCGTCTCCCGGGCCGCGGCGGTTGGTGCCCCGCGGGCGGGCCCGCCTCCTCCCCCCGCAGCCTGCGGCCGGCCCTGCCGCCGCCTCCGGCACCGCTTGGGCGGGAGCGCGCAGCCCGGCCCGGCCGTGCCTGCGAGGGGCGAGGCTGTTGGGGCGCACGCGGCTGCGCGTGTGCCTGGCTCAGCGCTGGTGTTCGGGAAAAGCCAGGAATCTTGCACGTGCCGTGTCTCTCCAAAACCCGGTGAATTTCCGTAACGCAGGCCCGGTCTGGACTAGTCACTGTGTGCGGGCGTCGGGGCTGCTCTGGCTTGTCTGTATGAGAAGGCACAGAAAGGCTGATGCCTGTGAGTGTATTTTGTAATGCAAGTAACTTCTCGAATGACTGAACAAGTAGATGAAGACAGTGTAGCGGTGTATAAATGATTTTCAAAAGTTGCAGCAGTCGTTAATAAATTTCAGCAGGCTTTTTCAAAGGTTCTGTTTTATGGACAAAGTTTTAAAGCTTCTGCCTTGCTAGTTAAAGTTTGGTGGATAACAAGCAACAAAAACACCTGTGCTGACTGCGGAGCTGTGATGGCAGCTGCAGCTGGGGGGCTTTCAGGTATTTTAGGTAGTAGTCGTCACTAGGACCTTTCTTGATAGTTCTGCCTAAATTTTTGTTTTCAAAATGTCATCTGATTCCTGTAATGTGGCTGCAAATGCACATTAATTTTGGAGAATGATTTCTTGATTAGTTACCAAGTTTCATCTTTTTGTACACAGGAGATTAAATGTTCGAGTGAGTATTGAGCTACTGTCCGTTTCTAATCCTGTTCATAAAAAGGTTTGTGCATTGGTTACATTCATGTCATTCATTAAGCATGTTCTGAATTTCATTGTATAAGAGAACAAATATGCAAAGAAAAAGTCAAACAGAATTTTAGTGTGTTTGTCACTTGACCTTATTTTACTGTTGATATAATTATTTGAGTAATTTAGTTGGTTTGGAATAGTGGTTGGGTTCTTTTGTTGGTTATATTGGTATCTGAGTTACTGAAACTTCTTTCAGTTCTGTATGTGTACATGTGCAGTGGTCACACTTCAGTTGTGTTGGAAGAGCTCTCAGGTTTCTACTTCCTTTCTTTCCTCTGCTACAGAATATTGTATTCTTCACAGGTTTGAGCCTTGTTATAGAGAACAGGTGCTTGGGCCTATTGTACCAGGTGTTTTGCATAAACCCCAGCCTTGTAATGAAAGACTAATGTCTACAGAGAAGGCACTTTTCCCAAAACACTATGTAGACCTCCAGCAAACCAAGAACTTTATTTAAAAAGAAAACTTAGCAGCGTAATGTTAACAATTTTCCTCATGAGCTTACTGGATTTCATCTGTATCCATTTTATGAAGCTCTGTATTCAAATATACAAACTCTTCAGAAAGTTGTTTCTTAAACTTTTAGGAGTAGTATACTCTGAAAAACTTCCAGTTACAGCAGTGATGTGTTTGTGGTCCATTACAGTGGACTGCTAGTGCTACACTCTTATTTCATGACTGGGGAAAAATAGCAGATAGTTTTCTTTCTGTAAAATGATGAAGACACATTGAATTATGAAACCTTTGCTGATCAAAGTTGAAGGGTTTTACTTGATTTATTTTGGTGTGAAACAGTTTTCCTGTCTTTTCTACTGTAATAGAAATTGTATTAAATGTTTTCCACCTTCTGAATTAGTTGCTTGAATTCTATTTTACTTGTGGTTAAACAGTGAAAACATTAAATACTGTTTGCAGTGTTGGTTTACAATATTTAAACAATCCTACAGGGTGATTTATAGTATTTTAAATTGTATTTAAATGTCTTTTTTCAGGATTTAGCTGTTAGATTGACTGACGATACTGATCCTTTTTTCCTTTATAACCTTGTCATATCTGAGGAAGATTTTCAAAGGTAAGTGAAATTATATTTTTGTCTGTAAAACATTTCTAAACTGCGAAAAAGAATGAAGGAATATTTTTAGCTTAGAGTGGTTTATCTTAGAATTTAGGTTTAGGCGTTTTTCACTTGAGGAATTTTGTCAGTATTTTGGTAGTATTGTTCTATTTGAGCAGTCAGTGAAGCAGCCAAGTACAGGAAGGTGATTGGCTCAAGATCATACAGCTGAATGACAGAATCCTGATGTTATGTTCCCTGCATAGCTACAGCACCACAGTTTACATTACTGCTTGCATCTTCTGTTTGTTGTAACTACTTCTTAGAGACTGTTGCGTGTGTGTGAACTATTTTGACAAATAACTGCAAGAGGAAAGTCTGTTTGCATGGACATGGATTCACAGACCTGAGCCTTTGCTTTCGGATTTCTTGCATGCTAATTGTACCGTTGGGTCTCATTTCGCTTCACTTGCTTGGAATTTGATCATCAAACTTGAGGACCAGGCATGAACAGTCCAGTCTTCTGCTTTGGTGTTTGCTGTGGTGGTTTTGTTTCGGAGGGTGTTTTTGTGGTTTGGTTTTGTTATTTTGTTGCTTTTTTTAAAAAAAGAGATGTGGTCAGTGTGCCAATCAAAAGGCAAAAGTAAAATAGTGTTTGTAAAACCAATGTGCAAAAGTATTTTGTTATACAAGGTATGGCTTTGCATATATAGACAGATACATGCATACACTGCTGAACATTTATGTCTTTCAGTTTACTGCATCTATGGTGAAGTTGTGCAATTAAATAAGTAGGCAAATAAACAAAAAGTCTTGATAACAATTGAGTCTCCACTCATTGTCGTTTGCTTCTTCCATATGCCCTTATCCAATAACTGTACTGCTCTGTGCTGTGAGGGAGATTTCTACTCAAAGGAACATTTGTTGTGCCACAGTCGTCATCTCTTTTTTTTTTTTTTTTTTTTTTTTTTTCCTTAGTGCAGCCTATTTGCAAGAGCTCTTGAAGTCATAAATATCCTCTGGTGATTATTATCTAAAGACGTGAGCACATTTCTTCTGTGTTCAAGATTGAAAATAACATGCTAGCGAACTTTAGTGACCTGATCAGAGTTGGTTCTTTCTACTAAACAAAGTATTTTTATAGGAAACAAATTATACTTTATATATTGTTAATATGTTTTTTTTTTTTCCAATCTGTTTATATAGTTTAAAAACCCAGCAAGGTCTCTTGGTAGACTTCTCTGCTTTCCCACAAAAATTTATAGATTTGCTTCAGCAATGCATTCAGGAGCAGAACAAAGATATCCCAAGGTAGGTAATAAGCGAGTGCCTTATTACTCTGTACATGTTGAGTTCTTAAAATACTTGTCAGCCACTCAGACTGAGAAGAGTCAGTAGGAAAAGGATAATTTAACCTTCCCCTGGATACATCTGAATATCAGTCAGTGGACGTTACTGACAAAACCTGAGTCTTGGGAGGACTGAGTGGTGAAATTGATGTCTAGTAATAATCTCCCCATCTGAGTCAAAGCTGGCAAGCTTCACAAGCTAGCAAATGTGCAAGATGCGGCACCGGTCTCTTGTTTGTTTTATGCAGTTTAATGCTAGAGAGGTAATTGAATTTGAAGGACCGAGGTCTAAATCATTCTATTTCACAGGAGAAGGCAAAGTTACAAGGCATTCTGACAAGATGGGGTGTTTTTCTCTTTCATTTCAGTGTTCAGATATTGAGATGCGAGTTGGGGAGAGTTGAGGCCCACTCTTCCCTGTAGTGGCCTTTCCAAAATGTTGTTTTAGTCTGTGTGGGTACTGAGGAAAGCCCTGTCCAGAGTACCTAGCTTCGTTCAGTAGTCAGGCCATTTCCTAATGCATGTGCTGTGGGCTATGGATTCTACTAGGTTATAGAATACCTAGAAGTCAGGAGTCAGTTTTCCATCTGAACTTGGTTACAAAGGCCATGCTTGGTTTTGGTCTCCTAGATCTATGGACTTAAGAAAATTTTGCAAATAAACAAACGGACTAGTTTTGTATATTTCTTATTATAAGGTGCAAGCATTTTAGTTTATACTTGTTTGTAGTATTAACTACAACATAGACATTGAATTTCTTTTTCAAATAAAAAATATTTTATTTGAAAATGGCTTGTAGGATTTATGTGTAGTTTCAGGAAAAGAAATATACTAAGCATTTTATTATTTTTTTTATTTTCCCTAGGTTTTTGCTGCAGTTAGTTTCTTCAGCATCTGCTCTAGATCACACACCTGTCTTTTTAAATGTAGTGGAGACCAACCCTTTTAAACATCTTACCCACCTCTCCCTAAAATTCCTACCAGGAAATGATGCAGAAATAAAGAAGTTCTTAGCCAGCTGTTTGAAATGCCTTAAGGTAAAATGAAGGCTTGTCATTGCTGCAACTAGGCCTTGATGCTGTGTGTACTTAAGCATTTTTTCAGTCTTTATACTTCAAAAGTACGTACCGAATTGTATGCTCTGGTTTACTTCTTATTTTAGTTTATATATGTCATTGCATGCAGTTATTTGGGTGGATATTATAAACCTGTTACTATCACTCTAGCAATGAAAAAATTACATGTATATTCAGACAAGGGCTATAATTTGAACTGGCAGAAAATCAGGTATTTTACACATGCAGTGCATATAGTATGCAGCTGTTGAATGCTTCTGAATGTTTCAGTGTCTCATGCTGCATAGCCTTGTGCTGACTGCTGGATCAGCTGCCAAAAGTAAAATACTGTAAACTTTCAACCTCTTTGTTCTGCAGTTGGGTATTGGAAAATATGCATGTGTATATAATTCTAAGGCTTTGTGGACTTCAAAGGGCCAGTAGCTATAAATACTAAGTTGAAATTTTAATGTTGATGCAGTTGGTAGCATGCTAGGTTTTATCTAATGAAAAATTAGTGGTCTCGTAGTTTCTGTTGTCAGTTTCAGTTTCATAGCCTGAGATTTGTGTCTGCTACTGTGCTGTCATGTTTATAGCCACATAATAAGCCATTTTAATAACATAAATTTACAGTGTTTCAGTTTATTTGTTGTTTGTGCAACTCCTTTGTAAACAGGTCTTTATAATAAGATACTGTTTCCTTGTACAAATTTGGTAAGAATTTCATTCAGGGCTTTTACCTTGTCATATAATGCATTTTCTTTTACATTTATTAATTATACCTTACTCAAAATGAATTTTCTTTAATAAGATGATTTTTCCACAAATATAATGGGTATGCAGTTGCTTAGGCAGGATATGCTGATAAAATGGAAGCCAAATACAACTTTTATTCTGGGATCTAAGGGTTTGACTTGTTGTCAATTTGTACTTAGGAAGACAAAATAAAGTTGGAAGAAAAACTTAAAAAAACTGAAGAGGATCTTACCAGACAACTGAGCTACACTCAACAGGTAATACAAATTTTTTTCTTGTTTTAAGTTGCGCTTAAAATCTGGGGAAAATGCACCTTCTTGTGGGCTGGTCCGTTAGCCAGTACCTAGCCAAGAGATACTTCGAGAATGAGTGAAAAGAAGAAAAGTAATCTACTGTAGCTTTACATAAGAATGAGTAAAGCATGCAAATGATGAGTAAAATTTAGTTCTTGCAGTACTAAAACAGAATTCTACTTTATTTTGTCCAGTTTACAGGATTTTACATTTGCGGTCTGTGTATGCACACGTTATATACTAAATATATGGTAGTGTGGTGGTAGATATACTCCACATAATCTATGAATGATTGGAAATCCTTATATTTGGAAAAAACTGTGTGAAACCGTTATAAATAAACTGACAGTCTTGGACTGCATGTTACTCTACTGCTGTATGATTTTTGCAGTCAGCCCAGTCAACATCACATATGTGTTTCAAGAGGATGATTTGGGTCAAATTCTAGATTTATCAAAGTGACTTTTGGCTATCATGAAACAGGAAAAAAATCAACTAAAACTCCTATTATGGAGCTTTTTTAGAACGAAATACTTGTTTACCTCATCTTTGCAGTGACACCCCATCCCCCAACTACAGCACTTAGTGTTATAAGGGTAGGGAACATCAGCAGACTGCTTTTTCACTCTTAAATAGTGGTTGGAAGAAAATACAATTGGAAAAGAATAATATTTTATCCACAGTGTCAGAAAGGTGCTCTTTAGCTTCTCAGTATCTTTCCTGATTACAGAATAAACAGATGTTGTGGCATCTGGTGCTGAAATTTGGACTTCTATTAGTAACTCTGTCCTTTTTAAGAAGTAACAGTGAAGAATCATACAGTATTGACTGAAATGCTTAAACTTTAAAAATTTAAATTATGTTTTGTCAAACTTAAACAGAGCCTGTCGGAGAAAAGCCGAGAACTAGACAAACTGAAAAACGAATGGACATCATACACTGCAGCTCTAACAAACACACACACACAGGAGCTGACAAAAGAAAAGGAAAGAGCTCTCCAGGTATGACAACAGAAGAGAATCAACAATATCTTTATATGTAAATAGTTTCTTGGCTTGATTTTTCACATTCATTGAACAACCGCTTAAGTTTCTTTGCTTCTGATAGGCACAAGCTCAGTACCAACAACAGCATGAACAACAGAAAAAGGAATTAGAAAATTTGCATCAGAAAAGTATTCAACACTTGCAGAACAGACTGTCAGAACTCGAGGTCATCAATAAAGATCTGACAGAAAGGAGATACAAAGGAGACTCCACACTCAGAGAACTGAAAGCAAAGCTTTCTGGAATAGAAGATGTAAGGCTTATTAATTTCTATAATGAGACTTACTATTTTTAGAGCATTAACACTGCCTGCCTGTGCGTTTAATATAGCATGTTAAGTTTTTTCAGCTCTTTCTTATTCCACTTTATGCTTACTATTAGATATATCTGTTTAAATTACTGTTACATGTTTTCTTAAAAAATGAAACAAAATTCTTTCCCGATATTCTAGGAATGTCAAAGAGCAAAGCAGGAGGTGCTGTCACTGCGTCGGGAGAACACTACTCTGGATGCTGAATGTCATGAAAAAGAGAAACTCATTAACCAGCTACAGACACGGGTTGCTGTTCTGGAACAAGAAATCAAAGATAAAGATCAGCTAGTTGTTAGAACAAAAGAAGTATTAGATGCAACACAAGAACAAAAGGTTCCTTCAAGTTTCAAAATAATTTTCTCAAGCTCTGTAGAACCTTCTTAATTACAGTCCCTATAGATTAGCAGCTGACCATTTTTACGAATACAGCAAGAAAGCTTTCAAATGTAGTTAAAGATGCTAAATCATGGCATCAAAAGTATAGTATGTTTTAAACTAAACATAAGTATAATAATAATAATAATAAACATAAACAATACAAAATATTCTGTTTTAGAAAGGTTGCTGCTGTTCTAATATTGTGGTACTACATTAAATTTAGTTTATAAACAAAAAATGGGATTACTT
Organism: Falco cherrug; assembly: GCF_023634085.1. NCBI lineage: Eukaryota > Metazoa > Chordata > Aves > Falconiformes > Falconidae > Falco > Falco cherrug. The sequence continues at coordinate 14,100,006 of NC_073708.1, forward strand.
GAGGTTCTTTGTAATTTGACTGAAAAGCAATTACTGAATTTCTTGTAAGGATTAGTTCTCAAAGAATTGTTGAGGTTGCACTGGAAATCATAAGTGATGTCTGTCAGTCACATCTTGATTATAGTTCTTATTCTTTTAAAGGCAATACTGGAAGAGGGTACAGAGAAAAAACAAACTCATATTGAAAAACTAGAGACAACAATTAAGTCGCTGTCAGCTGAACTTCTTAAGGTTTGTTTGAACATGCCGTTATCCTTACGAAATTTCTTCCTTATGTTTAGGCGTGTGTTTTAAGAATATTTGACTTATTATTTTAATAGGCTAATGAAATTATCAAGAAGTTACAAGGAGACTTGAAAACTCTAATGAGTAAATTAAAATTGAAAAATACAGTAACAATTCAACAGGAAAAACTGTTGGCAGAAAAAGAAGAGAGACTTCAAAAAGAGCAGAGAGAATTGGAGGAGGTGGGACAATCTCTTCGAATGAAGGAACAAGAGGTACTGTGATGGGTTCGCTCTCTGTCCTGTAAACGCTGTTGTATGTTGTGTTGGGTTTTGTGATTTTTAACTTATTTACAGCAAGCAGCTCTTAAATCTTGCCATGGAATAGAATGTAGTCTTTCATTTTAAAACGTTTATTTAGATGTGTAATCAGCTTCTCCTTTTCATGTTAAAATGATTTGTAAGAGCCATCCATCCATAGGGAAGAAACCTAAAGTGGCATTAAGAGTACAGAATGATATAATGGACAAATCTGACATCCTTTAGAGGGCATATTCATATGAAAGTTGGTGAAGGAGGCAGGAACAGGGTGAATGTTTTCTTCCATTAAGTATATTCCCCTGCTTAGAGTCTGCATTATTTAATCATAGGAAAATTAAGGTTGGGAAGGTTTCTGGCTGTTGTCACATCTCAAAACCCTAGCTATAAGTAGGGCTTATCTTAAATGAATTACCCTGTTGTTTTTGTAAAAAAATGAGTTCAAACTTCTCTAAATAATTTTAGAAAAACTTCATAGATCCTTTTTATTTATTTTATATTTTTTTCTTCAGTTTGTAATTAGTAGTAGCTCCTGATGGTGTTACAATTATTATGGGACTATTGCAGGTTTGCAAGCTACAAGAACAGCTAGAAACTACAATACAAAAACTAGAGGAAAGCAAGCAGTTACTGAAAACCAATGAAAACGGTAGGTTTATACAACTGTGTTTCTCCCCCTGTAAAAATGACATAGCGACCTAGCAGCTACTGAAAATTAACGGGAGAAACGATGTTGCAATACCAGTGTCCATTTGTACAGAGCTGAGACGTTGTTGCTTATGGAAAATAAGCTGCTGTCTGCGGTGGGTATGCAACAACCTAGAGCTGCAAGTAGTAAAGGCTTCCTTTGCAGTTGGTTGGGGTAGTGTGCCTGTGGGGGGCTAACTCCAGAGGGAGGAACAGTAGCATGCAAGGGTGCAGGAAGCTTGAACAAAAAGGCTTTTCATGAGACCAGCGTTTCTGGTGATGTGTGAGATTAAGGAGAAAAAATAGCCCACCAAGCTGTCACCTTTTTTTGAGGAAGGGCTACTTACCGTTTTAAACGGCTTGCAAGAGGTAGGAAGGAAGCTTGACCTTTTTCTTCTCTCTTCAGTAATCACATGGTTAAACAAACAGCTGAATGAAGTTCAGATGGCAAAGAAGCTAGAGACTTCTGCCAGTACACACTGCGGGGGCAGGACTGCTCTGTCACCTCAGGGCGTGGTAAGATACAACTATAAGTAACATGGTTATGATGTAGTCGTTATTTCCTGAAGTGTATGGCTGTAAAAGAGAAGAGGAAAAAAAAAAAAGTGCTTTCATCATCTTTGGGTGGGTGTGGGCGCTTTTCTGTTTGGTTGCTTGGTTTTTTTAATATAATGTAATAACCTGTTGGGTGCTACTGGATGCCCTGGCCTTCTAAGTGAAAAATTTCTAATCATTCATTTATTAAAACACACAGAACAATGCAGAATTAGCTTGGAAATGAAGTGCAGGGTGAAGGGGTGGGGGAGGTAGAAAGGTGGCATTTTGAGGTAAACTTACTATCTTTATATATGTTGAGAAAGCAATTGTACTATTTGAATACTCTTAGTGATATTTAGAAACATGAAAGTAAGGGGTAAGAAACATTACATACTATCTTTGTTAAGACCCGATAGGCTATGGGATTTATTCTTGTTGTCCCTGAGTGTACAGGTATCTGTGGTAGCAGTTAATGAGCTGCTTAGTAGTGGAAGGGCATACTCATGCACAGGTCTCTGATGTATAGCTAGATACATATAATGTATTAATTATTTACAGGGTGTGTAGCTTAATTATTAGCTAAGAGTGCTCACCTTGTCTAACTTTTTACAGGTTTTCCTTAAGAATATGAATCTCGGAAAAAGTGGTTTTCTTCCCATCAGGAAGACTCAAATGAGGCTTAGCTATTAACTTCAGAATTTTGAATCTCTACAACCAATTACTTTAAGAATTATTTTTCTCCTTTATGGATGTATTCTGTTTCTCCTACAGCCTGACCAACCATCCTTCCCCAGCTCAGGAATCAATCATCCCATTTCTCCTCTCTATGCCTTCCAGAATTTTCCAGAAATGGCACACAACAAAAATGTCCATTCACAATGTCCAGCACCAAAGGCAGGCACTTTGACTTTTCTGTTTGTTTAAGAATGTGATAGCATAAAATACCAAAGCTTAACGTTTTGACTATTTCTCAAAATGCATATTTAGTGTATATCCTAGTACTCTTAAACTCCCAGTCTTGAACGTTATCGCTACTAGTAGCTAATGCTTGGGTTTCTGTTGCTCATTCTTTCATGCTTGCTGCACAGAAGTGCTGTGCAGGGTATGGAAGCAGTAATCCCCGAGGGTACCGCTGTACCTGCAGTTGCTCTCTAACTGCAACTCTTGTGTTTCTGCAGGTTCATTTCAACATGCAGCTTTCTAAGATGAATCGATGCTCAGATGTTCCAACAGTGACTGGAACTAGTCATCCAGCAAATAAGGAGAAGTAAGTGTCATCTATTGCATTTGAAGTTGGTTTTTTTTTTATTATTATTACTTTTATGAAGCCATTTGTCTTCCATGTGTGTCTGGAACTGAGCGAAATATTTCCAGTACCAAGCTAGTTCTGCAGCCTGCCTTTCTCCGTCAGCATGTTCATGAATTTTAAGTTGTGGCAGACGTGATTGTTCCTAGGTGACAAACGAAGCACTGTGCCTTCAGGAGTGGGTCCCATGGAACAAAAGTTCGTTGTCCCTCCTGGTGACAGATCTAAGGCTATCAGGTGATGGGTCAGCCAAAAAACTATTTCTAGACTGTTCTTAGAGTTCATAGGAATGTAGTAGTTGCCCTTCAAGCTAGGATCTCTCTGAATGGGTCTGTATCTGCACTTGTCATTATCCACATTTGTTTTTAAATTTTAATTAGCCTTTTTATTTCTAGTGGTGACAATTTGGGGCTGGAATCGAAGTATTTCAAGAAAAATGACAGCATTCCTTTACGAGGGCTTAGTCAAAATACACTTAACTCAGGTATGTATGGAAATAGTAAAACAAGATGTTATTTGGAATGCATTTAGAACCGTAACTATTACTACCCTTTATCTTGTTTCTGCTGTTCTACAGAGTATTTGAAACCGTACTTGCCAACAAAGGCCCAGCCGTCACCAAAAGCTGCTGTAACACCAGCCTCAGCTTATTTTCCCGGCTAGTAGACAGGGTTCTTAAAGAAAGAGTCCTCTTTTAACTGTTTGGGGGATTTATGGATGCCCTGTAATAATGTATTGGTAAAGTATCAATGTCAACTGGTATTTTGTAATTCTGAATCTGTTTTCTTTGAGAAAGATAACTTTGACTCACTGGGATGATGTTTCAGGCTATGTGGGCCTAAACAAAATAATAAAAGCTTTTAAGCAGCCTCAGCCCTTAGTGGGAACAGTGCAGTAGTTCAGTCACGGGGGCAGTGCAGAATTTTCTCTCAGTTTATTGGAGACCCTGGAGTCTTCCTAAAAAACCCGCTGAAGTGCACTGACTTTTATTACAGCAGTGGACGAGAGCGGCTGTAGAACAGGTGAGACGTACGCTCCCGCAGGCTCTGCGAGAGAACGTTTCCCTATGGATACTGGTCTTGACTGCTGTCAGAGAAAGGATGATGCAACGAGAAAGTGCTGGAGAACTGGGACACGCTGTCAATTTTAGTAATGGTCATGGTCGTAAGTTGGCATGACTGGCTTTTAATTTTAAAACCTTGCTTAATTTTGGAACAAGTTTACCTGAATTGCATATACTTACAAATACTCTAATTGATATTGAAGACGCTAAATTATTCCCCTGAAGGTACAACATTAGAAGTTAAAATTCTCACTTTTGGTTACCCTGTCAGTGTTACATTCCAGAGGCCAACATGCATAAAACATCAGGATCTGAACAGTTAACTATTGGAAGTACCACAACACCTAAAAGCTACTAACCATACTTTACCACAAAGTAAGTATGTAAGAAGATAAAGAAATCTGAGCTACACTAACACTCTTCAGCTTATTCTACTACCTGGGTTCACATGCTAGAAGGTTAACAGCTTTATTTGGTGTTCCAGTACAGAACTGGAGTGCAAGTTTTTGTAACATATGGAGTACACTTTTTAAACGACCATTTACATACTTCTGCTGTTAAATAACTAAGGTTAAAAGGTATGAAATATCTTTAAGTGCATCCAGAGGATTGTATACTTAATTGGTTTGTTTTGCTGTGCAAAATGTGTATATTTGATTTATAAATCAGCACTATGATAATGTATATTCACTTGTTTTGGCATTTGTAAGTTTCAATGAAAATATTAAATTTTTTAATCAAAAACTCTGATTAGTAAGTTTTAAGAGTAATTAAACCACCATTTCTACTGTACTGAAATTCTAAGATGAGGTGAGTGCCAGAACAGTACTATTTCATTCACCTTACCTTTTTTCTGGAGTTTTCTTCCCAGCTTCCTCACTTCCCTATGCAATGCGGTGCTACTGGACCAGCACCATGATGCACAATCCGCAGATGGCAGCCACCCCCTGCTAAGGTCTGTGCTTATGCTACTACTTCTAGCAAAGGTTTTAGTCAGTGTAAATTAATTGAATTTGGTCTCTTTCTCTTGAAGTACATATAGTTGCTATCAAAAGGGAAGCTGATAATTAAAATGTGGCAGCTTTCCAGCTCTCTCAGCCCTACTCAAATCTAAACGAAACAAAACGGTGGTGGCCTGGGCAGACTGACAGCAGCACAGCATCACGGAGGCAGAAGCTGCAGGCCACTGCAGGCGGACAGCCTTTGTTACAGCCTTGTTTCTCGCAGCCTGTATCTGCCCCAATCCTGTTCGTTAGATTCCCAGGGAACGAAGCAGCCAGCTGCAGCCACACAAAATGAAGACCCTCAGCCTTATCTAACAGATAAAGCGCAGTGCTGGACCTGTACTCCAGACTTCCTTTCCCCACCTGCTGAAGTACAACTACACGTAAGGTTTTAAGAGACATTAGCAATTATTTAAAAATTCATTAAAATATTCAACTTTATTAACAGTATATTTACATTTTCTTTTCCTGCTCTTGGTCAACCATGGTGAATGTTCAAAGGTAAAAAAGCATTAAGCAATAACCACAAGATGAAAACATTTTAAACCTATACAATACTTTATACACAAATTTATACAAAGGAACACTTAAATAATACAACTGGACACAAAAATATACACTTTTAGAGAAATTCACATCAGTACTTGTATAAAGCTCTCTTCTGTACTAAGGGTCCTGAAAATTTAGGACTAAAACATTAGCTCTGTAATGCAAAAGGGTTATTTGTGACAGTCCTCAAAGGCCACTATATAGCACACTGACATATTCAAGGCTATCAGCTTATATTTCAGTCTGTGTATTCAAGTTTTGAGGTCCTTTATGATTACGCAAACATCAGAAATATAGTGGTACAATAAACGGTACTCAAGAAAGCAGTTTTAGAGCCAGTATTAAAATCTGTAGGCTCAAAACACCCACTTAGTATTTAAACAAGTGTTTGATACTACCGTTTATTCAAAAATAGAAAGAGTAAATGCACTTACATAAAAATAACTTTTACTGTTCAGCAAGCGTGCTCATGTGATTTTTATATTAGTACAAACTTAAAAAAAACCCCTGCCATATGACCTTTAAAATAAATGATACCAATTCACCTTCTCCCTACTTGAGTACATTTACATTAAGGCTTTGAATCATCTGACCCAAGATTTTACAGCATTAAAATGAATGGGTCTGCATGGATGCTAGTATGTCTCACTGAGACTTAGCACGACTAGAATTAAAGCTCACCACCTTAAGGAACAGAAGGACACATGCTCATGCCTTGACTCTATTCTTTGTCTCCGAACTAGAATGTAAAGTTTAGTAGTAACAGTATTTCCTGGCAAGAGATGAGTATGTAACCGTTTTGAAAAGCAAATTACTAATTCAATGGCGACGTCTTTGGAGAAACTTCCGGTTTTAAATTCCTATGGACTTCATGCAGAAAGCTACTTCTTAAGATTACCTTAAGAAATTACATTTTGATGGAATTGGAATGTGTATCCCAAACTGCTGATGCAAAATAAGTCTCAAAGTTCTCCTGGATTTTTGTCATACATTTGTATCTTGCAGTAATGGTTCTTTAGCTTCACCGGGAGCCTGCGGACTGTGGGGATGGCCATGGCTGCCACAGTGTTTCTTCCAGTTGCTGGATCGTACATTTAGGTTGGTGTGTTCGGGAATAAACAAGGCAACAAGTAGTGCCAACAGCACAGAGCATGCTCCAAATAAGAATGGGGGTCCAGGAATTATAGAATTCTGAAAGCAACAACAGTAACACCACAAAGTATTAACAAGCCTTCAGACACATGGTTACAGCCCACAGCTAACTGCACAAGGCTCAGGAGCAACTCTGTCTCGCTATGCTACCCAGCGCAGCGTTTGTCCCCTGCGGACAGAGTATTGCATCCTAAGGCTCCGGAGAGGGAGCATATGATTCCCATTAATGCTGCCCCACTTCCTTTCCTAGCGTGAATCCTTCCTGCTTAGCTTCCTCAACAAATTAATTATTAGGAACTAGAAAAAAGAATACAGAGAGCTTGGTTAAAGGGCAACAAAACAAAAATGGATGACATGTGAAAGGAAAATACAGTGTCAAGGAGACAAGAAACAGCACGGGATGCTGCTGGGACCAGTCCCTCCTTCCCTCCATCTATTCTCTTTACAAGGGTCAGCAGCTGTATCTATTTGAAAGTTAACCTCACCCGTACCGCCTAGTTAAAACCAAGCAAACCCATCAACAGCCCTCCCCCGGAGTGATTCAAGAACCTCTGTTTGTTATGCTGGCTAACTGTAAACGAAGCATAACAAGATGTAACACAGCATCATCTCAAGAACTGGTGGGCGCACAGTCCCCTCCCAGTTTCTTTGGAGTCGGTAAGTGAAAGAATACCTGCTGCAAATGGTATTGTGTGACGACGCTACCTCCTGATGGCGATTCAGGCATGGGGAGTTCACTCAGTTCGACATGGAATATATAGAATATAAAACCATAAAGTGCTGGTCCCAAACCATTGCAGAGTCCTCGAATTCCTGTTATCATCCCTTGAACAACACCTGGGAGAAGCCAAATACACCGTTACCGCGCTATTTTTAATGGATCAGCAAGGCTCTGTTCACCTTTGAACCGGCACGAGCAGGGAAGTGGCTCTAAATGGTGTTGCGCTATGGGTAGCGATACACGGGGGCACAGAAAAGCCGGTACTGCAGCGCACGGCGGGTGGTTTTCCATCTCCCCGTTCGGCACAGAGTAGTCCTGCCCATGCCGTGCTCATTCAGAGACCGGTACGACACTTTCTCACACAGGAGGGAAAGCGCTGTACGCAACCCGGACAACTAAGCAAGTCTGCTAAATATTTTGCTGCAGATGGGACCTGTTCAGCGTTTTCCCTCTGTGCCAAACACCGCAATACACACAGATCACAACTTCCAAGAAACTTGGATTGTAACATTTTGTGACCTGTGCTGGTGTACGGGCTGGTCAGTGCCAAGATTCAGGCTGATGGACCAGCACGATGATGACACCCTGACACGTCTGTCTTCACGGGACTCCAGACTAGAATGCAAAGTACTGGGACAACACCTACCCTGTTGGTCAGCGTCAGCAGTTCGTGAAACCAGTGCGCTTACAGCCGGGAAAGTAATACTGGACATGGCCGCCACCGCACCCGCTGCCCACATCATCCTGCAAAACACACCCAAAGTAATGGCTCTGCATGGACAGCGCTCATATGTGTATGTACACGTACGTGTGCTCACTCATGCTTAAGTATCTCCCTTTGATAAAGGATAAAATGCAGGAAAACACCGTATCGTTCAGATATCGAAATGAAATTTACATACCATGGTTCTGATCCAAAGCCATACCACGCAAGTTGTAGTATTTGAAATCCTAGACCCAGTAGGATGGTATTTTTATTTCCAATGGATCGCATAAGTAAACTCAAAACTATTGTCTGACAGGGAGCAGGGGGGAGTAAAGAAAAAAAAAAAGTAACATTTTATTCTAAATATTAAAAACATGCAAATAATATATTAATTTTAAAAAGCCCAGTAAAATTCTCCAAAAGCAGTAGTTGCCAAGTATCCAGGAGCCAAAAAACCAGCAGTCATTTAGCAAGTAATATGACCAACTGCCGCCCCTTCTTCAGTGCACAAGGATTGAATTTTCCCAGCACAATATGCCTTGGATATTAATGAACCAAACCCTGACTGGCAAGCTGCTCTTTTTTCATCTACGTTAAAGCGGGGTGTTAATCAATTGTTAGAGACTTAGAAAAACAGCTGCAGAAAAGGTGAGTCAGGTTTCTGCAAGCTCTCCACAGTGCTTAGTGCTTTCAGAGTTACCAAACCCATGCTGTATGTAGCAGTAACTCACCTGTGCGATAATGGAAAGAATCCCAAGGACTGCTATAAATGCTGCAACACTTTCAGATGAAAATCCCATTATCTGTATGAAAAAAAGGCAGTTTGATTATTAACGGTAAACCATGTACTATGACATCACAAACATAGCACACAATGCAGTAGACTGGTATTATTCAACTCCTCCCTAACTTAGAAAAAAGGTTCTTCAGGGTTTGGTTTTGTTGTGGTTTTGGGTTCCCCCCCCCTTTTTTTTTTTGCCATTAAATCAAGTAAGTACACAAAAATAAAGGGGCATAGATAGAAAACAAGTAAATGGTTCCCTCAAAGAATAAAAAAACCTCGTTTAACATAGTGAACCTCATGGTCCGAGAATGATGCAAAGAACTACATAATAGGAGAAACTGTTACTTCATAGTCTCTCGGTTTGTCTCTCTAAAAGAAGACAATAACAGAACAGCAAGTGACTTAAATCAGCTGCTGGAAGCTTTTAAATTATACTAGTTATCTGCACTTTCTGTATTAATAAAAATATTTCAGCAACACTGAAGACTTCCCTATAAATTTCTGTTCATTTCAAAACTTTAAAGTTACCTGTCTGAGGTATAGGAAGAAGCTGGAATATTGACCTGCCTCTGGGAGGTAGGAAAGAAAGACTGTTATGCAGATTAGCAGCACAATTGAGTCCTGGCCGACCTTCTTCAGTGACTGTGGGGAAAAAAAAAAAATAGAAGTATTGTAAAACGTTCAGCCTTCATATTCAAAAAGCATCTCTAGTGTGAATCTGAAAAGCGTGTCAATTAATGCAGCTACTACGTGGGACCACCAACACATTCCCTGCATGTTTAGCAGGCTTGTTGGCCAAAGTATTAGCAGCAACACAAACTTAAACCTGAAAAAAGATGGGCTTTGTTCTTCAAGCCTGAAACATGGTAAATTCAGTCTTCCCTGTCTCAAAAGCTCAACATTTAAAAAGTAACAAAATATTCCATATTTCAGTAGCTTACTGCAAAAGGGTCAGCCTGTTCCCACGAAATGGGTGCACCCCAGGACGCTGGCCTCATCTTCTCTGGCAGCGATTCTGGTACAGCAACAAGAATAAAACAAATGTCTAACAAGGCTATTGCTGTAGCCAGGACCACAACCAGGCTGTCTCCGTAGACTCGACCAAGGTAGGCACCAATAGCGGGGCTGGTAACTAAACTTGCCGCAAAAGTTGCCGAAACCTGGAATAAATAACAGATTTTCAGTTATATGGTCAACAACATTATTGCCCACTTAGCATTTTCAGGAGTCTACCCATTTTAATCAGGCAACCATTAAAAGTAACCTTTTTCCTGTGACACTCTGGCAGCATCTGTGTTATTTCAGACAAAGGTTTTCCAAAAATATGGGGGTTTTTTGATAACTGGACAGCAATGTGAGGCTCCCAGCACTCTAGTATGTACCGACATAATTAGGTTTAATTAACTATACAGCATGCTGGTATCTCTGGGAAGCGATGAGCTGCGTTTAATGCTCATATTAGTGAAATACGCGATGCCTGTTAAGAACAACACGACATGTATCAAGGGCATATTTAATATGCTGGTTAATCCAACTGGGTACCGTGGGTCTTCACAAAGAAGTTTCCAGTTAACCAGCTGCCCTTGTTGTGGAAGATGTTAACTTAAAACTGAAGGAACTTTCTCGGCATATCTCAATCCCTGACGTATACAGGCAGAAAGAAACTATTTAGTTCTATACCCATTGCTTCTGGCTCTTGCTGCTGAATATGACAGTGGATTCTGTCACTTGAACACAACAAATAATTCCGCTAACCCACAACACGCAGGGCTGGGAAGGCTCCTGAGACCTGGCAGGTTATCAAGAGGTAACGCAGCAGCGGAGGCCAGAGGTAAGAACTTAAAGCAGACAAGTTTTGGCTACATTTGTTCTGAAATGAAGTGCAGTGACTGGAGACAAGCAGAAGTAGTCAGGATACCATACAAGGGCACTTCCAGCATTAACCAGGAGCAAGGTTAGATTTTTGAGAAGATGACAGAGTAGCACTAGTGTGAGAAACAATGGAGCAATAACCAAAGCCTCTCAAATTACATCATTAACACCGATAATAACTGCTAAGACACACATCTGAAAGACAGCCTTTAACACAGTTGTGTTTTGTTTAAGTTAGATAGTTAAGTATCAAGAGATACAGGACTGGATGACAAGAACAATTCAACAGAAAAACCTTACTCCAAACTAAAACCGACTTGCCCCAGAAGAAATAAACCCGCAATTTTGAAAAGCTCTGCCTACTGATGCTTTTAGTCCTGAATGCCACAGGAACAGAGCCAGAAAAATACATACCAAACCATAGGCCATGCTTCTTTCATGTTCTTGGGTTATGTCTGCTACATATGCAAAAACCACAGAAAACGTCACCGCAAAAACTCCAGACACGGAGATAACAGCGAAGTACCACCTAGGAACATTATATATATATATAAAAAAATAAATCAGAACAGCTAAATAGAAACAGAAAGTCTGCATTTACAATGCAAATACGGTTCAACAGTAAATCATCTTGTCTAGCTTTCCCTGACAAATACTAACTTGGATAAAGCCCCTGTGAATGTGTCCCGGTACAGTTGTGTAACTCCTTAGCGCACTGAGTACAAACAGCCTAATTTTGTAACACTGTAGAAAGCTGCTGCAAAGAAGTTACTTCTGGGAAAAGAGGTGTTAGGCTAACTCCCGCTGGATGCCTACCACCCACAGCAAATTAAGAACTTCACTATTTTGAGAAGCTGGTCATTGAGAGTCGCAACATTAGCCGAATCTTTAAGCTCTAGACACTAGCACTTGTCATTTGAAACATTAATCTACACTTAGAAAGAAACTACTCCCCAGCAAAGGGATTTAGAACCCATGAGCAAAGCGTGTGAGCAGAGAGAAAACTGAAAAGGCCGACAGGGCTACCCGCACCGCTGGCTCTGCCCTGCGTCACTGCCGCCGGGGCTATCCCAGCTGCACCCTCGGGCACAGCACCAGGCCACCAACTGAGCCGCGGCTCAGGCTCCACCTGGGAACGCAGGTGCCAGTGAAGAGCTCACTGACGCGCGCACAGCCTGAGAGCTGATGGGTTTTACAACCTGAGAAAGTAGAAAACTGCAGCAACATTTTAGGGTACGAATGGTTACTTCACGCACTAGCTAGCATTAGGTAAGGCTTTCGCTGCTGCATAGGTGGTTAGCTTTTGAGTAACAGGGCCACAGCACAGACCTACACCGTTTACTGCCCAGCGCTCTCGCGTCTTTCGCAAGCGTGCTGAAGTAGGGAGCGGGGCCTGCAGCACAGCACAAACCCGGCAGCTCCTGCAATCCTGGCCGAAGTGTGTGGCCTCACAGCAGCCACTTCAGCGTGACTGTCCTCCCAGCTCTGGCCAAAGTAATACAAGAGCCTCAGCCTTCCACAGAGCACAAACAGTACCTTACCAACGATGCTACAAACCGGCACTATATAGCAACCTTGACCAGAAATGGCAAACCTAGTGTGAAGAAATTTACCAACCATGGGCTGATCTTCATCAGTGGTATTGGCGCACAGGTGAAAAACACTGTTAGCAGCAAGAAGGACTTCCGTCCCCACACGTCAGACAGGGCACCTATGAGTGGGGCACTGAGAAACGATAGTAAGCCCTAAATGAAACAAAACGTTTTAAGTTAGAAGCAAGCGGTTAGAATTACGGTAGCCAACCATACCGCAATATGGTAGCAGCCTGGGCTCTACTTTTATTAAAGTCTGATGACCATAGGGCAATGCAAAGGCAATACGGTCAAGCATTATTGATCTTCTATCCCATGTCTGATTACCTTAAATTTGAGATTTGTTACCTCAGAACTACACAAAATTCAAAATATAGATGATCCAGTCATATTAGCAGCTTTATAAACTGTGCTTTATAGTTTTATATATATAGAATTCACATAAATTTAAGTAATAGAAAATATCCTGTTCAACTCTGGAGATCATCCAGTCCAACCCCCTGCTAAAGCAGGGTCACCTGGAGCAGGCTGCACAGAATTGTGTCCAGGTGGGGTTTGAATGTCTCCAGAGGAGACTCCCCAGCCTCTCTGGGCAGCCTGTCCCAGGGCTCTGTCACCCTCACAGTAAAGAAGTTTCTCCTCACATTCAGAAGGAACTCCCTGTGCTTCAGTCTGTGCCAGTTGCCCCTTGTCCTGGCACTGGGCACCACTGAAAAGAGCCTGGCCCCATCCTCCTGACACATGCCTCTCAAAATATTTGCAGACACTGATAAAACTCCGTCTCAGCCTTCCCCAGGCTAAACAGCCCCAGCTCTCTCAGCCTTTCCTCATAAGGGAGATGCTCCAGCCCCCTCATCCCCTTTGTAGCCCTTCGCTGGGCACCCCCAGTAGTTCCCTGTCTCTCCTGAACTGGGGAGCCCAGCACTGGACACAGTGCTCCAGATGTGGCCTCAGCAGGGCAGAGCAGAGGGGCAGGATCACCTCCCTCGACCTGCTGGCCATGGTCCTCCTAATGCCCCCAGGGTCCCACTGGCTCCTTGGCCCAAGGTCACACTGCTGGCTTGTGGGCAACCTGCTGTCCTCCAGGACTTCCAGGTCCTTGTCTGCAGAGCTGCCTTCCAGCAGGTCAGCCCGGGCCCGTGCTGGTGTGTGGGGTTGTTCCTCCCTGGGTGCAGGACCCTACGCTTTGTTGAACTTCACGAGGTTCCTCTCTGCCCAGCTGTCTAGTTTGTCCAGGTCCCACTGAATGGCAGCGCAGCCTCTGGTGTACCAGCCACTCCTCCCAGTTTTGTATCATCAGCAGGATTGCCGAGGGCGTGCCCTGTCCCTCATTCAGGCCGCTGATGAATAAGCTGAACAAGACTGGAGCCAGCACTGACCCCTGGGGAGCACCGTGAGCTACAGGCCCCCAGCTGGACTCTGCGCTGCGGATCACAACCCTCCGAGCCCTGCCGTTCGGCCAGCTGTCAATCCACCTCACTGTCCAGTCACCTAACCCGCACGTCCTGAGTTTATGTATGAGGATGTTATGGGAGACAATGTCAAGCCAGTGTCACCTTACCTTTACTCCTTGAATTAGACCATTCATTAGAAATGTGTGTTTTGGGAAGGTTTCATGCAAAACCTGGAGAAGAAATATGAACACTGTCACTTACACAATATTAACTATGAATATTGCTCATGATGCAGCCAACTTCAACAGATGCACACCCACAGCAGTTTTATAGTTTCACATAATACGGAGAAAGGAAAAAGAAAAAAAAAAAAAGAGACTAACCACAAATAAGCCATTTAATCTTTAATTCCCATGGGAAGTGCTTTTGAGATTTTAGCTTTACACCTGACAGAGGGAGGCCTCAGCTCTCTCAGCACTTTGGGAAGGATTCTTGTCATCCAACCTCAGTGTCTGAAGTCTAAATAGACCACACAGAACCGAGAAAATGGGTCTCAGACCAGACTCTGCCCATTACTCTATCATCTGTAGGGGGCTGGGGAGAGGCCAGAGAGGCATCATCATCCTGCAGCGCCTCTCAGTTTGGTGAGCGGAGCCTGGATGGGCAGGTTAAAGCAGGCCCCTTTCTTGGTCTGACTCGTGCTACGTAAGATGGATTCCACTCAGTGACCGACGTGCTGTTTATACCCAAGAGACTGTTCATGGTTAACCTCAGCTTACAGGGCCACACCAAGACTGTGTTTTAGGTGGACTTTGCTTGGAGATCTTTAAGCCTTTGCTCCTTTTAATTTGTAAGGATGTGTCACTTTTGAAGATTAAACCCAAACGGAAAGCAACCAAATAAATGAGAAAATAATTTGGTACAAACACATTGGTATGACTGTCTTGCTAATCACAGGGAAGCTTTGACCAGTGTAACAGGGTCCGTGTTCTGAAGCTTCTGTTTAAAGCACAGCCAGGTCAGCAAAGACCTTCTACGTGCACACACACACTTGCATAATTTTACCAAATTTCAAGCATATTTTTGTCCTTACATTTGTCATGTTTCAGCTTTCTGTAGTGTCTTGAAAGGAAGATAATTTCATTATAGTCTTACTGGTTTCAAGTCAGAAAATATTTACATGTAAGCTTGAGTGTTAGCAGAATCGCACATAAACAGCTATGCTGCATCATTATGTTGCTTTGAAGAAATAATTTGGAAGTCCTGATTCCATGCAAAAATACAAAACTTTTCATTTGCACAACAGAGCAGCTCAGTGATACATAATTTTCATTTAATTCAGAAGACGTTCAGTGCCTTTGCAGTGATCGCCCCATCTCCCACACAGCAAGAAAAAGATTAAGGGTATCACTTACCACAAGAGTGGGCGCCGTCAGGAGTCCCCAAGCAAAAAACTCCAGGAAGATCACTATAACAGCGTGGTAGACACTAGGTGAACCTATTCCTTGAGGCTAAAACAAGAGAAAAAACAAGCGATTTAAACATCTCATAATCTACCAGTCATGAGAAATGCATCTAACGCTAAAAATAGAGGGATTCAGAAATGAAACAGGATTCAACACATCAGAATACAGTTATTCAAGCTAACTGGTACTGAGTGAAATTCCTTTTTAACCCTTTGTTGCCAACATCCTGAAAAGTCTTAATCCTCCACAGAATACAAAGTGCGCTCCCATCTCAAATTAAAAAATAAACCTTTTGTACTGCCAGTCTGGGAAACAAGGATGCCACTGCAAGTGGAAACAGACTGTTCTTTGGAGAATTAAGTTCCTTTTCCTCAAGAAAAATGCTTACGCGCACACAACGCTCCATGAAAATAAAGTTTTCATTATTTCAAAACACAGCAGTGTTCACACTCAGCTACCCCAAAGTCTAATTACCCGGTCTATCAAACAGCTTTATCGTACTTCTGTTACTAAAAGGCACCATGGCTACGTAAACTTTGACAGCTCTAAATTAGGGAAGAAAACCATAAGCAATGAATGCCAGAAGTGAATCTCAGGAACAGCAGTGATTGCTTCCTAAATACTGAGAACAGGCCCATTAGATGCAGTGTGCTTCAAATGTAGGAAGAGATCTGGATAAAAGATTTGAAGTAAGGAACATTAAACTCTTTGGTCATTTAGTATAATCATAAGTAGCTTTTGAGGAGAACAAAAAGCACAGGTGGGACAACCTGCTCATCTCACATACTCTGTAAATGCTACCCTGTCAAACAACATGCCACAGGTCTTCATTTGCAAATTGAGGAAACTGCACTCATTACTTTCATATGAAGGTAGCAGGAATAACTCATCAGAAATCTCATATGCATTCTTCAAGCTTGGCGGGGCTGCCTTAACATCTGCTTCCCTGGCTTTGTGTGAAGGTGAGTTACTAACAGAGCGGCACCGATTTGATCAGACCTAGGAGCACTTAGGTTAAGGTCCTCAGCTGCCTCTCACGAAGGCTCGGGGCGCCTTACCAACGTGCGTAAGTATCTGATGGGAGGGAGTAAAGACAACACAGCCGGACTCTTCTCAGAGGCATCAGTGACAGGACTGGAAGCACACACAAAAACAGGAAATTCTACTTAAACTTTGCACAAAAGAACCCCCTCTTGGAAACAGGTTGCCCAGTGAAGTTGTGGAGTCTCCATCCCCCAAACTTGACTGGACACGGCCCTGAGCAAACTGTTCCAGCTGACCCTGTCTGAGGGAAAAGAGGGGGCAGCTAGAATCAGGTGCCTTCCAACCCCAAACACCACAATTTTTAAGTTTCGGTTAGGTAATACTTGAGTCTTTCTTTTATTACAAGATTTGTGCAAGTCATACACAGCTTTTCTTTCCAGATTCTAGTATTTCCAACAAAGGGAAAAAAGCCCTAAGCCTTTTGAGCAACTGTAGGAAATAAATACAGAAAACCACACCGGCCATTCACCCCTACTGCCAGAAAAGGTCATAATTTTCAAAAGGAACCGTATCAATATGTAAAAGGTGAGCTACAGAAGTACCTTAGCACTGTGCTATTTTTCTTTCCCCAGCTCTCTTCAGTAAATACAGATGTACCAAACAGACACTGTTGCAATTTTTTCAGCCTGTTCTCTTAAGAAGGTAAATTAACAGTCTTTATCGGTACAGAAAGCAGCTATAATTATCTTCACTTCCCACAATTCCCTTCCCTTTCCACCCACAACCCTTATTTTAGTTTTGGGTTAAAAATTTGTCCAGCTCTGCGCTGAGCTGTTTGGCTCAGTCTCACACAGAACATCAGGTTTATTCTTATAGTCCCCAGATTCCTGTCAAGTTACTGTCTCATGACCCCCCAAAGGTATTTATTACAGATGGTGAGGCAGGGCTCAAAAAGCATCCCTGTGCCTCCAAGCACCGGGGTCCGAAGCACCTCCATTCTGTTCACATACAGCAAACCCAAGCTCAGCAGCCACGCTACCTGGTCCAGTTCTGGGCAGCTACTCAGAGATGACACGCACAAACCAAAACAGCGGAATGAAACCAGTGGCTGTTCTGCACAGCTAAATTGTTGGCAATTTGAGAGACAAAGTGGGTGACCGCTGCCCTCTGCCATGTCATCCAGCTGTACGCAACCTGATCAGCTGTTTCCATTACATTGGCAGAAACAAACAGAAGTGACATTTAGTTCACTAGGGTTAAACTTCCTTGCTTTCGTGTTGCTAATGCTCATGTATCATTGGTAGTTATTTGTTCTTATCTATAAAAAAAAAAAAGTAATTTAGTCATATTTAGATCATAACCTCTGTAGCTATTTTTAAAGATGGTTGCAACTATAATGGAGCAAAAATATTCCGGAGGTGGAAGAAAGGGAAGGAAATTAGTAAGTGGTTACATTACAATGCATTAAGATGTATTATGTGCATTCAGCCCACAAGAAACAAGTGCTAGTCTGATGTACATTCCTAACCCAACACGTACAGTGCAGGTGTTTGGTATCCAGCCCTGTCTTACTCTACAAACCTGCCCTGCTGCACTTTACAAACTGGCTAATGTAGCGTAATGTAATGTAATAACCTAAGCGTAACCAAATCAGGAGGCCTTACACCTGGAGATTAAAGATAGGGAGCCTTTGTGCGAACAGCCTGCAACTAAGATGTTACAGTGAGAGTAACAGCAACCTGTCTCTGCAACCACGTAGCCAGAACACGGCGTCCTTACGGTTGGCAAAATCTGTGGCACAAAATTGTGCTCCAAGAACGCCCCTTTCCCTAGACAGAGAGAAAATGTATTTAACATTGTGTACTGTCAGTCATACCAGTGATAGAAAGTATCTATGCCAGGCAACCCAAAGAAGACACATCTGACAGCAACAGAGTAACTATCAAAGCAACAAAGGTATCAGATACGAGATCACAGCTGCGGCTCCTCCGCGGGAAAGGAAAAAGGCACCGAATGAAGTACTAGGCTCTGATTCTCTCTAGCATTGCCCAGGCGTACCTCCTAACTCACTTCATGGCTGCTTCAAAAACGCGTAATTCTTGCATAAGATGAATTCCAAGCGGTCATAAAGGAAGGCAAAATTAAGAACAGCATGGAAACCACTTCACTGGTGTTACTGCCTTGCCTTTGGTGAATCTGGCAACGCACACTTGAGTACACACACCATTACATATTTTTTTCCCTGCAATACAGCTACTAAGCTGCAAAGAGAACAGCACAAAAATGCCCC
The DNA here is from genome assembly GCF_023634085.1 of Falco cherrug. Classification (NCBI taxonomy): domain Eukaryota; kingdom Metazoa; phylum Chordata; class Aves; order Falconiformes; family Falconidae; genus Falco; species Falco cherrug. Next base: position 14,118,655 of record NC_073708.1, read on the forward strand.
CACCCACCGACTCACCAAGGGGACCCAGCATAACCTGCGGCAGGGGGACAGGCTTAGCAAAGGAAATTGGGTGGGTTTTCCCTTTTGCTCGCTTTTTTTCTTGCCACGTAAGAATCAGTAGTTAAGTGACATTAAATTAAATTAATGGAAGCTCCCCATCAGTAAACTTTTTGTCTGTGACACTGCCTCATTAAACAGCTGTATATATTCTTGCCAGCAAGTCACACAATTTTCTTTGATGTCAGTTTCAAAATAAACCAATTGGGCTGGAAACTGCACACTTAGATGATCGATTAGTTACTGATTTGCCAGTTGGAGGCATTCAAGATATGGGCCGTTTTCATTTACCTGTTCCCCATAATATCACATAACACATTGGGTAAGCAAAGAAACTAAGGAGACTGAGCACAGAAGGCTAATTAAATGTTTCAGCAAACACTAAAAAAAAAACCCAACAACCAAGCATAAAGCTTTTGCTGTCATGATAAACAACACTCTGCTACATCAGACTGTATAACTTTAAAATTTTATTTAACAAATTCTCAAAACATTTATTTGAAAGCAGCAAATATCACAAGCTGGTACTTCTTGTTATCTAACAACAATCTACATCCCTTCAGGTAATGTTTATAAGCCCGTTTCCCCACAGTTTTAGAAACAACTGAAAATCATACAAAACTGATGCAGTTTTGGACACTGCTTTTGAAACTGGTGGGGAAACACTGAATGCAGCACCATAAGTACCACTGAATGCAGTTATTATATCATCCTGTTTCCTTCCTTGGCAAAAGAAAGTTAAAGCTGAGAGAGAAAGGAAACTTGCAAGTACACTGTATTTAAATCAGCGATTACTACAGAGAGAAATTCTGAAGCCTTGTGTCCCACAAGTGACAGCATTTACTCTGCTTCAGTTACTCATTCTAAAATATTTGCATTTAACATTTGTACAAGGTAATCTCATGTGTTTTCCCCTTAACAAAGAGTAGGAAAAAATGTCCTGGAAAACATCAGCATCCATCACTGGAATTAGTTTTGCTTCTTACCACTGAGTAATGCAGTTGATGACTGGTTTGATGAACAACTATAGTGACTCTGCACCTCCCTCTTCTCCATTACTGTTCCAAAAACACAAACCGAAGGGCCACCGCCACCGAGCCTGTCAAGATGTCTCTTTATTTGAAATAATGACACTGTATTTAGAAGAGCGCACATCAAAGCTACACCATGTTACCCAGCAGAAACAAATCCTGGGGTGATGACACACATTGGAAGAGACGCTACACATCAGTCAAAAAGCACCAAGCTCCGGCAGCCAAAGCACTCAACAGCTTCCTTTCTTTTTAAAAATTATGTATTTAAGAGGAAGCATGACGGCGGCAGGGAACTGCAAACCACCTCTTCCAGGCACCCTTTGCAGGGCTTCCACGATGCAAGGCCCTGCCCCACTCGCCGGCCCGCTCTCAGGGGTTACGGGGCGCGGGGGGAGAGCAGGCCGGGCCCTGCCCCCCGCAGCGCCGCTCCCTCGCCCCGCTCGGCCCTTCCCGCGCTCCCGCACAACGGCCCGCCCGGGCCACCGCGCCGCCAGCCGCGGCCACCGGCTCCTCCCTCCGCCCGGATTCACTTCGGCCATTCCGCTGCCGCGCCAGGTGCAGACGCGCCGGCGGCCGCAGCTGCCCGCGCCCGGCTCCTGAGGCGGCGCTCGCCCTGAGCGCCCCGAGCGCCGGCACGACGGGGCCGACCCGCACGGCCGCGCCAGCCGCACGGGCGCCCCTCGGGCCGCGGAGCCCGCGCCAGCCCGCCGCGTAAAGGAAACCGAAACCCCGGCACAGAGCTCAGCCCGGCGCCGGGGCCGGCCGCGGCCCGCTCGCACGCCGCCGCCCGAGACCCGCGGGCCCCCCGGCCCCCCGCCGCACCTGCCGCGGCCCCCGCCGCGCCCCCCGGCCCCGCCCGGCCTCACCGTCCCGCCGTCCTTAATGATGATCTTCTTGGCCAGCATGATGCTGCGGTTCACGGCGCGTTTCTTCTTCTTCCCCCCCTGGGTCATTTTACCATCCTACCGCCCCGGGGGGGCGCGGCGGCAGCAGCGGACCCTCCCCAGCAGCCGGGCCTTCGCCTCGCCTCGCCGCCCCGCGCGCCCGCCGCCCCCGCTCACGCACCCGGCGCCATCTTGGCCGGCCGCCCCCGCGCGCAGCCGCCGCCGCGCATCACGCGATCGCCCCATTGGCCGGCCGCCGGTCACGTGCGCGGAGCGAGCCCGGCCCCCGGCCCCGCCCGGCCCCGCCGCGCCGAGCGCCCCACCGCCACGAACGCGGCCGGCCGCCGGTGCAGCCCGTGCCCCGGCCCCAGCAGCGCGCCCGGCCGCAGCGCCCCGGGCGGGCCGGCCCGTCCTCCTGCGCGACCCTCCCCGGGTACCCGCCGGCCACCCCTGCGCCGCTGCAGGCGCCCGGCTCCCCCCCGGCCCGGCGGCACCGGCTCCCCGTGCCCCTCGCAGGCCCGGTCCCCCTCAGATCCCGCAAGCAGCGCCTGCGCCCGCCGCCCCGGCCGAGCCCCGGCGCTGTCTCCCCCCGCTCCCTCTGCCCCGCGCCGGCCCAGGGCCCGTTCTCAGCCGGTGTACCCGAGAGGCGTTTCCAGAGCGCAGCACGCAACCCCAGACACAGCTCGTCCAAACCCAACCCGGAGGCGCCGCTTTCTCACTCCCAAGTGTTAAAACTCACAAAAGTTTTAACACGTTTAAACGGGCAGGCCACTTGGGGCCCCGGTTTACCACGCAGCCCGCACACAGTAAGGTAATGGGGATCCCAAGGCATCGTACCCACTGGTGGTGAAAATCTCATAAAAAATTGCACTAGTGCTATAAATTTTTATGCGGCTTACAGCCTAAATTTACTCACTGCTGATACCTGGCAGCACTAAATGGAGCAACACCTGTCCACATCCAGTGCCGCTACATGCACCACCTCAGACACAGCTCTCCACGGCCATATCCACATACCAGCCTTTGCACTTTTTTTCACTCCATCCTCTATCTTCCAGCCCCCTTACTGCACATTCCTGCCTCCCCCAAAATCTCAGCCGTGCATTAACACCTTCCGTGTCCACACCAACAGCGGCTGCCACGCTGCACCTCAGCCCTGACGTGCGGGCCTGTACTGGGGCTCCCTCACCGCGCACACCGCTGTGCCAACACAGTAAGATCACATGGGCTGAAGCTAAACTCTTAGCCTTGAGACCAAGCACCCTTTTATGTCATCATATTGCAGCTTTTAAGGAATTCAGCATTTCACGAGGCTCAGCCCTGCTCAGGCCTACAGGTATACGCTGGCCTTGCTGTGGGACAAAGGCTCTAGTTCATGACACAAAGTGTGGATCTACCCGGCTACACACAGGGGAAAAAGGGTGTCGCAGCCATTGCTATTATCAGTCATTTGTTACAAGTCTTACTAAATTATGCCAAGTACGTGACAATTCTATTCCAGGGTTTCTCACCCCTTCTACTTGAAAAGGAGAGGGGTCTAAAATTTTGGCATGGCTTCCAGTCTGCTTGGGGAGAGTGATGTTACACTTCGGCAGGAAACTCAGCACACAGACATGTAGGTGACATGTAAGAAACTCACGTAAAAAAGTTAACACAACTACATCTCAGCAAAAACATTTTGTAACTAGACTGACTAAACAGCTGGTTTTCTATCCACACCTTTATATTAGACCAACCCCTGTTACTGATGTCATTGTCCTCCCAAACAGTACCTCTTAAACATCCCGTTTGCTCACGTAGGCTGAGCAGATAGTTCAAGTTAAGAATTCCTAAATTTAGACTAAACTCTAGATAAGTATGACTTGCTTTTGCTGTCATGAATTTCAGCCAGCTACACGTTTCGAAATATCAAACTCCACTTACCTATGTAAATCCTGACATAATCCACTCTGCCATTATTTAACTGAGAGAGAAATTCCTGACATTTAATCTCCTGAAGAAGAGAAACAAAAATTGGCCGTTACACCTAAATACCCATAGTGTTCAAACTTCTATACAAAGTAAATGCATGATGCTACCCGCTAGCTGCAGAGGACCATTACCATCTTTTTGGAAGCAGAATCAAAACAGAGTACTTCTGATGTCCCCAAAGGAAACCCTTGACTCCAAAGCACAGACAAATGATGGTTTCAATTAAGAGTTCTACAGACTGCTTTCAGGGCAAACTCCAGGACCACTGTCTCCTGCATCCCAGTAACTCTGTACCAGCTATGCTCCTTTGGTTAGTTGATTAATAATTAATATCTGTCACCTAATGGCCTAAAAGTTTCAGTTTAAATCATGCTGCATGTGATCACTAAGATCAGAGTGGAACTGACAAAAAGAAATGACAGAAATGAAGTGTCCTGAAAATTATTCCTGCATAGCTGGTGAAATAACCTGATTTTATTATATACATCTCTGGAAAGGACAGGGAAACATGTTGTCCCCCATCTACAGCAATCTGTTTGTGAATTCCGTTCAGGTCTCTGACATACTGTAAATTATGGATATACAAAAACATCAGCTTCTAAATTGTAACGTGAATCAACAGACTGCATTGTATTTTAGAGCGTACATTGTACTGTTCACTACTGTCAAAATTAAACACTTAAAACGGGGCAGACTTGTGGCAAAACTTTTCTACAAAGGATCACTGTGCTTTACAATTGCACACCATATATATATATATATATGACTTGGTACTTGACAGCCAGACTTCCCCTGCCACTCCCAGTTCAGAAACCGCAGTCCTGAACCAGTAGATCAGGGTTTTCAGACCAGGAGAGTGCAGAGACAGACAGTCACAAGAACACTGCTCAAATGCAATTCACAAGAAGTCACAATACAGTGGTCAAAAAGAAGCATGTCTCAGTCAAAATCAAACTTGTGGCAAAATTCAGTAGGCTGTAAGTTAAAAGGTACTATCAACAAACTTCTTACAATAGCCTTCTGGACTTTATAGAAAACTATGCCAAAAATTACATTCTGAAATAATAAATATTTATTAAACTACTTTTATTTCTGCTAAAATATGCATAAGGCAAGCCTCTCCATTTACAAAGCTCTCCAACAGTTTTGTATCATACTCTTAATAAAGACAGTGCTTAATTTTAACTACTTTATTACTATAGCAACATTAACTACACAAACGGGAGAACCACCCCCACCCCCCCCACCCCCCATATTTTACCTCAATATGGATTAAAAAAAAGAGACTATATTAGTTCATGTAAGATGCACTCCATGTTTCAGCACTGTTAAACCAAAAAAAAAACCTGTTTCCACACTGCCTGGCAACAATATATTAGAACTGTATTCAGTGTAATCACACACAAATAACAACATCAACATATAAAATATCCTCAGACTACTTTAAAAATTTTCCTACAGTTTTTGAAGATATGATTTATATTTGGTTTATATATTTAAAATTAGATTTAAAACATATTGACAATACAGACTAGCTTTTAACAATCTAAAGAGGTGTTATTCATGGCTGCAAATATAAACATATGCATATAAGCAATTCTTACTGAGCTACACGTTGCTAATGAAATTAATATGGCTAATTACAGTCAGAATGATGACGGAAGGTTGAACACAAGAATTAAAAATGTCGTGTTTACTTTTGGATGCAAATGTGCAGCAGACATTCAAAAATGAGCATGGAATGGCACCTCAGGACAGATTTATTTTTTTTCCTCTAGAAAGAGTTATAAATTCAGCTAGCAGGAAATAATTAGAAAAATTTATAAACTCAACTGAACAGAAGTTTGGATTCACAGTAACGACAGCAGAAGATATCATCTAATTAATCCCACGTATTTTGTTGCATTTTCCCCTGCATTTTTTCCAGTAAAAATATATTAATTCTAGATATATAAAAACATAGAATGAGCTTACCTGGAAAGAGCAGAACTCTTTAGTAACTTCCTGTGGAAAATAATCAGCATTAAAAATTTAAAGAACCATGAAAACAAAGGCAAAAAAAAAGCACTTCTTGGACTTTCTTTCTTACAATACCTGAACACCACAGGTGATGAAACACTACCACATATATGGTATAATGCCAAGTTATAGATAAACATTACCTTTCTAATACACACAAAAAAACCCCCTTAATGTTTTTTAACATCTCTTTCTTACACATCATGGATTTCAGGGAAGAAAACAATGAATAATTTCCCTTGTTCATAATATGCAGCAAGAAACACTGTCACCAGGAGGAAAATGAGCAACAACTTTGAATTTGGGAAATGATGATTACTTAAATAGAACAGAACATGCAAGACCAATAAGGAAATATATTAAAATATGCAAGTTACTGACAATGAAAACCAGAAGAAAAAGCAACATTTCATTTATAAATTTTAAAAGAATTCAACAAAATCCATTACAGTCTTTTGAATTACAGCCATAAAAATGTTAGGAACAAAAACCAATTATGTATGTCTAAAAATCTGAGAGGACTGTATGAATAACTGCAACACAAGCACATGCCACCAAAATAAGACTTTTTTTTGAGGAAAAGTAAAACAACAGTTTCTAAAAAAGTTACAGTAAAAAACCCAAGGTGTTATCCTGTAGAAGCCAGATCCAGAACATTAATTTACCCATTATTAAAGCAAACAAAAAGGGAAGTTTCTTATAGTTTATCTAAAACAGAGAAGTTGAATAGAACTATAAAATTATCTGAATTCTTTGAGAAAAAAGATTGGGCACTTGTGGATAGCACAGAAATACAGTGTTTAAAAAAAAGTTTATCTTTCTTTATTAGACTCAAGATTTTTCACCACTGAACTACTGATTTATTTTGCTTTGAAGACAGTTCTAAGTTTATTGTTATTTGACCATTTATCACGTATCCCAGAGATTCTTCAAATAAAACTACCAAATATCCAAGTATTCAATAAATACTAGTACTCCCATTATGCAGGTCTCAAAAAAAAAAAAAAATCACATAATTCAAGTTATTGCAAATAAATATCTAGCTATAACTTTATAAATATTTAAATAAAATTCTGCTAAGTATAGGTTAGCCTTCTAAATGTACAATTAAACTAACAAATCCATTGCCTATAAGTCAGAAAAACAGTTCAGAAAGGTTTATTTTCAGAAAGTTAGACACCTACAGATTGCTTTTGGGCAAACTCAAAGCACACTACACCCTACCTACTCCCCAATGCTCTGTGCTAGCTATGCTTCTTTGGTTAGTTAATGAGTTATAGACTTAAAACAGCTTGGTTTTTTGTTTTTTTTTTTTTTTTTAATTTTTAAAATCCAGATACAACAGTATCTCAGTGTGAAAACGTGCATATGCTCTCAGATTGCAAAGGTTTCAGAAATCAGTAAACCCTCCTCAAATCCCTTCTGTTCTTAAGAAAGGCATGCCGTCTTCCCTCTCTCTAGAATAATGCTTTTCAGCCTGAAGAGCTTCAGACAAGAATCCTTCCTTCTCCTGTTCAAGGGCTAAGGAAAGACAGCTAAAAATGCAAATTTCTATTTCCTTTACAGCAACCAGCGCACAAAGAGTTCTATCCTGCTACTGAAAAACATAAGGGAACCGTCAAGTGAAAGCAGGGAAGAGCATGTCACTGCTCTATGGACAGGAGTTACTGTTCCTTAGCATAGTAGATACATTGTTTTCCAGAGCTGTATGACATCCTATTCAAAAGCAAAGAGCACACATTCCTGTTCTTTCCTTTAAACTAATCCTTATTAACAAATATTGACAGGTGCACCTGAAATATTAAAACTGGGTTACACGTAACACTCACCACATTGCTGGAGTTTTATTTGGCCTATTTGGTCCCTTCCTGTGCAATCTGCTGCTTATGTTTTTTGGAGAAATTCCTCAAGGAAGTAACCGATAACATCACCTGAACATTTCCACTACTGGCATTCACGGAATCCGAAGCATTATCGTGCAGGCTAAACCCCAATTCAGGTATTACTACCAACACATCTCAATCATTTCAGTCATGCATTCCCCGTTCTACACTAAGCGATGCTGCGAGCCGCCGTTCCAAGCATACATCTTACCTCACGTTGTATTTCAGTGGCGAAATGACTAAAGGTAATTTTTCAAAGATTTTGCCACATTAAGTGTTATAGGTAAAACATTCAATATTAACAGCGAATGCCAATTTAAGGGTAGTACGAGATTGTTTTGACTAGCAAGTAGCACAGCTTCTGCAGTTATGGCATGCTGGCATAGATTCACAGTTCACAATGCTTAGCAAGCCCTTTGCGTTAACTCTGAAATTTCTTTAATGCCTTGCTCTGATGCAATAAATAAAACAAAACGTTGATATCCCTGTCATTGCCAATAGAAGGAAAACACTATTTTTATTTGGCTGATGTAAGTGGAATTTTTTCTTTTCCACTTACATCATTAAAAAAAATATCTCAGAGCACTCTTACAGATTCTCCTTGTCAATCCACCACTAAAACGTAGAAAAGAGGATGAGGTACGTCGGTAAACATTTTAAACCGCTTCTCTCTTAAAAACGTGTTCACTAGCACAAAACAGAAGCGAGAAAGTGCGTAATGTGGGGGAAAAAAAACCTGTACATTTTTACCACTTGCCATTCTACAGGTAAGGGACTACCGATGTGTTTTTGTATAAATGTGTACCTTTACAAGTGTAACACGTGGGTAAGTCGTCACTCTACATTAATATCTATTGTGAATAGGTCCCCTGAAAACAAGACAGCTTTTTTTGTTTGTAAGTTCTGGCATTTCTTTTTTTGGTGTTTCTGCCTATATGCAAATACTTCAACAAGTGAAGTGTTCTTAACAGTCTAACTGATCAAAGTTCTAATTGCACCTAGGTTTCTTTGTGAAGTTGGTTTTTTTTTTTGGTTTAAGTCAGAAGAACAGCATGCTTTTATATTTACCTATTGCACAATTAATTACTTTTTCATTATGTTTCCTATTAAAGTGATTCCACTACTAGACTGAATAGCTCCAGAGAACCCATTTTGGTCTGTTGGCTCAAGGACTCCCAGAACAAAACAGTAAAAATAATAAAAAACAATCTCTAAGTAAGCCATTACATAGAAATGTACTGAAAAAGCCTTGGAGAGTTCATGAGTAAACAACACTTATTTAAAAAACACCTCTGTAATCAAGTACAGTACAGTATACAGATGATATACCATAATAGCTCCAGATGGAGCTGTTACAGACAACAATAATGCATTTAAAATGTTTATTATGGGCTTTTTTTTTTCCTTTTTTTTTTTTTTTTTCAAGTTGTGATTAAAAAAAACCTCAGAGGATACCTAAAGCATAAAAACTACTTTAAGGGTTCTACCAAAAAGTTGATCTGTAATCAATAAAAATAAAAAGAATGGACATTACATCTGAGCAAGCACTCCATCATAACTCTACTCTTAGTAGCAGGTTAGTGCAGCAACCTCCAGCCTGTGTTCACAGAGTTAGTGTATCTATTGGAAAACTACAGGCTACCCTGATGAAGGTTGGAGTATCAACACAGATTTCCAGCTTTCACTCTGAATTTCTCCCTTTCTGTACTTAGGTGAGAATGTTAACATTCATACAACAGTTTTATATAAGCAACAGAATTATAATATACTTTAATAACAGATTTCTGTTATTAAAACAGCCCTCAAAATATAAAAATATTTGATATTGTGAAAGTGTCTTTCAATCATACTTCAATCTTCACAGTTTTAATAAGGAATACATAATTAGAACCATCACTTCAGAACTACGATGTGTATTCAGCTGACTTCATGTAAATAGACAGTTAAAAACATATTTACCAATATTAAATATAGTCAAATTGCAAAAACATACAATCTGACAATGTTGTCATGTGCTCTTTTAAAGAGTGCATAGGATATACTTCTGCAGCAGTCAATACAGTAAATTTTTTTGATGCAATCCCAGTCAAAGCTGTAAACATTCCTAATTGCAGTTTCTTGGAAACTTTTTGTTCCTTTCAAGTTTTTATTAGCAAGTTGCACTGGGCATTCCCCGCTTTTTTTTTTTGTTTGTTTTTTTGTTTTTTAAATCAGTTACAGACAGTATCATCATCCACCTTTAACCCCTCTGGCTGGTCAAAACTACTCATAAGCATTTCTTCAATAGGTTCAGGGTAGTAATCCTTTCCTTGCAGCGCACAATGACACCTTCCACATGCCATTGTTAGCAAGGCCCCCAACGCATGATCTTGAGAAGCAGGTTGATGAGGAAGTCTGCTATGCCTTAATGGGATTTCCTGCAGGTTTGGGATCATAACCATATAGGAAAGTAGCTGCTATTACAAGGACGGCTCCGAAGAAAAAGACGCTGAATAGAATAGAGATGGGGTGGGGGGAAAAAAAAAAAGCTCATTTTAGTTGATGCAATTTTATTTACGTAATACAATTAAAGAAAGGAAATTTTTCCTGTGGGAACACACAAAGATAAACTATATTCATCCGATTTATGAAGAACAAAATAATTTGAGCATATGTATTATAGAAGGATGCAGGAAGAAATCAAAATAAGAAACTTACAGCCAAAAGTATTGTATCATACTGACCTATTCTGAAAATGAAAGTTATAGTTTCATGGAATAATTGTCAAAACTTATCAAATCAATCTTTTTTTTTCTTTTTTCTCTTGCCTAAAGCTCTGTGCGAAATGCAAGCAGAAGCTAAAGAAATGCAACTACCGTGGTTACCCAGCCACTTTCAACATCTTACAAGCATCACGTTGTCAGAGTTGTGTTCACTTTGAAGTCCAAAACTTATGTCAAAACAAATTACTGCTGCCCAAGAACCAGTTTGCAAATCAGTATAATCTGATTTTTGGCAGATACATAAAGATTTATGTAAGGAAAAGATAATACAGGCATCTTTTGTATATATGGGCCTTTCAAGTTGTTTTTATAGTTACAAGTCTGAAACAAAATATCCAAAGCCAACAGACAATCAGTACACATTTTAGAAAGAGAACCTTGTCATAAAGACATGACAATGTTGACAATTTGATCTTCTGTACCAAATGCTAAAAAAACTGTGGCGCATGTCAGGATAATCCTTCAGAGAATACAGTTAGCCTATTTCTGGACACGATCCACTGTAACACATTCAAGCACTTAAGTACTTTACATCTATTATCCCAATCAAAAGTGTTTGTTGAAGTGACAGAAACAATTATGCAGTTTCAGTTCAAATAAATTCAGTTGGCATAAGCAAGGTACTAAAGATTGATTAAGTCAAGTTAATCAAGTTCTATTAAATGAGATGGCTTCAAGTTCAACATGCTGCTAGTTAGCTCCATCTCGTTTAATTATTTACCACTGTTTCCATTTTCACCATGTTTGCAGAAGCCAGTAAGTTACTTATTAATTTTCCATTTCAGCATACAGAAATTCTTAAACCACTTCATAAATTTGTTTTAATAGGACAAGTACAGGGCTACTCATAATTCAAGTTCAATGTCCTCCACTTCTTAAGCCTAAACAGTTGTTACACTTCCTTTTTTTTGAGCGTTTAAGCAAAGTCCTGCTAATATTGCAAATACTGCTTTTAGATTAAAAGATGTTTCTTTGTATCAGATACAATTTTCATATCTGATACAATTTTTATATATAATTGTATTCAATTCAATACATTGAAGAATATAAAAATATTCTTCAAAATATTTTTACGCTATAAGTACGTGTAACATATGTGAGGAGTGTAGGTTCATTCTAAGAAAAATCCTATTAATGTATCTGAAAGCTGGAATTTCACTTCTACAGTCCATACATTAACGTGCACTGCCAAGACAAGCTCTGTTCAGAACAAAACCTGCAGCGCACAGCACTACTAAGATCCGATTCACAGAACATGACGACACAGTGCGCTGCGCCTAGAAGCACACAGCAAGCATTTTTCTCTCACCCTTGGATGCGCGCTTTCACTAATAAATATTGCCTTTGGGCTTCTGGGTGTCCTGAAGCAACTAATTGCTGCAGCGCAACTTTCACATGTGTGTGACTGCCGCTAGCTCTTTTAGAGAATGTTTTGAGACTGGTTGAAAACCGGTATAGAAAGGTTACCACTGCTATCATGGTTCAGCCATAACTCCTCCTGCAGTGCGATGGCTCGTGGAAGCCCTGTCCAGGAGGAGGCTGAGGAGGAGGCAGGAGGCCAGTCCCGTGCCAGGACACTGCCCCGGAGCCAGCCGTGTGCAGACTGGCTGCTGTGGGGCACTGCTGGGCACGGGGAGGGAAAGAAGAGAAAGGGGCAGCGAACTAAAACAGCCTGCCAGGTTTGTGTCAGTGGTTTGTCAAAGGCCAAGACATGAGATTCAGTTATTCCTCACCTCTGTGTGTGTGTATGTACACCTCACAGAAAACTTAATCTTGCCCAACTATACTGAAAAAATGGTATGTTATGAAACTAAACTTTTATCTGCAAGCTCTATCTAAACATTCTGAAAGTGCTGCTTGGAATGTTGGGGTTTTTTAATTTACTTTTGCAGTTTCACCTGGTAAGCATTATGTTTTCAACTTTTTTTTTTTTTTTAATTCCAGCATACATGCAAAGTAATTCTTACCTTGTAGGGACAAAATCTTGCAGCCAGAAATAGGAGATCAATGTTGACAGTATAATAGAGAGAGAAGTTGCGAATCCCTTTAAAATGTTGTCCGCATATTTTATAACAGCAGCAATTACCAGCCCTCCAAGTGCCTGAAAAATATTGAGGTTTGGATTTGCAATCTGGTCATTCCACTGAGGGCGTCTATTTTAACAACATGCTTTTACTTTAGGAAAAGCTTTTGTCTATGTTTAGGAGCATTGCATTTATTTTCTGTTATGGATGTTACTGTTGAACATAAATAATATTGGAGTTATTGTTCTTTCCTCATTAAAGAATTTGCTGATCATATTACCATTATTAAATTAGTGGCAACACTTGTACTATACATTTTTAGCCACAGGAGGAAGGACACATATATAATTTTTTTTTTAACATTGCAAAAGAAATAACGCTTGCACGCTTTTATGTTGCACAATACTTAGTCATATACTTTCTATATACTTTGCAGATTTTTATTTAGAGGTTTACTCTGATAGCGATAGATCTCACTTTTGACTATAGAATTCTCAGTAGCTTCAATGACACCCATTAGTTTCCCCAGTCATTTACAGAAGAGTAAATCCCAAGTGCCTTCACAGAAACACGTGATACAAGGTATCTCACCTGCAGAACAACAACTACCCAAGTAAGTTTATTGTATCCTTGAAAAAATCCATTCTTTGACAGTTGTTCTCCATCATAAATGTATACACCCATCAGTCCAAATATGCTACCAAAAAATCCTGAAAGTACAAGATTGATTTAAAAACTTCAGGTGAAAAACATGCAAACAGGTTCCTTGTCCTCAAGGACTGCTCACATATTTCTGATTTTAAAATAGGACTACCACTTGCAATACCATCACATGTTCAAATGCAAATCAGTTCAGAAAGATTTCTCTTTTAAAAGTCCTTTTCCACACTTATAACAAGTTTTGTCTGTTTCTGTTAGGATATTCGTACATACTGATCTTCCATTGCTTTCTACTGGGATGGGGTGATTTTTGTTTACGGCCTACAGCAAAGTTCACTTAAACACAATTTCAGTTCTCCTGAAACTAATCGTGACCGAAGGCTGAAGTCACACTATAACCTGGAGAGGAAAACAGGGACAACATTCAGTGGAGGAACTGGTCTCTGACATAGCAACAGCAGAACTTGGCAGTTCACCAATTCAGACAAGGATCTTAGAAGTGGGATTCTTCTGAACCAGTCTCAATTCCAATGAATGTTTACTAGTAGAGAATTAATGTCAGAAGAAAATGACATGAGATTAACGAGTTCGGGATTTGGTGAGTATAGTGTTCTTCTATGGAACGGGAAACTTTTCCTCATCCCCTTCAGGCATGGAAGTAATGCAAGCACCTCTGTGACTGATGCAGGCTCCAGTCCTGAGCAGGAAAGGGGGAAACATTTTTTCCATTCCTTTTCTATGAAAAGATTACCTGTATTTTCACCACATTTCTTTGCATCTGAAAAGAGTGGCATCGTTTTGAACAAAATAAAACCTTCTGTTTGACAAGAAAGAATTCTTTTTGTAGACACGATTAAAAAATCAGGTTTCATTCAGATTAAACCAATTACTTCTATTTTCCAATTGATCTGCTAAAATAAATACAATCAACTATTCATACATCCCTAATATGATACTAGTATGCATTTAAAACTGATTTTTCAACAATTATGCAAATATATTTTCCAATTTTTTCTACAGTTCTAATAATTCTCTATGGATATGATGATGAAAATCAGGTTGGATACACATTTTTTGTTGTCTGTGTTTTAAGAAAAGCTCTATTTCAAAGCTCTTGATTATGACTGACTTGCTCCTGAATGATACAATGTCTTAAGTGGGCAACTATCTTGCACTTGCAGAAAGGATACAGTAATGTATTTTTGAAATTGTGATGTTTTAAATACTTTCCAAAAGCTGTATCAGAAAACATGAAAAAAAAACCCCTTCATTTTTGAACTGAAAACATACTCTACTGATTTTTTGTATAGAGGCAAATTAAGCTCACTGACAATAAATAAATATATGAGTAAATCAGGTGATTAGATTCTCACTACTGTTATCAGACATTTATGTCTTCATATAGCACAGTCCTAGTCATTCATTACCTTGGAACAGTTTGTGTTTAGATGCAGGCTACACTGATCTCACTGTTTTCACAAAGCAATTACTGGAATATTCAATATACGATCAAGCCAACTATCAAACCAGCAAACTCATTTGTTTTCATACATTCTTTTGCACAATGTAGAAAAATCTCAAGAATGTTTTGGAAGCGATCACTGATTTTTCAAAAATTATGAATGTTTTAATTGGAAATTGTTTCAGATATCTGCATCGTTGCCCACCAAAGTGCTTCTAGTATGGAAATTGAGAGTAATAATAATCAGCTTTCCTTCGCAATGGATTTTACATTGTAGCTCTAACCAGAGTGCCAAATCCTACCTTAAATTTTGGATCCAGCCCCAGCTACCCACCATTCTCTGCCTCCAAAATTCCCCAACATAACCCTTCCTGTTGTATCCCCTTCACCTTGTTCAAGAAAACCTAGTTTTAATATACACAATTTCAACAAATACTAGCAGATAGTAAGTACAGGGTTTGATCCCCTTCTCTATCCTCAAGCTTTAAAACATTATGGACATGTAAAAATACTAAAATACAACCAAATGCAGTTCTGCATTTTTAAGTGAAACTATTTCTAATTAAAACACACCAACAGGAAAAGAAAGGAAAAAACATTGCTTGTCTTCAGACATTTTTGACCATACCAATTTTCGACCAACTATCTAATTACAAAAAAACAACATCTCTTTTTTTTATGGGACTTCATTACATTCTACCAGACTCAGTCCACAGCGCCAAAATCATCCTCATGACTTAATTCTACAGTACTGTAGATTTGATCAAGAATCTGTTCTAAGGTGCTGGGAAGTTCAAATTCTGTTGAAAGCATTTATTGAAATATGCAATAAATAATTATTGTCTACATGTGAAGACTAGAAGGATCCCTTTAGAGAAAGAAGGGCAACTCCAACAATAAGTTTTGTTTCTGTTGCAAAACTGGAACAGAAAGATATTGCTGATGTCCATTTCCAACCCTATAAACTGGACAAGACTGCTTTGAAGCAAGGGAAAACTCATTCAGGAAAATGGATCAACTCTGTCACCATCAATATCTAGGGTCTAGAAGACCCAGAACTACTTTGGAAATAGAAGGTATTCTCTTACTGATAAGTGCGTAATAGGTAAGGGCATTATCATAGTTAAGATGAACTGGGTTTTGTGTATGCCCCTCTCCAGTGGTTATACAGACAACTAAAACAAACTGACCTTTGTACTGAAATAATAATAATAAATTATCTCAACTTTATTCACGAACAAAGCAGGTTTTTTTTGTATTAAAAGTGCCAACCAATAAAAACTGCCTATCCAGACACAGGAGAAAAAAAAAGTTAATTTTAAAACATCTCAAGACATTGACTAAGAAACATATTTTGTTTTAAGGTTCCTATATTTTCTAAAAAAAGAGGGGGGAAAAAAGGAAAAGGGAATACCTTTTTCATTTATCAGATCTTATGAATTAGCGCAAAAGACAGTAATTTGTAAACACAGGGGATACACAGAATCCTGCATAAGGTAACACTCTTTAGAAAATCCTAAATACCAATTCAACCGACAGATTGTGTACAAACTTAACAGAGACTGTTTAAGTTAAATCAAGAACTAGGCTGAGATCAGAAAGCAACTGCTAAAATTCTACCTAGCAGATTTTCTGCTCTTGGTGCAGAATACTAAAACATTGGTGATATTTTTTTATTTTTTTATATATATTTTGCATTTTTATCTTAATTCTTCAAAACGTAGTGTCTCTAAGAGATGACTAGTATTAAACTTACCAAGCTGAATGTTTCTGATCCACACAGACTGCTTAGTTTCCTTTAAAATTTTCTCAAAATAAACCCCAGCAAATCCACTAGAAAAGCACGCTATCAGAACTGCGACCAGGCCTACAAACTGAGATCCTGCTGAATGTTCCTTAGCAGCTGTTGCTTGAGAGTCTGAAGGCCACTGGATGTAAAAACAGTTATACAAAATTCACCGATAAAATCAAGTCATGAACATCTATAAAATGCACATTTGTTTTCTAGCAACAGTATGTTACTAAACACAATTACATGCTTGTAAAGTTTTCTATTTTGCACCATAAATACTTTTAAAAGACTGCAAATATTCTTGCTACATATTTGTAAGGATTAAAATTGTGCCTGAACTGGGAGGATACCTATCAACTTAAGCAGGTCCAGGATTTATTTTTTATAAGCTGGAACTGTTTCTGAATCCCAGCATGACTTATCATGGCCATTCACAGTTACCGACTTTTTACACCTGACAGTTAGTTACAAGTACAAGCACAGTTAGAAAACCACTTACACCAACACCAGCTGTCTTTAAGACGGGGTTAATTTTCTTTTGCATGTGCCCCTCTTCAGTGATTATGCAGACAACTAAAACAAGCTGAAATTTATGAAGCTAAATCCTGCAATATATCTAATGCTAACAAATAAATGCAATGCGATAGACAAAAGCATACTGACGAGTCTGTTAATTACTGCCAGAATGTTTTGCTCTCATTTTTAATTATTAAAATTCTACAAAACCTAAAATCCTTACGTTAAAAAAAAAATATATTTCTAAGATGTACTCAAATCTGCTAAAAATTCTTAGAATAATCTCTTATCCCATGATCCTAACTTCTGAAAACTACAAACCCCTGTACCTGCACTATTTAGAACAGAGGCCAAGTTTGCCTCCTGAAAAAGTTTAAGTAAATTTGCCATGCTGCAACCATATCACAAGACAAGCAGCAGGACTGTGGTGGCACAGAACACCTATGGATCCCTGATGTCTGAAGAAGTGTGCTGATAAATACTGCTATCGCTGTTATTTGCAGGTTGCTCCACATGCCCTGTCACATTCTACAGTAGAGCACTGGGGCACAAAAGACGTGTCATCTTCTGCCTTTGAACCATTTCTGGTGTCCTCTAGCCCTGGCCAGTTGTGATTCATAGTTCCTGACCATATGCTGGTGCTCGTGTACAGCTGGTACAATCTGAAAGCTGTAAAATCAGTATAGAAATCCATGTTCCTTGAGTAAACACATTAAACAAATACAAACTACCTGTTAAATATTTACCTGCACAAATGCCACTCCTGTCATCAATATTACTAATGAAAGCCACTGGTACACACCCAGTTTCTTGCTCAACATGGACACAGAAAACAACGCTGTTGTAAGAATTTTCAGTTGATATGTAACCTAGAAGAACCCAGAAACAGTTACTACCACATAATTTATAGGGTTTATTTGAAACTCACAGAGAAATTCAAATGCACAGTACCTGGTATGTGGCTGCATCTAGGTTTGACAATGCTACATACAGCAAGTTATTTTGAAGAGTATATATTCCTGAAGGAATAGCAAGTTTAAGAGTTTCCATGGGCTTATTAAGGATTTCATCATGTAGCACTCTGTTCAGAGTCCGTAAATTGCACTCTACCCAAAGAAACAATAAAAGAAATAGACATTCACTAAAAGGAGAGTAGGGAAGAAAAAAAAAAAAAAAAAGAGAAAAGGAGGAGATAGCAATGTTCTGTTCTTAAAGACTGTTGCCCCCTTTTTACAGCTATCACTGCTACCAATCAAGACCTTCATGAGCCTCATATATGCAAGGAAAAAAAGGCTGCAAAGTGTCTTCCTATAGCCTGGAATATCAGAAATAGAACAATTATTCAAAATAATTTAGGTAAAATTTATCGAAAGACATCAATATTTGAAGATGACATATTAAAGAGCATCACCTAAAAAGTGCACATTTAGAGCCTACAGAGTCATCAATATTTACGATATACAATGACATTTTTAAGCCGTTGAAGATCAAACCTATATGTCAAGGAACTGGATAAATTCAGTATAAAATTTACAAAATCAGAACTAAAGTAAATCTGATTATACTTTTTTGAGCTTAAAACTGTGCTTCTTCCTGTAATAATGAAACTGATTCCTCACTTCTACATCTGCTGTTTATTATAGTCTTCTAAATTATCATTCATGCTTTGAACACTTAAAAGCTTTTCATTTTTTCCTACTTCTACATATAAATTCATTAAAATGCCTGAGCAAACACAAGCTTCAGGCTGTTAGTAGAAAATTTATCCTTGCATTCCTCAGTATCCCCATTCTTTAAAGAGAACTCTCTTCAACAAATGCACAATATCTTGTATCATGTGTTGAGGAGTGAAGTATGATTAGGTCCTTCCAAGACTATTTCTTACATGAGGAGAAGGAAAAAGCTTTGTTGTATGCCTGTACTCACATGGCTGCTTTGCAGTTGCCACTACAATACAGCATATTGATTAGGAAAATTACTTGGTGCAAGATTTGACACATACTGCTGTCTTTGTAGACCAATAGAACGCAGGCCAAAATCTTCAGAAGTTCAGCAATAACTACTGCAGTAGAGGATAAGTAACGAGGTCCTTCTTCTTTCAGTGTCCGAGAATAACGCATGGTCAAGACTAAACTTGTGGTTTGGAAAACCAGGATGCCCAGGGAAAGGTATTTTAAATTGGTAGACATTTCTTGACTTTTCTGAAACAGAAAAAAAAACCAAACAACTTCGAAACCCAGGCTTAGAAGGTGATATTGCAGGTAGATGTTTCACTTGGGAATCAGCATATTAAAAAAAGTTATGCAGGGAGTTCAGCCAATGGAAAACGACAAACCTAATCCAATATTTAGAATGAAAAAGGAGATTAACACTTGAAAAATGTTTTTCAAATACATGATTACAAACAGGGAGGCATATCAGAATATTAGGAGAAATGATAACTAATAGAGAAATGAAGTATATCTTATCTGTAATAATAATAAAGGACTACCAACTGGCAATTAGCTTTCCGATAACTGGTTTCACAGAAGAAATCTCCCAAGTTAAACCAATGATGTATTTCCTTATGCATGAGAAGGCTCAGAAGGTATTTTCAAAGCAAAAAAGCCCCACGCTGTGGTACTGCAGAATGCCCACTACCCTGGCTGCAATGAGCTATTCCCAGCATGAGGAGATCTTCCTGTTCTTCCACCTGTCCAAAGTTTTTCAGGTTACAGTCTCTGCCTTGCCAGCTGACACAGCTCCAGCACAAGACAGGCTGATGGTTGGGCTGCTGTAAATGAAAATGAGATGCGTGCCTGACACTGAAGGAAAAGGAGAGTTGTCGGAAAGCAGGGTGGGATAGGAAGACATGGGATGGAGGAGCTGCAGGGGGGACAGCACTAAACATGTCCTGCTGATTATCCTGCTCAGAAAAAAATTAGTTGAATACAGATGACTAGGTGACTGCACCTACTTCCTCATGCCGCACTGACTCTCACAAACCTCACTGTAAAGGTGTATCATCCTCATCCCTACCATGAAATTTCACCAAGCTTTGCCTTTTGTCACTAATTAAAGCATTAATTCAGTGTAGGAGACTAACAGAGAAAGCAATTCTCATTTTGCAAGCAAAATACATTACAAGGAAATTTAAAAATGCATCACTGCTATTATACATCCATATGCACAGAAATTAATGCTTTCTATAAAAAAATAACAACTACTGCCTTCACTGCCCATGTATTAAAAAAAAAGCAGTGTTCTACAATGCCAAAATAAAATCAAATCAGTAATTAAAAGTTAACAAGTACGTCTTCAAGTGAAAGAAAACCAGTAACAAGTCTAGACAACAGAGCGGTTCTCACTTTTAGAAGTCTAGAGATGGCATAAGCAGTCTATGCTTATGGATACATATGCCACAGCTGCCCCTATGCATGTTTTACACCTACAGGCACACGATTTTTGACGCATTAACTACCTAGTTTTGTACACAGTGCTGAAGGATGTGCTGCTACCTCTAAATATTTGCAGCTCAAACTGAAGCTGTTTCCTGCTGACTGCATTTCTCTCACCCAAGATGCATTTCATAACACCTTTCATTACTATTTTTTCAGAGATCTGGAGAGCTGTGCTATTCAAACATTTTTGACTTGTCTTTATCTTGCCTCTAAGCGTTAATAGATTTTTTTTTTTTCCGGTCAAGTATACAAAGTCAAATTAATACCTATATGGCATGGATTCTTCAGAGACATTGCAGTAACCTGCAAACAAGTATGAATTGCCAACAGCCACAGAGAGATGAAGTACATACTTGTATCCTACAAAACAAAATTGTTTACCTCAAGATTCATATGGCTGTAAAAATATCTGTAAAAGCATATTGGCAAAGGAGGAAGAAAAAGATATCAGGAGTCAGAAACTGAGGAAGAAATACACAAGGATTCCTTTAAGGAATCTTAACAGAAGAATCTTTTGAATGACCTATGATCTCATTTAACTTGCTGAAGAAACAAATAATAAAGATGCAACTGCACTTTATTTATATAAATCAGACAAACGTAAAGAACAAAGCAGAAGAAAGCTGCAGACCACATTCAAGATTTGCTAATTTTTTCCACAGGTTCTGGTGGAATAATAACCCTTCACATAAGGATGTTAACTGTGGAATTACGCATCCCCAACAACAAAATGGAGAAGATCGGTTTGTCAAAGAGGAACAAATTTGAACAATAGATTTGCTACAGGTGAGAACAAAGAGTAGAAACAGAAGAACAGTTCCCATGTAGGGATGAAGAGGGGACATGCAAGGTCAGAGATCATACTCTCTGGAGAAATACCACCAGCATAGACAAGATAGAGGGAGCAGAAGGCAAAGAAAAAAAACCTAATCCACTGAGAGAAAATACAAAACTGAACAACATAGAAAGGTCTGCCTAGGTACTGGAAAAAACTAATATTTCAAAATGCACATTCATGTAAGCCAACTTGCACAAACCATTTCTTCCACCTTTTCCATCTACCTCATTTTTTAGTATGGAGACCTGACAATCTGAAAACACAAAGAGCAATCTATTGCTAAAATGAACAACACTAAATTTCATGCAAGCACACTTACAGATAAATAAGTTTTTAAACTTTCTGGTTTTCAGTTTTCAAAACGCTTCTGAACAAAATACAGATAATGGGAACACAACATCTCTCCTGAACTTGAACCCAAATTTCTGCATTCTGGGAGCCTGTGAAGTGACAAAGGTTTTACAAACATTCAAAATTCCTTAACCTTTAAAATAGGGCACAATATCAGAAAATAACATTCACATTAATTTCTTGCTGAAGTACAACCATCTATTTACTAAGCAGCTTAAACTGTAATTTTAAAAGTAAATCACCAATACCTTGTTTATGAGCAAGTATCAAAGCATTCAGCATGAAAACATACCAACAAGCACAAGACTTTAATAAGCCCATCAGCAAAGCCAGAAGGAATACATACCACAATATTATCTTGAACTACAGTCTTGTTTTCATTAGTAATCATGGTAAAAAAAGGGAACTTTCCCCCAAAAATGTGTCTCAAAAATACGCAGGAAACATTTATTTACCATAATTCACTAAAGCAGTTTCAGAGTTTCCAAAATTCACACAAAATGGACTTCAAGTATCCAGTGTGATAGCCAAAATAAGGATATTTGTTAAAAGTTGTCCTGTCAGCGGTCAGCAAGACAGGCTTGTAGAGAACAAGTGTGTAAAGTTTCGTGGTGTACTTACAAATAGTTGGTTCACGGAGCAGGAACTAGAGTCCTGAAACTATGTATGCCAACAAAATAACCACCCTCTGCTGAGCACACACAGTATCTTATCACCTCTTCTGGCCCCTCTTCCTTCCTTTTAAGAGAACTGCATACCAGTTCATACAACTGTGCAAACTGGGGGATGGATCCGGAAAAGGAGCCAAATACTGAACTTCACACAGTTGAACTGTCTTCAGCTGCAGTTTCACAGCAGGTTTCGATTTACAGATTACTACCAGAGGTGTAATCAGTCTCCTCTAGCCATAAGTTCCTGCTACCCTCATGGCAATAGACCGTGCAGTCACATACTAAATGAACAACTGTCTTCAGTAACAGCCCGCACTTTGATCATCTTAAACCCATAATGAAACGAAAGTTCCCAATGCATTTCCTCTACAGAGTTACCATCAGGCTTAAAATTTTTTTACTGAGCTTTGGACAGACTACTCAGTACTCTGCAGGATGGGTCTGTTCCAAAAGCCTGATTCAGGTTTGCTAATTCAGACTGGAATTGTGAGTGGTCACATTAACTTGGTGACTTTTGAACTGTATCTTCCAGTGAGAGGTGCTAAGTGCCTGCAAGTCGGTGACTGTAATGTAGCCTAGCACATCCGTTACCTCTGTGACTAGGCTCATTGTTCTTTCGTTTGTCTAGGAAAGAAAGTAAATAATTTCTATGGAGTTTATCCAGTATACCATGTAGACACACCCTACAGCCAGCAATATGGAAGGCAGGGGAAGAGGTTAAAGCCAGGTCTGTACATTAAGTCAACATGCAGTAAGCCAAGACGGTATTTATGGTCATGTAACATTCAACTTAAGTACACACAGGTAGGTAACATGCAGATGGCTACAATGTGAAGAGTTGTTCCCCTAAAAAGTAGAAATGAAGAGGACACTGGAAAGGTTTTACAGACTCAGAAAACAAAACAAACAATCTATACAGGGAATAATACCTTCAGCTCAAAGCATCATACTCTGCAAAGTCTGCAAAATAAAAATAATCTGCTTCCTTCTTTGAACAGACAAAGTGGGAAATCACTTATTTCCATTTCATAATATTCATTCAGACAAAATGAACAATTTGTTGATTTTCATCTTCCTTAGTAATTAATCCACCACAGGCTAAAATTTCATACTTTACATTTTACTTTTATATCAGCCCCACACTTTCCCTCTTAAAATACTGGTAAATTCTAACGTTTGCAGATGAACTACATTAGGTCAAAGGGAACATAATCAATTTAACTTAATGAACAGCAGATGTACCACATATATTTATTTTCCTCTACCCATTTTTAACAAAACTCACTAATATTAATCAGGATTTGCTACATGAGCAACAAGATGATGATTACAGGACTTTTCTTAACCTTAAGATTTTGTCTTTTAAAGATCTGATGGTATAAACTTCTGAGCTTCTCAGCTGCTAAATATCTACAGTTACAGAATCTTGTGCAAAACTAAGGATTAGTTTATTAATTTATTCTATTCTTGAGTTTGCAAGAGGTCTCAAAATCTGACAGGATTACTTTGCTTTGAGGTATCTAAAACACTAAAAAAAAAAGAGAGGTCTAGAATGAAAAGTGACTTATTTATTTAAAAATACTCCTTAGTTAAAATCAAGAGACTAGAGACTGTCTTGACACCATTTTCCAAAGATGGTTGGAGTTATAGTGCACATTATGGAGATCCTTCCAGCAAGCATGGCCTAACCATCTGCAAGAACAAAAGAGCAGGGGCAATTCCACAGATCCAGGCACTCCCAAAATTTCACACCATGCTGACACAAATATATTAAGATAAAGTGAGCACTAAACTGTTAAGATTCCACTTCATCTAGCATCAAGTATCTAATTGTTTAGCATGTTTTAGATTCATTGAAGTTTTCAGGGTGGGGTGTCCTACATTTTCACATATTATTTTATAAGTAAGAAAGATGATAGTTCATGCACAAATGATTCAAATTTCATTTATTTGACTATGCATTTCTCCTGCCTCAATTATACTGAAAGTTCTTTCAGTATCCCAAACTATCCAGTAATCTGCATTATATTTCATTAATTCAGCCTGAATTACTAAGAAAGCTTTTCTTACAGTCACTGCAGCTGGTTTACTTTTTATTATATTCATTAAATTTAATTTTAATGACATTTCTGAAACTTCAAAAGAATATTCGAGAAAACTTGAAAAAAAGAAATCAGCATCCAAAAAACCCTAAGCACCCAACACTATCTCAAAAAGTAGCTAACACAACAACAACAAAAACCCGGTTAACAATGAATCTCAGTAATTCACATCACAAAAAGGCAGGTTAAATTCACAGATGAAAATAACAACACACTCTCTGTAAAATGTCTGAGAACTCCACAGTAAAAGTCACGCATGCAATTAGCACCAAGTAACAGATGTGACAGGCTACATTATAGTCAATGAGTTGCAGGTACTTAGCTCCTCTCACTGTAAGACACGATTAAGTAGTCACTTAAAACAGTTTTGAGGTACCTATGGTCACGATGTGATGTCTATAAATCAACGTCCATGTCCCACTTACCACTGGCACAACTTCAGAACAAGTCCACTCAGATAAAATGAGAGAAACAAGTGACAGAGGGAAGATAAAATTTACCACTGGTTTAGGCTCCCATCCTACAATTTACACCTCACTGGCACAGCCTAGGATTCTACACAGGCACAAAAGCAAAGGCCTTCCTAGGTGATGGCCTGGGGATGCACCACATCAAAAATAAATACATGAAGAGTAACAGAAAATGGTGAAACGAGGCCCTTCCGACAGGCTACAGGGTTAATGCTTGTATTAATTTCTGCCCATTTAGCAAAAAACTTGACATAAAAGTAACTTCTACTGGCAACCATTTCTTTACTCCTCCCTACTCTGTCACAGGGAAAGTTAAATTTCAAATAAAATTAATTACTATTATGCTTCCAATCTTCCACAGTGATGGCATTATGTGAATTGCATTCCTTCCAGCCTAGCTGTGAAATTCTTTCACTTTTGACGGTCTTTTAAAGTAAAAAGCCAAGGTACAGGAGTTATTGCTATTGCTAGCTTTTATTCCATTTTATGAATAATGAGTTTAGGACTGCTTAACCAAACAAAAGGCACTTGAACATTAGTTAAAATACAAAGCCAAACAGAAACAGACAACCGGCTTCTTAAAACTGCAAAAGGCAGTTTGTGGGACAGTACACCAAGTTCTGTGTCTGGGATCTGCCAGAAAATAAACACTGACTGAGGCTGCCTTAGAGAAGGAAAAACAGAGTGCAAAGTAAAGTACACTATTTCATTCCAGTGGAACACATTGGACACTTCCTGGGCATGTGCTTTGAAATCAGGATGGCAGATTAAAGAAACAGGATTGTGGTTTTTTATGTGTATAGAAATGTGAATCCAGTGCTAACACTACACCTATACAAATACAATAAGCTAGCAACAGAGAGGAAAAGCACAATTGGAAGGTGGAGTGAGAGCTAGCTCACAGAACCTGAAGTACCTATTTTTATAACAACTCCTTCTAAGCTTTCACATGTACGCTGCCCTCTTTCCTGAGCTGGCTAACACACAAGTAACATGATCCTTCTATAACACAACTACATTCCTCAGGGGAAAGTTCTGTTCCGTAAATCTTCTTTATATTGGACTAAATGTAGCCTTCTTTTTACCAAAAGCAGTATCTAATACAACAAATAGTTTATGTATAGAAATAAATGGATGGAAGGAAATTCATACAGTTCAACAAGGCCAAGTGCAAGGTCTTGGACATGGGCCAGGGCAATATCCAATACCAATACAGACTGGGAGATGAATGGATTGAGAGCAGCCCTGCTGAGAAGGTCTTGGGGTACTGGTGGATGAAAAATTGGACAGGAGTTGGCAATGTGCACTTGCAGCCCAGAAAGCCAACCATATCCTGGGCTGCATCAAAAGAAACATGGCCAGCAGGTCCAGGGAGGCAATTCTCCCCCTTTACTCTGCTCTCATGGGACTCCCCACCTGGAGTACCACATCCAGATCTGGGGCCCCCAGTACAAGACAGACATGGCCATGTTAAAATGGGTCCTGAGGAGGGCCATAAAAATGATCAGAGGCATGGAGCACCTCTCCTGTGAAGAAAGGCTGAGAGAGTTGGGGTTGTTCAGACTGGAGAAAAGGTGGCTCCAGGGACACCTTATTGAGGCCTATTCAATACATAAAGAGAGCTTTTAAGAAAGAGAGAGACTTTTTACCAGGGTCTGTAGTATCAGGACAAGTGGCAATGGTTTTAAACTAAAAAAGGGTAGATTTTGATTGGATGTAAGGAAGAAATCGTCTATGATGAGGGTAGGGAGACACTGGAACAGGCTGCCCAGAGCAGTTAGGGAAGCTCTGTTAGCGTTAAAAGTCAGGTTGGTCAGGGCTTTGAGCAACCTGACCTAGCAAATGCATACCCTGCCCATGGCAGGGGGGTTGGAACTAGATGATCTCTAACGGTCCCTTCCAACTCAGAACATTCTATGATTCTATGATAAATATTCCTGACAGTACTGAGGGTGAGCAGGCCTTTCCAAATCTAGGGCTGCTGAACTGGGTTATGAACAGGATTCTAAGTACATACAAATATTTTAACTGCCAAATTCAGACTGCTATCATTTAACAATGCATTTCTTTCTCCCCCCCCCCCCCCCCCCCCAGTATGTAATCCTTCATGTTTGTGTATTTTTTTTTGTTATAAACATTTCTAATAATTTTAAATCTTGTATTTCTCACTTTAAAATGTCACTATTAATGTCTTCCATCTTCCTCATACTTGATACAGGTTTCCTCTTTGTTCCCTCTCATAAGCTACCTATACTTGTCAGCTGTTCCTCCCCAAGTACATGGCACTTCCCAAATAAACCACTGCAAATCACTTAATTTTAAAACTTATCTTGCTCTTCCTTTTGCTTTTCAGTTTGTTACTCACTCTTCCTGCTGGATACAAAAAGTATTAAGTACCGTTTGGAAAAAATAAGTAATGTTTTTCTTAGAGCTTGTATTCTTCTTCAGAAGCACATTAAAAGCAAATCCTCTAGCACAGTTTTTTCCTTACTCTTCCAGGAGAAACTGAGTAACAAAGATTTTTTCAAGTGAAGCTTTCCTTTGGGCAATATTTCCAATTTCTCCATTTACATTTAAAAAATTCTTAACTGGTGAAAAATAAAAACATCACTGCATTCAAAGAATATTTTCATAACAAGGATATCACGCACAACACAGTAGAAAACTGGTGGACCTTGCTGCTGCAACATCATCTAGCTCCATACCCCGACCCTACCTTGGTGTGCTGTCTTTGGCTAGGATAGAGCTAATTTTCTTCGTAGTAGCTGGTATGGGGCTACCTTTTGGATTTGTGCTGAAAACAGTGTTAATAATACAGAGATGGTTTAGTTACTGCTGAACAGTGCTTACAGTCAAGGCTTCTCCTGCTTCTCACACCACCCCACCAGCGAGTAGGCTGGGGGTGCACAAGAATTTGGGAGGGGACACAACCGGGACAACTGACCCCAACTGACCAAAGGGGTACTGCATACCGTATAATGTCATGCTCAGAATATACAGCTGGGGGAAGGAGGGGATATTCGGAATTATGGCATTTTGTCTTCCCAATTAACTGTTAGGCATGATGGAGCCCTGCTTTTCTGGATATGGCTGCCGATGGGAAATAGTGAATTAATTCCTTGGTTTGCTTTGCTTGCATGCGTGGCTTTTACTTTACCTATGAAACTGTCTTTATCTCAACCCATGAGTTTTCTTACTTTTACCCTTCTGATTCTCAATCTCATCCCACCAGGGAAGAGTAAGCAAGCAGCTGCGTGGGGCTTAAGTTGATGGCTGGGGTTAATCCACAACGTTTGGCCTTTTTAAAATCATGCAGAGGCTTTTCAGCACTGTGAAGTACACTTATGCACAGAGCAGTTACACATTAAACTGTAACTGCTAGAGACCAACCAATGATTTCTTCTCAGCTTTGCTCCAGACACCTAGTTTTTTGCCAGGGATAGTGGAGGCTTTATCAGTCATTCATTAGTCTATCACCCAACCAGGAAATTCCACCAAGTCTAACACAGGCAATGCAATTACCTATTAACTAACATCTAATTTCAGAGAATGCTATAAACCGCTTGGGACTCGGGTAAGATTTTCTTACAGGTTGACAGAAAACCTAGCAGAAAGGGAATGTAACACTGCTGACTTTCTTTTATGACCTCATAAAGGTTGTGTGTTTGTTTTCTTTTGTGGGGGGGGAAAAAATCACCATTCTAATCTATGTATCAGACAGAAGCTGGGCACGGTGAGTCTTAAATGTGAAATTTGTGGCTAAATAGCCTTTAAGCCCATCCCACCCCCTTCACACCAACCCTAAGAACCTAAAGATAAGATTTCTTTGACTGATGAGAATTTGGTTTGATTAACGTTAAAGAAATCACATACTGAGTATGAATATTCAGTGTTCAGGAAATTCAGGCCCTCACTGAGCTAAATCTAACACCAGTATTTCTTGTAAGATGAAGCTTTCAACTACGTACACAGTAGCGCAATAGTTTTATATTGACATAACAGCCCCTAAGCCAAACTCTGCTTGCCAGCATAGAAATTTGACACAACCTGCCCTAACTGCCTCTCTCTTTTTCAAATAGTACATACACTGCATTCATTGTATAGATCACTGTATAGAAAGATCCTAGTAGTCACATTCAGATTCTGTGAGCAAGGAGGTATTTGGTTCTCAGTTTTCATTCAAATGCCCATACCTCTTCAAGCACACAGGAGTGCCACGCCATGAACTGAAGCACTGCCCAAATGCAACTCCTGCAGATTATCAAGCTGATGAAGGAGCTTAAGGTACTTAAAGACTGAACATTGAACACAGCTGGGGTTCAGCTACAGCTTTCACTTCACACTATTTATGAATCAATTCTGGGTGCTCGAGACAATGCAACCACCCCAGTCAAGGTGACCTAGTTTGAGTAGAGTAACACAAACTAGGTACTACAGTGAAAATAAAGCTGTAGACACTTGTTGCAGAAAGCTAGTAACTACCAATAAAACAGCTGAAGAGCGTACTGAAGGGGTATGAATATAAGACAAGAATGTTCAAAAATTCAATGGGAAAATCCTGAACTCCTAACCGTCTTACATTATTATGCTAGATTCTAAGAGGTATAGATCTTAGTCTCTCCTCCCCTCCAGGGACACCCTCTATTGATGTGATCCAGCTGTGCAGCCTCCTAAGTTCCAATGAAAGCACTGCCCCTGTGCGAGCAGCATGCACACGAGTATAAACTGAAGTAACTGATGAAGAATAAGCCCAGGTGGCAAACAATTCAAGAATAAGGGAGGAATAACTCCATATCTAGCAAGCCTATCCCAAAGATCAAGTATGTGTTGCTCTCACATAACACTCCCAAATCTGGAAATGTTTTAAGCAGACACATGTGATTTGATTTCCCTAGGTACCTGGTTCAGATGATCCCAGGCTTTTTCTTGTTACGACAAACAGCAGCATAACTAGCATAAGGAATCAGGCTGTGTAGGCAGCCTGTAGGATTGTTAAAGACAGAGTCACTTCTAACAATACATTGCTCTAGATAAAGCAAATTTGTACTTACTACCACCACAGCCTTTCCCAAAACCAGTATTTTTGCTACGCATTCTACTTCTACAAACTGGAATGTCATGCATTCCAAACCATTGGATCCTTATCTCCCAGAACTGTAATTTTCAAAGCTCTCTCAGCACCTGACCACATGCAAGGAAATCATAAGCTACAGTTTCTAAAGGAAGAGGTTATTGTAAATCAGTTTACCCACAACTATCACACCTCTCTCAAACTCACCCTGCAGCCTCTAAAGAAATCTAATGTTGCTTATTCTTTTACGAAAGAAAACCACACATCACAGACCTAGAGTCTACTCTAGCAAATTATTTACACAGCAACATTTTTTGTGGGGTAGGTCCTGCCTTAACAGAGGAGTTGAACAGGTCAGGCTCAGCTCAGTCCACAAAGTGTTCAGATGAGTCAAGCGCAGTGCCTATGGAGACAGGCAACCCCACGGATTTTGGGAGCAGCAGTCCATCACCTCACGTTCATTCCAAAACCCCTTCTGTCAGTCTGCACAAACATTCTTTGAGAAGCAAGGGTTACCTTTGATCCCAGCCCTCCTGTGTAGAGGCCACAATGACAGACAAGCTTCCTGCTATGGTGCTCACTCAGTTTTTGACAGGTCCATTGCATATGTCCTTTATGTTCCAAATAACATATCCCCCCGTTGCAGAAAGCAGTCTCAGTCCTCTCCACACAATCCACTCAAAAATCTTTTCTCTGGTATCCCAGTCTTCCTCACTCTAATTTAAAATATAGTTTATAGGGTTCAATAAAATGAAACAACTTGGAGCACCTTTTGGTCTTTATCTTTTACTTTCCAGTCTATTTCACAACACGTACTACCTTACTACATTCACCACCTCTGCACCTTGTGGTTTTCTGACTTAATCCATAAGCTTTGCGCTGCTAGAGCATTTCTCATTTCAAAAACGCTGTACGGAACCGTGACGCCATGAAAACACGTATAAAGTGTGCATTTCTGCTAACTTCACGTGCAGCACTACACCAGGTACAGCACCTCCCCAGCAGGGCGCCGGCCGCTCCGGCGCTGAGGAGAAACCCAGCGAGTGAGTCACAACCTTCGCAGCAATGACACAGCCGCTCGCCAGCTCCGAACCCCTTCCCAACTTCAGAGCTGCCCCCCGCCCCGTACCCGCGCCCCTCCCTCTGCCCCAGGCCGCTCCACTCACGGGCATTCCCCTCAGCATCCCCTCAGCCCCGCACCGCCCTCCCCCAGCCCGCTCGCACAGACTCGCCTCCCTCCACGCCCGCCAACCCCAGACGTCTCCCCCTCCCACACCAAAGGCCTCGTCCCTCGCCCACAGCCCCGGCCCCGCTCCTCCCGCTGCCGGCCCGGGCCTCCCACCTGCAGCACCCGGCCGGCGGCCCAGCTCGCCCCTCACTGCCGGCTCGGCTCCCACCAGCCACCCGCTGTTTCCGGGTGCCGCGGTCCCGTCCCGCAAAGGCTCCGGCTGCAGCCGCGGCCCCGCCCGCTCCGTTCCCAGGGCCGCGGCGACCGGCGCGCCCCGCCCGTCACGGGCCCGGGCCAGCGGCAGCCTGGCGCTCCGGCAGCGGGCGGGCCGCCTCTCATAGGGGGGGTGGGCAGGGCTGCGGGGCCGGGAACGGCGGCGCGGGGCGGGCAGGGCCCGCGGGGCGGGTACGTGCGGACGGGGGCCCTTCTGGAGGGGGGAGGCACCCGGCCCGCCGCCCCCGCCCGCCCGCGGGGCCCTGCCGGCATGGGGCGGAGGCGGGGGCGGGTCACCGGGAGAAGCCGTGAGCCCGGCAGCGCTGCAGCGAGCGACGCTCGCATTCCGTGTGAAATCCGCGATAAATTTATTAAAGAAATGCAAGGCGAGTTCGGATTAAGATGTAGAGCTCCCACCGCACCTTGGTGCCTGTGCTAAAGCGCCGGCTGCCCGTGCCTGGGCAGCGCCCCCGGCCGCGGTACCGCCCGCTGGGGGGGGGGCTGGGGGCACAGCAGCCCTGCCTCTGCAGGTGGCAACAGAACTTCAGTGGAAACACGCTTCAGGTACAACTGTAAACCACGGGAGGCAAGCATACTACTAATAAACGTAATTTTAATAGTAGGCACGTGTTCAATGTGACATTAATTAGAAGTACGCTTCAGGAGACCGCATGCGGCAGCACCAGGCGGGCACAGCCCGCGGCTGGGGCTGCTGCGGGAGCTGTAGGAGCGGCAGGGCCATGGGCACAGCGCGGCGACCAGGGTGCCACAGCAGAGGCCGCAGCACAAGCAGAAGGCGGCTCTGGCAGCTTCAAAAGAGTTTGCTGCAAGATGTGGAACCGCTCCTGAACTCAGAAGTGGGTCGTGGTCTTTCTGTGACCGCAGTTGCTGTACGTTGCTTGCAGATGTCAGCATCGTTCTTGAAACTAAGCTTGCAGATATATCGGGTATCACAGGTCAGACTAAATACTTGAGAAAAGGAGCCAAGATACTATCACTTTTATGAACTTAATTACATTTCCATTCCTTCTCAAGGAAAAATGCATTGTTTTTCAGCAGCTTTTAGGCTATCAGCCTCATCTGGTGTACATTGCCTCATACGCTTCTCTGCATATCTCTAGGTATTTGCAATCAGTTTGAAGAGCTGAGCATTTCTGTGCTCTGAGCTGTTTGGCCTCTCTAATGAGTAAGCTTTATTTAACCCCCAAAAATTTCACTCACATGGAGTATTTTATTTTGTTTATTTTTTGCTTTGCAACCTCCATATTGAACTTGCATTGGATTACAATAGACTAAAACCAATATTCTGATGCTATATTTAGCAACTTTTTTCTGTCCCATGGAGGACTGCTTATCAGATGCTCACATTAGCCTTATTTTATGCAATGATGACTAGGCCTGGTGCTCAGTTTGCATATACAACAATTGCTTGACCTTCTCCACCTAGGTTAATTACCAAATATTTTCTAAGTATTTGTTTGTTGCGTCAATCAAATTTCAGGTAGGTGTTCATCTCATTCCCCATTGGAAATAAAAATAAATCTTATATATAGGGCACAATATGCTCACTTAAAATGATGCCTAAAACACTGACAACACTAATGAAATCTACACTAATGACTAAAACCAAAGGTAAACTAATGAGAGGCATGACACACTAGCTAGACATACAACATAACAGACAAATAGCATCTGCCAATTTGACTTAAGGGTATTTTTTTTTTTCTTACATCAAGTAATTAATCTAATATTACTGAATATAATCCACGTCTAGGATGCCAAGCAACTCTTCAGAAGTTCATAGAGACCATTTTGATGTAGCAGCAGAGAGAACAAAGGCACTCAAAACACTGAAAAACAGCAGGAGCTGGGGAGTGGAATGTTTCCCAGCAGAGCTCTATAAAAAAAGAAGAAGAAAAAAAAGAGCAATTTGATAAACCTGATTCAAAATAGCTCTATTTGTTACTATTATAAAAGCATTGAAAGTTTCAGACAAATCTCCTATTAGGTCCTTCTATTATGTAGACACTCCTGATATTAAAAAATCACGTTACATCTATAGTACATGCAAATGAACAGGTGTTCAGTTTTCAAGTAACAGGCAGGATCAAAGTATGCTATCCCACTTTTCCTCACTTTAGTTGATACTTTTCCCATTTATTATGCTGCACATGTATTCTCAAACATTTATTCAGACATAGGAAATCTGATAGATACCCCAGAGTATAAACAATACTTGCAGTTTTCTACTATATGTATAGGAAGAAACCAGTAGAAACTACAGAGGAAAAGTGCTTACCACTTGACTGCCACCTGAAGGTGAATTCTGAAAAGAAACAAAAAAATAAATCTAGAAGAGTTCCCACTCAATGGTTTTGAACACAGTTTTGCCTGTGATCAACAAAATTTTAACACCCTAACCCACAGCACGCTTTTAAGTTGTTCAAGAGGAAAGTAGCTTTGCATAGGTAAATAGTTTTAGTTACACATTCTATCTCACCTCACATCTGAAAAGTTCAGCTAAAATGGGTAAAAGGGCAAAAGTCTATTTTTCTCTCATTTCATTATCATATTCCATACAGAGTTTTCAATCCCTATAGTTGAAAAAAGATGTTAAAAAATGATGAGTACTGGGGAAAAAAAAAGGAAAAAGAAAAAAGGAAAAACAAAAAAGTGCAAAACCAGGTAACCGGCTAGTGAAAAACTCAACAATGTAGCCTATTAAAAAAACCAAAAAAAAACCCCAACCCCCCCCCCAAAAAACAAGTGTGAAGGATTAACTGAGAAGAGCCTGTAAAATCCACACAGAGAACCAGAATTTAAAAATAGAAGACAACAAAATATATCAAGCCCACTAACTGGAATGTGAAGCA
The DNA here is from genome assembly GCF_023634085.1 of Falco cherrug. Taxonomy (NCBI): domain Eukaryota; kingdom Metazoa; phylum Chordata; class Aves; order Falconiformes; family Falconidae; genus Falco; species Falco cherrug. Next base: position 14,152,976 of record NC_073708.1, read on the forward strand.
AGAAAGATTCACATTTAAAATATCACTGATATTGAAATAGCTTTTCCAGGCCGAAGCCATATTTTCCATGGCAGTTTCTTTAATATTCTCCAATACAAATGGAACTAAAACAGAATGTTATCTTCTGACCAAATAATCCTGAAATTGCTTTATCAACCATCCAGGTTCTTTGCTTACTAAGAAAAGATGATGAAAATGCTGTGATGAATTATTCTTACCGGTTTCCCAGAGTAAGTGCTTCCTGAGGTAGAGGAGGCCTGTAAAATAATTATAAACCATTTATTTTTGTTGTGCAAGACTCCTAGAGAATTGTTTCCATAGAGCACATAGCAGTTTTGGAAATGCCCTAGATAGTAGTTGTTTCGATACTGACCTTGATTATACCTTTTTCCTCGCACTTTTTTTTCTATTTTAATTGAATGGTCTCAAGTAAGCACACCTATGTCCTCTTTATCCCACAAACAGTTGCAGAGGATTTTCAAGGCAATATATCATTGAATGAACTACAAAGTCTGAAACTGAAACAGTTATCCTGATATTTAAATATCTTAATAGAATGATCCAGGCATGTTCCTATGAGCAAGTAACTCAAAACTCTGCCGTGGGAGGGACGAATGCTACCTCATCCTGAGGTTCAAATTTGAACAAAATATTCCAGTTTCTATTGGTCAGTTTTCTCAAACATTTCCCTTCGTACCATGATTTTAAATTTCACCCTCATTATTGTTGCCTGTTTTAAAAAACAATATCCACATTTCTAACTTGGTTGTGGAATTACTGAAAGAATATCCTTACTGGCTTTCCCTGATGACTGCCTCCTGAGGAAGATGAACTCTGAAAAAAGATACCCATTTTGACTCTGAGCCTATTTGTAGTTCAGTATATTCTTGCTGTCTGGAATAAAGGACCACAGAAGAATGAATACTATCTTACGTCCAGTCATCCAAAAATCCCAGGGAAAAGTTTATCTGAAATACAAATATTTAACATCTTTCTGCTACAAGTATTCTTTTGAATGATGTATTAGTCTGAGAATTTCATATAAAGTTCTCAAGAAGAAAGAGCTGGTTTGTAGTTATGATGTGTTCAATATATGGAAAGGAAGAAGTAATAAGGTTCAATTAAACATTAATTCACCTGGCATCAATCTACAGTTAGATTTGGGGGGGTGGGGGGGGTGAAAGGTAAGTGTTTAGAATCCTTTGCAGAAGATTCTGAAAAATTAGATGTTCTTCAAGAGTCTTAGTTTTCTAGCAAAGTTGCTCTGCTTGTGTGAATGGCATTGTCAAAGGAAATCTTACAAGCATTGACTCTTCAAGAAATGCCATCAAATATGGTATACAAAATGTTTCACCTTTATGATTCGTGTATAAGAAAACCTAACGTTTGCATCCACTTTTTAATAACGGGGGATACATCTTTTTTTCTGTAAGAGATAAGCTAAAACATTTTGTGTGCTTATTTATATCTCCTGCAATTGAATGACAATAAAAGCAAGGTCTAAATTACATAGTAAAAAACGTGGTCTGAAATGGGAGAAGATAAAGATCCATAGAGTAGAATGTCAACTATTATTTCCTTCAAAAAGAAAAAGTATATTCTTCAAAGCAGGCCAGAAATACTTTAGACAAATGCATATAAAATCAATGAAAAATGAGCCCTGAGCACAAAGGGTATGATTACTATGAATTTAAACAGAAATAACTGTTCATAAACCCCTTGCAAAAAATAAAAAATCAAAAATCCTGTAATCTCATTCTGTGATTACCAGAACTAATCCAGGTATTGACTAGAAGTTCAGTTAGGGTAACAGAGTAAAATTCTGGCTCAAAACTATGGAACTGTGTGAAAATAAATATTGTGTTTGCATTTGTTGAGATTATCTGAGGTAAGTAAATCGTGTGACACTCTTTGCATATTTAAGTAATTCTCAGAGAAATGTCTAACCCATAACTAAAGTAGATATAATTTTATAACAGGTTTATAAGAAAAAAGTATGGTAAACTTGAAAAGTTTTTTTACTTACTGGTTTACCATGTTGTCTGCCTCCAGAATATGAGCCCTGTAAGAAGTCAACCAAACATCTATTAATTGAATGAAAAAAATCTTCTATCGCTGTTCTGAGACAATTTGTGCAATACTTAGGACAAACTTACTCAGATTTTGTTTGAACAATAAGTAACTGAGGTACCTAAAACTTGAGCTGTCTACTGCACACCAAAACAATGGCAATTTGTTATTCTGAATCAAGTAAGCAGTGTTGTGAAATACAGTATAACAATTATAGTATGTTCAAAGGAACATTTTACACAGAGCAGTAATTCATCATAACCAATTCTTCTATTCAGCTTGCTGAAACAACTTTAACCAGTATTGCCTCAACTGTTTAAGTCCAGTAAAATGGACAAATGAATGTATCTTTCAGTATCAAGTAACTAACCTTATCCAGACAGTACAGGAAAAGAGTTTGGAGTGATGCGATGGGACGAGAATATACTCACCTGCCCACCATACTGGCTGCTTCCTGAGGGCGAAGATCCCTATTAAAAAAAAAAAAAATCACAGGAAACTTAAGTGCTTAATCATTGGCAGAATAAGAGCAGTTTTGTTTTTTTTTTCCTCTCCGTGCAGAATGAGACATCATGGAAGGACCTTTTGGCAGGAGTCTTCAGTAGGAATCTGGAAAATGTATTAATCTAACAAGGTACAGTGAAAGACTTCTGACTTAATTCTTCTAAGTTCTTTAACAGTTGAAAGTAGTTAATTTGGCAGTTACAAAACACCTGCTAAGACTATTCTCTCAAATATATGGAGATAAAGTGTCTTTAAATGTGGCTCTGTTCAAAAGAAAAAAATAATCTATATTATTTGTGATTTTCTTCTAGGTCAAACATGTTCAGAGAGCATCGTGTGTATTATTGTAAGAGCATCCTTATTATTTCAAATAAGTAATTTGGGAAAAACTTGTTTTGCAGCTGTTAAAAATCCTCTCCATGCTACAAAACATGGTCTTAATAGAATGATACTGAACTTAAATGCTTGCCAATGGAGTAAAAATAAGTTCACTTATTTTTTTAGTATAGCAGAGTGAAACAGAGTAATACTAATGAAAAATATATTCCACCTTCTTATTAGGTAGCCATCCGTTGAATCTGTTAACTGTTTGGGCTACACTAAGGTTTCTCAATCAGCGATAAACTACTAAAGTCTACACAAGGTACATAAGCAGCTGCACACAGTAAGAGGCTCAAACTGCAGCTGAAGATAAGGAAACTAGTATTGTTGTGGGTAACACACCAGAATTTATCTTTTCAAAGTAATATCTATTGGTATGTTTTGTACCAAATTTGCAATTATATAATCTAAACAAATGCAAAAAAAAAAAAAAGAAAGAAGAAAAAAAATCATTTCAATGTAATTGAAAAATAACACAGAAAATAGATTTTGAACTGGTATCATAGCAATGCGAAACTGAAACATATAAATGGTTAAATAAAATTACCACTTGAGGTAAGAGGCATTCTTGGGTAAAACAACTGAAATCATGATCTATGCAGCTTCTGTCAATTGAAGTTTGTTCATACTACTTCATTACAGCTACTGAGAAATGGTTCCTATTTTCAGATATTTATTGAGTGTAAAATGACTGAAAACCCGACTGGCAGTATATGTACTGCATTGTATTTTTCATTTAATAAATATCAAGTAGGAAGAAGAGCTTAGGAAAAAAAAAAAAAGGTGCTTGCCTGTCCACCATACTGACTACTTCCAGAATACAATGAACCCTGTAAAAGGAATATTAAACTTTTTTTAAAAAAAATTTTAAATACCATCTAGCATCAGAAAACCCTGGATCTAATCTAAGCAATACTCATGACACTGATTAACTGGAAGAACTTTACAGAGTTATTAATGCAGTGGCAAATGGCTATTTATCTGCACATCATTTTACTGGTTTCTACAATAAGATGAACCCCATGAGTTCTTCTTCAGTATTTTTTTGAGGTAAGAATGCTTCTATAACTACAAAGTAAAATCTTGGCTCCAGTATATAGAAAGATATACCCAAAACATCCAGAGTGATTCAATAAAAGCCACATGCACTCTCTGGAGGGTCTGAACTCAATATCTACTGGCTTCTGGGCAAACATGGCAACTAAGCCATGTTTATTCCTGAGGAACTGATCCGTGTAAGTGTTAAAGACAAATTGCCTACCTGTCCACCTTGGTAGCGGTTTCCTCCAAAAGAGCCCTGTATTCAACAAAAATAGCAATGTTTACTCTTTATTGAATGCAATGTAACACACATGAAAAAAAAGAAAACATACTGACCTATTGTAGTGATCAAGTGATTTATACTGATTACTAGTATACTTTTCTATTTGGCTGATTAAACAAGTAAAGGATTTAGTTTCAATGCACCCTTATTCCTTCAGATTATATTGTTTGCAAAGAGAAGAAAGCTGATAACTTGTATGTTGTTTTCAGCACTTCTGATTCTCAGAAGTGACATATATGCCATGAGTGGTATACTTACGGCATGTGGGGTTTGCTTGATTTCATAATCCGAGAAAGAGAAGTAGTCATCTAAGCAATTTTGAATATACTGATACAACAGATAACTGAACTCTCCCTCAAAAGCAAATTAGCTTAATTTCTGAAAAAGGGTGGGATTTTTTGCTTTTGTTTTAAAGTATTTACAAAAATACAGGGAATATACTAATTAGAAAAATAGTAATAGCTTTAACTTTTTAAATGCATTGCTGTGGTCCCACTTGGAAGCATTTTGGCCCAAGATTTTAGATCTAAGTTTCACTAGTTCAATCATGCTGTTAATATCCATGATAAGAAAAGCACTATTACACACACACGTCCGTAACCCAGCAGATATACTATGAGATATTTGGGAAACAGATTCTTAGAAAGTCCACGGCCTCTCTTAGAAACCAAAAGAAATTAAATGCTTTGAAGCAGTTTTGAATGTCTGGATATTTTATGGATTTAACACTAGTCCTCCTTTAATACCGATACGGGAGAACATTACTACTTAATCCAGAGTGAGGAAAATGCAATTTATTTCCCATGTATTTCTTTGAAAATAGAAGTGCATCTGGGTAGCTAGTTTTGAATGCAATACTACAGTTGTAAGTCACTTAATATTTTTGCCCTTAGCAGGTTCAAAATTTCCCATTTTAGCACAATGTAAAAAAAACTTTCATCATACATTTAAATTCAGAGACAGAATTATTTCAAGAAATGTAGCTCCTTGGGAATTTTCCAGTATTCATGCATACTATGAAAAATATACAAAGACAAAGAACACTTACTGAACTTCCACCAGGGCACACACATCCACCCTGTATAAAACACAACCACATTTATTTTTCTAAGCCTATGACTGGATGAGGCCTCTGAATTAGTAAATGAAACTCACATTCTGTTGCTGCAAGAAAATGGACTATAAAATCCTGCTCATAGATTCACCAAGTTCCATCTAAAAATGAGTTGCTTTCTCTCCATTGGCCTTTCAGGATAGTTGTGTGCTTACTAATCAAATTTTTAAATATAGTCTAGTTTCTCATTTAAAACTTGCAGTAAAAACCTTACTCACCAAAAGGACGAGTAAAAAATTCCAAGTTGTACTACAGAAAATATTCTGCATTTGGTTTTTTTCACCCTAAAGAGGCCAGAGCACCTAGAATACATGCAGTACAATTTCATGCCTCAGATGTTACAGAGGACAGTAAAGATAACTTCCAGTGGAGGCCTACTAGGTGATTTCTACTCTGATAAAACTAACTGAGAGGTGGTCAGGGCCTCAGCATTCAGGATCTCACTTTTCACATGCAGTCTGTGTGAAATGTGTACAAAGAAAAATGTTTAGCACCAAAGGAGGTACAGAAACTCAACTACAACTGCCATTCAGGCAGGTGCTACTGGCTGCTCTGGCCCGTGGGGTGTCTTGAATGATGTGGGAAAAGAAAGTAACATGTTGCTGAGGCTTTGAGCAAAAAGGACAGTGGTGAAGAAAAACAGTTCTTGTGAAGGAAAGATACACAAAGTAAATTGTGAGCATCTGACACAAGCACAGCTGAGTGATGTGGAGAAAGAAAAGCATACCTGTCCACCATACTGGCTGCCTCCTGAAGAAAAGCCCTGGAAAAAATTAGTAATGTATTATTTCTGTGTTACTGAGTCACTTTCTTGTTTATTCTCTGTGGTCCTTAGTCTTCTTTTTAAACATAACAAAAAGGGGTTTCTTAGAACCACAGCCTATTTAAGGAAGCATTTCCATGCAGTTACATAGCCCCCTGTATCATTTGGTCATATCATGATCTGACATAGCAGACAGACCCATACTTTGCAATCCCCACTCACTTTGGTTTAAAACTATTCTTAGAATGTTCTTTTTTTTTTTTTTTTTAAAAAATATGAGTCAGATTTCCTAATGAACTGTGTACAAAAGTGCAAGTACTATGAAAGTAGATGTTTTACCTGTCCACCATACTGGCTGCTTCCTGAAGAACCTACACCCTAAAGGAAGGAGAAAGCATTTGTATTTGTTGCATATTCTTTAACTTATGACCTGTCACAGAAAAACACACTTTTATTTGTCTTCCATGGATTTAAGTGTTACAGGAATGCAAACACTTCCTTCATAACTATACTAAAATTTATTGGCCTTTACAAAGTCTACTGTTTACACAGAACAGTAAAGTTTAAATCAAAGTCAACTTTAGGCAGGTGTGAGTTCTGCTGCTGCACTGGATTGTGTGCTCAGGGAGCCTCCTATGTTTTACTTTCCTATGTGGGCTGACACAGCAGAAGGTCATATATTCTGCCTAAACACTGTTTTGGTGTAAGCCACTCCTTCATAAAATATTCTGGTTTTCAAAAAAAAGAAAAAGAGAAAAGGTGAACAATGGAAAAAACAACCCATATATAGAAAAAAAAAAATTCTCACCTGTCCTCCATAATGGCTGCTACCTGAGAAAGATGGACCCTGAAGCAAAAGTGCCAATTATTTCTCAATCAAAAAGCTTCTTTAAGGGTTTTTGAAAGACTGTTTTCTTTCATTTTACAACAGAGAAAGATTAAGAAAGATAAACACTCAATTTATTTCTTTGTGTTCTATGCAAATTACTAATGGCCTGTAACATACAAAATCCTCCATAATACTGATCATGATTATATACCTAATTTTAGGAGGCTGTATTTGAACTGCAAATGTCTTCTACCTCTAATTCCCTCTCCAGTAAATCTGACAATAAATGTTTTCAAAGGCCAAGGATGAGTTTTGTTGGGGATATCACTCTATATTAAAGGTTATACCACTAGGCAGCACTAGGAACTCTGTCCATCATCTTTCATTTCACAAGGGCATGGAACACCTCTTAACAGCTACTGACCTTCTCCCCTGTTCCCTTCCTGACACTTACTGCTTCTCTGATATTGCATTTGCTGAAGGAAGTGAGATATTCCATAGGTTGAGGTACAGGAGGAATGCAGTCTGTCTCCAACCACTCCCTACTGTCAGATCTAAGAAACCGTGACAGCAGCAGAAGACAAATGGGTCCAGAATGAGGAGGGCAGGTCAGAGGGTAGAAAGCAGCCAAAACTGCATTTACTGTGATACAACAGAAGCACTGGCCCCTCATAGTTTTTGTATTATTCCAGATCATCTATCCTTAGATAGCTGATCAACTATTACCATATTAACACAGCTTACTAAAAATTTTCTTTTTTTTAGTCAATAGAAAAGTACGAAGCTTTGATGTAGAAGCTGGGTGTTACGGTAAAGACTCCACAGGAAAAAATTCTCACCTGTCCTCCATACTGGCTGCCTCCTGAAAAAGGTGAACCCTGAACAAAAAGAATTAAGTTATCTCCATATCCATGACTGGTTCTAGCCACTCCTTACTGTTAGAGCTAAGAAACCGTGACAGCAGCAGAAGACAAATGGATCCAGTATGAGGCGAGCAGGTTGGAGGGTAGAACAAGGCCAGAACTGCATTTACTGTGATACAACAGAAGTACTGGCCCCTCATAGTTCTTGTATTATTTCAGATCACCTGTCCTTGGATAGCTGATCATCTATTACCATTTAGTCAATAGAAAAGTACCAAGTTTTGATGTAGAAGCTGGGTGTTAGGGTAAGGACTACATAGGAAGAGATGCTCACCTGTCCTCCATACTGGCTGCCTCCTGAAGAAGGTGAACCCTGAACAAAAATAATTAAGTTATATCTATATCCATGTCATAGCACTCCTTTAAATCATGCTCTATATGAAGATTTCTTATTACTTTCAGTGCAAAACCACAAGTGGACTGAACCAGACTGTGCAAAAAGGAGTGAGACTCATCTGCATTTACAGTGATGCATCAGAAATTACATTTCCTAAAAACTCTCCTGTGGCTTTTTATCACATACATTTATAACTACTATATATCTAGCAACAAATTAAATAAAACATGAAAAAAAAAATTATGTCCTTAAAATGTTCTCTTACACAGAGAACTACCAAGTCTCTTGGATAAAGCAGTAAACACTACAAGGGAAGAATTCTCACCTGTCCACCATGCTGGCTGCCTCCTGAGGAAGGTGAACCCTGAATATCAACAAAAAAGGAAACTCAAACTTCTTTACACCCATTTTATAGAATCATAGAATCATTTCGTAAGGCTTTAAAATTTTTTGGTCAGATTCATGAATTACCATTTTATTTAAGAAAGACATGACCTCTAGTACTGCAAATTTCAGGAGGCAATTGAGACAACCATGTATTTAACATTCTGTTTTTTCTTAGTCTTAAATAATGGTCTTCATCTGAACTTGTTTTGTTTAATCACAGTAACACCGAAATGCTACAGAGAAAGATTTACTGAGAGGGTTTTAGACTAAGATAAATGAAGCCATGGTAGACAGTGAATAAACTACAAGTTTGCATAGGTCAAAACTACAAAAGTGGGAAATATTAATGCTTACTTGTCCACCATAGCGGCTGCCTCCATAAGATGATGGCCCCTGGAAAAATACAGATACTCAGAAATAACTGATTTTCAAATTCATGGAGACAAGTGGCAAAGATATCTGTATTTTGTTATATGACTGTTTGTTTGCAATTTTCCCAGAATAAACTCTTACTTTTTTTCCCCTTGAATTCACAATATTACTACAGAGAACAGATCACTGCAAAGTTTATCGAAATATTAAATTGAGATATCTAACTGAATAAGCCCTTAGTGATGAGTCATATAATGGTAAAATATCTCATATAAAATATTAAAAATGAGAGCTTACTTGTCCACCATACTGGCTAGCTCCAGAGGAATATGAATCCTGTAAAGAATACCAAATAAGTGAATGACCTGCTGTAGAACTTCCTTAAATCAAAACATGACTCTCCCAGGACAATAGGAGCACAAGAGCAAGGAAAGAGCGAAGGCAGGAGAGCAGGACTCAGTATGCTTTAGTAATCAGAGTTCAGCCTTACAAGGTAACTTGGGGTAATAACGGTGTTCCTAAGGAAGGGCGGAAGGCAAAAAAATCCTACTACTTTTTTTGTGTGACATTTTGGGAAGGTTAAAGCAGCATTCTTTCAAGTATTTCCTCTGCTCATTTCTGGAGAATGGCAATTCTTTAACTGGAAAACTAAATCCTGAGCCAGAGCTAGCAGTAAAAGATCGGCTACCTAACAGGATTCTCAAAACCTAACTAAGCAAGTTAACTGAAACCTCACACAACAAGAGGTTTCTTTAAAGATGGGAGATTGTATTTGTTTTACTTCTTAATAGAATTAGGTCGACTAGGAATCAAAATTGCTGCATTTTGATTCATTCTTTCTCCACACCTATTTTTTGTGTGAGTTTCACAAAACCAAGGGCACTATTTGCTAAAAAAAGCCACTGCATGTTCATTTACTGAGTTTTTACTCTTTAAGCATAGATCCCATACAAAAACTGAATTTAACTGAGTTTGTGAATAACCATCATTTTCAGAAGGGGCAAGCTGGCTCTCCTTTCAGAATGAGTGCTTACTTGGCTATTGTACTGGCTGCCTCCAGAAGATGATGAGCCCTGGGGAAAAAAAAAACAAACAAACAAAACAAAAACATTATATTTCTCTAACAGAACTATTTTAAAGCAAAACTTCTTGAAGGACAGCAGTGTATAAATTTCTATTTCATACATTTTTGCTTGGGTTTAAAATCCATTCAAAATGTAAAATCTAGCCTTCTGTACTTTGTTAATACATCTAAAATTTAGCGTGTACCTGTCCACCAGAATGGCTACCTCCAGAGCCCTTTCAGAATGGAAATACCAGTTATTTGTCCTCAAAGGATCTGACTGAAGGATAGGCAGCTTGTTTCTTTTGGTTTAAAAATCAGCACAATGAAGAGTGATACCCCCATGAAAAGCTTTTAATATTAATCCTTGCAGAGTACTACAGACCTTTTGAGTACTCTGAGCTTCCACAAGATCTGCTAAGTTCATAAAGAAATGAAACAGTTCTGTGTTTAGTATATAATGTTAAGCATCTATCAGAAACGTGTTCTTCATAAGGAACCTTCACTGTGTAAAATGACTTTTCAACTGCCCTGTAAAGACGACATCAAAGACAATGTTCTGAAATAGTCTGCAAAATATAGTTGGGGGAGAACTAGGATCTACCTTCAGTATGCAAAAGCCATTCTCCCATGCTGAAGTACTGTGTGCCTCTACGCATTAAAGTACAGATCAGGAGTGTGCCTTTGAGACAAAACTTGACAGTCCGTGCTCATTGTAGTTTGTTTTGCATCCTGGAATGGTCTCAGGTGAATTAATTGGATGCCTTTCAGGTCAAACTAAACTGTAGAATGCTCTCCAGGGGCACACTTAATGCACTCAGGCAGCAAACAAACTTTTGGTCCATGGGACCAGACCAGAGCAAACCCTTCCTGAAATGTGTGTAGCGTGGCCATCAGTTCATCAGCACTGTTTGTTTCACTCTGTGGAGTGAAACAGTCCTAGCACTTCACAGTACTTGTTGATGCAGACACAGGCACTATGTTCCCTCAATCTTTATACACAGTCCCTGGTTTCCAAACTGCTTTCTAAAGAGGGTTGCCACTAAAAAGCAAGAAAACGCAGCTCCAACTGCAAGTTTCAAAGGAAATAAACCTCGACATCAATAATATGAAGGATGTGGAACACATAGACATTCCTCCTTCCCAGAAGACCAGTCCTATTTACCCTCTAATATTAATTTTTGTATGGTACATTTATGTAGCTGTGTCCAACCCAGCTTAGCATCAGTTAGCAGCCTGGTAATGATGCCACAGAGTTCTGTGCTAGATACAAAAAGACCCAAATGTCTTTTCTCCCTGTAGCGCAGCACATGCAGAGATCCAGTAACATGTATGACTTTCTAACAGATGACAGCTGTAAACAGGTCTCTCCTACAAAAGAGTTCTTATCCATGAGAGGGCTAGCATCATTAAATTAGCGATCTACGAATACTAACCTTTCTTGCAGTAAATAATCTAGGGGGAATACAAACACATCAATACATGTCCTTAGGGGATATTTTGACATATTTCCAAGGAAGCCAATGGAGCTGACTCCTGAGGTAAATATGTATATCATTATGTACCTGCGTTCATGCTAAACAACATTTTCCATTCAAAGACTTCTCTTTGAATGAATACTATTTCAAACTGTGAGTGCTACATTAAGATCCTCTGTGTATTTTTAATTGTGACTAAGGTAGGTTGTTTTCACAAGCGTATGACTTCTGTTAGGTACTGACTTTTTTAACCTGTCTAGCCATTATAATGACAAAACACACACAGGGCACACTTAAGAGCTGATGGAACATTGCTTACATTTGCAGAGGAATCACTTCTGACTAAGGTAGGGGATCCACCCTGTAAGGGGGGGGGGGGGGGGGGATAAAAAAATTAGCCTTTGCTTTTGATCATAAACTAAAAATTAAACAAAACCTCAGAATGCCTGTTCTATGGTATTTTAAAGGAAGAATATCACAGTCTGAAATTACATTACATTTACGCTTCACTTCTTAAGTTGCCAAGATCGCGAATAGTCTTTTTCATCCTGGAAGACTGCAAATCACAATGTATCATTTTGTATCTGCTCATGACTCACTGCCTCCAAAATAAGAACACCAACCAAGGTGCAGGAATGTCTCTTGCATACTGCATGTTGACTGACCACATATGATTTGCTTTGGAAAGCATGCGTTACAGTATCTCACAGTCTTTAAATAATTTCATGTGGACTTAAAAGCACAAATGAGAAATGTCTCAGTTTTGATTTTTTTTTGTTTTGTTTTGTTTTTAAATTTGGTAAAAGCTGATTTCTGAGACAACTTTTTACGGTTGGCAGTTTTGTAGACTTAGTATTACTTTAGCTTCCCTTCATGATCGATCTTTTGTCAATTAATTCTGCTATTTAATGCAATTTTTTTTTTTTTTTTGAGAAGACTCGCCTCTGTAAATACTGTAAGGTAACTGAAAGTCAGTGCTCAGAGAATACAGCTTGCTGCCAAATTTGGAGGTTCCTGGCTTGTATCAGAAATAGTGTGTCCGGCAGGACAAGGGCAGTGATCATCCCCCTGTACCCTGCACTGGTGAGGCTGCACCTTGAACACTGGGTTCAGTTTTGGGGCCCTGACTGCCAGACAGACATTGGGCTGCTGGAGCGTGTCCAGAGAAGGGCAAAAAGGCCGGTGGAGGGTCTGGAGCACAAGTCTTATGAGGAGCAGCTGAGGGAACTGCAGTTGTTTAGCCTGGAGAAAAAAAGACTCAGGGGGATGTTATTGCTCTCTACAACTGCCTGAAAAGAGGTTGTAGGCAGGTGAGGGTCGGTTTCTTCTCCTAAGCAAGAAGTGATAGGACAAGAGGAAATGGCCTCCAGTTGCACCAGGGAGGTTTAGACTGGATATTAGGAAAAGTTTCTTCACTGAAAGGGTGGTCAAGCATTGGAACAGGCTGCCCAGGGAAGGGGTTGACTCAGAATCCCTGGAGGTATTTAAAAGTTTTGTAGATGTGGCACTTAGGGACATGGTTTAGTGGTGGACTTTGCAGTATTTATCAGGTTTGTGGTTGGACTTGATGATCTTACAGGTCTTTTCCAACCTAACTGATTATATGATTCCATAATTCTGAATTCTTCATCTAGGCATAATGAGAAGTAACTCATACCATATCAGTAATATGTATGTCACCAAAGGAACAATGAATATGAAATTAACAGTTCATTCAAATGAGTTAGAAATAAATAGGACCACAGATGATTTTCCAGTTAAATAATCCAGTAAAAGAAAACATGTAACGAATACGTAACACTTACAGAACTTCCCCCAGAACAATCACATCCACCCTGTAAAATATGCAGAAAATATTTATGATCTCAAGAGCACAGGACTGAAAGGGACTCCAGTTATAATTCAAATTACTTCTTCTACCATCCTGTGTATGCAAATCACACCCACAGTCATAACTGCCCAAGTGCCTAACTTCTAGAAATTAGTGTATTTTTTGTTCTTTTCATCCTATGCAACTATTCCTGCACTTATTGTTCTGATAGGGAAAAAAACTTCTGATTTTGTCATCTTCACATTTGTTATCTACAATTATTACCTTAAAAGCCATACTCAGCAAAATGACAAGTAAAAAAGTCTGAGTAGTACTGCAGAAAGCAATGTATTTTATTTTGTATTTTCCCTAAATTGGCCAGAGCACCTAGAATACATGCAGTACAATTTCATGCCTCAGATGTTACAGAGGACAGTAAAGATAACTTCCAGTGGAGGCCTACTAGGTGATTTCTACTCTGATAAAACTAACTGAGAGGTGGTCAGGGCCTCAGCATTCAGGATCTCACTTTTCACATGCAGTCTGTGTGAAATGTGTACAAAGAAAAATGTTTAGCACCAAAGGAGGTACAGAAACTCAACTACAACTGCCATTCAGGCAGGTGCTACTGGCTGCTCTGGCCCGTGGGGTGTCTTGAATGATGTGGGAAAAGAAAGTAACATGTTGCTGAGGCTTTGAGCAAAAAGGACAGTGGTGAAGAAAAACAGTTCTTGTGAAGGAAAGATACACAAAGTAAATTGTGAGCATCTGACACAAGCACAGCTGAGTGATGTGGAGAAAGAAAATACCTGTCCACCATACTGGCTGCCTCCTGAAGAAGTTGAACCCTGTAAATTATATAAAAAAAAATTCTTTAAGTTTGATATGCACATTTTATTACAATAGAACTTTTCAAACACAGTTCAGAGAGTAAAAGACAACCTATCTGGTTAAGAACCCAATTTTTTTTTCTGTAAAAGGATTAAGGAGGATTAAAAAACCCCTCACAGTAGTTTGGAAACTTAGGTATTACTAATCTAGTAAATAATATTTTCTTGAAATATGTACACCGAAAAAACCCACCCCACATCCAAAAACCCAGCACTGAAGAAAAATTTCCCACCTGCCCACCATACTGGCTGCTTCCGGATGAGGCCTGAAAAAAATAAAAATAGCTTAATTTCTACTATTTAAAAATATAAATATTTGTAAACATAACTATGTATATAAAATTCACATATTGATTATATTACATATTATATAGACTATATACAACTAATACATAATATATAAACATAAAATACATGAATGTACATATTAAAATATATTTTTAAATTAATTAAAAAATCATTACTTTTATTTGTTTTCTGGTGTTAGAACATCAGTTAATACATTAATTGTAATTTTGACTACTCTGCTTACCCTTGGTCTTTTACATAGAGATATATAAGGAAAAGAAGTTTGAGTACCAAACAAATCTTGCTACCAGATAAAAAATTGCTGCAAAACTATATGAGGACTCAAGCTTTTGTGTAACAGATACTTCAGGTCAAAAATAAAAGGAGTCAGTATTTACCTGTCCACTGGAGTAGCCACCACCTTGAGAAGATGATCCCTGCAAAAAGTAGACCCAATTTATTTTTGTTTAAAATGGCTTCTGGAAAGCAAGACCATGTTTTTGAATAGTCATACATATGTTTTTTTAATTAAAAAAAAAATGTTGTTTTTTTTTTAAAACAGTTTGCTGTTTGGTTTCAAAAGACATGATGCCAGATCTCATGAGAAATACTAGGAGATAAACAGTTGGGTATAATTTACTCATCAGGATAAT
Source organism: Falco cherrug (assembly GCF_023634085.1). NCBI lineage: Eukaryota > Metazoa > Chordata > Aves > Falconiformes > Falconidae > Falco > Falco cherrug. The sequence goes on from NC_073708.1 coordinate 14,168,162, forward strand.
TTTTAAATAGAACAGCCATTTTGGAAGGGAACTGCAAATAATGAATAAAATAGATATGCTTACATGTCCACCTGATTGGCTGCCTCCTGGGGAATAAAAATCCTGGAAAAATGTATTGAAATTACATGAAAAAACCAAAACCTTTCTTTTGTAATATGGAACAATCAGGATGGAATCTGATAACTCCCTTGCTTCTCTACCTTAATTTTCTCTCATGGATTTTCAAAAACAACAACAAAAAAAGTTTTTCTTTACAAAACAGCATATGCCCCTTTATGCCTGTTGATGATCGCTCTTTTGGTCAAAGATATTCTTTTAGATACAGCAATTAAAGAGTTCTTATATCTTTAACAAAATAATTTCTCAGTCAGTGTGTGTCATATTTCTCATTAGAGTAAATAAAATGGGTGCCATGTAAAAATGACAGGAAAATGGAAGCCTTCATAAATAAGTCTTATAGCAGAACAAAGCAAAGGGTTTAACTTAGAATAAATACTGGACAAATCATGGTATCGAAGCTTTTTGCAGTCAGGTAATGAGCAAAAAACTACAGGAACCTGAACAAGTAAATTTTGGTACCATATTTGTAATGTGAGTTTGAGATTCAAGAGCACACTTCAGCATCAGCTGGGATCTCTAGCAGTACTTTAACACCTTAGCTGTATCTTCATTCCCTCTGCACTTGAGGACTTTCTATCCCACACTGGAAGCTGCCACACCAGCTTCCCCAGAAAATGTTAATTTCAGTGGCTAGCAGTGGGGCAGACACTGGCAACACGTAAGGAAGGAGTGCTTACCCGTTCACTCTGCTGGCTGCCAGATGGTGAGGTGGAATCCTAAAAATTATTAGAATCTAGTTATTGCATGGCAATTATTTCTATGTCTTTCTAAGCAAGTGTAGAAGGCAAAGGAAACTACTGTTGTTGGGAAGGTTAAAGGTGTAGGCTGTAGGGTAAGCAGCATTCATTCAAGTTCTTTCTCTGCTCATTTCTGCACAACGGCATTTCTTTATTTGGAAAGATTAATCCTGATAGATACACCATAATAAAGGAATAAGATCACATCTCAGTCTATGTTATTTCCTCTTAAAATGCTACGGGGGAAAACATCAGCACTTTGAAATCTGTCTTGGTATACTGGAAGACCACAGTGGTACATGCCAGTATTGTTATACCTTAGCTTCTTTCAGAGGGCCTCTGTAGTGTCATATTTTAGCTTTGCTGAATATCCACAGGAAGATTTTGATACAGAAGCTGCATGGAAACTAATGCCACACTATGTATGTGGTTGGAGTGCACAGCTGAATTTATAAGAATTTGTGGAGAACAATTCCCTGCTAACCAGGACACTGATAAACAGACTTACTAGAAACCCAGTTAAATACAATCAGTCACTCAAGACTCTGAGAAAATGAGACATTAAACTTGGAAATTTTTATAAACAGCTTCACCAGAATTAATAGAAAATATAACTTACTCAGGAGAAAAAGCATGTTCCTAAATAGAAAGGCAAGCAGTTCTCACCACACTGTGAAAACTGACCATCCCTATGCAATATACAGATGAAGGAACTTGAATCTTATATGTCTGGCATTGGAAAAACACAAAGTGTAGTGTGATTTGCAGATGGAAGATGAGGCAACTAGTCTGTGCAGTATTGATAAAGGAAGTTATATTGTAGAAAATTAATAAAATGAGATAATTAAGGGTCAAATATGATGTGTTTTCTCAAACAAATGCAAGGAAAAGTTGATTTTTAAAATAAACCTGTATTTTAAGAGCAATTGAGTTTGAAAGTCTTAATTTATGGGAATTGCTATGAAAGTTCAGAATAGTAAACATACATGTAATATAGTCTTAAGGAAATAAATCACAAAAAATAGCCATTAAGAACAAGAATGGCTGATCCGCTGTTACAGATGATAGTACTGTTCTTGTAGTTACATTAGTGTTATTGTATTAAATTAACTCAGTGAAAAAGTAACCAAATGCAGGAAGTAAGTATCTGGTTGTTTTGTATACTATGAGCATACACTAACACTGAGTTTCAATGGAAATTGTAAAATAAAGGAAAAGTTTCCTTTGTAAATGTTACTTCTAATAACCAGCTCAAAATTGTATGATTGTTACAAGCCAGAACAGTTTTAACTGCAACATTAATTTACCAAGTCCTTATCATAACATAGCAAAATAATATGGCATAATCTATGTCTGCATTTTCCTTTAACTATGAAAAAAAAATTCAAATAATTTATTACAGAAAATTACTAAACACAGTTGGTTAGAATGTACTGTGAAGGAGCTCTTGAAGATGAGATGGTGAGATAAAGTAAAGGTCCATATAAGCAAGCAGGTAATTTAAAAGGTAGTAAATTCTGATATTGGTATACTTGAGAAGAAATGCTTACACTGTCATTAGTTTCACTGCTTCCCATAGAAGGTGAATCCTGTAAAATAACGAAAAAATGTTTCTTTCTATATAAAAAGACTCATATTCTCCACAAATAAGATCATGTAAAATAGAAGCATAAAAATAACCAGCCACCTAGAATCTCCAAATTTACCTAAACCAGGGAACATGCAAGAAAAGAAAAAATACATAACTTTACCTGTTGCTTCAGCAGAAGAGGTTAAAAAAAAAAAATCCTCCTTGTAAATACGCATTTTTATAAGGAAAAATTTTAGCTAAAGTTGATTTGCAAAATTAACTGTTCTTTACATTAAAAAAAATTCCATTATCTATGCTTTCTTTCTAGATCCTGCACTAGAAGTAACAATGGAACACAATTTTCTATGAAAAAGCAATCTGGATTATATGTCTTATCATTTTTAATAAATAATTATGTATGACTTTGGTTGGTTAAAATGTATTGCTAAACAAAACATAAGATGGTCCTTACGGAATAATTCCCACAATGAGATTCACATCAATAAATAGGGACTTCAGATATAGTGAGTGCATTCCCCCCTAGACTTCCAGCAGTTTCTGCTTAAGTAAGGTGTGTAAAGTAAATGGACAAGGTATTTTCCTTTTGAATGAGCTAATGCATAAACAATAAATTAGTTAAAGCTTTGAATAGTCACAGCGGCACAGTTAGCAGGATAGCGTACACAGTGCATCACCTTCCCTACATTATGAAAACATTTGGATTGTAAAGGGGTAAATAAAGGTAAAGAAAACAAAAGATAAAATGGCATTTCCATGGTCAACACTTAAAAATAATTTAAATATAGAACCCAGCACACATAAGAACCAACACAGCAAGCTTAAGCTTTTGATGTATGAGACAAATAGTATTTACCTGACCATAAGATCCAGTACCACTATATGTGGAAGATCCACCCTATTTGGAAAACAAATCATTTTCATATTGCCAACAGACTTTTTAAGGTTACTGTAGGGATCTCCTTCTGGGGAGTTTTAAAAAATATGAATAGTTACTTAGTTATCTGAATGGCTATTGAGCAATTCATAGTTATGCCTCTGTAAAACACTAATTTAACATAATTGTAACTAAAATTCTACTTTTGAAGAGACCTTCAATTGGCAGATAACTCAAAGCTAGCATTGTTAAGGAGAATAAGCTATAACGGTTGGAGGCACCCTACTTTTTACTTCCCTATAAACTTTCAGGCTATTTAGTTAAAACTATATGCAAATTCACTCTGCACAGAAGAAAATCACCTTCAGTAAAATACAGTGAGAGCCAAAATACAGAGCATAGCTATATATAGAAGCCAGGATATTGGCCCTCAGCACCCTTTATACAAAGAGGGGAGGGGGAAAAAAAAGAAAAAAGAAAAAAAAAGAAAAACAAACAAACAAAAAAAAGAGTATTTACCTGACCATAGGATTCACTGCCGCTGTCATAGACAGAAGACCCTCCCTGTACAGAAAATAAGTTCATTATTTTGTTTCTCTCAATAAAGAGTTTTCCTTCTTTCAAGAGCAGTACAGGAATGAAAGTAACACAAGTCTGTTATCTCTACAAACAAGGAATAACACTTACCTGTCCGAATGATCCACCAGGAGAGAAGGAAGAGCCTCCCTGTGCAGAAAACATAAAAGTTGCATGTTTTGTAGTTGAAATGTTCTCTCAAGGACAATTTTTAGACTGCTCCTCAGCAGGGACAGTGACCAGAATATTTACCTGGTTACCGGAGTAGGAGCTGTAGGAAGACCCTGGGCCCTCCTGAAAGGAAAACACAGACCAGCTATTGTCTTGCAGACAAGATGAGTATTTTAATACCAGTGTATGCCGTTCTTACTTTACACCCTTCCTCCCAGTTTTGAGCTAACTTTTATGTACCTGCATAAAAATCAAGACCAACATGGTTAAAGTGGAAGAAGTCTTCTGGCAATACTTATCTTAGCCTGCTGAAATCTGAATGCTGCAAGGACACTGCAGATACCACTCTGTACTGCTCTCTGTCAAACCCCTTACCACTAAGTTATGTCAGGGTTAATTTAAGTTTTCTGCTCTAAGAGACAACTGTCAGGTCTCTAACTGCAGTATCTCACGGCACCCACAACACCAGGAGCGAAGGAACCAGGATGATGGCAGTCTGTTTTATCCTGGTAAGGGAGGAAGAACAACTACCTGTCCATAGGATTCTCCGGGATGGAAGGAAGACCCTCCCTGTGCAGAAGACAGAATGGGTTACTGGTTTATATTTGGCTACTCCTTCAGTGAAGGCTTTAGATGGAGCTTTCTGAATAGGGCATCTTATCTGAATGTTTACCTGGTTACCAGAATACGTGCTGTGTGAAGAACCTGGGCCTCCCTGAAAGGAAAACACAGACTAGCTATTTTCTTGCAGACAGGATGATGTAAATAGCAAGGTACCTAACTCTCACTTTAGGCCAATATTGTTAAAGAACAGGGAACTTTTTAACACTAATTTTCTTAGCTGGATGAAAGATCATTCGTTCTGTGGAAGTTGTAAACAATTTAGTCTTTTCTTCTGACAGAGCTCATGTTATAGGTTACAAATGGTTGATTCAATCCTTGGGTGTTACATTTCGCAACAGCCACTATATGGGGAATATAGGAATAAAGATAGAAGAAGCTCATCTTACCTTTACAAACAAGGAATAATCCTTACCTGTCCGAATGATCCACCAGGAGAGAAGGAAGAGCCTCCCTGTGCAGAAAACATAAAAGTTGCATGTTTTATAGTTGAAATGTTCTCTCAAGGACAACTTTTAGACTGCTCCTCAGCAGGGACAGTGACCAGAATATTTACCTGGTTACCGGAGTAGGAGCTGTAGGAAGACCCTGGGCCCTCCTGAAAGGAAAACACAGACCAGCTATTGTCTTGCAGACAAGATGAGTATTTTAATACCAGTGTATGCCGTTCTTACTTTACACCCTTCCTCCCAGTTTTGAGCTAACTTTTATGTAACTGCATAAAAATCAAGACCAACATGGTTAAAGTGGAAGAAGTCTTCTGGCAATACTTATCTTAGCCTGCTGAAATCTGAATGCTGCAAGGAAACTGCAGATACCACTCTGTACTGCTCTCTGTCAAACCCCTTACCACTAAGTTATGTCAGGGTTAATTTAAGTTTTCTGCTCTAAGAGACAACTGTCAGGTCTCTAACTGCAGTATCTCACGGCACCCACAACACCAGGAGCGAAGGAACCAGGATGATGGCAGTCTGTTTTATCCTGGTAAGGGAGGAAGAACAACTACCTGTCCATAGGATTCTCCGGGATGGAAGGAAGACCCTCCCTGTGCAGAAGACAGAATGGGTTACTGGTTTATATTTGGCTACTCCTTCAGTGAAGGCTTTAGATGGAGCTTTCTGAATAGGGCATTTTATCTGAATGTTTACCTGGTTACCAGAATACGTGCTGTGTGAAGAACCTGGGCCTCCCTGAAAGGAAAACACAGACTAGCTATTTTCTTGCAAACAGACATTTAAGTGAGTCCATTTCTGAATTTCTCTTCTTTCAAAAAGGCCATTATTGCAATCATTAAAAGAGAACACTAGTTATTTTTGTTAGAGATAAGGAAACCTTTAGCAGGTACTCTTCTGTTCAGGTTAGAAGACCTAGAAGTAATAGTAACTTTTCATTTTACTCTTTCTAATCACTGAATCTTATGTCATACTTGGCAGACTCTACGTTGTTATAGATTACCATGACTCTGATCATGTTTTTTAAAACTGCCAGAATATTGAACTTCCAAAGTATAAATAGGGTTTATGCAAGCAGATTTTTCAGTTCAGCACTTAAAGTAGAAGACTATTTACCAGAACATAACAGCCATTACTACTGTCACATTCCTTTCTACACAAAAGAAAGTATTATTCAGCGGTTAGACTGCTTCCTCAGAGACTATTTGTAGACTGAGCTCTTGTCTCCAGATGAAGTGTAGAGAAAAAGTGGAACAAATGCAGTGTAAGTAATTCGAGGATCCACATAAGGAAACCCATTGTTTCCTTTGGAACAAGATGGTTTAAATATATACAGCTTTGACTCTTAATTTATAATCTTTTCCAGGTTTGAAGAGACCTTCATGTAACTCATAGCTTTTAAGTTTAGAAGAAAGCTTTTTGGAGGAATTTTTATCCTGGGCTGAAGAATCTTCAAGTAAGTAATGACTGTCTCTTTTATGTAAGGTTGATGAATGCTGGTTTATTTATATATATACATCTGCCTATACCTTTTTTTTCTTATTCAGAACAACAAACCTGCCAATGTGTTTACAATTTTAGGCACCGTTACTGCCATATGTAGATGATTGACCATGGACAGAAAATGAAAATAAGTCCGTATTTAAATTCCCTCTATTCCTTTGCAAAGATTGCTGAACTTTACTGTTGGGTGAAATCAAAGATCCAGACTATTGCTACCTAGCTTATCATAAATTCAATTCTATCTGCTGACATCATCACAAACTGAAAAATGAGTCTCTTCTGTATCAAAGTAGACACATTTGCACTGAGAACAGTTTTTTTAACATGATTGATTTAGAAGTCTTCTTTTCTTCATGTTGAAAATTATTGTTTGATGGCAACTGAATACACTCTCCCCTGGCCAAGCTGTTGTGGCTTGCCATTAAAAGCTAAACCTCACTTTGCACCAGTTTAAGCATGCAAAGAAAGAGGTCCTACTTGAATGAAACTTGCACAAAGACATCCACCTTTTTAAGTAGAAGATAGGTTACTTAAAAATTCAAGTTCACTTGGCAAAGCCAGGTGATGCCAGAAGCCTGGTAAAGCTAGTGTATAATGCCCATGTAACTGCACTCTTTGGGCTTTTTCCTGGCATGGAGACATTGCCTAAGAGAAAAGACTATGCACTGGCACTGATCATGAAATCACAGTGATTCTCTCTATGGGAAAGAATAGTTTAAATATAGATTTAAGAGATTATCTTTTGAAATATTTACCAGACTTCGACATTTTAGTCACAATATTTTATTGAACCAGTGAGAAGGACAAGGAACCTAAGTAGGATGCAATTAAATACTGTGGTTACTGTAGGGCATATTGACTCTGGGTTTTGAAAGTAATGAATTATTAGCACGTAACAGGTTAACTGACAGAGCATCTGGATTACCAAGCACATTTACAGGAAGTTAGTGGCCAAACGGTAATTATACAGTTAAAGTAGGACTCATTCTTCCATTTCATTTTATGAAATTATTTTATATATTCATATATAAATTTAGGAAATTATCAGTAATGTTTAGTGTTACCCTAGCGTCCATACTTACCAGGTGATTAACTCATAACACTCCATTACGTAGATGAAAGTATAAACTCAGAAAAATAATTACCTGTCTACTCCCACTGCTTCCATCAGGACAAATGCAACCACCCTGTAAATTTAAAAAAGGAAACTATCATTGCTTTGTGGAAATTTAAAATAAAATCTTATTTCAGATGTGAAATTGTTTCAGGGTAGAAAGACTGTGGAACTACAGAGTGGCTGTGACCTTGACTATACCTAGAGGAAATATAGGGGGGACATACATATATAGGGGGGTCATCCATATATAGGGGGCAGCATAGCTATATACATGTAACATTTGCTTTGGAAGTTAGATTGTTTCCACATCTATCAGTGGTACGTCTCAGTGACAGATGCCTCAGCAAGAGAGAATTATCTGGGTAGGCAAGAGTACAAAGAATCACCGTTGTGCTCTCACCAATAAACTGTGTGTGAAATTGAAAGAGTGTTGAAGTGATTTCAGAGAGCCATTTCAGATTAAATTTAATCTGAACACGGTCACTTCATTTACACTTTAATGCATAACATCAACAACCCCTTATGCAAAACTACTGGACTTACACTTCAACTCCTGATTTTAATTAGTTTAATTACCAGGAAGCTATCTGGACAAGACTAGATAAAAATAGAGAAAATCCTGACCTGACTACTTGATCCACGATCGGTTGCAATAAATGATCCACCCTGTGAAGAAACCAATTATATTTCATAGAAGCGTTTTATCTGAATCTAACATGTATAAAATTATGTAGTGAGAAGTAAGGTGACAAACTCTTTGTACTGCTTCCCTGCACCAACAAACATCACTTGTTCAGAACTTTCGGTATAAATCGTTGTGAAAACATAGATTTAGATGAAACTTAATTAGTGACTGGATACAATACACAGGGAATAGGTATCAGGAAAACTAATTAAGAAAACTGTTACTCTCTGGAGCTCAGAGATCTGACTGTATTATTGAATTAAGACTTCAAACTCTCTGAGACAGAGGGCTATGCTAGTGTTACATCCATAATGCTAAGTGTAATAGGATTCCAGATCTCTGGGAAGCTGATGGGTACCAGTACAGTACAAAATATTAAGAAAAATAGAATTGGGTGCTGCTCTGGATCAGTTAAATTTCACATATTTCTATAACACAAAAGTTGGGCCTACTTTTTTAACACAAGTACATAATCACTAAGATGTAGCTTGTTACCAGATTCTAAATGAAACAGAATTATATATCTGGCCATTACCATCACTAGAGCAGGACTGTTTCTAAAAAGATTCTAAAACTATTTGTTGGGGTTTTTTTTCAAACGATTTTTACAAAGTGTTATGTAAAGAAACACCAGCACTGCTTACCTGCTAAGGAACAGAAGAGAGACAGTATATTCTGGGTCCATTATCATTATTTACAACTGTACCAAATTATAACATTAGAGGGAAAATGCTGCCAAATCAAAACAGCATTCCTCAGCATAGATAAATTAGTGGAACCCAATTTTCAGAAATGAAATAAAATTTCTCAGAAAGCTCCTTACAACAGACACTATGTTATTACCTGGTAGTTAGTGTCGCTGTTATTTGAAGTAGAAGTCTCATTCTGTGAAGAAACAAGAAACTACTTGGTTTTCTGTGAGGATAACAAATTAAAATACATAGTTCTATTGGAAAAGAACTACCTAACCCTAAACAGATTACTCCGTTATGGAAATTAGATCCTTATTCTTTTTTTTTATAGATAATACACCAAGAAGCTGTAATACCAGGAGTACTTCAGAAAGCATGACAAGAATGGTTTACCTGTACATCATAGGCTCTTCTGCTCAAAACATGTGATGTATCCTGTAAAAAACAAAGACATTACTATTAGGAGATGAAAACTATGATCACTGACAGGCCTTCTTTTTTTTCCATATTATTGATTTATAACAACTCCAGACCCTTTAATGCATACATTGAGTAGGAATGCCTTCTTATAAAATAAAAGGTTATTTGCACATAATTTTTATAGGCTACTGCTGAGTCTGAGTTGAATCTACACAATACACATACCGTATCTCCTCCACAACATGCTGAGCAACATAAATTACCCAACATTATTCTCTCTGATTTCATTATTCTAGCTTTCTTCAGCTAAAATTTTAGCTATGCATGACACTCATTTAATTTTAACTTTAGCTTGGACTAATTCTGTATTGTCTTATTTTTTTATATATTTATAATTTATTTTTTAAAATTAGTAATTATTATAATATAATACAGTATATTAATAATAATAATTTCATTTGTATTCTAATTTGTTTATATTGTATATGTGCTTCTTGAAAAAAAGGAATCTGAGCTGCTCTATACCTCATAGCAGGGTTTTCATGTCTTTTTTCCATATATATACTTCCTTTAAGGTAAATTCACTGAAAGAGCAAGCAAATAGCCAAGCTATTTTATATTACTTTTTCTTTGAATAGAAGAATTTTAATTAGGACAAACAGAATTAGGGAAAAAATAGGCATAATTGGGACAAATTAGGTATAGTTAAGGCAAATATCCCAAAACAAGTAAAAAGAGAAAAGAAAAAACGTTACTTACTCGGGCAACAACAACCTTCTTGTTTGCACAACCAGAACGCTGTCAAGGAGTCAGAAGCCAATTATTACTTTATAGATGTAGCCATCCACAGAAAATATTTTCAGCAAAGATCTACCTAAACTTGTCAAGGTGTCATATTTTGGGACAGGAAAATGTCCAGAGCTATAATTTTACTATCAGCAAGAATCTTAAAAAGCATGTTCTTCATCTGTTTTCACCTTATTACTCCATCAGGAGTTCCTGCCTAGTGGAGTCTCCCTCAGCTCAACCACTGTGGTTTAGAGAACAATCTGTATAATGATTTTACTGTTTGTTTTTTTGAACACTTCCCACCCTTCTTTGTGAGAACGTTTAGAAGCAAACTCTTCTACAATGAAGTCCAGCAATATGTACTGCATAGGGATAACCAAGAGAACAGCAGCATCCTCTGTGAACAAATGAGGAAGTGATGAGTCTTCTAAACAGGGCTTGCTGCTGAAGGATTATTTTTGCAGAACATTTTGCATTAAACCTAATGCAATGCATTCAAGGTAAATACAAGTAAAACCAAAAGATGTTTTCAGAAGGCCTCTTTACATCCTAGTATACGTGTTGGGTGCAGTACTAAAGTACCAGAGAGGAAAAATAGGGAAAATAATAAGCAGTAAAATATATGGCTAACAGCTGAAGAAAAGGCAAGTAGTTGATGACAGAAGGTTACTCTAGATGGCAGTAAAACTAAAGGAGGCTGTAATGGAAAAAAAACCTTTCTAGGAACAGAAAGAAGTATGGAAAAATGTTCGTAAGCACAGAAGAATGTCGTTTGTTTATACAACAGTGTATTTGCTTGGTCACAATCTACCCGTGTTAATCACAGTTTCTGCTCATAGGACAGATGGAACGTCTTGACAGAAAGAGTATTACCAGGGGATAAACGTTACTTTACAATACTAGCATATACGTGAGTTAAAATTAGAACAATTAGAAAAAGCTTGTAGTGGCTGCATGCCTCACGTTCACAGATGGTTAACCACTCAGTCAAAGTGCATATACTACCAAAAAACTGTTAGTGTATGTTCTTACAAGTATTGTACATAATTGCTATCAATGATAGCAAATAATTGTGAAGCAGCCTTGAGAATGGCTAGAAGGGACTGAGTACAGAGAAATATAACATCAAATATGCCATTCTTTAATTAAGTTTTTGAAGGGTATTATAAAGCAATCATAGACTACAATTAGAGGCCAACGGGTCTAATGTAAGAATTTGAATACTCCTGAAGAAAAAAAAAGCACTTACCTGAGCACTGGCACTATAGGTAGTGTCATTCTGGAAAAGAATAAATTATTTCCTTCTTTAAGAATTATTTGAATACAATAAGCTTACAGAAACCTGATTTTTTCTGATACTGCATACAGACAGAATGTTGCTCACATTCTCCAGAACCTTGCTTAAATTAGTTTGAAATCCTGCCATTCCAGTATGAAAAACATTATATATAGATATATAAACATTATAGATATTTATAACATTATAGCAATTTTTGATTGATAGAAACGTAACATGAAAAGCAGTGGAATAGCTGCCACTATCTCTTCTTTCTTTCATTGTATGTATTTAAAGCTTGTCTATGGGATTTATTTATTTATTTATCAATTACTGTAAAATGTGTCCTTAGATTTTAGGGAAAATCTTATGTTACTGCAAAGCTTACTGCAAAGCCACTGAAATCTTTTCATCAAGTTAAATACATTTAAGAGCACAAAAGTTATGTGTAACCTTTATATGATGATTTTCAGTAAGAAAACATGCAGTTGCTGAAACAGCTGTTAGTGTAGGAACTCAGCATGCTTTCTGGATCATTCTGCTCACAAGACTGCATCTAGCAGGGCAATATTTTCCAATCTACATGAAAAACGTTGTGATGAAAATATATTAGAGTGTGCATACTCACATCATCACAAGCATTGGGATTATCATCTGAGAAATCTTGTGAATCCTAGAAGGACATCAGATAACAGTTATTTCCTCACAAAAATGGATTGTTAAAATTACGCTTTGCTATCGTATTCTGCAAGACAGAATTCAGGCTCATGCAAAGAAAAAGGTGAGTTTAAAGTAAGACCTTTATAAGGAAAATAACCCAAATACATGGCTGCAATAGTTACTTGCAGGGAAAGTTCCATTCTTCAATAAAACAAAAAAAAACCCAAACCCAAACCCAAGAAAATCCAAAACAAAAAGAGCACAAAGCTATTATGTTTTATTACATATTTGAGAAAGATGATGCAGGGACTACAAAGATCAGCATAAAATAATATATAACTAGGAGAAAGGAAGGACTAGTTACCTGACTATCATAATAGCCATCTGAGGAAGACGATCCACCCTTTAAAACAAACCAACCAACCAAAATCAGATAAAATTAGGACAGAGAAAACGTGATTTTGAGCAAAGACTGAAGGTTAGATGAAGTGACGTACAAGTAGGGAATTAGAGCATTACTTACTTGACCACCACCATAGCCTTGTGAGAATGATCCATCCTATAAAACAAACAAATATAAATCTCACTTCAAAAGAAACTGTGATTTGGTTTGGGGGCTTTAAAGCTGGAATAAACAATTGCCTGGGATTCCTTTGAACAAATACAACTTTCTAGACATGTAGAAAACTTATCAGATATGATAAAAAAGGTTTTACCAAGAGAAAATCAAGGTCTACCTACCTGGCTGCTACCATAATTTTGTGAGGGAGATGATCCACCCTGCTAGCAAAAAAATATTAGAATTAATATTATGATATTTCAGACTGGATATTGATCGGTCATTGTGGAACCTAAATGAAGTAAAATCTCAGTGGGAGGAAATAATAATCTAGTACTTACTTGGCTGCCACCATAGCTTTGTGAGTATGATCCACTCTGCGAAAACAAAAAAGCAACAGTTACAATGCTCAAGAGTTGAATTTGATCAGAATCCACAGACCTAGCTTTCCTAAGTTGCCAAGTTCTTTCTATGTAAGTGAAATTTCAGGGCTGATAAAAATTATGTTCTAAGAGAAAGAGTTACAGGCTGGAGCTGGGGAGACTCTGCAAGTGTCTACACCGTAATGAGCAAGAAAAGTATACTCTAGATTAGAACTGCTTAAAAAGCTTTTACTGATGGATAATTAAGAGCTACTTACCTGACCACCCTGTGATCCATCCTGTAAATTAGACAAAAATTGTGATGCTTTAGACACTGTCTAGCTGTGGATTATTTTTAATGAAAGCTATGATACTTGCTTAGGAAGAGTAAGGAGCAGAGGCAGATATGCAATATAGAATTGATTTCTAACGTAGTAAGCACAGATTGCCAACAGTGCAAAGGTTAATACTGTACGAGACACAAGTCAAGGAACCACAAATATTTATCTTTAAGTAATGTTTAATACACAGATGAGTTTCATTCTGAACAGTCTCTATAGAAAGTATATTTTTTTTCTCCTGTAGAAAGCCTAATTTATACAAATGGAATGAAAAATTCCTCTGGTAGCTTTATTACGCAGAAAGCTGTGAGATACAGTAGCCTTGAGGAAAAGGTTTTAAATAAAGCACTCAGTATGTTTCAACAAGCCCTCCTTACAAAAGGAATGTAACTCCCCCAAGTGAAATCAGAAGAGACATTTGTAGAAGTATTAATGTCAAAAGTGCATAAGAACAGTGAAACCCTGAGCTATTGGAGTGGAGTATTTGCCTCTCACTAAAATGAAATTAAAAGTATTATCTTCCAATGTTCTAGCTTTTTTTAGAACAAAATTTAAGTGCTTCCTATAGTCTTAGAAGGAACTATCTCCTCTTCATAAAAAAAAATCTGAAAAGCTATTATAAAATAATTATATACCTATATCATATATTCTTTCAAGTTACTATAATATATTACATACGGCATATTGTATATACTATAGCAGATTATAATGATATAGCAACAACTATGTTGTTTGAATATTTATGAATATTGTATATATTTGTATTAATAGAACACAGTATTTGTTAATACAATGAATCTTTTTCTTGTGAAAAATCAGTAAAACTCAAGAGGTGTATGAACATTTTTAAAAAGGAGATCATCTAGTACTGTTCTCTTACTAATTTTTAACATTACAGAGATTGTTTCTTTAAACATAGCAGACATCTTTCGGTGGTTTTTAGAGTTCTGACACTGAAAAGTTGTAACAAATACAAATGTAGCTACCTATACTTCACTGCACAAACTGAATGAATTTTTAAGCCAGTCTGTTTCGGGAACTTCAAGTGGCAAGCAGTCCTAAAATATTTTCTGACTTTTCATGGGAAAAGTCCACAGACAGGCTGGTGAGATCCAGCCCTGATTTAAGCAGTTGAGAAGTTCTGCACCAGACTTTCTCTATCCAGAATCTAGCCTTAATATCCTATAGAGCTAGTCATTTCACAGACAAAATGCCAGGAAAAAGGGGGGAAAAAAGGACCACCAAACCCTTGTGATGCTCTTGTGTGTAGGAAGATAGCAAGTTGGAATCTTATAATTGGTAAGATTACATGGATTTGCAGTCTATGAATCTGAAGTTGGTACTAGTTGAGTTAGTAGGAAAACTAATCTTAGATGCACCTTAAAATTGGAGGAAGGACATTTACCTGGTGGCAAGGATTGCTATCATATGAAACACCCTGTTAAAAAACACAAACAAACCAAAAGGTAAATGCCCAAGTTTTCATTTTCTGGCAGTAATTAGCTTTCTTAAAATTTCTTACATGAGAATGAATGTAACATAAGTCAACATAACACTTTACAGAAGTTGAGTTTAATTTTATTTAACCTTTTAAGTTTGTGCCTTCACCTCTGCCGCTCCTATACTCACAAGCACCAAGACATGCACACAGATGATCAAAGCAGGACTACTTGTGTGCTACATGGAAAGTGAGGTAGGCTGGCAATTGATATCTTTCTGTATCATCCTAGTTCTTCTTGATTCAAAAAGATGACTTTTTTTTTTGGGTGTGGGTTTTTGGTGGTTGATGGGGTTTTTTTGTTGGTTGTTGGTTGTTTTTTTTTGACAGTCCTTTTAGTAGTCAACAGTTACTGTTGTGTGAAAATCTACCTCAGAATCTTGCTAGATTCAGCCATCATACATCTTAGGCAAGGCTGCTGCCCAATGCCTTTCATTTCCCTGTTTTGGGTATATTTATTGGCTACATCCAGTCTTCATGATGGGATAACAGGATAAGAAACTTTACGCACAATGCGTTCTACCCTGGTTGTCATGCTGTCATTATTAGAGCACAGGTCTTCTGTTGATAAGTCAACCTGTGACACAGGTTGTAGCAACACATTCTTCAGTGTTTATCAGTTTCACTGCTGGTAACCGTGTCCTTGTTGTACTGCTTCTTATGATGTTTTCATGCATTTCCATTCATACTTAGTTTATACCAATCCTAATATTTCTGCTAAGTACTTCTGCTAAAATTTTTTGTAATTATACTTCTCTTTCATTCTTGTCGCTTCCACCTGTATATTAATTTGAACATAGGTCTACTGTCATGGTCTCATTCATGATCCTTTCACCTGGGATCTCATCATTGAGGACACCACCTTTACACCATTGTAGGCATACATAAGTTGAAATGGAACCAGGATGAAAACCTACAAATCTAACTATTCCATAGAAGCCACTCTCTGATCCTACCACTTTCTATAGGAACTAAATGGAGCAACATCTGTAAATCACTCCCAACCAAAGATTTTATCTGTTTACTGAGTAGACAGATGAATCACTGCTGCTGTGTGTAACACTACATGGGAGAAGCCACTTCAGTTTTGTTGCAATGGCAAACAATATCAGTCTTTCTAGATCATACCATGTAACAAAGAAAACAAAAGATTCCAAATCACAAACATTATACACTTATTGAAAAATATGTTACTACTACAAAGAAAGCTGGGACTGATTTTCAAATAGTTTGGATAAAGAGGACTTACTTGTCCACAACCACTACTGCCACCTGAATAAGCAGATCCACCCTGCTGAAGAAAGAAAAAAAAAAAAAAAAAAGAGACTATCTCAGTAATCCAAGTATTACTTTACTCCATATTAAATACAGAACTAAATTTTGAAAGGCTTTTGGCTGCCTGACTGCTTAAAATTCAGAAGATCAGGTACATAATACAAAATAGTTCACAAGAAAAATCACAGTATGTTGAATATTATAGTACATCAAAAAGCTGACACCTACATGCACTCCTATCTGTGTGGGAAAGAGATGCTTCAGTGAGCATGTTGTTCCCAGATCCATATAACAAAAAGTTCACCACTTTTCTAATGAGAACTTTACTGTACTATTTGAAGAAACAAACCACAAGATTCTCAATACATGTACGGAAACATCACGCACATGTTGTATCCTAAAAGTAATTGACTGATGCTTACCTGGCCATACGAACTGCCACCTTGAGGTTGGTAGCCCTGTAAGAAAGGCAAGAAGCAATTTGTAAACTAAGCAAGATTGTCCTATTCTCAGCAAAAGCCACGAAGCAAATTGAGACACAGAATACTAAAGGAAACATCACTTTGAAAAATCTGCCAGTCGTGCCAGTCACAGAGGGATCAGCAAAGAAGTGCCTACAGAACATCCAGTTTGCTTACCTGGCCATAAGAAGTGCTGCTGCCCGAGTAACCTGGCCCACCCTAAGACAAGGACACCGTTTGGTTACTTCCCTTTTGTAAGGGAACCAGCCTGCCCTTAGGAAAAGCAAGCAGCTACCTCCTAGAGCTATGCAGGGCTGTATAAAGAGGCAGACTTCCCCCTGGCCCTCGTGATGATGCTGACAGCAATGATTTCACATTGCTGAGATTCCAGATAAATAAGTAGTACGTGGGCAAATTTTGAGTGTGAGAATGCACACTTTCAGAGAAAGTGTCCTTTAAAGTTCAAATTCAGAGATTCTGAGGGAGTGATGGCTAAGTGTTTTTGCAGTGCCATGGCACTCCGCTTTCTCAAATGCTGTATTCTGACTGGTGACTGGCTGATGCTTACCTGGCTATAGGAACTGCCACCTTGAGGCTGGTAGCCCTGTAGGAAAGGCAAGAAGTCATTTGTAAACTAAGCTGTAGCCTCAGCTCAACCGCAACAGAAATGCCCATTTGCACTAGAAGTTCCTCTGAACTATGTTCTTTTTCCATCGTGGCAATTCAGTGGTACAAACCAAAAATCAAGGACCACTCAACACCACCAAGAAGGAAAAGAAAAATAAACCCCAACCCCCATAGTCCATTTACAAGGCAGGCCCCTACCAAAAAGCTCAATACATTTCAGCAGGAAAGTCTCACCTGGCCATAGGACTGGCTGACTTGGGAACCCTTGAAAAAAAAATAAATAGAAGGTAATTTCCATCTTGACAAGGAGGCTTCTCTAAAGAGCATAATGTTTATGGAGCTACAGCTGCACAAGGGTTTCTCACAAAGGCTCTTCCTGAGCCAAAGGACACAGAGCAGTAGGCTAGCATCTGTGCAGCAGGCTGTCCTACTCTCAGCAAAAGCCACGAAGCAAATTGAGACACAGAATACTAAAGGAAACATCACTTTGAAAAATCTGCCAGTCGTGCCAGTCACAGAGGGATCAGCAAAGAAGTGCCTACAGAACATCCAGTTTGCTTACCTGGCCATAAGGAGTGCTGCTGCCCGAGTAACCTGGCCCACCCTAAGACAAGGACACCGTTTGGTTACTTCCCTTTTGTAAGGGATCCAGCCTGCCCTTAGGAAAAGCAAGCAGCTACCTCCTAGAGCTATGCAGGGCTGTATAAAGAGGCAGACTTCCCCGTGGCCCTCGCGATGATGCTGACAGCAATGATTTCACATTGCTGAGATTCCAGATAAATAAGTAGTACGTGGGCAAATTTTGAGTGTGAGAATGCACACTTTCAGAGAAAGTGTCCTTTAAAGTTCAAATTCGGAGATACTGAAGGAGTGATGGCTAAGTGTTTTTGCAGTGCCATGGCACTCCGCTTTTTCAAATGCTGATTCTGACTGGCTGATGCTTACCTGGCTATAGGAACTGCCACCTTGAGGCTGGTAGCCCTGTAAGAAAGGAATTATTGATTCATAATTATTATATTTATGAAGCAGATTTCTCTCTCATGTTTGTTTCTTTGTGGGGAAAAATCCCCTAGAATAAGAGAAACAACCTGCACACTGCTGTTTATCTAGAATTATTTTAATATTTCTTATTCTGGATGAATATCTGATCAGACTGTATTTATCAAACAACAATCATATTCTAGTTTTACAGCCATCTCAGAGAGGACTCTAGCCTTATAAAGGTTTTCCAGGACACTGAAGGAATGCAAGATTTCCTTATGGGTTTCTTTTGCCTGCTGTTTCTCAGACACTGGGCTTAGATGGCTAAAGGTAGATGAACACTAAATTCCTGTATTTGTAATTTTGGTGGGCCCCAGTTGCACAATTTCCTTCCTCTGAGGGAAAATAAATGTGAAAAATTATTTGTAAAAATTGAGTTTTAGAAAAAATATAGATTCATAAAATGGAAACAAACAATGCAATTAAAAATAGCAGGCCAAATGAATTATTCACGGGTGCCAGTATGTCCTGAAAATCTATCAGTAATATAAAGTTACTGTGGGTAACTATGAGGTGCTGATGCCATCTGCCTTCAATATAATGACAAAAAATAGCAGATGTTTCATATACATGCAGACCTATGCCACAGCTGCGTGGTACAGTTAGGAAGACAGGGATTACCAAAAAGGATTGGAACTATCTAGTCTATTTCTGCTATTTGACAAAGATTCTGACAAAATTCATAGCTATCTTACAGCTGCTTTTATTCACATAAAAACTGTAAAGGGAGGTAAACATTCATCAGTTGCAGGCTGTAAGACCAAATCTTCCTGCAGCTGAGGACCTGACTCAATATTATTTATTCCTTGAAATTGTTTCTCTGTATTGAGATCAAACGAGACAGTGAAGAACTGACTAGAAATATGTCTTGTGCCATGTAAATCAATTGGTACAGGAATAGCACCAAATAGACTATCTGTATGATAAATTTTTAAGTTGCATACCCATGGAAAAGATTAAGTAGTAACAGGAAACTATTCTGCTTGCACATACCAATTAAAAACACACCTGTCATTTTCACAACTAAAGTTTTGAAATTGATTTAGTTTACTATTTCTTTTTAAAGAACTCAACAGAAATTTAAAAAAGTAATTATAAAAACTGCTGCAATTTACAGTGCCATGGCACTCCGCTTTCTCAAATGCTGTATTCTGACTGGTGACTGGCTGATGCTTACCTGGCTATAGGAACTGCCACCTTGAGGCTGGTAGCCCTGTAGGAAAGGCAAGAAGTCATTTGTAAACTAAGCTGTAGCCTCAGCTCAACCGCAACAGAAATGCCCATTTGCACTAGAAGTTCCTCTGAACTACGTTCTTTTTCCGTCATGGCAATTCAGTGGTACAAACCAAAAATCAAGGACCACTCAACACCACCAAGAAGGAAAAGAAAAATAAACCCCAACCCCCATAGTCCATTTACAAGGCAGGCCCCTACCAAAAAGCTCAATACATTTCAGCAGGAAAGTCTCACCTGGCCATAGGACTGGCTGACTTGGGAACCCATGAAAAAAATAGAAGGTAATTTCCATCTTGACAAGGAGGCTTCTCTAAAGAGTATAATGTTTATGGAGCTACAGCTGCACAAGGGTTTCTCACAAAGGCTCTTCCTGAGCCAAAGGACACAGAGCAGTAGGCTAGCATCTGTGCAGCAGGCTGTCCTACTCTCAGCAAAAGCCACGAAGCAAATTGAGACACAGAATACTAAAGGAAACATCACTTTGAAAAATCTGCCAGTCGTGCCAGTCACAGAGGGATCAGCAAAGAAGTGCCTACAGAACATCCAGTTTGCTTACCTGGCCATAAGAAGTGCTGCTGCCCGAGTAACCTGGCCCACCCTAAGACAAGGACACCGTTTGGTTACTTCCCTTTTGTAAGGGATCCAGCCTGCCCTTAGGAAAAGCAAGCAGCTACCTCCTAGAGCTATGCAGGGCTGTATAAAGAGGCAGACTTCCCCGTGGCCCTCGTGATGATGCTGACAGCAATGATTTCACATTGCTGAGATTCCAGATAAATAAGTAGTACGTGGGCAAATTTTGAGTGTGAGAATGCACACTTTCAGAGAAAGTGTCCTTTAAAGTTCAAATTCAGAGATTCTGAGGGAGTGATGGCTAAGTGTTTTTGCAGTGCCATGGCACTCCGCTTTCTCAAATGCTGATTCTGACTGGTGACTGGCTGATGCTTACCTGGCTATAGGAACTGCCACCTTGAGGCTGGTAGCCCTGTAGGAAAGGCAAGAAGTCATTTGTAAACTAAGCTGTAGCCTCAGCTCAACCGCAACAGAAAAGCCCATTTGCACTAGAAGTTCCTCTGAACTACGTTCTTTTTCCGTCGTGGCAATTCAGTGGTACAAACCAAAAATCAAGGACCACTCAACACCACCAAGAAGGAAAAGAAAAATAAACCCCAACCCCCATAGTCCATTTGCAAGGCAGGCCCCTACCAAAAAGCTCAATACATTTCAGCAGGAAAGTCTCACCTGGCCATAGGACTGGCTGACTTGGGAACCCTTGAAAAAAAAATAAATAGAAGGTAATTTCCATCTTGACAAGGAGGCTTCTCTAAAGAGCATAATGTTTATGGAGCTACAGCTGCACAAGGGTTTCTCACAAAGGCTCTTCCTGAGCCAAAGGACACAGAGCAGTATGCTAGCATCTGTGCAGCAGGCTGTCCTACTGTCAGCAAAAGCCATGAAGTAAGTGGAGACACAAACTGTCACCCATGGGCATGTTGAGTACTTGTGAGGCTGAGTACTGGCTTCCCTGTGTTCTTGAATTCATACCTACCCTTGTGCAACATTTCTAGTTGCATGTAATGATACAGAGAATATTGAGAGATATTTGCCTTTATTTTCCCCCCTCCTCAAAGAGGAGGAAGTCCAATGAGCATTCATACATGAATTCATGCTATAAATATTTCACGTGTTACTCAGCAACAATTTATATTATAATTATGTTAGTGTATGTTAAATTCACGCAGTTGTTTTCCACAGAAGTAGCTTTATCTTGCACATAGGTCTGCAGTCATGATTTTCTATCCTTTTTAATATGGATAATCAACTATCCTTCACAGCTTTTGGAAATTTGCGATGCAATATACATGGGGACTATATCTACCTGTATGGGATTTATGGTGTGATACTGAGCCTAGAATCACTTCCTCTCAGTGCCATGACTTTTGTTCACCTTTTAGAGGATGTATTGTGTGGAATAGTTATTTCACTTCAGCCAGTCACACATGGAAATTCATTTATGAGCATTCCAAAGAAAAATATTTGAACACCAATATCAGATGACAACTTCATGAACAAAAATCAGAGAAACAGAAATATCCGCACCCTGTGAAATACATTTAAATATGTAGGAAATAAATTATTTCCAAGTTCTGATGGCCCTGTTTTAGTGAAGTCTACAGGAATATCTCTAGTCCTTTAAGTTTACTTACCTGAACAGAAGTACTGCTGCTGCTTTGCTGTCTTTGTCCACTCTACACAGGAACAAACAAACACAAACAAAAAAAAAGTTTTTAAGAGGACCTGCTTATGTACTGAGACATTTAGAGAAGAACTCTATCTTATGCCTACTAGACACTATGAAAGCCAGAGAGTTCCTTATGCACTTTCTTAGTTTATTTATGCCATCTCCGTGTGCTACAATGTTCAATACTTCAATATATAAGGATCCTTCATAAATAAATTGCTAAAAGTATTTCAAGTGAATTTAAATATTTCTGCCCTTCAAATGTATCACACAAATTGCCATTGAACTCATATATATTTATATTCATATTATGACCATTTTTTCAGGAATAAGCACAACAAACTTTTGACAAAGGCTTTGTCAAAACAAAAACTGAAAAGCTACAGTTACAATTTAACCAAAGGAGAAGTCACTGCAGAAAATCTTTCAATTCCCATGAAGTACATGGCTTATGAGAGCAATCAAATATTTTTCTTTTATATATATATATACACACACATTGAAAATATTTAACCTGTGTAATCAAAACACTACACTAAATTCAGAAGTGAAACAACAAGGAAATCTTATTCCTTTCTCTGCCAGCTTTCATCACTAGTTATGGAAGAATGTAACTGAAAGCAATGATTTTCAAAAGACAATTTTCAGCTGGGGTAACCCATTACTGATCTTTCATTGAAAGTGAGAATTTGTGGTCACCATCTGAAGGACTATCATATGAAGCAAGCAAAGCCTAAACTGTGGAGTGGTAGGTAGGTTAAAATTGCAATGGACCCAGAAAAAAATATGCCTGAGTGATATTCATAATACTTTACAAAAATGCTTTTAATGAGATTGGGTTGCAATCAACTTTCCAAGTGCCTGGCTATCAAGAAGTAATGTTATAAATACAACAGCAAACAGAAATTGACCTAAGCACTAACTAACAGGGTTATTTTTAAAATTTAAGAAATAATGCTGAAGTTGTTGTTTCCATTAAAAAAATACTGTTTAAATGAACAAGGAACTGTGCAGGTTATGCATATTTGATTTAATATCAAATAACATTCAAGCTTAAGTTCTAGAATTGCATCCTCCTTCCTGAGTGGACTGAGGTGGTTAATGCCTGCAAATTTTGAGAGCACTATGGAATTAGCATATAGAGGTTTTCAGATTTTATGACTGTAAAAAAAACAGCTGCACTGGTCCTTTAATCGGCAACCAAGTAGGATGCCCACTTTGCTGTAACCACAGAAACACCCTACGACACTGCTGCAGTTTGTGGATATCTAAGATATCCATAAATTATCTTTAAATTATCCATATTTATTTATTCCCAAAGAGATGAACCATTATTTAGTTTACTGAGACAGGGCTTCAGGTAAAACTCAAGTATAATGGAGAAAGAATGTCTACCTGTATTATGATCCTAGTAGCAGAACTTCCCAAACTCTGGAAGAAAGAACGAAAACAAAAAAAAAAAAACCCACAACAGAGAACATTTAATTTGACTTGTTTAAATGCAACACATTTAGCAAGTTGTTCTGTTTTTCTTGGGAGAACAAAGGGAAAGGTGGTACGTGTGGTGTACTAAGTATCAAATTCTTAACATCCAGCTTTAAACTAGTTTATCATCAGCTCTGAAAGTTTGGGGAGGCAGTCCAACCCTACTGAATAATTTTCTACACTTGCATCTGCTTCTATTGCAGCTTACATGAAAAGCAGCAGAGTACAGGCTGTGCCCTTTTTGCACTGCCAGTCAACTTGGCTTTTCCAAATATGGTGAGCGAAGCTAAGAAATCATCATCCCTCCAACTCATCTCACTGCTACCTGCAGTGGACATATATCAGCACACATATTAATTTAATTCCTGATCCAGTCATTTGTTTGCTGAATTTTGGGGCATGAGGGACAAATGTAAGAAGGTAGTACACACCATCCTGAAGGCAACTGGCTTGACCCCATAAAAACTATGTTGCTATGCTAGAAATTGTAAGAAAAATAAGTACACTTACCTGGGGGTAGGTATGACGCTGCAAATGAAACAAAACAATCTTTAATTATTTTGTCAAGGGATTGTTCAAACAGAACACTGCAGCAGAAAAAGGGCCCTGTCTTTTCAATGCAGTACACAACCAAATGTGAAAAAGACATGGAAAGGATAGCAGAGAACAAATACATCTTAATCTTCATTCAGGTTAGAACAACAACATGTTTGATTAGAAACTAGACATCAGAGAAACGTATATATCAAATGTTATGTCATACAAACTCACTTAAACTACCTTAAGGCTAAGCTTATTTTTGACTGACTAGGAGTTCCATATAAGCAGTGTGGAAATGTAGTAGTTTAAAATGATAAAGGAAATTAATTTACAGAAGAAAATTGCGATAGAAACAGAAAATCAAAAGTATTCAGGAACATAAACACTGTGTGCATTGAGAGACCTGGAATCTGCACCTAATCCAAATATCTCTCCAAGTACTAACAGCAGTCTTAGAATCATGAGATTTGTAGTTATCTTACTACTGGCTTTGCCTGAAGATAATTATGCACCTAGGGTAAACCTTGCCCACCAAAGAGTTGTCTCTGTGTACCAGGAATCTTTCCGACAAATTAAGCATGCAGGTATTTGAAAGATTTTTAAGTCAAAATTCTGAGCATTATAGAGAAAAGCCACTTACCACAGGTGGAAAAGGGTTGCTGTTGGCAATGACCACTACCTATAGAGAAATCAGAGAAAGCAGTTTACTCATCATAGCGTTTATTTAAATAGTTAAATATGTTAGAAAAATTAATAATACAGAATTTTCTAAATTTAGAGACTGATAATAATGCTCTGAATAATAATTTCTATAAAATACCATTTTTATAGAAAATTTTAATGCACACTACCAAGCAAAGAAAAATATGTATGTATACATGGTTTACAAAAGAGTCTAAGTAGGTAAAAGACTTGCTTCTAGTCACACAATGACTCAGCTGTAAAGGCAGAAGCAGGATTTCATATATTGTACCATATCCACTGGCCTATATTGTGTGTCCTTTTTGATCTTCAACTTCCCAACCGAAACTGGAAGATCAATTTATTTTCTTTTTATTCAGTATCATGCCAAAAAGAGGCTTAATATTGAATTAATTCAAAAAAGTTAAGCCAAAGTCATGTGTCCCCCCGCTCCTTTTTTTTTTTTTTTTTATATGGAAACCAGTTTGTATTATCCAGTGGTGTAAAAAGCAAGAGAAGATTCGGTGCTATCAAAAGTAAGGAACTGCAGTATAAACCAGGGAGAAGTATGACATTTTAAAAACGAATGGGTACACTTGGTGTTTACTGAACACACCACAGTATTAGGCCCAAGTTTCCTGGGGACAGAACTGAGAGGAAGGGTCCACGTAAATATTGAATAAGTCAAATTCAACAGTAATACAAATACTATTGATTTCACTTTGAGTCATACTCACTCTCCAGCCCCATCTGAATAATAATGTCATCTATATCCCTAAAAATCTTAATCACAATCACTATCCTAACTTTTTTAAAACAAATCCCCATAAACATTTTTTTTTATTTTATATACAGTTAAGTCAACTATCAACAAAAGCCACCACAGCACAGCTAGCTAGTATAAGGCATCTAAGAACCAAACTGATTCAAATCATATGAATCAATCTGGGTTAAAAACTTTAGAAGTCTTAACCGGTAAAAGGAACTGTAGTACCACTGAAATAAAGAGTCATGCCAAGTTACGAGAAGAATTTTTTCCCCTTTGAACTGAAAAGAGAGTGCTTACCTTCTTACTGGAATCTGAACTGCCTGAAGGGACAGACTGTAAAGAATAAAGAATCTTTGGTTAAGTAAATGCATGCCAAATTAACTACAGCACTATTTTCCACAAGAACATTATAGCTAATAAATTCTCAAGAGTACCAAACAAAAGATTCTAAATAAAATTATTAGTGTAGTGGCAATTAATAAATGAACAACTGAAATCAACTGGTTTAATTTTTTTTTTCTACAAACTCTAATTATTTTTCTAGTTTTACACAGCACTGTATAAAAGCAGCAAATGTTTTCTCTAACATAAGATTGGAAATTGTTTATAAAGAACCTAATCTATTGGTTAAAAAAGTTAATCTCTTCTATCTTCATCAAAAAAGAAACCAACCCAAACTGCAGAACCCACCCCCTCAAAACTAAAAGCCTTATCATTGAAATATTTACTGCAATAAATGGGATGCACCAGAAGAATAGAAAGGTGTTAAATGAAGTTTAAAATAATGTGCAGCAGTTTTCCATTTCATCAACCCACATGTATAATTGCACAGGCAAAAGCCACAAAAATATTTTTAATTCTTAGTAATTATCCAAAAAAAGCACTGACTTTTGGAAAATCACAATAAAAGTAACGGGTGTTCATTTCCAGAATATAATTGAGTTTCTGTGCAAAGCAGAAGTAACAAAATTCTAACATCCACTAAACACTTGACTCATCTGTTGAAGTTATTTCCAAATATGATTATTACTTAACTATTTGAAGACAGTCTTCCTTCATCCCCTTCCATGATTTTTATTATTGTTTGGTAAAATTTGGGCATAACTGCTTAGTTTCTGAGTAGCTTAGGAAACTGAAAACTTGTTGGAAAGCACATAGTTACCTTGCCATAAATAAGGCCACTGCTGGATGAGGATGCACTCTGAAATAAAAACATAAATCAGGTATTTATTTATATAGTGATTTGTTAATTATATCTAGAAGTCATTGCTTTTTTCCCTGGAGGATGTATACTACAAATCAAACTGATTTCATCCATACTTAAATAAATGTAGGGCAATAGTAAAGTATACATACTGAACTTGCTTAAAAGTAAATGAAGTGAAAGTTTTCCAACTTTTTTTTTACTATAGTCATAAGATTAATGTTGCTCTATCACAAATACAGTTTACAGCTACATATTAAACAAAATTTAAATTATTTAATATTTAGAAATTAATAAAATTAATGATGTATTTAAAGTTAAGCATATGGTTAAGCAGTTTCTTGGCTAGGGTTTGAGATCCCAACAAACATTAGAGGGTATGTTGTCTTTCTGATAACATTTTTAAAATCATGAAAGCAAGTATAGAATGTAAGTATGTTAGATTTCAAAATGTATCTGTTTTCAGGTGAAAATTAAATAAATGAGATTGACAATAGAAATTTCTCTACTAACTAAAGGATTATTGGATTAATACACAAAGATAGTAAAGAAACCCAAATAATATTGTACAATATGCAACATCCAAAGTTAATTACTCCAACAGATAAAAAGCATTATACAGTAAGAATGCTGATATTTTAGTAGGCTAATAAATTAGGCGTTTATAATAGGTGATGAGTAGCCCCTATAACATAAATTATTATGCTTCAAGGAAGTGACAATGTAACACCTTTTAATTTGGGGGTTTAATCTGAGAATACCACCTTGGACTACTACCATTTTCCTTAATATATTTAGGAAGAATAATATAGCTCTGCAGAAGAGAACCAAATGCAGTTTGCACTAAGGAGATGAGCTAACACAGTAGTAGACAATCAGTAAATACATGTATAACCAGCTTACATCTTTACAGGCGTTTTGGCTATATGCATCAGCAGCACCTCCCTAAGAAGAAAATGAAACCAGTTATTTCTCTTCTATAATTGCTTAAGAAGAAAAGGTACACTTTAGTCACCCTCAATTCTGACCAATCCTTATGTAGGGTATGTAAAGAATAGATGACAAGGAGAGTATTGTTCTCTCCACTATTAATGCATGAACACCCATGTGTGAATGTAAGAGCCAGGCACATTAGCCCTTTGAATATTAGTGATTATCTAGTGGCACTCATGAAACATCCTAAACCAGGCACTGTCACTACATTATTTTAATAGAAATAAATTATAAAGATTTAATACAATGCTTGTTACTCAAACGTATTATGTATGTAACAAGTATGTACACATATATGTAAAAATCAGGAGACAGAAACTGGAAAGAAATAAAAAATTAACACCTTCTTGATTTACAGTCAATCAAATATAAAATAACAGCATCCAGCATAAATAGTAACAGGTCCCTTTTTAAAGTAAATCTCCCTTATTACTATTAATACAATCAATAGTCTCTCCCAAAACTGTAATTTTGTTGCTCTTTGCAAAAACCCAATAGACATTGTGACGAATTTTACATTTTACAAGTACTGAAGACATAAATATTTTACATGTTTGGAAACGTTGTTCCTCTTGGTGCTGACTCATTGCCATTTTTCTACTTTGAAGTGGCAACTGATAGAGCTTAGCAATAGAACTACATGACTAGCTTATTTTTTTTAATTGCTATACTGTGAAAACCAAACAAAACCCCTGTCATTGACACAGAAAGAGTAAACTTGACTGTTTCGTTTATCATTCATGGGTTTTTTCTCATTTTTTATACTAAGTAAGTGTTTAAGCATAATAACTTTGTGTTAAAAAATAAAAATCTTATCTTGTAAATGCTGAAAGGAAACCAAAATACTGATATATAATTGACATAAATCTGCAAGTATTTCAGTCCACACAATTAGTCACCATCTTGATAAAAATGCTTTAGCTATGTATTCAGCACCACATAAGAGCACTTTTGTATCTTTCACCTATTTCTGGATGACTGGCTTGGTGTGTCTAGGATTCATAATTTCACAAGTCTCCCTGCTGCATGAAAAGAATGAAAAACTGAAGTAGCCTTAGTTATTGTAGACATCTGTGTGATTACTTCTGGGGGAGGAACAACTTAGAACATGTAGACCAATTTGTGCCAGTCTTGTTCTGGGTAGAAGGGGAGAATAGGCAACCTGTATAATGAGTGTAATGCTGGTGCAACAGATAACCCCTTCCGGTCCTTTTTTCATTATTCTATTATCTACATGTTTCTATTTAATTTTTAAACATCTCTGTTTGCCAGCTACTTCAGATCATTGAATAAACTGTAATATTAATCTAGCTTTCTCTTCTTTATTTTCTATTTGTAACGGACACTCCCCATGTGAACATGTACATAAATAATGCAATTGAAGGCTAGGAGTTACTATAATTATGTAGGGGACAAACAAATAAATGTAAGAAAAGTACTTACAGGGCCACATCCATTCCTGCTTATTGTATAAACTACTCCACTCTGAAATTAAAACAGAAGTCAAATATTTCCATGTAAAATAAAAAAAAGGTGGGGGGTGGCGTGGGAGTGGGGTGTGTAGGAAAAAAAAAGCCCTGCTGTTTATGGCATGAAAAGCTGTGCAACTGACAGCATGTATGTGCAAATATGGAATAAGCAAGAACAGAGTTTACCAGTTCACTGGCAACTGGCTGTAACAATTCCAATTTAGTATGAGACATTAGTCATCATCTGGATTTCATATAACTTTGTCATTGGTCATGTGACCTTTCAAAATCCACAAATTGTTTTACCAAATGGTCTGTATATTAGAAAAAACCCAATAACTTCAGGTAGTTACGTGACAAGATAATCAACTCAAGTCTTCAAAAAGAGTATGTATTGCATATGAAAGAAATACAATGAAGAAAATCAGTATTTAGTATATATATCAAAATAATTGCTATGTCTCAGGATCTGGTAATTCCACTTACAAGCAGTGAAAATTGAACAAATGGAATATTACCAGATAATTCACTAACAAACACAATCATTAGTAAAGTAGTAAAGAAATATAGCCTTGAGAAGCTCTATTCAAGAAACTGGAGACATACCAGAAAGCATCTGACAGTTCAAGTGCAAACAGGTGTATTACAGTGATGGAGATAATAGAGTAAAACTTAAGCATGTATTTCTGTGATTAAAGGAGTGAAAGTGATCAATGAGAATACAGACATACATACCACAGAAGTTTTAAAAAGCTAACTAGGCAGTGAAATCCCCAAATTTTTGAACTGCAAATATAATCGGGTGTTAAAAGTGATACAGACGTTATACTGGCACTTTAATATATGCATGAATATCTGGTGAAGTTTGAAGAAATTTTGCAAATTTTAATGGAGAAGACAGTGACATACAAGTATAGTTAGCCCTTTTTTCTTGATTATAAAAAAAGAAAAATAGTCTAATGAATTAATAACTACAGCTTCATTCTCATGCCAGTTGTCTCAAACTATAAAACCAATGGTTTGTGACTGTATTTGCATGCACATCTGAACACATAGGTAGGAATCCTCTAGGAAGATGGAAGGAATTTTATTGTTTTTCCTCAAAAGGGTCAAGTTACTGCTTGACAAAAATGCTTAATGCATGAAATCAGAGGTGGTGAAGCATCTTGGAGGTAAGAATACTGAGCAAGCTACTGAGTTCAACAGAGTGTAGGTAGTTGAACCTAGTCCAGGTACTGAACATACAGTTTACTGGATGAAAAACCCTGGCATTCTGTGTTAACTAGCAAAGATGATATTTCAGTACTGTATTAAATCACCTCAGTACCCTGTAGCTACAGAATTTTAGTTGTTCAAGGTTACTAGAGGGAAAAGTGCAAATGTTGGAAGCTGGAACTCTTACCTGACTGCCCGAATAGCTGTTCTGAGAGGAACCAGAAGGTCCAACCTGTAAAGAAAGAAAAATGCTATTTATTATTTTGCAGAAAAATTATTTTTATATAAGTGATTTTTAGGAAAGAATTATCTACTTGGTGGGACAAGGAAGAACACGCGAAGTAGTTTTCTGTGACTTCATTCTACCAACTGATATTATGAAAATTATTTCAGAGATGTTTAAAGCCAAATAATCAAAACTATACTAAAGCAGCTGGTATAAATTAACATAATTCTGCTGCTTGCACCCTTTTTTATCTGGCCTTATACACTTGATGTCCATCATTGAGGAAGAGACTTCACTGTCAAGATCATTAAAAAGTATATAAAAACTTTTTACTGATATGACTGTGTAATCACTTGACATTATAAATGTAGGGCATATTTTCTGGGAAAAAAGAGAAGAAAGAGAGGCTTCTTCACTGAGCTGTAGGTGATAGTTTTCAGAAAAAAATAATAAAGTTAAATCTTATATCTAGATCATAATTTGCAAAAAGCAAGGTTTCAGATTTGTTGAAGTAAGTGATCTTGAAAAGTAAGCCAGCACTATGACTAAAAAGGGAAGACTGAAAAAAGAAAACTTTGGTTAGAAATTACTGCAGATTAGCGAGGGACAACCTGCAGGAGGAAATGGTAACAAGGCTGACAACCATTTAGAGAGTTTGGGATTTTAATCAATCAAAGTAAATTGTCAAAAAAAGAAAAATAAACTGAGTGACAAGAGGGATAAAGGTGTTACTAGAAGCAGCTATTGACTAGGTCTTGAGGTCTTGGCCAATTAGCACTATGGCAATGTCTTTGGAGAAAGAATACTTACCATGATGCATCGGCCTTGTGTTGTGTAAGTCCCTCCACGCTGCAAGAAAGTACAGGTTCCAGTTACTGTTTATTGACTGGTGTATAAATACCAGACTATTTTAAACAGGAAGTCGACTGAATTCACATTCATGGTCTGAGTGAGGAAGTGTTTCCTTGCTTACGGTACCTTACACATTGAGAACTGATGTTCACTAATTAAAAATAAAACACCTTCAAAACCGCATGCAAAATTGGCAGCATAAATGAGCTCTTGCTAGGAAAGTTTCTTGAATGGTACCACATAATCTTCATGCTAAACCATGAAACAAGTGGACCAGTAGTATAGGAATTCTAAATCTGAGGTAACCAAAATTTGGGAAATTGAAGAAAAATTGCTCTTACCTTGTTACATTCTAGTTCTATCATAAGCTGTGGAAAAAAAAAAAAAAAAAAAAAAAGAGGAAACATTTGCAAATTATTTACTGGAAAAAAACCACCCTGATTTATTATAGGAAACAGGAAATACCTCTAGTAAAGCAAGGGATAGAAGACAGGTATTCACTCTTGGTTAGATCACAAGGTAACGTAAATCAGTGTTGCTACAGTCAAGAACCAATATGGTAGATT
Source organism: Falco cherrug (assembly GCF_023634085.1). Classification (NCBI taxonomy): domain Eukaryota; kingdom Metazoa; phylum Chordata; class Aves; order Falconiformes; family Falconidae; genus Falco; species Falco cherrug. The sequence goes on from NC_073708.1 coordinate 14,200,085, forward strand.
TGAACATACTTTCTTTAATTTAGCTGCCTATCATATTTCAGATGTTTCATATAAGCATAATTCTTGACCAAAAAATAAACAAACGCATTTCTAAGAATATGCTACACAGCTATAGTTCCCAGGGACTGGGGCAGCAGTTAAGAATAGCACAGTTACACGAGAATTACAGTAAAGTTCTTATGACCAGTTTTATTTGTCTTTATGATATGGATTCTTTTGATAACTAATTATTAGTTTCCTTATTTCTGTGGGGGAGAAATAATATTTATTTTATTTTTTCATCGATTTAGAAAGAGGACTAGATACTTAAATTAAAAGCTTTGAAAATATCTAATGATTTTGGCCACCTTAGTTAATGAATACATGACAACAAATGTATGTCTTGTATCAAGTCAAAGATATTTTAATTTATTGTATTAATTTCTAGTATGCCAATACACTCAAAACATACCTTCCTTTTACTTTTTCCTGTCCCATTGACTGATGGAGAATGTGTAGGTGTGAGAGTTTTGCTTTGAATTCCAACCCAAAATTTCTCCAAATCTTGAACAACAGTTGCACTGGAAAGAAAATAAAATAATTATTATTTTTCTATCAAAATATTTCAGTATAAAATACTAATAAACTCTCCTTCCCCCCTACTCCCAGCCAAGAAAATCCACTCTGTTTTGGTTTTAAGGGTATACAGTACAAGTTTGAAAAGAACATCATCATTTCACAGAACACTTTTCCAGTTACTGTATTGTCATCCAACATCAATTTGAAGATAAATAAAATAGGTGCTGAGGAGGGGCAGAAAAGGAATGGACTCTATGAAGGAGCACTGACTGCAGTGGAGAGTATCAGCTCAAATGTCCATAAAAATTGTCACACCTCTTTCCTGCTTCAAAAAATCTGTATCTATGGTTGTGAACTGATTTTCATAGCATTAATGAGTGGAAGTGATTGTGGTTTTAATTTGTGTTCTTTCGCCCCTTTCTGTATTCCTCAAGATTTAATGAAACAAGGCCAAATGCCCCTATTGTAAATCTACACTTCAAACAATATCAAGCTATCAAATATTTAGATGCTTTCCAATTACATCAAACATGCATATTGTTAGAGCAGATGCTATTTTTACAAGCTTCAGATCTGCAAGAAAAGTCACCTTAAGCATAGGATAAAATGAAAAAAGTTGAAATTGAATAGCATTGGAACTTCACTTATTCAGGGAACTAGTTAAATTCATATTGTTGCTCTTATAATTAAAGTGATCAAAGTGTAAAAACTGTTTACTCAAAGATCCATTAATAACACTGTGCTTAATGAAATTATTTACATATATTAACATCTGTGGGACAGTGTTTACCTTTTATAATTATACCTTGAAATGGAAATCATGTTACTTAATGACACAGTGGAAAGTTACGACAAACTATGAAAAAAACTATGATTATGGCAAGTCAAGAACATCAGAAATAGCAACACAAATGCATTTCAAAATAATCCATAGAAATCAAATTTCAAGGCAAAAAGAAGTTAAACAATTATTTACATAAATTGAAGATCTTTAACATCATGTGGAGCAATCCATGTTGTTGTAACTTTCTGTTTCACATCTGAATTTGCTTGACTTACTGCTGAATTCTGCAATTAAAGAGAAATACATATAATTATATAAGATGCAAAAGTGACTTTTACCTTTATTATGAGGAACTGTCTCTACTACAACAGGTAACACTGATGTCCTCCTAAAAAGTGCCAGGTAGCTTCTACATTAGATTCATATCACATATAGAAGATATATGTATTTCTTGAGAAAGTCTAAATTTTTAAACTCTACTGATGGAACAACTTTGCCATATAAAAAATGCTCACTACTTCTATGAAGTCCGATAAAAGTATTTAAAAGGAAACCAAGCTTAAGCAAGTAAGACTGAACACATACCGTCATGTTATGACATTCCAAGGCTTTAGTGTTTGGATCTGTAATTTTAAAAGTACCAACAGGAACATCTCCATCTATTTCTCGAGCTTGTAGATTAAATCCTTTAAAACCAACACCCTGAAGTGCTTCTAGAGTCACTGTGAAAACAGACATTTTGAGAAATTTAAGTTTCATACACAATGAAAACCTCTTAGAAGTCTAACAACTAATTTCCCTCGCCCCAAAGCACAAGCCTACATGTACAGGAATTACTTAAAACCTTGTACAATTTTTAAAAATGTTGTGGTTATTACAGCTTTTATTAATTTTCAGGGGAATGGTAATAATGGAAAAGGAAGAAATTTGGAGAGGCATTTCTATGTAAAGAAACATAAAGATATGATTTACTGACAATTTTAAAAGTAATAATCCTTTATCAAATGACTACAACTTTCTTAATCTTATTTGCTTCCCATGCACGCTAAGAACATTGGCCAATGGCCCTGCTGACCAAAAGGTTATTTACTTTCTGTCTAATCAGCCCTACAAAATCAAAATAGCTAGGGGTGAGAGAGAACTGCATTTCTTTCTACCTCTGTTTCAAAAGAAAAGATTAACTTTTGCCTAAGGCTACATTGCAGAACCTTTTGTGTGTGTGTGTGTGTATGTTACAACTGGAAAAAGATAAACTAGACAGTTTGGCTCTCATGTTCTATATTAAATGCAAAAAATTGATAGTTATGAACTACCCAATTTTATGCAAATTTTGTTACTGAAGGAGCTCACAAAAATATGGCAGAGAGCAGTTTCATGTTTTGTGTATCCAAATTAAAGTTAAATTTCAAGGGGCACAATCAAATTTGTTATGATCTATCACAAACTTGCTCTGCTAATGCCAATATTGGGCACCTTCACAAATAACATCAGAACAATGGTTTACGCCCAAAGATATGTGTAGTCATTAAAAATAAGGACCGATAAACTCAGAATGACACAGAAGTCAAGGCAAGGACCAATTAGACTTTGATAATTTGGTGTTTCCAAACAGCTGCATAATTAGTCTTCCAATTTGTCATCAACTTGCAGTTCTAATTCACCGTTTTTTTATAGGTCTCACAGGAAGGATGACATCCAGCGTTTGAATGCAGTGTTAAATCAAGCACAGATGTGTTACAGCACACACTGTAAGTGCGCTGGCACATGCCATGCACTGCAACATACACAATGGAAGGGCAACTTAATGCAGCTCCCTGAGAACAGGTACCCGATGCTTACAATTTGAAGCAATAGAAAACGAGCGCCATCCATCATTTTGCTGGGATTACTGTTTTAAAAATATCTATCAGTAATCAAACAGCTCTCCCATCCTCAAAGGAGCTACCCACAGATGTTTTTCCAAGAATGGTAGGTGTAACAGGACTCTAACGCTTCTCCATTCTTCTCCCTACATATCACTCTCTGTGGAAGCACATCCATGCCACTAGGTTCAGGTAAAACAGAATCCCAGCTAGACAGTAGCTACTTAGTGAATAATGCTCCTTTTCAGCCACTGAGATCAACAAAGGACATGTGATTCGTTACAACCCGCTAATACTTCCTCGCTGCTTCTAGCAAATGGCTAGAAAAAGAAGCATTCACAAGCCACTTAAAGTGTGACAACACCATGAGATGGCATCGCAGTGTAGAGAAACAAGGCTGTCAAGGTGTTCCATCCAGCAAGCAATTTGGATTAGGAAAACAAAAGGGTGGTTTAAACCACCATAGCTCCACCTCCTGCAATCTGATAAAATCTGGGATGCAGCTCTTAGAAGGATGACTCAAAATGTCTCACTCTTGAGCTGTCTTATACTTCATCCTGAATTTTTATTTTCCTTTAAGTTGATGGCATGTGAATGTCTAATGACTAGGATCCCTTTGTATTGCAGAGGCCTGGTACAACAGCAAACACTCAAATACAAAGTTAAAAAGCAACTAGTTATTAGTCCAGTTTAGCCAGCTGTCCCATTTCATTTTAATTTTGTCAAAGACTGTAACATAAAATTAAGATCTATTTATTAGATAAGGAAAATAAAAAAAATATATTTTCAGTTACACAATATACACATATTAACATTTTAAAACAGATTAATATCTCAGGTATAGATGAAAGAGATTGAAATTGAAATTAAAAAATAAATTCAACTAGACTGAGACACAAATGGGGGAATTTTGGTGAAAACTGATAATTCTGGGAGACACAGATAAAGGTTTTATGTCATTCAGATTATTTACCTTTGATTTCGTTTCCTGGCTCAAAGTTATCAAAAGATACAGCAATAATATATGGTGGTGCAGATGACTGTGGTTCGGCTTCATAGTTTGGTAACAGAGAATCACAATCAATTGAGGTGTTTGTCTGTGGAAAACCAAGGATTCTGGGCAAAAATATCCCACAGAACAAAAAAACAAAGCAGGAGTGTCTCGTCATCTGTGGAACAAAAAGACAATATAGTTTATAGCAATTTCTTTTTAATAGTTATCATGTTTGACAAGTATTTGCTTTTCTCCAAGGCAGGAAACAGAATAAGCCTAGAAAGCTGGGCTTTCATCGCATTCATCTGTTTTAAAGAAAATAAATTGAAATAAGATACCTAGATACGCTGACAGAATAGTGCAATAAATGACACAAATATTTCCATTTTAAAATATTGAATTATTAATGGAAGTTTAAATTCTCTGGTTACATGACAGCGATCCATTAACAGCCTTTTCTGCTGCATTATGGCTTTGGACTAGAAAAGGCTTGAAACAAGCTTCCTCATTATTGAGCTGACAGATTTAGCTCAGCTCCTTCATTATACAAGAACTAAGACACAATCCTTAGTCTCTCAAACTGCTTTTTGTAGACATAACCACGGTAACCATGCTCTCTTTTGCCTGCTTGCCTACTCCCACTTCCAAGAGACAGCCAAGAAATCTCTTGTTAAATGCACTAGAGAACTCTGACAAGTTTTTCAAAATACTTGTTTCCTGAAGGACTTAAAAGACTTCCACAAAGTCCTTTGGAACTTCTAAATGTAAAATATACTTAATAAAAATACTAAGCTGTTAGTACATGCTTCCTATGGGTTAAGAATAAATTATACCCAGTACCGAAATTCATAAAAATAACTAACAGGCAGGACTGAAGTCCAGTCTTTAAGGACTGTCAGTGGAAAGTGTATTTTCTTTGAAATTTACTTGTAGTACTGACACCGGCAGCAAACTGTTTACAAGAAAGAACGGAAACATTTCCCAGTAGTAATCTCAGGTGTTTAATACCAGATTTTGTCCCATGTTCGAAGTCTAAGCATTTAACCATGACACCACATAATTTGTGGTCATTATATCTTAAGAATATCTCACTGTTTCAGTTACAAAAATGCTGATACAACTGTTAAATCACAAGAAGTATTTAATAATGCTGTTTTGCATGTTGTTTGCTACAGGATTACCTTATGGGATATGGAGGTATTCACTTGAGATTTTTTAAAGCATTTCAAACACAACGTGGGAGATATGTTCAATTTGTATCATCTACCTGTGCAGCTTAATTTGTGCATGAATGCTTAAGACCATTTGGGTTTGTATATGCTAAGGCAGTAAGTAGCAGAAGCATCTGCAAGCAGGGGAGCGAAACTTCAGAACGCAATTCCAAACACCCATGCACTTAACTCTGAACTTAAACGACTTTTTAAAAAGCCACTGAGTCAACAGATAATAAAGCAGGTCACTGAAGTGTTGAAAGATTTCCTATAGGAAGATGATGAAGCTTTGCACGGTGTCACAACCAGTAAGTGCAGCAACCAGGAAAGCTATATATGCACATTACTATGTCTTTAGAGCAGATGAAGACTATCCCTCCCAAAAGTCTCATGAAAATGTCACTTAAATGGGATCCTGGTAAGCATTATGTTTTGGTATCAGGATGCTGGGTGCGGTTATCCAATCTCTTGTGACAATTTTGACGTGGCCCACCTCTAATTAAATTTTAAGTACAGCATGTAGGTGCTATTATATTAACAGATGTGGTAAACAGTGATTTAATAAGAACTGGTGTATGTGTTGTTGAAATCTTTGTCTGACTCATGGAGAGATGGAAAAAAAATCTGTTTCTAATTACATGTTCTGTTTCAAAGCAGAGTCCTTAGCACTAGTTCAGCTAGGATTGGAAAATTGTCTGGAGCTGCACTCTGCTACAAAAGAAAACCAGTCTGAAACATCCTTTCCTCTTATTCTAGCTAGGAGAGAGCCAGAAACACAACCACAACAAGTTGAAACGTGGTTGAGATGCCTTCTCTTTGCATCAGCTCTCCAATTTAATGCTTCCAGAGATATCCTAAGAGTCTCATCATCCCACTCTTTTAACTTCATTTTAGATGAGGAACAGAGATATTGGCATATTTACAAAATTCCAAGTCCAGACCTGAGACAAAAGCAGAAAATAATTTCCATGGTCCTTGAGCTCCAATACATACTCAACGCAATCAGGTGATCTTGCATCACAAATTTACCTTTTGTCCATGAAAAATGTCAAGAAAGTAAAAATTTATAAAATAGGAGCATAGGCAATTCTGGCAAATAAATATTACTTTCAAGCTTCTAATTGGATATAATTATAAAAAATTAACTGTATCTCAGTTCCTTCATCTGATAGATAATTTCTAATTCTTTCTTTTTATCACAGATGCAATCCCTTTTCCTTGTGAGCCTATGTGACCCTCATTTTTGCAGTACCTGAGCTGCTACGTTAAGAATCATCTTCCACATTTAGTCTAATACAACTTCAGGCCAACAATTAAATCCCTGAGTGCTAGTTAGTTAGCTACTGCATTCAAAGTCTAGTGGACTCAAGAAGAGACACTTTGGCGGTTTGCTTCTCCAGAGCCTTGGGCAAACTTCTGAACAGAGACAAAAGTTGTTTTAAAAGCCTTTAAATATAGAGCATTTACTTAATATGATAAATACCCCTCCGTAATTTGAAAAAAACAGTCCTGGCAGGTCCATCCTGCCAACAGTTTAAGACTCAGTTCTGAATACCCCTTTCTAATCCCATCCTTTATGAGTATTTTCCTCCTTTCTCTTCTCCTCCTAGATGCTCTTGATGAGCCACAGACTTACTCTTTAGCTTTTGAGAATAGATACCACCAGCTAGCGTGCACCCTGTCCACCGCATTCCCAACAACACACCTTATCAACAGAACGCTGATGTGTGGGCATCCTCTGGTCCCTCTATGGTCAGTGTGGAAGAGCTGGAGCCAGGAGCGCGGGTGCCCCAGCCAGATGAGAGAGAGGAGGCGGGAGGCTCAGCCAATCGGCAGCGGGGCGGGGAGCCGGCACAGCCAATCGGCGCCAGCCGTGCCTCTGCCGTGGAAATTAGGCCAGGGCAGGTGGGAGTCCCCTGCCCAGGTGGGGCGATGCCAGCACACGCTCCTCAGGGGTGAGTCATGCCCCCTCTGACCTCTAACTAGGCATCTGGGGTAGGCAAGGCTTCTGAAGGCTGATAGCCTAAACTAGGATGCTAACTACACAAAAGCCTTAGTAATATGCCATGAGCAGTTCTGGTAAAATATTCTCTGCTGGTCTGTGTAAGCTGACCTCAGAGTACTCTGCTGCTAGTTCTTCACTTCTTTCTTACAGTTGGAAAGGACATGGAAAATTCCAATCATCGTAACACCACTGAGCATTTTCTCAGAGCAAAGAGCTGATGAGCGTCTTTTATCTCATGTACCTTGTGAGAAGGATATGAAGTTACTGCATCTGACCTGCATTAAAAAGTAAACATTTTTTTTCCTCTTCAGAAGCATTTTCACAAGGTGTCTGCTGAAGACTGGGAGAAGACCAAAAGCTGGATAACAGGTGGAATAGAATAGAATATTTTCAGTTGGAAGTGATCTACGATCATCTGTCTAGTCCAACTGCCTGACCACTTCAGGGCTGACCAAAAATTAAAGCATGTTATCAAGGGCACTGTCCGAATGTCTCTTAGACACTGACAGGCTTGGGGCACTAAACCCCTCTCTAGGAAATTTGTTCCTATGTTTGACCACCCTCTCGATAAAGAAATGTTTCCTAACGTAACATCTCCTAATGTCAAATCTAAACCTCTGGTGTTGATCTGAACCATCCCCACGTCCCAGTGAGAAGAGATCAGCACCTCCCTTTCCACTTCCCCTCCTCAGGAAGCTGTAGAAGCAATGAGGTTGCCCCTCAGCCTCCTTCTTTCAAAACCAGAGAAACCCAGACTCATTAGCTGCGCCTCATGGGACATTCCTCCCAGCCCTTTCACCTGCTCTGTTGCCCTTCTCTGGTGCGCATTCAAGGACCTTAACAATATGACAGACATCTCTATTTAACCAGGCAATTCCAGAAAATCCACAAACCAAAGACTCTTCACAAGAAACTTCAACTTCTTGATGTCTGTGCATTTTAAATGAACTTAAAATTCAAAATGCTGTATTTTAAGAACATTATCTATTTTAAAGATTTTTAGTATTTAACTAACTGTATTCTCTTTCAGTTAATTACCTTTAATTAACAAGTCCATTTTTTTTATATTCTTCCATTGTGAAAGACATTACTTCCTATCTGCTACTATCCATCAGGGAAGAGATCACAATCTTCCTTCTCTTGCTGTACCACCAAACTTATCATTGATACCAATGTTATAAATAGCAATGAAAATGCACGCTACACACCACAAATGCAACAGCGTGCTGGCAACACGGTCAAAGAAATGACACAGTAAAGGAATGTTAACTGATCACACTAGAAACACAAACAAAGAGATGGCATCTCAGAAATACATATATGCAAGACCTCCTTCACTACCAGCTAGGAGGTACTGAGAGGTAACCATAGGGGTCAGAACTATTACTCCAGGCTACTCTGAGCAGCAATGAGTACTCCATGAATACTTGGTTTGACAGGCAGATATGTAAACGTCAGGCAATGATTTGCTGTCATCTCAGTAATATTATGGTTATGAAGAAACATAGATAAACAATACGCTTATGTTGGTTGTAACACTAATAAAATACTATATTGAATAAGCTGGTGAAGACTCAGACCATTAGTTTACAATGTGAGAGTTGTAAACCTGCTGTCCCAGATCTTACACAACATATTGCTTGCGGTTTATTTCAAAGGAACAGTATTTCCACTGAATCAAGCACAGGACACTGATTCAGTATTAGTTTACCTGTACTCCATAACTTCCAGTTTAAAAAAGTCTTTTTCAGGGCTCCACACTTGCAAGGACACTTTTGAGATCATAAATTAAATACAAACTGAACTATTGGTAAATTCCTGACTCTGGTGAAACCATGATTACAAAGTTTGCTATGTACTGAAACTACTGTGCAAGTGCAGATCAGCCCCACACAGTATGCACATGGACTTCCCTGGTGCTTGGAACACCTTCAGTCTTAGCCATGGTTTGGGGGTTTTTGGGTCTCTGATTGTATGGCAGCCCACAAAGAGAGAGTTAGCTGGCCTTTCTTTAAAATAATCACATCAGTCTTGTGCCACCAAGGGTGAGTCAATTCATTTTAAGAACAAGCCAGGGAACATGGGAGAGAGGCCAGAGCACTGAAAGGAAAGGGATCCCTACTGGGCAGTGGGGGAAGGTTTTAAAGGGTACATGGTGGACACAGGGGACGTCAGCTACTCATCTAAGCAAAAGAGTATCTTCTTGAATAAAGGACTGTAAACCCTGGCAGAGTTTTCTAGAAATATTTTGTTTTCACTAAAAGCTGTTTAAAGCAAATCAGACCAAGCAGCCTGTTTCCTTTTTCTTCACCAACGTTATGACTTTCAGCTGCCTTCATGACCCTCAACAGCCTTCAGCTTGGTCTCTGCAGCTTGTGAACCAAAGATTATTTTTGGTCTTGTGACTTAGATTGTAACTGGAAATGCTAGAAAGCATAACAACGCTTCAGCTAATGTCAACGTACACACACGAATAACAAGGTAAAAGATGTGAGGGTTATTTTTGTCACGGTCTGGTATCCTTACCCTTCCAGGATGCAGTAGTGATATACCGCTGAGTCTTGGTCTTCACAGGGGAATTGACAAACTATTTACTTAGATACCTCAGGTGTGCTGGGAGAATGATATGGTAAAACAGTAACCATTCCAAAATTATTTCAGAGAAAATGTGCTTAAGAAGTGGTCTTACAGATATGAAGAGGTGAGATTATAACCATATAAATCCTTTGTTGAGCACTCCAAACTGACTCTGTGAAACAATAAAAATGAATGGGAAGGCAGAGAACAAACACTATTTTCTAAAATTCTGACAAAGAAAACAATTATTACTGAATATCCTTGCCTGCTCTGAAGTGCCAGCTGCCTTCCCCAGCAATCCTAGTCCTTTTCTTTGTTTCCTCCTTGTTCAAAGAGGGAAGGCCAAAAAAAACTCCTATAAATGTTAAAAATAAAATTTGATTTTCTGACACCAACTTTGACAATTACAAGAAATTTCTGTAATATCCTGCACTTCATCTCCAAATGAAAGTGGTTTGCTGAGTGTACAGTATCAGTGCTAATAAGAGGTTGTTTGTACTGCTGCAATCCTACAGCATACTTTTTGTAACTTGAAAGTGCTATTTTGAAACACATTCTAGCCTAAACTGAGTGTTGAGGATTCTTAATAGGCTCTGTAAATTGTATCATAATGACTTTATGAGGAGATACCAGTTATTTACTTTTCCACCAAACCCAGTATTTCTTCTGCCTTACACTAGTGTCTATATTTATATCCTATTTCCAAGGCCTTGATGTATTGCCCCATTTTTTATTTATAAGGGAACATTATACTTGCTATGTTCAATAATTATATTCTCTTCTTAAAAATACAGCATATAATACAGTAGCATTACTGCTCAGAATAGCTCTAGTTATAACTAAGTATAATGTTGTTGTTCAAAAAAGGATAGTACATTAAAATAGTACATTGTAAGAGCCAACTAAAATTTACATAGTACATTTTGCACTCTTAAGGAAATTAGAACATTAGATGTACTCTTGATAAGTGTGTAACTATTTGATAATTCAGCAAACCAGTAATTTATACATTTTTCCAGAAAAAAGATATATGAAAATTATCCCTTCTGTCATATTAAAAATTTTCAACTCCTTATTGTCTTTAATATCTTGTCTTTGTTCATGTTAGCGCTTTTCTTGTCTGATTTAAACCTTGCCAGCATTAGTTTAAGTCTGGTCCTCTATAAATAACAATAATGGTCCACACCCCGAAAGTCCTAGTTAGATGATGTCACTGGAAGCCTTGCATGAGAATTAATGAACAAAACAAGAAAGGTTTGACTAGACTACAAAAGAATATAAAGGGAGTGATCAAATGAATTACTTCTACTGAACTTTTTTTTGCCACAGTAGAGATGAGGGTGAAAAAGGCTGTGCATAGCTTATCGATGCCACACACTTATGTGCTGCTCAGAAGAAACACCTGACATGAACAGCACATGCGACAGCAATGACATATGAACATTGAGTAATCTTATCTCATGCATTGTGCAAGCTAACAAATAGTATTGTCCCCATGTGCTTTTAAGGTGAGTGCTTGGGTGTGGCTGCAGACATATGCAATACTTCATATAAGCCACGATTCTCTAGTGATTTACCAGACTCTATATTTGGATTTAAGTAAATGTAAACATCTGTTCATGGAACGGATGACAGTACAGAAGAGGGATACCACGACCAAGATATGCAGCCCAACAGAAAATGGGAGCCTTAATACTAACAATCAAAATTCATTGCTTTCACAGTCACAGAGAAGCTAAATGGTCTCTTACACATGCCTGAAAAATTCTCCCTGTATGTAATTTGTACCTATGGATCCAGAAAACTTCAAACACAGTTGAAATGTGTTTGTAAGCCCCTGTGGCCTAGAGGATGAATCTGTATAGTGGAGTTAATGCAATGCATATATATGTATGGCCCACTCATGAGTGAGCAGCTAGGGTTCAGTAATGTAAGTTTAGCTTTAGAGCTTTATCAACCCAACAGTACTGAGTCAAAAATACCATAGCTACATAACACAAAACACTCATTGGTATAAACTCACTTTGCTGATGCACTCTCCTTCGCTCAAAGATTTTCACTGTTTAGCTAATTGAGTTTTGGCTAATTTGAGAGAAACATCGCTGCATGTCCATAAGTGATACTCGTGAAATCTGCACTAGCATGTGATCAGACAATGCACAGATCTGATATTAATAAGCATACAGCTGCAGCTTATAAGAGTTTCTTTCAATCTCCTAGACTAGGAGGGAGATGCTTACACTAGGACATTCCTTTGGACTTCAAAATGAACTTAAACACTTGGGATCCACTTCTTTGAAACTGTAACAAGGAAATCTATTACTTATCTTTAAGTCAATCTATACAGGATGTTCCTAGGTAAGAGAATGTGAATGTAGTTTTGGGGTGTGTGTCTCAGGTTTCATCATTTACAGAAGCCAAAAAGCAGCCATCACTGAAAAAGGCAATTTTTTTTTTGATAGGCAGGGAGGTTGTCTAATTTTGCCTAACAACATGTGCACAACTACTTGAATACAAGAGCATAAAGGAAGCAAAAGGAAGAGGGAAGGTATGATGGGCTCATGTGGTTTCTGATAATACCAGATAGCCAGTTAACATATTTTCCAGGACACGATCAACAAGGTATATGATATTGTACAGGTTTCCAGCAATAAATGATGACACTTCCACTGCATCTTTTCTATTTGTCTCTGAACACACCTTGCAAACAATAATGAAGCAATCCCCACAGCTCCTTGTGAAGCAGGGAAGTATTATTGTTTGTACCTAATTCTGCAGATGAGGAAAGCAAGTCACAGAGGGATTAAGTGACTCGGCCAAGGTCATACAGAAAGTCTGCTGCCACTCATGGTATGTGTCAGTCCTTGTCAGCACTCAGCGACACTCCCTGAAAAGTTCACTCAAGCCCTTTCTCTGTGTAGGCCAGCATCTTTAAGATTTCATAAGTATAATCTTCCACCCTAACCCTGACTGAAAGAAGAAACTTAATCAGCCCAGGTCAGAGTCAGGCTGAGCATGATCCCTAATTAATGGCTTTCCTGCTGTTTCATGTAGGTATCTTTGCTATCTCCAGGATTCTACTATATTTTCACATCTGCCAGGAATTCCTCCTAATGGACTCCTCTGATTTAAAACTACATAGATAGGCAGGATAATATTGCACAAGTAGACCATACAATAAACACATGTAGTAATTATTTTCAACATATTTCTCTCAGAACACACAAAGGACACAGACCTCCAAATTTCTACTTCTGCATTTAAAACCCCCCACCTTCTTTCTACACACAGTATAAATCAGCTCAAAGTTTCATACAATTGTTGTCATACTATGTGTGTATATCTATAACAGACAAATCACAAATAGCATGATACCTCCCTGTATAGACACTGTTATACTACAGATGGAAATCTCTAAGTATATAAACCTTATAGTAAAAAATAGTAAGTATAAGCTTAAAAAATTAAAACAAACATGCTAAAGTATTTCACTTTTACAGTAACTTTCCAATCAAAGTCTCTGACATATTTTTAAGTGTAAGCATTTATGTGATGCATTTCACATATTATTTCATTGCTTGTTTGCATATCAGTACAGTTAGCATACTTAGTTTGAGTGATAAAACTTAAGTGCACATCATGTCCCTTTCTTCTTGCTGGTAAAGCAGAAGCCTGAGCTTTGTCTTAGATCTTCAGTCACTCAAACCTTGTCTTAAGAAATTTCTTCATATCTTCCTCACTTTTATTTTTCCATTCCTGAATTTGAACAAACACTCTGAATCTCTTGTTTCAAAGCTCTATTTGCACTTAACAATGGAGTATTCTTTTTTTTTTCTTTTTAACTGTGTAATAGTTTGTTAAACTATACACTGTGAAATTTCAAAAGACCCCGGTAGCACAAATACCCTTTTTGTAATTTAATTTACTTTTAACTTACATTATGTTTACTTCCATTTCATATGCATCTTAGGAGAGTCTTTCCACTGAATGCCAGTTTTTTTGTAGATCAACATGGCAGACAATAAATAGAGCTACCAAGTCTGTGAAGTAAAAAAACAGTCAATGTGAATTTGGGAAGATTGCGGTTAACGTGTAAGAAGAAGTTTGCTGTATTGGATGGGGAAAGAAAGAAACACTGCTCTTTTACCTGCACTAAACTGTAAATTCAGAAACTGGACATAACTCATGCGTCAGCAATTAAATATGGACCTCTTCATATACACCAAAGGAATTAACATGGACATGGGCCACATAAGTGATTTGTGCCTTTTTCACACACTAGGAAAAAGAAAACACCAGCATCATTCCCTGTGACCCACACAGTAAACACTGCATTTGCTCAGTTTAAACAGAAATGCTGAGATTCAGCCATACACAAATCAGAAAGACCAAGAATGAATCAGTACGTTGAAGACTCAAGACCAGATTAACAGCTGTTTCTTCTATGCTGGTCATACAAGATTTATGGTGTTGCATCAAATTGCTGAAATTCCCCCTTCCCCTCCCTCAAATTCAGGTCTAGGATTCTTGCATTCTTTATAACCTGTCTACTTAAAAGCAACCCTATACCAATAGCAGCTCAGTTCCTCCATTATATTAGTAGTAAAGCAGCAAAGCTGCTCTTGGTTTTTTTTCTTTTACTGATTCAGTAATCCACCTTTTCAGTTCACACATTAGCAGTGCTGCTCCAAAACCAGGAGTGCCTTTTGTTTGGGGGTCAGAAAGAGTAATTTTATAAACAAAAGAACAGGCATGAGAGCTGGGGAAGCTGTCATCTATTCTTTGCTCTGTCACAAATTTCCTGTGTGACTGTAGCAATTAATCTCTATGTAACTCATCTAGAAAATGGGATAATGATATTTAACTATTTCATTGGGAGGCTTAATGGTTGTGAAATGTGCTGAGCTCCTTGGATGGAAGGAAGCTGCTGTCAGAGTAAACAGTAATAGCGTGATTATGTTTGGTGGGAAGATTTTAGGAGAGTCACTTTGTAACATCAATATCACAATTCTGCATTACACAGAGAAGCCTGGCTAATCAAGTGAGTCACTTACTGAGAAATTTGTGTTTTACTTCACTTGTGGTATCTGTGTGTACTGTCTGGACCCCAAAGTCAAGATGAATTGTTAACACCCAGCAGGTCTGCAGAAAAAGGTACCTTCTTTAGAGAAGGACACATCCTTTCTCTAGTCTTAGAATCTGACTGCAAGCATCAGCCTACAAAAAAGTTTACAAACACACCTACGGGCTTTGAAATCTGCTACAGACTAGTACATTCCACCATGTGACAGATCAGAGTCATAGACAGTGGCACACATATTAGTTCCTTGTTGATTTTTCCTCTGATATTCTAGAAAACAATGGGTCTTCAATTAATGTGTCTGGCATTCACATACTCTGAGATCGAAACGCAGCTACAGATTCTGAACGTACTTGTGAAAAGAAACCTAATTAATTCAATCAGTGGGAACCACAAATGCTTAGAATCTCTAAAAAAGAACTACATAACCTTTTTAGGAACTTTTCTATGGATGTAGGTAACTAATGTTAGGTACTCATACTTGCCAGTTCTAACTTCCCAAAGCCTCACTTCTCTCTAGTGTCCCATCCTCTCCCTCCTTCTCATCAGTATTTCCTGGTTTTGTTTTTTTTCAGGCTTGTATTCTTTTAATTGAGAAGAGGACATGACATCAAATACTCTTCTATACTGATTTTGATCAGCACGAAGTGAAAAATTGTCATGACTACCTCCTACAACCTCAAACAACTCATACTAACAGAATGACTGGTAACTTATTTTTGGGCAACAACTTGAAACTGTTGTTCCTGCTTCCACCATAGCAATCCTCATTTCATTTGTGATAACGGATTAATACTGGTCACATAAATTCTCTGTGATGTTTTAGTGCTGGTTAAATGTCAATGAACATGTTTTTTTCCTCTTCAAATTAAAAGGTCACCTGAAGTGAATGTATGTTTATGTATACCATTTGTAAATACTTAATACCCCACTACTGATACCTTTAAAAATTCTTGATATCCACAGCCAGTACTTTGACTACAGGAAATAACAAGCCACCTTTTTATTTGAAAAAGGAAATAAGCATTCACTTTTACCAAATGTATATTACTAAACACCAAGGAATTAGGACAGTGTTATGTAATAGAGAAAACAGTATATAAGAGGCAGAGAAAGCTCTTCTAGTATCACTGGCTACAGAACACATCCTCAAAGGCAAGGCATGGCTTTCACGGGATTACTAGGAATGTTATTACAATCAGCAGAAATAAAGTCTTTCAATGGTAGCAGACTAGAAACTGTAGCATTGTTCCTATCTAATCCATTCAATTCACAATGCTTTAGAAATTTAAATTAATTTTCTCTAGGAAATGTTATCAGTCCACAGGAGATTCATATTTCAAAAAAAAAAATGAAATCTTGGAGTAAACATTAAGTTCACATGTTTTTGTGTCAAGCACACAGCAACTAGCTAGCTAACCAGTTTTTAAGATTCCATTACACCATTCTGGAGCCTTTCCACAGCAACTCAGGTGAATAAGGATCCTCTCACACCCAAGTCACATTTCATGGTTTCATACGTTTAAAGATCAGGAGATTCCACAACATCATACTAGTGCCTACTGAACTGCTATATTGTTGGAAAGTGAGCAATTCTAAGTGGAGGCAAAACATGTCATTTGAATAGATTTGTAGGTAGCTGCACCTTTGAGTTCCATCACCAAATGACTTGATTCACATCAACCCAAGTAAAACAAAAGACCAGTTATGATATGTAAGTGGCCAAAACTCATATAGTGGAAAAATTTACCATTTACTATAGCAATTTTCAAAAACTCAATCACAAATTAGTGTTGAAATAGGACAACTATTTCATGGGTATTTAATGGGTGACACAGGACAACTGCGGTTGCTGCTGCTTGACGGTATCTGAATAACGCAAATTCTGTATAGTAGCAGTACATTAAGTAGATGACAAGTTATGAATTATTATGTTAAGTTACAAATTAGATGTAGGAATACCTGAATGGACTGCTCCTGTTCTCTTACCGTTCTGTTTTCTGCCTGTTTCTGTACTCTGGTAAGCCTTTGCAACAAGAGTAATTTTAATATATATGTCTTCTAAAGTGCTCAATACAGGCTCTTGCAGGACAAACCACACCAGATATACTACAGCAGACAGCACTTAACCTCTGAAAACTCTTGGATTAACTTTACTCCAAACTTTAAATCAAGCAGGATTCACCTGATTTGCAGAACGCTGAAAAATACATGTACTGTGACAAGGCCTACCCAACACCTAAAAGTGATCATCCACTAAAGCTGGGGCTTTTCTAGTATATGTTTATACTCTAGAATCTGTGCTTTTAAAATTAAATTGGGACATGTAAGTTCCAAATATTTGCTTTCAGCAAAAGGAATGCAGTAACTACACTATATAAGCTGACATCACTGACAGGTCTGTACAAATCTACACTTGCTTGTAACACCACCGAGATTTACAGCTGAGAATGAGCCCTACTTTTAACTCTGAAGGCAGTGTCTGCCAGCAGGACCTAACACTCAGTGGAGAAAAATGTGAGCTTGGCATGACTAAGGTAGGCATTAGAAGATGTACAGCTGGAAGTGGATAAACTGGAATGGGCAAGGTCGAGAGTATTAAAATTTGGCCTATTTCCTCTACAGAAATGCTCACTGAAGGATTGTACAGGGACAAGGTACCATACAGTTGGTATGTAAAAACCAGTAAAAATAAACCACTCCTCAAAAAAAGTCTTAGGAAGAAGAATGTGTATGACATGTTCATGTAATTTAGGAATTTAAAAAATTTAGGAAAATGTGAAGAGGTATTTAAAACACTAAAGTAAGAGCTACAGATTACTTATTTCCCCATGAATCTTGCTATATGGGTAGAAAAAAAGGATATAACGTTGTGTATCATGCCCAGCCCATTCTCAAACTCCCCTGTCAATTCTCTTTCCATCTAATTTGAACTGTGTGAAATTATAAAGGACATACCACACCACTCGGCTACAGAAACTGCTGTGCCAAGCCTGCAGAGCTTTTAAATCGCACAGTCTCTTGTACCTTGCTAAGAAGGTAGTAGCATATAATGGATGAAATGAGAAAAGTAAAAGGGGAGAGAAGAGGAGCCAGCAAAGCATGTCCTCCACTGGACTGAGTCCCCAAAGAAAGAATTGTAAATAGCACGGAATTTCCAGTTTAACATTTTCAAAGCTTCAAGTCTGAGTGACTCTAAAGTAGCTCTAAAGACTGAGAAGAATACTAACCACTACCTTCAAACGCAGCTGTTTCCCACTCAGCTTTTGGTAAGAGCAATGAGCGGTCTTTGAAAGTCATAAGCTTTCTATTTTCCCCCCATATAAACCCTCCATACAGACAGTTACAAGAGCAAGTCATAGAAAACCAACAAAATGATCAATAGCCTAGCTATCCTCTGAATGAAATCTGCTCCTTTTTCCAGTATCAATATTAAATGTTTAATGGGTAACTACAGGAAGTTTATAATTTCAGAGCATAAAAATTAACTTTCATTATAATTCATATTCGTAACATATAGTGTTAATAAGTTTAGAGTAGAAAAATTAACTTCCTTTATAATTCATGTAGAGTAAACCTCAAATTGTAATGTTTATGTGGTTACCTGCAAGGTACCTAAAATTTTATACATTTATAATTTATACTTTGAAAGTATTTAAGTGTCTTTTAATTGTAGAGAGCCACTTTGTTAGAAGGGTGCAACCCAAAGCTTCAAGGGCTGACACCGACCTTTATGGTGATGACTTGAAGCCCTGGGGAACTGGGATGTCCCTTAATTTATTATGATACTGGCTGAGACACACCACAACATTTTCTGACCTCTTGGTTAATGGTAACCTTGATTCTCATTCTCTCACTACAGAAACACAAGCTAGTTCAGATATGCACGTTCCTCAGTATGCTGTAGCAGCTTCACGCAAATTAAGTGGAAAGTAGAAAAAAAAAATTAAAAGAAAATCTGGGAAAATTCATTTGGAGGCACCCAACTGATAAGGTTTTGCCAAAAATAGTAATTTAAAAAATATCAATTTTTATTTGAGCAACACAGAACTGTCAGTTCTTGTGACTCAGTAATGAATTTCTTTAGGGCCAGAAGAAAAGTGATTACATAAGAATATCAGCTTCCTTTTTTTGCTCTAGTTCTGATAAAAAAAAATAAATATGTAAACATCATCTGTATTTTAAATACGGAGAAAAGTTATTTTTATTTTTCAAACCTCATAGTTTTGTATGGTTGGATTTGTAATCCTGGATCTAATCTTAGTGGTTTTGCTTTTCTAGCTAAAGGGAGACTCTCCTGCTGTAGAACTCCCTCACACCAAAAATGAGACTGGACGAAAATGCAGTCATTCCCTTGGTTTGGCTTAGGATGTTAGCCATGATACAGCTATTGATCTGCCGTGCTGCTTGTGGAAATTACAAATTGGACTTCTTGTACATGGTTGAGAGAGACCTTTCACACCATTAAATAATGATTTCTTAGAATTGCTAATACATTTAAGATATGCTAATAATAGTAAATTAGAGTGGTACTTTCCACTTACCACTAAAACAGGAAGCGTATGTTTGAATGCTTTCAAGACACAAACTTCTAAGTAAGTTCTTATTTTAATCAAAGACTTTTTGACCCTCTTCTTGTATATCAGGAATCTTGTGAAATAAAGCTTTTTAAACATTTGGGTAATACAAGACCCAGATACACAGGCTGCAGTATTGCTAAGCTAGACATTTTTTACTACAGTGAAAAGTCTGGAACAGGGTGCAACTGTGAGTTGATTTTTGCAGCATGGGAGCAGGTTTAGTCCTCACAGTTCTAAAGAAATACTTGTCCAGTATGACCCTGATTTGCTATCTAAGCAAACACAAATGGTGGATAACAACTGAGATAGTCTTCAAAATCAGAAAAAGACAAAAAGATGGGAGACGGATGAAAACCACACCTATGTAAGTCTCAGTCTCCAATATTTAACAACCACAGCAACCCAGAAAGTAGAATGGAAAGTGTAGCATTAGTGGCACTCCAATTCCAACTAGCCACAGTTATTTAGAGAGAATATAGAAAGAGGAGGGAGGGATTTATGAGAGAGCTGAGGGAGTGCTCTGTGTTTCACCATATCCTGTTTTGAACAGTTTCATCAGGGTTACCCTACAATTAATTTCAGGAACAGATCTTGCAGCACCCTAAGGATATCTGCTCTTCCTTGGCTCCGTACTCCAGAAGCTCACACTGAACTGATGATACTTCCAGACCACAAACTTCTCCCAAGTTCATCACTGGTCAATAAAGCAAAGCATTTGCTGCATTCCAAAGTTCTAGATGATAGCAGTAGTCTTGAATTGAACTGCTGGGGAGTCGGTAACACACCTTAGAAACCTGAGCTACTTCCTACTTAATGACATATGACGTATTCATATTATTTTGGAGCTTAGAGTGAGAAAAAAATAAATTTATTAAGAAATTGTTTGCTTGACACATAGAAAGTCATTGGATCCTACCAAACTGAAGTGCTAATGAAGAATGAAAATTAAAAACATATGAGGTCTAATGTAATTTTCATTAACAAGACTAAAGCTCAAACTATCTGTAAAGCATGTTCAGCATATCAGAAAGTCTAGGAGCGAATTCATAAGTACAGAATCTACAGCTATTTCTTAAAATATTTTTTCTTAACAAAACTATTTGTACAAAATAATAAAAGGTTGAATTGAACGTGAGAGAAAATTAATCATTAACTGAGCTGAAGTTTTAAGCAGCTGTTTTTTTCCGGTACTGGATAAAACCAGGTTCCTAAAAATGAAGCTTGGGAACTAGTAACAGCAATGTCACTGATAGTACCAGCAATGGTAATTATCCTCTCCACTTGCAAGCATATCAAATGATACCTAGTGTTACGAAAATAGGAGGGTGTCTGCTTCAATCTATCTGCTAATCTAGATGAAGGACCCTTCTTTGCTCAGAAATAATGGGACAGGAGAGGTGTGGATACACTTATATATGCAAAGACAACTGTTTGCTTATATGGCCTACGAAACAAGAAGTTAGGTGTGACAGGCTTGAGCAACGACTATTATCATTTCTGCAGATAGCTTGCTACACTGAAATCGGTCCTGTGAAAATTATTTCCAAGAGCTTGATTGGGTGGCGTTGCATCATAACTCCATTTTCAATTTTATGCCCAGACCATTTTTGCAGTTTCAGAAGTAGAATTCATCCCAAAGCACTTGGCAGTTCTATGAGGACAGTAAATGTACTCTAAGAAAATGATGAGAAAGAACACAGATGACACAGTTAAGAGGCAGGTGGCACTGATCAGTGGCATTGCACATGGTATTATTGTGTACTAATAAATCATGAGAAGTCTGATGCATACCAATATCTGAACATGGTTAGACCCGAACTGAAAGTAACAGTAATTGTTTCATCTTCATTTATTCATCATTTTTGAAGCAGCAGAAGAAAAAACTTGCTGAGTGGTTCAACTAATTAATGTATATAGATGAAGATTTCTCAATGACTTGGAATGAGAGCTACTTTCACAGTTTAGGCACAAGTACATCTTAATGTAGCTGAGAATTATTATTGCTGACAGTCAATAATTACCTTATATCCTCAGCTTGTGAGCTACTGCTACACTACCCAATGGAACATTTTTATGCAAGAAATCGTATACTAACACTATGACAGATTTTTAAAACTCATGTATAAAATGGTCAGTTAGGAAATACAACTTTAGTCTGTATTTTCACCAAGCTTTCATAACCCAAACATAGCTCAAACTATAATTAATTTCTTTCTTTAAGTAATTACTGTTGGATTACTTCTAGAATTTCTGATGCTCAGAACTATGTATAAGATTACAGGATCTGACTTAACAATTTTAAAAAATGACATCTAAATGATCACCTGTATGACAGTGCATATCTTGTCATATAAATGCAGCAATTGGAACCACAGAATAAAGAATAACAGAGGAAAATGTTTTGGTTATGGCCTTCTTTCTCAGAGAAGCATTCCATTCTTACCACAATAACAATGACTTTTTAGAAAAAAAAAAAATAGAAACAAAATAATAATTACAACAGAGTAAGCCAAGAAGGACAGCA
This sequence comes from Falco cherrug, assembly GCF_023634085.1. NCBI lineage: Eukaryota > Metazoa > Chordata > Aves > Falconiformes > Falconidae > Falco > Falco cherrug. Next base: position 14,222,260 of record NC_073708.1, read on the forward strand.
TCCAGAAAAATTCTGCTCATACATTAGAGATTTTGGGAACAATGCTGTGATTGTTACCTGGTTACTTCTGATAAATCAGTTATACTAGCTTCAGTTGATTACAAATAAACGATCACCAGTAGAATCTTTAGCCTTCTAAATCAAGGTGATTCATAAAGGTGTACCCACTCCTAAAAGCATCAGTAGCTTAATTTGGGCTTAATTAAATAACAATTTAGTAAAGAGCTATTGATAATTGCGGCAGAAAGAATGTGAACATGATTACGAAAAAACCCACTCCTTTTCTCTCTTGTCCTGAGAAGTCCCAAAGAAGTTGAAGAATTTACCTGAAAACTGACAAAATCTCCTTTTCGATCTAGTCTGCCTGCCTTAGATGTGATAAAGGAGATATGTTTCATAGGTTCAACTGTAGATTAGAAAGTCCAAATACCAAAGACTGAGGAAAAACATTTGGTTTTCTGTCCACAAACCCAAAAAATGTGTCGCTGTCAAGTAATACTTCTGACATATCAGGAAGGAATCAGAATTCTAAGTGTAAGTTAAATAATTTTTTGATTATAATCTATTTTCACATTTTGTGTAGATGTAAATGACTTCTCAAATATTTTAGTCTGGAAGTTGCTTCATTCATTGATTGAAAATAGCTTGACTTTGGTGACTTAGACACAGAGTGAAAGGTTTCTCTCATGTTTCTTTGCAGAAGGCTATTGATGATCTGCAGTGAGTGGGTAATGTGGAAATGCTGCATGTATCTACTGGGCTAAATTCCTACTACACTGGCTAATTTAAAGTGGTTTTAATTTTACCAGATAATGAATTAACATTTTCAAGCACTTAGACTCTTGAATTTTGTATTAATAAAAATAGACCAGTTAAATAAATAAAAAAATATGTTTGCAATCGGAAGTAATAAGCTTACTCATACTCAACACTTAAGAACACCTTGGAGCTTCTAGATATTGCCTTAATACATATATATTCATATCCCGATAGAAACTTGGCAGGCAGAAGAGAAGCCCACAAAAAAACTGTTTAACTATGTCCTTTCTCTGTAGAATCAGATGATTGTTAAAAATTATTTTTAATTTTTATTTATTTTTTAAATTAAATTATAATTAAATTAATTTAAAATTAAAAATTAAATAACATTTAAAGTAAATTAAATTTAAAAATAATTGAAAAAATTAATATTCAAAGGTCTCCTCCAGATGTGCCAGGTCTGCAATGTGTGTCTTGGCACCCAGGACTTGTCAGTCTATCAGAGTCTAGAGTTCCAAAGATGTTCCCTGACTGTTTCTCAAGCCCTTCCTTTCACTCTGCATAGCAGTGAGATGCCACCGCAGGATGTGTTCTCATGATGCTAAGTCACCAGGGCTGCACTGAGTTTTCACTTTCAAAGACAGAAGCAGGTGAGGCCCCACTCCCTCAGTAGCTAACACTATAGGGAATACTCAGGTTACAATTTCTGTTCAGTACTCTTCAAAATGTTTTCATTAGGAACTTGGAATCTACTACAAGGAAAAAGCCAACTTACTTTCTATAGTTTGCTCCCCAGAACTGGAACAATGTCCTCCATTTTGTTTCAAAACACTAAGCATGCCTGGAATCATATCTGAAATAGAAGTGCAGTATATTTAGCATTGCTACATTTTCAGGCACATCTATGCTCACCAATCTGCAAGTGTTTGAGGTACAGTCTGTTAACGCCTACCAACATCACCCTCACAGTGCCCACCAACTCATGCTCAAAACAAAAGCACATGGCTTCTGTTTGGCATTCCTATTGTATGGCAATGGATAGGAGTGCAGTAACGGACAAAATTTGTAACAGATAAAGCCTCAGAACAGCTAATATATCATACATGCTTTAGCAGCACAAGTAGCTAGAGTCTGATTTGCAAAGACTGCTCATTACAGATAGCGTAATACCAGACAAAGGACCTAGAGGCTGAAGAAAAAACATTTTTACTGAGGCCTCTTAACTTTTCTTTTTGAATTTTTTTTTCTTCGCTCATAATCACTTTTCTGCAACATCACTGACTCCTCCATGAGACAAAACATGGTCTTCCTGTGTGAGTGGTGGCTTATACCAGCTTTCTGGTTTGCAAAGTCTGTTTATAAATCTTTATGCCCTTCTGGAAAAACTTTCAGTCCTGAGGCTCAATTAACAAACCAGGCCTTGGAATATCAAAAATTTTCCACCCTATAGACCAAGCCAGAGATGATATAATTTTTACTAGACTATGGAATCTTTGTTTTCTCAAGTACTCGACTGTCAGGTACTTTGGCCTCCCATGTAGTATTCAAGGTATGGCAAAATGAGTGACATATCAACAATGACATGTGATTTCCTAACGAAGTAATAACGTTAGAATACACACAACTCCTAGTATTTTGAGGAGGAGAAACTGTTTTGGTGGACAGCAGGAATGGAATATACAAAGAAGCCCAATTCCTATCACTGTTCCTTTATCACGTAACCCTGGGCATAAGCGGCACACAATGATCTGAGGCTAGAGGAAAATGCAGAAATGAACCGAAGACAGCGCAGAAACAAAGAGCTCCAATGAGGTGAGGGACAGACATGTAAACAGAGCCTGTTTACAGGGGAGCATGACTCATATGGTACCTTTCTGTGAAATGGAAGTAAAGAATCCCTGGTGTGCATGCAAACCGTTCAGTTTACTAGTGAAGTGCACATGCTCTATATCTCAGATAAATATAGTTGCCCTCAAGATAACCCACTTTTCTGAAATAAATAAATAAGCTTCACACTAGTAGTATTCCCTTCCATATACTCATCATGAAAATGCTTTGAGCTCAGAGTTTACTTAATTACAAATACCTAGCTAGTTAACTAAGGCAAAGATCACGTGTTTTTGAAGTGGTCACTCCAGTCCTTCCATCTAATGGTCCCCTTGTCTCTTGCTATTACTCATGATGTTAAGCCTAAATGCAAGATTGTCACCTTTTGGAGGCAGAGATCAAGTATTATGTCTTTGAAGCACAATGAATCCTAATTAGTATAATCAATAATAATTATAGTTACGTAATGGAAAATAGGAAGGTGAGGAAAAGGAAATGGCTGAGATGATAATAATTACTTTGTATTAGGACTGATAGGGAAAACTAGTGTGAGAAGCTTGCCACCCAAGGAAACAGATACCTATTTACTTGCGTTTCTCTTAAGACTTGAAATAGCTAAGGTGAAGTGTACTAAGTGTCACACTGTATGTGGTTTGTAACTTTAACAAGCTCTGGAAGTGAAGCTATACTTTTACTTGAGGTGCCTGTATCTCTGAGGGTTTTGCTGTGGCAACCTTTTTGGAATGCAGCAATTCACCTCCTACAAGGCAAATTGGAAGTGTTACATTCCTCTGCTAGTAATTCACTCCTCCATTTAGCCAGAGGACAGGGAGGAGAAGGAGGTGACTCTAAAGGTGGGAATGGTCAGAACCACAGAGTATTCTACTGGAAGGGCAAAGAAGCACTAGGTGTTAACCTCACTCTGTAAGATTTAAAAGCCCTCCACGTGGAAGGTGACAGCCTGTATACCAATGAGATACCAGCCAATTTGGACAAATATGGAAACTGAGTTCTGTGACATTTCTGACCTAATACTTTACGCTCCTACTGACCGCTGAACTCTGGCATTCCCAGAAACACTGCTCAGTGCTATCTTGCTAACACAAGATTGGTTGATTTTTTGTTGTTTTCTGACAGGCTCACAGTTAAGCGCTACACACCCAAATGATAATGTCATGCTACACCTATTTTTTGCTTTCCAGTTCAAGAAGTTATGCTACGTCTGTGTAACGGTATCAGTGCATATATATATATGTGTGTGTGTGTGTAAATAAATAAATAAATAAATAAATAAATAAATAAATAAATAAATATCAGCACGTATCAGTGTAACACTACCATTTCAGGACTCAGGCTTCACAAGTAAAATAATGTTTTAACTCCCAAATAGTTGTGGCTAAAAGGCAGTGTTTCAGAATGGATATGTACTTTAAAGGTAGAGAATGTAGTGCTGCACAGACATAAGCTGTTTAAGTTATTTTAAGAACCACTGTGTTATTCTGAACAAGATGGGAGAATTTCAGGCATACTAGTATTCTTCCTAGTCCAGTTAAAACCAAACAAACTCTCCTCCCTACCCCAAATCTCAGTCTTTTGGTTGCAGTTCAACGACTTTATGCAGTTTCGAAGATGAACCACAAGCGCTCTTAGTTCTCTACCTAATTTGAGAAATATATTTTCACCACATTAAAAAAATCTGATGTAAAATCCATGCTTTCTCAGTTGTGTTTATTACTGTTGGCCCATATCCAGTTCTTAACTAATGAAGTAGTACCCATGTTAAAAAGCATGTTCTGTATTAGCTTTCCATATTGCACAAATTCCTGCTCTTGCTACAACCTGTAGACTTATATTAATGCTAAACACAGCACTTTGAAAACTCAAACATATCAGATTCAGTTGTAAGTGTAAGAGAACGCAGTGTTCTGCACCTTTTATTAATGAAGACAAATGCTAATAAAATGGTGATGAATACTCTTAGCAGTAAGTAGTGTAATCAGGCTTTTCAGCGTATTCCTGGATCGCCCTCTGAGTGCAGGTCATAGACCACTTCTGGTCTTCAGTGGGATTTTTTTGTTATGATGGTTCCACAGAGAACCTGTTGGCCATCAAGGCTGTTGTTGGTACAGGGCCTCTCACAGCTGTGCTAGACCTGTAGTGGCTGGGTGTACAGAAAGCCAAGGCAATAAGTTAGCTAATGTGTGGATGTCTGGCAAATGTAACTTTTAAGTCCTCTTAATTCTTCCAGTATGTTTTAGTATTTTTGCTCTGCACTAAGAATCTACTGCTCAGCCTTCTTTGGGCCATCAAATCACTAAGATTAGATAGAGTTCCTGCTCATGAGGACTGGCAAATTAATTTCCTTGAGTTCTTCCAATCTGATGTGCCATCTATTAAATGGCATCCTTACAGAATGCATTATTTTTTGCAATACATGTGAATGCAATTATATTACATAACCATCCTTATGGAGAAGCATTAATGCAATATAATCCATTAATGTAAAAATTTTCAAGCTTAGTATGACATTATCTAGGGCAGGGGTCCTCAAACTACGGCCCACGGGCTGGATACGGCCCCCCAGGGTCCTCAATCCTGCCCCCAGTATTTACAGAACCCCCCGCCCGCCCCACCCCCCCCACCCCTGCCGGGGGTTGGTGGGGGAACCAAGCAGCCGCAGATGACTGCCTGCCACTTCATTCACGCGCCGGCCCCCTGGTTAAAAAGTTTGAGAACCCCTGGTCTAGGGTATGAAAGACAGACTATTTGTTAGCATCTTATCACCCTTTCACAAATAGCATCCTTGTAGCAACTGTAATTATAAAAAAATAGTAATATCCTTAATACATCTTTTAAGTAGGTTTGGCAAGTGAAATTATTTTGGAGAGTCAGCTCAAGGACAGTTGTCTAGCGACCACCTGGTGGTGATTCACAAAGCACTGACTGACAATTTTTGGAGTAACTCAAGAAAATACATTATGCTATCTGTTATAGCTGCATACTCACACTACTGTTTGTACTAACGATGCATAAGTATGCTTTTGCATGTCTGTTTAAAATGGTTAAATGACAGCTACATCCACAGTGTAAGTTAACTAGGTCACTGTGTATAGTTTTCATCACTGATTGAAACAAAGTAATACTACAAGGAATAAAGAGAGAACAGAAGTGGAAAACAGCATAGGAAAAGGGAAAAAAGGAAAATACAAACACATCTCAAGTCAGAAAAAGTAGCTGAGGAAGAATATACATCTCATTACTAGGTAGTCCACAGAATTTCACTGTGGAGCCAGGTACTTTCAGTTTCACATCTAAGTTCACAGAAAGAAAAGACCTAGGATTGATTGATAGGATTACATATCAAGCACATATAAAGGGTGAATCCAAGGTTTTAGCAGTCCTCATGACATACGTGTGCTACCATCAGGACTAAGTAGCTCCTGATGAGTGCAGTGCTGAGACAAATGTTAGTGTTACCAGTATACTGTGAGAGTGATCTGAGCAGGCGCAATTAATGCTGTATGGATGGGAAACTAATTCTTGACTTTCTGGTTTTAAATGTCTGTGTTCTGCTGAACTTGACAATTTGTAAGAATATTACCCACTGCCAGTCGCCCCGCATCCATATATTAACAAGAGGAGGGTTTTTTCTGTTAGTAGTACCACCAGCCATGGAAGCTATTTAGAGATCACATTCAAACAGCAGCAGCGAAATCCATGGTTCTTTGCTTAGAAGATACCTGTTTCAGCCAAGCAGTTCAGCTAGCAGCATTCTTGTTTTCAGCAGAAAATGATTACTAATTAACTGAGAAATACAGTGAAAATGACAGAGCAGGAAAGCAAAATCAAAAAACTTTCCAAAAAGAAGCGTATTAACCACCTAGAACTAATGGTCATCCACTTCTGCATGTCCTGAAGCTATCAAAAGTTGTCAAGGTACAGCAGTGACAGTTTTCAAAGAAAGGAAGTTTAGGCCACAGAGACACCTACATAATATGCAAATGTATCTTCAGTGAATTAAGAGCAATCCATAAACTCTTAGCATTGGAAACAGACTAATGTGAGTGGTGCGTACTAATTACTGTCACACCTGTTTAGCATTCCAAAGCATACTCATGTCTGAGTGTCATGCCAAAATTTTAATGTAATACAATACTTAATAAAGCATTAATACTAAAAATATGTTGAAGATGTTATAGTATCCTTGACTTCTACTGCTTTCCCCATGTTTGAAAACATATATACATCAAACATATATACATGTTGAAAGAGCATATTTATTAGCAGTACGTTGAGTATATAATTATAGCAAATTAAATAGAGAACGCTAAGAATTGAATTTATGAGACAAAAGTTACTATTATAGTAATTACTATTATGAGTTACTTTTGTATGTGACATCAAAAGACTTTAAGGTGTCAAGTTCAAGCACATAAAACCTTAGAGTCTGATGTAGTATTTATGTTTCCAGTGATTTTGATGATTTCTGGGTGAAATTCATAGCAGTGTTTCAGCTATACTGAATAAGGGTGAAATGAAGAATGGAGAAATTGAGAGTCCTCTTTAACACACCATAGTGAACTGGCTGAAGAGCCAGAAATGGGGTGGAAAAAAATGCGGATTTTTGACCACAGTCAGGTAGAAAATGTGGGGTTTTTTATTTTCTACAGTTCTTTTCCCCCTGAGATTTCAATATTAAAAAGTATCTATTTTTCAAAAGTGAAAAACAGATGACAGTTGAAGTAAGTCTGGAAATGCATCCATGCTAAACGACCAGTTCCTCAAGCCACTCTTCCATTCTGTGGTCCAGAACCCCTAGTCAGACTACCATTCCATTTTGATACAGTATCACTAGAGCTGCCCTATGACTGTGATGCCTGCTAGAACCTACTATGCAGCTGGGGAGACGTAAAAATGGGACATAATGTACTTAGGAATAAAAATCTCACCAGGCAGTTGGCAGTATTTCCAAACCAAACTACATTTTGACCACCACCATCTCCTCCTCCTTCATCTTTCAGGATCTGGAAATATAGTCAATGGACAGCTGTGTCCAACAAAGGGACTCCTCAATTCTGGCATTAATTAATATCAAGATAACAGACTGCAGATTACCTTCGTTGTACAGCCTCAGCCCATACAATAACGGACACTCCATGAAAACCTGAGAATACTCTTCTTGTTCTTCATTTTCCTTACTTTTTCTTGAGTCTCACACATGAATTATTTTATTCCAGGATGAATGGCATGCTTCCTGTTGAAGAAAACAGGATTTTTAAATCTGCTTACAGTAACAATAAAATTAGAAAAAAAAAAACCCTAAATTAACTCCTACCCATATTAAAAATACATAAACTAGATTTTTTAACTGTTGAAAAAAATTTCTTTGCAAAGGTTTCTCATAAACTGTAACCCAGGTCCCCACTTTCTGCATTCAGCTGCCTTATCTCAGAATTAATCTATTAAAAAAATAGAAGTGACTGTTTCATTGCAACATTAATGCAAGTAGTTTAAGCAACCTCAGTTTAATACTTTCAGTGAGATTATACAGGATTACAGAATCTGAAATGGATACAGTTGAAGAGTTATATATTAAAAGCTAATTTGCCTGTCAAAATCTTTCTGATGGAAGGCTTTGGAGCATGGAAACAGTTATAAACATCTCTTGTTAGACTAACAGAAGTTATGTTAGTTTTTCTTTTATACAATATGAATGCTATGAGCTAAGACATTACTGTACAGTTAAAACCCACAAACAACGCTTGAAATAAAATGCCTGTTCCTTTTCAAAACTTCTACAGCATCATAAACCTTTGTTACACTACTGTTGAACAGTAGGTTATTAAATTACATTTGATCATTTTTTTCAGAACAGGACCACGAAAATCAAGGCAAACAATCCAACCTATAAAATATTCTTATTTATTCAAAAAACAGCAAAATAAAATTTGAAGAAAAAAAGACTAATGTTAGCAGTTAGAGAAGGATAGGAAGCAAGATGACATTTAACAGCAACATTCAGTTTATAGCAACTCCCTCATCACTGATAAAAAAAGCATGTACTGAAATTTGGAAGAGGGGTCTAACTACCTGACTGAAGGCTTCCTATCCCAGCTACTAAACTAATAAACATTTACTTTTTTAATATTATAACTTGAAAATTTATCTAGTCAATCTTCCAACAAAACTTTTTAACAACACAAGCTCAAAATCTTCAAACCCTTCATGTTTTAAGGAATTTTTATGCAAAGGTCAGCTTTGAAACCATGACAGAAATAGCCAGATGGTCACCTACTAACACATATACCTTATTATCAGCTAGCTTGTATTTGCTTTTAATATTCTTGCAGAGAATGTTTTCCCCAAATTAATAAATCCAATGTAAAAAATTATATCAGCTTTTTGCGAATACAACAGAATTTAGAGTCTGCTGTGTTAGATTCCCACAAAGGTATCAACCTTCTGTTTCAAGGAAGGCAAAACACCCCTATGTATGACTTGTTTTAAAGAACATATTTTGACAATGTATCAAATCACAATCTAAGCTCCCCTACCCTTGAACAAACAATACTTTATAGCTCTAATACTTCTGATTTCTACTTTTAACTGCTGTTGTAAAGGTGTATAAACTGTCTAAAGTCAAAATTATGCAAAAGTAAACAAACCTACAGTTACTCAAGGCATGGAAATTAAATTACCCTGTATTTACTCTAATTCGGCTGATAACAGCATCTGGTGTTTAAATTTAACTGAATGGTGCCTGGAAGCCTCGAGAAAATCTCTGAACTAACTGTACCAAACGCATCAATATGGCCCCCAGAGGCTGGGGGAAAGACCCGGAGCAATACTAGCCAGACAGCCATTAGAAGAAAACAAAACCACCTCTTTAACAGCTGTCACAGTAGGTCTGATTATGGGCTTTACAAATTACAAAATTATCTGGAAAATGTGGTGTTCCCACCCAGCTTCAGTAACTGGAATAACTGTTGAAAAGTGTAGCCCATTAAAAACACATAAAGCTGATGGGTAGAACTTAAAGCTGTAGGACAGATGCACCTGGATTTTTTTCAGCTATAGACTCTGTATTTTTCCTTTTGTTATTGTATTTTATATAAAACTGTTCTGAGCCACTTAAAATGTTCTACCTTTTCATATCATTGTTTTTATTCTTTTTTTTTCTTACCATATCTCAGTTCCTGAATCCATCTAGATTTCTTCCTACTGCTGGTATTCTTATCTAGACTTATCCATTACCAGCTTTCATTCCTAGTGTACAGCCTTGCAATTCTCTTTAACTTACAATATCACAACATAAATTTCAGGCCTACAAATCTTTCATAATCTATGAGAACAAAGGCATTCACAGCAAACTCGTGGCAACTAAATCTAAACACTACACAGATTTCCTGAGTCCCATATTATTAATTTTCATTTACAGTTCCATCATTTTTAGCCTTACTGTTTGCAATTGATAGTCCCAGAAAAATGCTGTGCCAGCTGAATGCCATTTAAAAAAAATAATCCATGTAACAAAATACTTAATATAAAATAACCACATTTATACTTGAAAGATTGCCCAGGCAGAATTATTTTCAGCTTTCACACTAAGTTTATTTATACATAAACAAAACATATAAGGAGACAGACACACATGTGAGCAATTACGGAATCATTAGATGAACAATGACACAAATAATAAATAAATGCCTAACATGCACCTGATTTCATATCCTAGCATTTCCTGTTCTTTAGGAGATAAAAAGATTCTTGAACTTTGCAATAAAACAGATAAACAGACTCCTGAACTTCTTAATACTGAAGTCTACTCATTACCTTCAATTATCACTTTAAAACAACAAACTGTCCAAGATGATTCCTTTCCTCTTCCCCTATATGGGAATACATTACCGAAATGTTTTCTAAACATCTAAAAACAATTAGTAAGACTTTGACCTGTGGGAACGGACGCTTCAGCCATTAAAACACAGACAAGCAAATGTGGCCATACAGAAATACAAATTGTCCCAGAAAGAAGAAGCGGAGAACTGAACCACCCAGCACAGTCTTAACTGAGCCTGGACAATGGGAGGTGGCGAACTGGCGCCCCACTCTGCTATGAAACTGGAAAGGTGAATTTTTCAGCTATGATAAAAAGTTGCAGTGTTCTTACCCAATCAACCCCTAGCTTTCTCCTGAGATGTTTCCTTCCAGCCAGCCCACGGTGCCACAACACATTCAAGTAAGATCCTTTCTAACATGCCACCCGTGGTGTTTAAATCAATCATTCACATCCATAAAATTTACCTACCAACTTATTCCAAAGTTCTACTCCAAAATCTCCTTAAGCATAATACTACAAAACATCTTGACAACAGTTAACCTGCTAATGCCCTCCAATGACTGCTCTTGCTAAGACAATATTATCTCATTATTTTGCTGCCCTTCAGAGTGTTGTGCAAATTTGTGAAATTAGGATTTTTCTAATCCTCTATTCAAACATTTTAAGAAAGTAACTTGTGCTATTCTATTGTATAATATTAATTTAATATCTTATTGAAAATATCTTACTTTTGCATTTGAAACCAATTTTTCATTGCATATTATTAGAGCAGATACCACTCTGCAGGTCTAGGCTGTATGTAGGACCCTGTAGACAATGGTCATAAGAACTACAAAGAACTTTATAAAACAGCTTCTGAACGTACCCCACAAAAGAACAGATTACTCATTTTGTAGAAACCTTTTCCTTGAGATGTCACTTGCAAGAAATCTTCATTTCAGCTTTCCTGAATTTTTACTTGATTTTGACACTAAGAAATACTTTAAAAAAAAAACTTCCACTATTATCATCTAACCTCACTTTAGAGCACCAGGCTTTAAAATAACCATACTTATTTGTGCCTTTGCATAAGTGACTGCAAATTTTTCTTCCTTTAGAACTGATTAGAAGACATCATCTTACGTTTCTCATTGCTACACAAAAATAGGCTCCAGTTTATTTGCCAAAGTTAGACTTAGAATTCACAAATATAGAACTCCATGTTTCTTTAGAGAATTTAACACGAGGAACTTACCTCTACTAGTACTGGGAGCCAGGATCATCCAACTGGGAGAACCTTGCCAGGCTGCAGCACAACTCATTTCTTTTGTGGCCAGCTTTCGTTCTCATTGCAAAAAGGCACTATAGGGAGAACAGTGTCTCTGAAGTTGTACTGAGATACTGCTGCGGCACATACATGGACACAAGAGTAATTTGCTCCTGGATCTTGCAAATTACATTAAGTTTACATGAACAGGACACTGAGGTAAACAATGTCTGTATTTGACAAACAGTAAAAATTATACTGGACTTCATTTTTATACTGCTATGAGATTTTTATACAGGGTGAACAGCCACCTGTAGATGAAAAGTTGTAGATAGCACAGACATAGCACAAAGAGATAAAAGATTTCTTAAAGAAATGGATTCAGGGAGGCATTACACAATGATACAAACACATCACAGGAACTCAAGAAACTGCAACAGCACAGGTGGCTGATGGTACCACCTGACTAACCATCAGAAAGACAGTTTTCTTTCTGTATTGCTCTCGGGTTCATTTTCATTATGACCACAATTGGTGGCAAGTTTGCATGCCAGTTCTGCTTTGGAATGTGACCCCCTGAGAAACAGTGGTTACTAAAACAACAGGGGAGGTGTGCCTTGTTCAGGATTGTACGTGCTGCTCATAGCCCGAAATCAGCATTCCCTTCCCCCAATTTACACTTGGACAGCTGCCCTTTTAGTAGGACTCAGAACTAGGAAGCCTCTGCTCTAATTTAGGGAGCACCTTCTGTGAAATACCAAACACACAGGTACGTCTCAATGGCTGGGAATAGCTCAGGGTTGAGCGCTCCCTCGTGCTGCTACATTAAACCGGCAGGTGTGTATGCTCCAATTATTTCTTATTTTTTTTTGCACAACAAACCGACAAGTTTCACCTGTCTTCCTGACAGACCCGGAGCTCACCTGCAGCGACACGCTCGCTACGCAGGCGGCGCTGGGTGCTGAGCGGCTCTCGGGGCGCTGCGGGAGACTCCGGCGAATGCCCGGGCTCGTTACGCTCCGGCAGGGCGGACTCTGCCGGCCGCTGCTCCCGGACCAGGAGGCGCTGCCCTGCCCTGCGCCTGGAGCGGAACGTAGGCGGGCTGCGCCTACAAAGGGGTGTTCGCTCGGGCAGGTCACCCAAATAACCTTTTAAGAGGTAACTAATGCACACCTACGCAGTAGCCACAGGAGAAGCCAGACGCAGTTAAAGGCTAGTTTGAGCATACCGGTTATGATTTATTGTATCTCTACCAACCTGATCCTCACCCGCCGGCGCTGCGCGCACGCCGCTGAGGCTCACGGCCGCCAGCGAGCTCACCCGGCTCCCGCAGCTGCCAGGCCCAGCGGGCGAGGCGGCCAGGCGCACACCGGCCTCACCTTGCCGACCGGGCGCGGAGGCCCGCACGGCGCTCCCGGCGCTAGCCCCCGCCCGGCCCGCCTCAGAAGAAGCGGTCCTTCCGCGGGCAGGCTGCGCCCGCCCCGCGGGGAAGCAGGCCCGCGCCCCGCGGCTGTCGGCCGGGCGCTTCCCGCTGCGGCCCCTCCGCTTTCCCGCCCCGGGCGCTTCCCGCCGCGGCCCCTCCGCTTTCCCGCCCCGGGCGCTTCCCGCCGCGGCCCCTCCGCTTTCCCGCCCCGGGCGGGCGCTGAGGCGGCGGGGCTCGGGGCACCGTCCAGCGCAAGGGCCGCGGCCCCCAAGGCAGCACCGAGGCCGCGGGGCTGCCCGCGTAGCCCTGGCCCCAGCCGGGGGCAGCCCTTTCTCAGGAGATTACATGTCTCTCTCTAGGGTGACCTACAATTCAAATGTCCTGACTGAACACGTCTCCCAAATTGCTCTCTGCAATCCCAGAAGCTTTCAGCAGCAATCTGCCCGCACACCACTAACACTTGTTCCATTTATTTCTGAATTGAGCTGCTTTGAAGTGCCAACAGGTTTCGCAATTAGCAGTTTTGAGATTACCAGCTGCTCCCACCGCCCCCAGCAACTCAGCGACTGGTCATTTCTACATTTCTTGAACAATTTTTCAATAAGATATTAATTTAATATTATACAATAGAATAGCACAAGTTACTTTCTTAAAATGTTTGAATAGAGGATTAGAAAAATCCTAATTTGACAAAGCATGCAATGAAATGGGGTAGTTGCAAAACACAATTTTATCACAGCCCGCTTCATTTTTACAAAGCAGAAATGGAAAGTGAAATCCCTTCTTTGTAGTGATAGAAATTTAACTAATTAACTAGTAACTGTGTATCACTGGAAGCTGTTAATCAGTATGGCTTAGGATTGTTCTCTTAGGGAATTTGCAATACCATGACTTAAAATTTTATAATTTATAGCAGAAGTAACATGCAGAGCTCTTCTAGCCCCATCCCACTCAAACCCAGCTGAAATTACAGACACAAATGAAAGAATCTGTGTGTAGGACTCATGTTCATGTGGTGTTTTTTTTAACAAGTTGATTATTGTTGTACTACTTGCTATTTATGGGACTTGAGGAGTTCGTGATCTCCCCCCATGTATAAAACTGCCAGCAACTTAACAAGCATCATCATCTCTTGTGTTCGCCTTTTTTCCAATCAACCACGTGAAAAGGTTAACCGTGTCTGAAGTAAAGAATTTTATTTTGTGCATTTCAGAAATAAATGAATAATGACATTTTCTAAAAGCAGTTGTTGCTGTGCTTGACAGACACGTAGAACTCATCTTTCCATTTTACATTACAACATGCGAGAATGATACATTATTTTACTTGAATTCTCAAGCTAATAATCTTTGAATAAATCAGGAGCTATTAACTGTACAAACACTGGTAACATTCAAAATTATTTCAACTGGGAGGAAGACAAAAAAAGATGTCTTGATACCATATAGATCAAGAAACACCAACTGGAACACAATGGATTCACAGTTCTAAGGTCTTTAGTTTATTTCTAAAACATTTTACTGATTAGAACTCACATTACTAGAGGTTTTTGAGTGTATAATATAAATTATACCAATGAATAAAAATATAGTTCAGGGTCAGTCAACATAAGTCAACTATTTTTAGGGAATAATGACTTGGGTATACAGTCCATCTAGATGATTATTAGATTTAACATTGCTTTCTTCCCTCTTCATTTTTAAACTGTCTGGCTTGACAAAGCATTGAGTAGCTTTGTGAATAAAGAAAAAAAAAACCCAAACCCAATAAACCACCAACATCCCCCTCCCCCCCCCCCCCCCCCCCGTTATAACCTCAAATCTTACTTTTGTTGCTACTTAACAGCAAAATCAACCAATATGGCACATATTTTTCTCCTATTGAAAATTTTTATCTGTCACTAAAATTATGCTCAACTAATCAGTGCAGAAGCAACATTTTAAAAGGGCATGTTTAGAAGTTCCATAACATATGTATTTTTGTATACACAGAGATAATTTCTTTAAAATTTTAATATTAAATTAGAAAAAAACCCTTGTGACAAATATGCAGTCTCTCAGCAGTGCACTGTGCAAAACAGTGGAAAGTAATCTGTATTAACACAGGAAGATTTTAATGAGTAATTTCTCACTATTTTTTTTTTTTCCTAACACTGAGTGGTTATTGTCCATGTATATAATACCACACCTTGTGGAAATCTATCAACAGTCATAGCTCTTAAGGTGTTCTTCCAATTTTAAAATGTTTTTATCAAGTAAGAACAATTTATTCTGCCATATTCTCCCTGCTTTCCAAACCATAGGAGCTATGAAACATACCTTGAAATAATAAACAAGAAATAATTATCTAGGAAAACAGTACAACGCTAGTGATACAGCAGAACATAAATCTCAATATCATTATCAAGAATTTTTGAAAGGTCAATACATTATGAAAGACACTTTATATGTCTCTTACAGATTAAGAAAAAAAACCCAAAACAAACTTGTGGCTGACATTTCAGTAATGTTTTTGATTAAATGACATCTCTCATGCATTCTGTCAAGAAGATAGATATTTCCCAACTCATGTACTGCAGCAGCTCAAAATTTGAGGTACAATATAGACCTTCCCTATTCGTAACTTTTAAGTACTGAACACTTCAGCAAAAGAGTTCAAATACTTATAAAACTTTCAAATAAACAGTGTGAATATAGCCACTTCTCACAATCCATCTATCTCCAGCCTATTACATTGCCCTTAAACATATCTATCTGTAACACATCTCCCTGAACACGACAGCACACTTGCACTGTACTTTAGACCAGGTACAGAAAACTTAAAATATGGATATAATAAAATCTTGATCTACATGTTATTAGTGCATTGTAATTACATCCTGTGTGTATTTTTTCAGCATATACTGTCTAACATTAAGAAATACAATACCAGTTTAGCTTTCTTTCCCTGTGAAGTGGAAAACGTTGTCAGCCTCACTCTCCATCTCTTTATGGTAGTAAGATGGAAAAATAGCGTGAACAGAGAGTTGAGAATTACCAGCTGCGCTGTCAACCACCCTTCAGTTTGGGAACACTGAACTGAACTCAATAAGGGCATCCAGGCATCAAAATATGAAAGAATATGGATGTTTTGCATCATGTTCACTGGACGCTGTTCCAAGAGAACACCACATAGAGGTAGCATGCATATTCTTATTGGTTTTAATTTCAAATGGACTATAAACATATTGCCTTTTCTGGTGGTACACTAACATCTCTTCCCACTGATGTTACGTGTTACCACCCACTTCAATACAGCTAGGATTTTCCTACCAATAAAGAGCTGAGGTGACCACGACACTTCAATAAGTTAATTTAATTAAGCAGTCAAGCACATTGACTTCTGTATATTTGGCCTCCCATAACATACAGGCTGTGCATTGTATGCACATGCTTCTTATGAATTCCTCATGGTGAAAAACAGATTTAAATGAAGAAATAGGTTGGCTGCATGGCCCACAGTATTTACGTAAGTTTAAGAATGGATTAGCATAGAGTATAACCTCATTATTGCTTAAGTTAACTCTCAAAATAAAGTTTTTGAAAATTTTATATATAACTTCAAAGGTTTTATTACAGTATTCATAAC
Organism: Falco cherrug; assembly: GCF_023634085.1. Classification (NCBI taxonomy): domain Eukaryota; kingdom Metazoa; phylum Chordata; class Aves; order Falconiformes; family Falconidae; genus Falco; species Falco cherrug. The sequence continues at coordinate 14,238,982 of NC_073708.1, forward strand.
CTTTATTTCTGTGGTTGCTTAATGCAGCGTTCAACTGAACACATTAAAAAAAAAATCCCCATAATACAGTTCAACAGAGAGACAACGTATTATGCCTTCATTAATGTATGGTGCTACAGCAGAAAGCATACCAAACTCAGAAAGCTGTAGGTTAGTCTACTCCTCTATAAGCATGCATTTGCAAAACATCCATTTATTCTTTAAAAGACAAAGAAAAGAAAAAAAAAATAAGAGCCATGCTACTTAGTTTTAGCTCTGGAAAGAGCCACCTCATTTTGTTACGTTAAGATTTTGATTTGAAAATTCTAAAAAACCAAAGCTACTTAAAATTAAGTTTGTGCATATTCTTAAAATTGCTTCTTACTAAACGTTTCTGCATCAAGAGTGCACTGCAGTTTTATTTTATTGTCATGGCCTGATTTTCAAAAAAACAACTGAAGCCCCACACAGTTATAGGGCACAGCAGCTGCTGGCATTCAGCATCTTTGAAAGTCAGGGCACAGCTTAAGAGATTGTGCAGAACTGGACATTTCCCTTGCAGTATAAGCCAAGTATCTGTTTCTGCCCAATAATAAGACCACAAAAGTTTCATCAAATCAACCAAAATAAACTTTTACAAGTCATAAAGGATTTCAAGGATAACACCAATTGACCAGGCCTGAGTTTCACAGCTAAAAGGACAATACTGTCCATTTTCATTGGTCAGTTCTGGAAGTCCTTTCCAGGATGATCTAACAAAAGAAAAAACAAACAAGTATTGTTGTTAGATTATACATGGAAATTAAAAGAACATTCAATTTTAGAACTTTTTCGAAGATTATCTCAGTAGGAAACTGAAAACTATGACTAAACGTCTGTTGTCCTACAGGCACAGTATGTTCTTTAATAACTGAGAACTAATTAACTTTTTTTTCCCCTGCACTGGGAACTGTAGTTTTTTTTTTGTGAGGGTGCTTCTCTTTCAAAGCAGTCTCTGCTACTAATATCTGAACTTGCACTACTGCCATGTTGCTCACGTTTCTTATTCAGGTATTTCGCAGCTGGAAGAATATGAATGAAATAACTGAATGGTATTCAAACTGCACTTGAAACAGGATTATGGTCCTAAAAAGTTGTAATGGCTGGAAGACAGCATGACTACACAAGCCCTTTTTTCCTCCATAGGAATAAAAAAATCCCACAAAACAACATATTTGCAGAATTACCCAGAAATTGAGCCTGTTGCTACATAAATAATTCTGTACACAAATGAAATACCAGAAAAGAGTATAAGTAAACCATTGAAGAAGTAAGGCAGAAAAAACAATATTACCAAACTGCAAGTTATTTGGTAACACTACCAAAGGCGGCACTGGGACAATATATTACATAAGGCAAAAAGCTGCTAACAGATTGCTTTTCTTCATCACATGGTCAAACCAACCCTTCTGTCACAACTAGTCCTACTGAATTACTTTCCTGGGTACAAATAAATGGACATTTGAAGTACTGCAGAACAGATTATACGTAAGAGATATCAAGGGTGAGATCTTTGTTTTGTTTGTTTTCATTTGTCTCAAATCCTTAAGAATTAAAACCATACAGGCAGAAAAATGGGGGGAAAATAGTGTGGGTTTGTTGGTTTGGTTTTTAAGAGGAAGAACTCAAAATGCAAAGGAACATTTAAGGGCCATAAGCAAGTTCCTCTGTCTTCTTAGACTATCAGGGTTATTAAGATGTGGAAACACTGTCATACCGATTTCGTCATTTACAACACAAGAAACCCTACCAATATTTTGCATCAGTTTATCTGCCACAATTTTAATCTGTCACTACTAGCCCTTGAACTATTTTGTTTTGCAGGTTGTTTTGAAATACTTTGGTTTTTTAAAAAACTTGCCAACATGTTTTTATGAAATTAATCTTTCATATGAAATCAGAACCTAATTTTTACATAAAGTTTATTTTGCCCAGTCTTCACACAGGAAGTACTACTAATTCTGCAATCTAGAAAAAGCACTAGATCTCAGCTGTACTTGAAACCTGACCTGAGATCTGCAATAGCACATGTAGCAGTATGTATACTTTATAGGTAGAAAACAGATGCTGTTCATATTTAGATCTGTACTTTTACATGCAACTGGAGAGTGGATACCACTAGTTTGAGTGAGTATTTCAAATCTGTGTTAGTTGGTATCTTACCTTTCAAGGTGAACATAGTGGCGAGAAAGAACATTCTTAATCATAACTACAGTTTTTGCATATATCTCTGGACCAATCAACTTTGAGAAATACAACTTGGCACGAAGAAAATATCCAATAGGCCACAGCCATTCCTACAACAAAGAATGAAAAAAGATTATTACTATAGCTGTCAGTTCGAAAAGGTGACAGCACATTTTCTAAAACTGAAGAAACTGGCTCTTACAGGTCCTTGGTGATAATTAAAACCTCTGGCTACATTATAGTTGTCATTGTCAAGAGCGTTATCATATACTCCACAGTAAACCATATCACTGCAAGAAAGAAAAAATAAATTATATAAACAAAGCTTTAGCAAAAATGATACATAAATGGAAAACAAATGAACTAAATTTTTCACGGTATTTACATGTAATTATGGTAAAGTTAGGGAGGACTCCACCAGGTTCTGTATTTTACATGTCAATGGAATTCCAAACCCAAGCTTAAAGTCTTGGAATGACTTGAATTCATTATTTTGCCTTTATGCGTTTACTCAAAAATATAGCTCTCTGCACCATATCCTATGTAAGTATGTAGCAAGATGCAAATTCCACACCTTTTATAATACCATACTTGACTTGCTTACTGTTTGGCATCCAACACCACCCAGTGATTTTCTACATAAATAAAATAAATTGCATGGAGTTTTAGAACAGCAAAATAATTGTTCTGGAAGTATTTATTGCAACTCTATTTCACAGGTATATATATGTGACCATGCCCAAATGTCAAATAATTCCTGCTGTTATGTTTTGTAATTCACACTTATATCTACTATACTTACTCTGGGTCTAAGGTTTTCATGCCTAACGGACCAAGCAGCTTTTCCTCTGCTATCTGCAGAGCTTTCCAAGCTCTCTCAGGTGTGAACAACTCTGGAGCCTGATAAAATAATAAAGACTTTATGAGTAAACTTTGCACATGTATGCACATGAAAGTGTGTTTATAAACACAAAAGACTACAAAAAGCTTAAGTTTTGTATTACTGAATCAACTTCTGGAACCTACAAGTCAGAGTAAGCAAGAAGACAGAAGCTATCCAGTACTGTTTTAAATTTTTATTTTACTTTAATTACTTTTGCCAAGTATTATTACTGAAGCTCTTTACAAACCCCATAAAGACAAACAATGCATGCTGTTTAGCTAATTTGATGGGAAAAGCAGCCTCCCAGACCTAACCTTAGAAGACATTCTGAATACAGCAAACACTACAAATTTATCCTAGCTACACACCAGACAGGTATGTCATTAGCTACAGTCCTGTCAAGGATGTATTTTTCGGGGATACTCCAAGATAGACCAAGCAGAGGATAAAACAAACTTTCAAAAAGTTATTCTAATCAATATATGCTTCTGGCATAATGCCATGCAGATGAACCTTACAATGTAAGCTTAGTTGATTAATGAAGAAAATTCTAAGCGCAAATGCTTCCTCCCACTCTCCCTCACTTACCACAACCATTGCTATTGTAAAATTTGGCCTGAGTTGGTAATCACACCATGGACTTGAAGCTCCATAACTGTCCTTATAAATTCCACGTTTGTGAACGAGATTTGGATGTTTCTCATTAGGATCTGCTGGGTTCTCAGAGACAAAGAACAGCCTTTCAAAGTGGCCCTGAATTTTTCTGTTCCACTCATCATATGTGATAGTCTCCTCCTTTCCTGCAAGATGTTACATACAGGTTTTATTTTCTGAAAACAGCCACAGTGGTAACACCAGAAGTACTGTTTTGCTTATTGAAGCTTTACATAAGATACTCCTAACACAATAAAGGCCACAGTAGCCTTGTAAGAAGTTGTGATCTAGAACTTGTATTATACCGCAGATCAACTTCAACACGTGCACAAGTTTTTGGGGGGTTTTTTTTCGGTTTTTTTTGTTGTGTTTGGTTTGGTTTTTTTTTTTTTTTTTTTTTTTTTTTTTTTTTTTACACGGCACTTTAACTTGCACTTAGCTAGGAGCAAACACAATAAGGTACTGTGATCTACAGTAAATATTTAATTGAGGAAGTTTAAAGTTTATAATTAACATTTCAGCATGGTAACATGTCAGCTCTTTTATAATATCTGGTATACTGATTCTTTCTGGTTTTGAGACTTTCAAATACTGTCAAAACATTAGGATGTGTCACTTTTAAAAGCCTTCTCTTCCTGAATTCCTGACACTTAACAGGAGCAGACCTAAAATCACCTCTCTCCAGCTGGTGATTTCCTCATGTTTAGGCCAGTCCTACAGTTCAACACAAGTAGCTCACAAACCTCAAGCGATACTAGAAAAACATCAAGTTTTAGTCAGCAGAACTGTGCTAGGGATATCTTCATGACTGAGACAGACATACATCTTAAATAAGCAATGCTTTTATGAAATACACACACAACAACAAATGTAAAAAAAGCTGCTTACAGTTTTTGGAACAAAAGAGATAAATCCTCGAAATATTATTTCTACATCTACAGATTGTAATATCGCTGTGTACTGAATTTTAAGTTGTCTTATTCTAGCCATAGATTTTAAGAAATCCTGAAGTGACAGGTATGTTCATGACTTAAAAATCTGTACTGTCTTAGGACCAATAGGGAAAGAAAAAAAAAAATATCAAACGCACATATTCACATTTTCTAAAATACAGTTAAAGAACCACTAAAATTATTGTTTTTCAGTATTATCCTTTACTGAAGAGTAAGAAGGCTTTACAAGGCATATATATTCACTCAAATATAATCCTTTACAAAGTAACTTTGTAAGCAGAGCAGTATCCCCTCAAAGATAAGGGACATAAAAATATCCATGTAAATATTCACAAGAAGAGGTTTTCTGTGTTGTGAATATTGAAAGAGTTAAAAAAAAAATAAAATAAAAAGGAGAGTGAAAAAGTGCCTTGTGTCATTTTACTTCGCATTCTTGTAATGAATGATGTATATCATCATAACACATAATGATCCTATCACTTATATCCATTTTTAAAAATGGTATTTAGGATCCAAAATTCCTTTGTAATCCACACCTGAATACATGGAATAAAGTATCTGAAATATTAACAAGACAATATCAACTCTTAAGAAGCGCTTGTAGTAACAACAGTTTTTAATCATACTAAATACCTCATAAGTGTTTCCCCTTTTACCCCTAAACCTTCTTAAGTAGTTTGATAGTCATCCCTGATGATAAAATCATGGCCATATAACGTTTAAGTTAATTTTGTACTCCATTAACACAGTTATGTGATGTGCCTGTTTTTACCATGTCTTTTTACAGTGACTCCACAGAATGGAAACACATTTTTCCGTGATAAATCCAGCAACCAGCGAACAGCCGACTTGCACAGGCCAACAATTTCCACAGCAGAGCCATCTCTAAAATAATAATGATAAAAGAAGCCCAAGAATTACTTTAAGAAGCCTGTTAAAGTTCAATAAGTAACTCAAAAAAATCATCTATAAGTATCTTACTTAGACACTTTATTTTTCCCTGTTGCCCTACTAGTCCTGTTTCTCCTGTATGAGCATCCCACAGTGTTACAGCATTGCAGTGTTTTGTGAGTAAAAGTTCCATCATCATCACTACCACCATGATCTTCTAAACCCGAGTCACACCTGTCACCCATTTCTCCTGCAAATAAAGTCCTTAGACATTTCAATCTCTCCTTGCAAGGCAGCTACTCCATTCCTTTGAGTTTTAGCTGCCCTTCTCTGTACCACTCTTTATTATGTACTTCTTGAGACCAGCCCTACATGTAACACTCAAGACAGAAGTGCATCTTGCAGGTGCAAGGTTTCACAAAGACAGAATAATACCCACTGTCTTGTTCTAAAAACCCTTTACTGATGACACCCATTATTATTATTTTTTACTAGCTTTTTTGGCTGCTGCTGTACATTAAGATACAATTTCAGAAAGCTACCAGTAACTTAGATTTTCTTCCTGTGTTGTAGCTCAGTTCTGACAGCATTGTGTAGGCATGGTTTAGATTATTTTTCCCTAGATGCCTATTCTTTACCTATGTCAAAGCTTATCTGTCACCTTTAGACACACTCAGTTTTATAGGGTACTTTTGAGTTCCATGAAGGGCCAAGAATAAGAGAAGAGAACATTAGCATAAGCAGACTGCACCAGTTTACTTCCATTTACATCAGTAGGATTGCAGCTGATAAAGAAACAACAGAGGAAAGGGTTGAAAACAGATGAGGTGTTCTATCAGCTAACAGCCAGGGAATGAAATTCATCATAAACTGGCTATCAGATACTTTTTTCTGTACAATAGACTAATTTAAAGAGGTATTATACCTAGCTAATTTGCACAGATACAAGATAATTTCATACCAGTGATTAAGAACATGAAAAAAGGATCAGCCCCAAACAACTTGGTCCTCTGATGTTAGAACTGTTCAATACAGAGATTCTCATCTACACACACACACTTTGGTCAAACTTCGGTAATATTTCTCCATAATGGAATACTCAAGTCCAAAGTGAAGTACTAAAATGAACAATAAATGCACTTCTTGGACTTGCTTCTTTTTCCAGGCAATATTCAGATAACCACCAATGCATAAATTTCATATTATATCATACTGAGTTTTACTGCCTGCTTGATGTAAAATTTTTCTCCAGCATCACCTGCTTAGCCTTTCTAGGGCAGACAGCTCAGCTTCTCTTGGTTCCCAATTAAAATGCTTGACTTGTCAAGCAAGACAATGTTTTCCTACAGTTCTCACCCACAGATGGAAACTGATTTGAAACTGACACTGTACTAAAGCAAGGATGCATGCAGCAACTTCCTAGCTTATAGTGAAGAGCTTATTTTTAAAACATATAAACTCAACTATAGAAACATAAATGTTGTAGATACTTTTGAATTCTAAATAAGTATTCAAACAACACTATTATCAATCGATACACCTCCTATAATACGTCTAAACAACAAACTACTGCTAGTACAACAAGTATCCAATTTTTCCTGAATTGCATTTTACTACTTCACTTTAAAAGTCGAATCTTTGCGAGGAGCTAAGACCACGCCTGAAGTTGAGGGCTTCACCTGCTGAAAACACACCTTTTTTTCTTCATATGAGCACAAAGGAAAACAATACCATTAACAGTTTAGCAGGCAGAAACATTTAGAACAGATGACTTCTCACATGTGTTAACGGAAGGCATGGTAGTTCTACTGAAGAATTTCAGTTTAATAAGTAATTTAAAAATCCCCCCTCAAAGCCTGGATTTTGTACCTTGGGGTAGCTGGAATTCCTCTGTTGCGAGCTCTGTCACTCTCTCCCATTTTATCCATCCAAGTGCCACAATTGAAGCGGTTCCCTCCAAAGACAAATCCAGTTTCAAGATCAACACCTGCAGTTACATTAAAACCTGCCAAGCAAGAATGTGTGTGAAGTCTTTGTTTTAAACAGAACAAAATGCCAGCTGCCCCCACCCCCATCCAAACTTCCTAAATAAGCAAAAACATCTCCAAACAAGATCCGAGGTGGGTTTCTGAAGGCAACTGTACTTTAAGTGAATTTTTATTTAAAGATCACTTGTACTACAACATAAACCATTGCTGAAAATAAACAATAAGGCACTTTAAAATCCTTAAATGTATTTTAAGTAATTTTTCAAAAATATACCGAATAGCTAGAGGAAAAGAAATATGAAATATCATTGTCATCTTTTAAATTGCATAGCAAGAGTTCTATATGTATTACCTTCATCTCTCATGTTTTGATCTATCTGTGGACCAGCATTCCTTTCTCGGAAATTTATGCCTTCCATATGTCGCTGCATTGCTTCCTGTATCACTTCATAAAGTGGCTGATCCTAGATTGATCGTGTGTTTGGAGGAAATGTGAAAGGCAAGATGAAAAATATGTAGAAAAGCTCTATCTAACGTGCAAACAGTAGCAATTCTTAGGCTCTAGTTTACGATACTTCAAAAGAAAAGCATCTAACAATTTCAGTGGCATCTTTCTCAATGACAATACATTGTATATTGTTTTTCATATAAACATATTTTCAAGACAAAAAGTGAGGAAAAAGTTCAGAAGCTGATGGAATTTTTTTCTCCATCCCCAACCCCTGCACCTGTCTAATCATGTGATACAGAAGTAGAGAGAAGTGCCTAAAATGTGGAATTCTTGTCCTATAATCAAATTGCACCATAAACAGAGAGTGGCAGGTTCTTACAGCTAGAAAAATTACATCCTTTCATTAAGAAATTATAGTTGTGTTAAATACTTAAATCAGAAGTGAACTTTACCATAGTGCCTGCAGGCTGAGGAGAAGAGTCATCTCTTGGGTACATCCTAGAAACAGGACACCTGAGAATGTCTAATCCATTTGGAACAATTTTACAGTAGTCCTGGATACACTGAAGCCACCACCATACAGCATCACGGCAATTGTATCTGGCATGTGTCCCCTGGCCAAGCAGATTGGGAATGAGACCATGTCTTAAAGTCCCACCAAATGCTAAAATGATGTTTCTGTAACAAGAGAAAAACCACAGTTTGACTAAGTTACTTTCACGGCCATTATTGGACCAAGCATTAAGTACAAAGCATACAAGAGTTTACCTTAATAGCAAGGTAAGTCAAGGAGACAAACATGATCTTAAAGACAGATGCCAGAAGTTTGCTGTTGAAAACTACATATTACTTCATTTCATTGTAAAAGGAGTTCATGCTAAGAGTCATCTATTCCCTGCAAATTCCCCAGACTGAATACATTTAAATCAGTTTGTACAAAACATACATCTGCTCATATGGAAAAGGTTGTTTGCTTTTTCATAGGTAGTGATATAGAGCCTGAATCCAAATCCCACCGAGGTGACAGGGAATGTTTCTACAGACATTGTTTGGGATTACACTGGTATGCATACCGCTGGGTGGGGTGGAATAGGGATGGAGGGCAAGAACAGATGGGAATTTCCTATTAAAATACAGAGAGGTGACAGCAACTGAGGTTATGAGAAGTTTCATTTGGGAACCATTGTGCATACCTGGCAGAAAACATGGACTCCAACTAGCTTTAAAAGGCAATATAAACATACTAGTAGACTGCAGACCTTACTGCATGAAAAAGGCAACGGTTGCCCAAATGTAAAACAGCAGAAATACACACCAATTTAAAACAACTAATTTTTATGGTTTTATCATGTGGTGAGCTCTGCTCAAATCAAAAGATTGACAAAAATATTAAATCAATGAATCTGGCTTGTATCTGGGTCATTTGTCAGGTTAAGCGTTTCCGAACAGATACCAAATTGTAACAATGCACAATTAGCTGTTTTCTAGACAAATACTAGCAGTTACAAAAAAAACCCCAACCCAACAACAAAAAACCCAAAAAACCTTCCACAGATATGCAATCATACCTTTCTGGTTAATATAGTATTCTCTTGCTACTTCAAATTTTTGAGTAAGTAATTTTGATATTATTCCTCAGCAACAATGACACAAGCACATTTGAAACAGTGTCGCTTTTTTTATGGACAAACAGTAGTGTTATAGAGGTTAAAACTACCCTGTCTATACAGAACATCAGCTTCATATCACTGCTAAGAAATCAAAAGGGAGTAATTTAAGTAGTATTTTTAACTCCACTTAGAGAGAACTCCCAAATCCATCTAGGGCCATTCAAGTTTTATACTGCACATCAACTGTTTCTAATAGCTTGCATGTCATCTCAAATTTTGAGAGCATGCCTTCTTCCTACCTAATTGCAAAACCGTAAGAAGCAGTAACAACTCAGCCTTACCTCGCCTCTAGATAGCGCCCAGTAACTAACATTAGACCTCTCAGTGCAATAAAGGTATCCCTTCCCCAAGAGCGAAAAATTCCAGAAGAAAAGTGAGGTAAACCTAAAAAGAAATGTCATTGTTCATCTCATTTATAGATATGGCAGAAACCTCAAAGTACACATGTATGTATAAAATAACCAGAAATAAATATATATTCACATTGGTATTTTTTCCCTAGATTAAGAGATTTAAACAATCTTCTAGACCAAGTTCTCGATAAAACCTCCTTTCAGAACAACTTCTAGAATTTCAAGATCATGCAACACAATTTCTCATAGCAATAACAGACACATTTAAATGTTTATTAAATCACTTTGTAACTTAACCAAGTGCTATCCTTTAATTAAATTTAATTAAAAAAAGCAGAAAGGAAACTAACAAAAAAGCGCCAGAACTATGACAGGATTTATAATGCTTTGTTGGCAAGAGTTTAGATACGAGAGCCATGCCATCTCAGAAACATAAAGGGGTTAAAGACCGGAGAGCTATGAATATCTTCAGGCCAAAACCGTTCTTAGCCACTATAAAAGGAACCCTGCTTCTCTTCTCCAGCAGCTTCTAGAACTACATCTTACTGCAGACTTTATAACATGTAACCTTAAAAATGATTAAAACAATAAGGCCCATCCTTGCGTTTTCTTCCAGTTATTCACTTTTTCAAACTACCAAACAAAAAAGTCCATACGGTGAAGTTTCAAAACAGCACCGTCTTGTGCATGCTTGCTAGAACAACATTTTAGGTTTATCACTTATTTTTCCAAAGTATTTGCTAATACTCAAATACGGCCTCCACACCTCTGCAATTTTGTAGTATCTGGCAACAGCACTTGAGAACGACAATCCATGTACAAGTTAAAAATCTCAGAAGCAACTACCAGCTCCTATGTGAGGGGAATATTTAAACCCAAAGCCTTTAGTATAATTAATCCTTATGACCAATTTAAGGGAACATCGTGCCTCTGTGCTTCTAGGTAACACTAAAGCAGGCAAACAGAATGTTACTAAAACCCAGAAACTAAAAGCAATAAAACTCCAGGAGAGAAAGACAGACAGCAAAAAGAAAAAAATAAACACCCCGCTGAGACAGAAGCCATAGACTTTGTGGATGTTAAAAGTTTCTATGGTTTCAGAAAAGCAATGGGCCAACTCAGAACAAAATAAACTCATTCTAAGCCACTAAACACAGAAGATAATACTTCTCACATAGGACAGTGCCCAATTCAAAGACTGCCAGGTGCTGGCAGAACACTCAAGAGGTACAAACAGTATTTGCTGACTGCTTTTATGCTCATTCCTTTTGGAGATGGTTTCAAGATCAGGCATTCTTCTGGTCTGCTAATGGTTCTTTCTTCTGAGAACTTACAAATAAATTCACCCTTGCACTACACTACAATTCAGTTCCTAAATTTGTGTTCAATAAAGATAACCCAAAACTTACTATGCTAAACATATTTATCTCAAGCAAGTCTTCTGGAAAGAAAAAAACCCTGTAGTTACGGATCTCCATATATGATAAAAGCAGATATAGCTAAAATGTCTCTAAGTAAAGTTTTTATAAGCTCCCCCTCCCCCAAGAGCAGTAACATGATTGTCCCCAAAGCAGTACCGCTAGACAAAACTCCTATTTAATATGGGCAAATCTTTGTCTTAAACTGAAGTTAAAGCACAGGGGGAAGTGAGGAAAACTACTACCTACACATTTTATATGTGGTTGCTGACATATGGATCCCAAGCATAATGGAGACAATTTTAATATAGTTACTAAAACCAGTTTAACTGTTTTGGAAGACTTTACTTCCCCTTCCCCCATTCCAAATATTGTCCTTACCAGCTGCCAAGGAAACACAACACTGTTCTTTCTCATTTGTAATCTCATTCAGCCTATAGGGAACATCATGTAAGGAAGGAGATAGATCTGGCAGACAAGAATATCTTCCTATCCCACACATCTGGACTGAACCCAAGGAAAGGTGTTTAACAAATGTTGATCCATTCTGCACAAAGCTGTAATCCAACATAATTAAAATAACTTTACATTCAGCAATATCAGTCTATAAAATGTACCTTTTTTCATTTACAGGAAATTAATGTAATTATTATGCATATTAAATACAATAAATGAACACAGAGCTAGTATTAGTATTTTGCACATAAGATTTAATTTGTAAATCACTTTCCCCCCCAAATAGGTGCCCAATTTTAGCCTTAAATTTTAATTTATTAATGCTAATGGGTGTGTTTATGTCAAACACTTCTAGGGAAAAGGGGGAATTGTTTTGGTTTACTTGGTGCCTACATGCCATCAAAAATACAATAAAAGATAATTTACTATGAAAAAAGTTTGTCAAACCTAGTCAGTATTTTTAAAGATCACCCCATTTTTACATATATTCATATAGATTAAAAAATTGTAAATTAATAAATCAGTTAACACATTGTCTAAAATAATGCCACCTGCATTCCTGACTAGTTCATCTCCAAGCGTTTTTTCATAAAACATACTACCTTCCACATGGTATCACAGCCATACCAAATTCTATTCCTATTTTAACATCTGTATTTTCACAAAACAATATTCATTTGTTCAGAATGTTCATAGCTAGAATAGGGCCTCCATTAAATCAATCTCTCCTCTTTCCAAGAAACAATGGAGAAGCAGACACTGAAGATTAAAGTTAATTCAAGAACTAAGCAAAGTGCTCAGTTAACGAACGCTATTTAGCTGTGTTAAAGAAATGTTGAACAAAGCATCAGCATCACTACAATCTGATATCTTCTTTTTTCCCTGAACTTCAAGCAAGAATTGCAGCCGTACTAAAACAAAAAGCAAATAAAGTTTCTGAAGCCTGGCAAAGAAATACTGGCTTAAGGTTTCCTCCTACTACCGCACAATGCCAACGGTAGTTATAAATTCAAACCCTGGACAGACATCTGACCTCCCAACCTTCCAAACCACCATCACTAGAAGATGGGTTTGATATATACTACCAATTTTACCCTTTTACATTTTACGAGTATGGAAATATTCAAATTGCATTGTCCAGCAGACAAAACATAAAAGGTGCAAATATATACAGTTACCCTACAGCTCTGACATGCCAAGCATACCTAGACATCTGTTGCCATCCCACATCCAGAAGTGTTGTGTATGCACCCACTAATATGGCATCAAAGTAACATGGGATGAGGTAACGTGGAATTCTCTTCAGGTAGACAAACATGGCCTTCAACCACTGACCAACCTATTAAAATACAATACAATCAGAAGCTGGTTACACTAGGGTTCAAAAACCAGTGCTTGCAGGATCCATTTACTTCAAATATTTGGTACAATTTTTGTATATTTATGACAACCAAGTTATGCTTGACCACCACAAAGATGAGGTTATCTTCAATTACTAACACCACCACTAGAATGCAACCATTCACATCTAAGAAGTTGTCCATGTTGGATATTTGTCGTAGAATTGCTGTACTCTCCTGCTCCAAAATTTCAGCTACTAGAGATGAACTCCAACAGTATAGAAAAATCTGTACTATATCTGTACTATGACATAAATGGGCAAGAACATAAACTGTAGAAAGAGATTATATTTTGCTAGCCTTGCAGGAAAAAATGAATTATCACAAAGAAGTTATTAAAACTGAGAGCAAAGGAAACCTGCAACTCAAAAGGCATCACTACAACCCAAGTGTGGGACGGAGGTTTCTAATTTTTTAAAAAGACAGGACTGAAGAGATGAAGCTTGAGACCAGGGATAGAAAAATTATCAGGGGGCTAAATTATGTACAGCCACTAGTGAAAATGACTGCAGATCTGGGTCTAGGACTCAAGTGTTCTGGAGCTTCACTATCCCTGCGTCACTGCAAAATGTTTGACACCTGGGGAATATTTTTCTTCTTTCTTCCTAGTACTGTTAAAGAACATTATGACAACCTAATAGGAAGTCACTAAGATTTTCAAACTTGCAGGTGAAGAAAGTACGTGTCAATAAATTACATGATGATGCTACACTTTTAACCTGGAAATTATCAAGGGAAAGTTACTTATGTAAACAGTGGAATTGTAACCTTCAGTTTCGTGTGACTTCAGTATAGCTATAGGTACTTTGCAATTTCTGCAAAACAGAACGAGACAGTACAAATTAAGAACTCAAAAAAATACACAGAAAAAATAAGCAATAGTCTTTGAAGAGCAGTACATCTGGCAAGCATCAGACTAAGTTCCTTTCTAGAAAAACTCAGTCTCTGAAGTCAGATTCAGTATTCACTTCAATATATTAGACTGCTTTATATCACTACACTTGACTTCAGGAACAGAATTAAATTAGAATGCTAAAGCCATTATTATTACATTAGTTATGTAGGTTACCCAGATCAGATCTTCATCTTGTGAAATGAATAAAGCAATTGCCGTGCAGGAAAATAAAATTTGACAAAGACTGTATTGCAATGCAGCTATACAAGTAATCTGAATCCCAGTAATTCCTATCTTCTCAGTGCTGGACTGTGCAATCTTACCGTAACTGTCATAATCACGTATGCCTAAGTAGTATTTAGGCCCTCTTTTGAAAGTACTTAAAAAACCCAAATGGTTACCTCATTTTCATTTGAGGGTAAGTGATAAACAGGGAAGGATCCCTGCAGGCTTTTATGTAAGAGCTAATCCCTCCATGCCTACATATTTTTCACTTACCTTTTGAATTCTATTCTTAAATAGGATTGAGGTGAAGGATGAGAAACATATTAATGGTTTAACCTCCTAAAAGAAATTGCCTAGACAAGAAATATGTTAGACAGACTGAATTTAAAAATATACCAGTAACTGAAAAGGAAACAAACTAGTAAGTTAAAAACCTGAAGTCACCAAATAAGTATTTTTTACTCACTTCTGCACAGGCTCCTGCACGTGAAATTAGACGATTACTGACATAATCAATCATCCAGTCTCCAGATCTTAAGTTATCACAAAATGGATGACCCAAATCATTCTTTGGTCTAATGTCTGCCATCACTGACATTAACCCTGAAGATACAAACCCAACTCTGTATTAAAAGACACACCATTATCACAAATGGCAATTACAATTCAGGAGGAAAAGGCACATAGCAACAGATGCTTTAACTGTATTTAACTGTATTACTTCTCTTGATCTGTGGAATGAGTTAAGATACAACTGAATTGTAGTCTCCACAGCATACAACTTCAACAGTTATGGAAATCACTGTGAAGTAACTAGCACGGTGGAATTCATACATTTGGTAAATGAACATTTCTCAGTGATCTAGTAATGCCTACAGTTTAATTAAATGTGACTTTTCACTGGAGGTACACATATATTTTCTTTTTATTTTATTGAAATTTATTTTTGAAGCCCAGAGTATTGAAAGTGAAGCTTTTTGGTTTAGTATGTAATTTCCTGAGTACAAGACTGATTAGTAGCACGGTCAAGCAGAAAAAAACTTAGGTTTTTTTCTAAACAACGGCACTAGCCATAAACCAGCATTAAGGTTATAATCTAGATTGAGCAGCTCTTGACAGCAAAAAGAATGCTGAATCTATTACCCTGGAGGCCTGCATACTTCAGTGGTGACCAGTTTGGTATATTGTAACAGCCTCCACCATCTTCTTGTTCTTCTGCCTCACATCTATACAGTACTTGATTTAGGTCAGCCAAAGTTAGTTTAGATGCAATACTGAAAAAAATAGCGGAGAAAAAACAAATCCAAACCCAAAAGAAACTTTAGTAAGGAAACAGAGAAAGGTTTTCACAGAAAATTCTAGTTTCAGCCTTACACTAAAATAATCAAATATATACAATTCCCTCACCACTTAATCTTGGAAATGTAAAGCTCAGTTTTTCAGATGTTCTGACATGCTCTGATCAGATGTTTCAGTATTTAGAAACCCAGTATTAAGTACAAACCCTGAACAATCACACCCCAACACTGACAAGTACTCCATGTTGTAAGTCTACTTTATGCAGCAATTACACAGAACATGAACAAAAGAACCTGGGAAGTTTTTACGTATCAACCCTGCTTAGTATTATACATATAGAAAGAACATCTCAGAGTTTTGATTATACTCTGACAATCCAAATGCACCCGCAGTAATAATAATAATAAAAAAAATAATCCTCACTAAGTTTACAGACTGTTCTTCACTCCCACTGTAGTGCTCTTGGTTTTACTGCAAAAATTTAAAGAATACTCACGAAGAAAATAACGTTTTTAGTATAGGTGATGAATGATCATCGGGAAGACTTCCACATTTAAAATGAGGGCTGAACTGGATCAAGTGATTGCGAAGTACACCAACAGCCTCTTGTGCCTTTGGGTCAAGACTAACTCTGTAAATGTGAATGCATAACTTGTAGTAACATAGCACTTACAATAACTATTCTCAAGACTCAAACCAAAGAATCCCATCATTCTAACTAACAAAACAGCCATTAAGGAAGTATAACAACATACCTGAATACTATTACGCTTCCCGGTGTTAATTTTTCAAATTCTATTTCTTGAACAAATTCATTTGGCCCTTTTATGGCAGTTCCAGCTTGCTTTATAATTTTACTGTCTTTGATCTTAGAAAAGAAAACACATTTGCAACTGAAATTCAATGTCTTTTTTCTAATATAAACTATCACAAATTACAAAATATTACATCAGAACATGGATGAAGGAGGCTAATTACCTGGATATGCTCTCTGAGTTCCACTGTGAAATCAGGCAGTCCATTTATAAAATGTTGATCTTTTTTGTAAGGACTAGCACTTCTCTCAGTAGTTCTAGCTTCAAGTACTACTTCTTCTATTTTTCCTAAGGAAAGTTAAAATCATGTTGCAGCTGTTAAGATGCTTTAATTTAAAATTGATTCTTTTGAAAACATGAAGCAAAAACTAAACCCCTAAATATTAAAAATATAAGTCTCTGTTGTACAGCTGAAGAACAACTAAACGTGACAAAACATATAGGGAAGTCTTTTAAACAGCCTATAAACATTCATTACATGTTCACTGGCTGTATTGTATTTAAAGCTTTAATTTTGTTATTTTATAATACATTAACCATAAAATCAGTCAATAATTAGTGACTTTAAGCCTGTCTTTTACTGTTCACCATCTCTGTTACTTTCCTTATTATTCTTTCAGGAGACTGTATTAGATTGGTTTCCAAAATACAGCTAAAGAGGGTTTATCTTCAAAGTGTAACAACTTACATTAAATATCTAACTTTTATATCTATTTTCCTCTGTCCTTTCAGTAATCTACAAACTAAGGCATTCAAAGTCCTGAAGCCACTTGTGAATGCCTTAACATATAACATGTCTGACTTGAAAACAGGCACACACATCCACTCAGAGAACTGAGTACACTTAAAAAGCCAGTTTGGAAAGCTTCTCTTCAGAAATACATCCAAGTAATGTATAAAAGTTCTTATACTTCGCTACTATTAAATATACTAAATACTTAGCTTATTTAATTAGTATTATGTACGTATTACCTATATGTTACCTTTACATTAACTTACGCTGTACAAAGTTGTTTCTTACTAAGATGTATTTTAAAACTACAGATCAAGTTGTATGTAAGAAACCTGAATAGCAATGACATCAACAAGCGTGATATTTTAGTCTTTCTCCCCAGTATAACTTAATAAATAGTAACTCCCTCCCCAACTCCGTACAATTAACCATTATGCTGTTGAATATTTCTTACTAGTTCACAAACGAGACAGTAAACAAAACCATGCCCTCACAGGAAGCTCACAGCAGGAAGTATACTCAATACGAATGCCTCTGAAAACCCTACGCAAGGTAAGTTTGGTTTTGATTATTTAACCACTTTTGGTGTGTGCATGTTAGCACATACAAAAGGAGTGTTATATACTGAAGATTCTCTTATTTCATGCGTTTGAAATTGAAAGGTACAGAATTAGAATAACTTCAGGTTTTTGTACATCTGCTATCTCTTAAAAAGAGATCTGATTACCTGGGATACACATTTCAGGTACTTCTTTACTGTAGAAGGAAGTTTTAGGATCCCTGAAGGCAGTTCGACTTACAGCCACAACAGACTGGTGCGTGTTAGGGCAATGTCTTGTCACTGCCACTATATCTTCATCAACTTGATCTACATACACCTAGAAAAGACATACCATTGCAACTATGCTCCCTCAGAACATAAATATGAAAAAACTGCATTGTCAACCTCACTTCTTGCCTGATTAAAGCCTTTGGCCCCCAACTCCTGATGCAGCCTGTTTATGGCCAGCCTTCCTGCTAGAATTCCTGTTTGGAAATTAACTTCACCGGAAGACAGGTGTGCTGCTGGATTCCATTTTGCATAAAACCTCTCTTCAGATACTACAGAGATCTGTGAAGAAATTAAGATTTAAGCAAATATCAACTACTCTGGGGAAAAAACCAAACAGTTGGAGTCCTCAACTATATAATCAATTCAAATCTCATGTGAAATTGGATTATTTGAAGTAATAGCAGCTAGTAAACTGCTTGGAATTTCAAATAAGCCATGTTGAAATATATGTTTTTAGGACAAAAAAAAGTTTACAGTTTTAGAAGTAACTTAGGAGTTCAACTGTAGACACATACCTGGTGTGGTACTAGTTCATCATAGCCTTTGGTGCTTCCTGTAGCACAGCATGCCATGGAAACAATCATTGCACTAGGAAGAGCATCATATGCAGACCGGTGCTATGTTGAAAAATAAATAGGGAATAAATAGTGATACAAAGACATAATTCATTCTTCCCAATTCAGCATACACAAGATATACTCAGTTTAACAGAGGAGTTGCTAATCACATGATCGTTTTCTCAATCACAACAGTATTACTGAAAAAAACCTATAAACACACTAAACAAAAGCAACTTAAGAGAAACCCTCAAAAATAAGTGCTCCAATTCCCACCACACACACACTCATTCTGTCCTGTAAAACAGGAGCTTCAGAGAACATGTTAACAAGCAGACTCCACCACTTATAGTAGCTGGAATGAAAGAATTTAAACTAGCTCATTAAGTAGCTTTATATACTTTTTCCCTTGAAAGACAGTCTTGAATGTCACAGGGGGCTGTTATAAAATTTTATTCTCTGCATGAAAACTTGAGAGATCTGAAACACAATTTTCCTAAATATTGCTCAGGAAAAGCATCCAGATTGCACCAAGTCTCCCCATGGTTCAGAAATATCAATTCAGAAAACATTAAATGTAAACTTCGGTTTTCAGTAGAGTGCTCACCTGAATTGGGCATTCATTATCATGTGTAATATCCATAAACAGTGCATGAGCAATAGCTGGCATCAAAGGCCTCAAACGTGGCTGAACAAAAGAGCCAACAGGTTCACCTCCAAAACGATAAACTAACCTTCCCTCTTCATGGCTATTATAAGCAGTCATTGCCTCTAAAGGACAAAATAGGTAAGTGTTTCATAATAACAACTACCATAGAGTTCAGCATACACAAAGATGTTAATGCAGCATTCTACAGTTGTTATTTTGGCGTGTTCAGTCATTAAGAAAAAAACCATCGCATATAACTATATTCTCCAGTGTGGATACACAACCTTGGAGTATTCCGTTTACTACATTATGGTAAAGAAAGTTAAGGCACAAAAGGGAGAAAAAAGCAGAGATCTGAAACTGTTTCTCATAGGCTTCAAGAAACTCATGCAACAAAAATCAGACATGATGCAGGACTTGCATAGCAGAACCGTGCTACTTCTTGTTCTGTCACTAGAATAAGAGTGAAATATTTAACCTTCTGTAAACTATGCAGGATGTCTTCTCTTATTTTACAGCTAGTAGTTTGTCTTTTGCCAAGTATCGTAAGAGTCATAATACAAAAACTGTACTCCTGATTACAGAGAGTATGAAATTAGAAGTGCATAATCCAGAAGAGAACTTTTCCTTGGAAAAAGCACGTCATCTATAATCTCTCATTGGAAAGAGACCACGCATACAGCAAGCCTACCTCTTATTAAGGAGGTAATGCCCAGCCTATTCACAAAGATATTGTCCAGCTCCTCATTTCCTGTGAACAGTTCAGCCACTACATACAAATCGGCTCGCAATTTTCTAGCTGTGTCCAGCATGTACTGCAAAAAGCACAGCCAAAAAAGCCACAGAAAGGGGAAAAGTAGATACAAAAAAGGACAAGTTTCAAAGCTAGGCAGGGATTGGACAATAGGAAAATGCCATGCAGCAAAGATAAATAGAAAGCCAAAATTAAGGAACAAAAAAGTTGTTACACAGAAGAGGACACACAAACATAAGCAAAATCAAGAATTAGCATACAAACACAGGAGAAGTTAAATAGAACACGAAGAAGAAGAGGTAATTGCATAAGCAAAGAACATGAATATGTAAGGAAAAAAAAAAGGCATACCAATGTTAGTTTCACATTAAAAACTCCAAACCATACACAACAATCCTACATAATTTTCAACTGCTTATTGTACCTCTAATCAGGCTGGTAATTCCCAGGCGGTTGACAAAAACATTGTCAATGTACTCACTGCCCGTGAAGAGTTCAGCTATCACATAAAGATTAGGTCTGACTGATCTGGCTGTTGCTAGCATCTCCTATAGATCACAATACATTTTTAATGCAAGACATCCATTGTCAGCTATGTATATGCAATAATTAACATGAATGTTAACCGAAAACAGAGTCATTCATATATGCAGTTCATTAAAAATAATAATAACAGGTAGATTCATAAAACCATGTTTATATTTAACAGTTTATTTATGGACTAAGAAATTCTATGAAATTCTCTGAAGACTTTAAGCTAATTACAACTTTGTTTTTAAACAAAAGCTTAACTAAAAATGTAAGAACAAAGGCTAGATAAGAGACACCTGTTAAGGTAAGAAATCTGAGGAAGATACCAGTTTAAGCCCTCCAAATAAATGAATAAAGGAAAAAAATGGCAGGAGTCTTGAAATGGCTGCATTTAAGTGCAACTTACAACTTGTGTGGGGAAATGAACTTGTTTTAGAGAGCTCTTCACAGATTTAGGTAAGCTCTGTGACCAAGGTAAGACAAACAAGCTGCACCATTCAGATCTATTGAAAGCTAATTTACCAGGTACGTACAATTTCTGGATGTAGTCAGCTCCATAGTAAACAATAAACACTGATCTTAGCAATAAGCATGCCAGACTAAACTTTTTGCAGGTTTTTTACTAACTTTTAAATTCTGGGAAGTAAACCACTTCCTGTTTGTTCCAGCAATAGCAAAATATATATATGGCAAAGAAACACTAAGACTTCCAAATGTGCCTTGGCAATGACCCCAGCTAAAATTGACACACTGGATACCGGCAGTCACTGCACTAAGCCCATATAGCTAAATAAGGGCAGAGTTAGCCAGGTCCAACCAAATCCACAGTATTTCAGCTAAAGCAGATAATTAAAAGATACAACAGTTACACCACTCTACTGTTTAAAGCAGGTGAAACCGTATCTAAACATCACCAGTCAAGAAACTTTGCTTATGGTAAGAGGAAGAGTCATTCACACCTGAACTCTGCCTTATAGATCCTCCAGATTTTGTAGCAACAGGACAAGACTTATTTCACAGACAGAAACTGCTTTATAATACACATGCTTAATTTTGCGTACCTCAGCTACATGAATAGGTGTTGAGTGACAGTTGTCAAGACGAACACCATGGAAATATTTGGCAGTGATTTCAGTGTATTTTTTCATATGTGCCCAGAGGTATGGACAATCTTCAGGTTTATTACCATAACGCAGTTTGACACTGTCTCCCCAACAAATAAGCTCTCTTCTCAAGTAAACATTTGAACCTGTAAGGGAAACAAATTCACTGTAGTGTGTGTGTGTATATATATATATATATAATGTGCACCAAAATGAAAATGTGGTATTTCATTCTCTGCTGCTGAAAAGCTAGAGAACACTGATGAAGAGTAAAAATTTTAACAATAATCATATCAGCTCAAGAGCTATATACCTGACACTGATGTATAATTTCAGACTACTCCAAGGAAATATTTAACTCCTCTAGTGATACTGAAATAATTCTTCAGCTTGGAATCAAATTCCTTTTAATTCTTCAAAGTAGTATAAAAACTGTACATGAGGAAAAAAAAAATAAGAAAAAAGCAGCACACAAACAAACAAAATCAGTAGTTTGGCTGTTTATACTGGCTGAATTCAAAAAAGCATCTCACTGCGTTACCATAAATAAACTGCCACAGCCACAATTTAAAATTTCATCTCCTGTTAACAGCAGACTGTGATGATGTAAGGCAAATTTCCAGGTAGGTCACTTAAATGGACAAAGTCCTTAAATAATTCTTGTGTATGAAAATATTTATCCTTCTAGCTTCATATACTATTTTTGCCTTCTTTTTGATGCAATCAATAATAATAATAAAAAAAATCTTTAAATCAGAATTCACCTGTAATATACTTACTGCATAGAATATACTGACATTTAACTGTGACAAAAACTTAAATATTCAGTCATTTCTAAAAAAAATAATATTTCTGTACTATATAAACCACATCTTTGACAACGGGAGAAGTACAATTTAAAAAACAACCCACCTACCAAACCCCCACACTATTTTCAACAAGTAATATCCGGGTATGACTGCAGAACTGTCAATAATCAGACCCCACATATGAGAAATAAAATTAGCTTTGAGCCATCTGTCTTCTGAAAGTATATTTATATTCCTCTTATTTAAACCTGATCAAGGCATGAACAGGGTCAGCACCACAGAGGATAGGTAAGACATAGCTACTCCACTGCTTTCTCTTACTCCTGGACCAGCTATACTGATGCATCACCACAGTTACTTTAGTGGCTGAACTTTGAATTAGACCAAGAAACCTGTAAAACTTGCAAAGTAATCCTGCTTTAGCAAAGAGATTGTTTTTCAACCAGAATGAAGGCTCACATTACAGACACATAAGCGATTTGACCTACACAAGGAAGTTCGCACAAGAGCATGCAGCTAGTAAGTAAAGAGCAGGAATTATAGATCACCACTGCTTCCAAGAACATTCACTTAAGCCTATCTTTTATCTTCGCTAGTGGCAACATAGCTACATGGACAGAAAAATTGGCTTTGAATATAAACCACAACTTAAGGGCCATTTACCGAACTGGCTGCATTTGTTTTGCAGTACTTCTATTTGTGCCCTTATGTATCATCTTTTCACACTGTATTCTCCGTGGAAATAACTTGTGGCATCAAAAAAAAAAAGGTGTAACACAAGTATAAAGTGCTCAAAAAGCCATACACTAATTGAGAAAGAAAATTCAGTAATGGAAGTTAGCTATGCTAACTAAAGCCAGTGACCGAAGGAAAAAAAATGAAATACAACAGTCAGCCCAGAAGAAAGGGCAATTAGCTTAAAGGCAACTGAACAAAATCATCTGTGAAACATGTATTATCTTCATTCTCGTGCAGGAAAAAAAAAAAAGTAGTAAATAAGAAGCAGTGAAAGGGCTGTGGATTATTTTGCAGAAATGAGGTGTTCACTAACTCCAGATCACTCTGGAGTATCAATCAGGTTAGCTGCTCAGCCAGACTAAAACTCTCAGATGTTTTAAATTAAAATTAAACTGGCCTTTGGTTGATTCAGTTTACAAAGTGAATGACTACTCTGAAAACAAAGGTTGTCAGCCTTGCTTTTATTGGATGTCAATGCTGTCCCCAAAAGAGTTAAAATACAATATTTTAGTGCATGGTGATTTCATACCCTCTCTTACCTTCACAAGTAATCTGCATACCTGATTTAGATTAACTGGGTCACCTCTTGACTGCCTGACTGCCACTCAGTGGGGCTTTCAAGGATCCAGTTTTTGCTCACTAATGCAGCAAAAAACTGTCCACCTATTTATTGCATTAGTTTTCTGCAACACTGTCATTGTCTTATGGAAATGCCAACAAACAGTGGCGCTAGAACAAAGTAAGCAACAAAGACAATGATAAAAGCAGGGAGACAGAATGTCCCCATTTCAGTGGCAGAAAGCTGGTTGTTTCCCTCTCAAATCTTGCAAAACTGTACCTCAAATCCCAGTTAATACAGTTGATTTTTTATGCTGAATGGGAAGTAAAAGCGCTATAAACCAAGTATCTTGAAGCTTCATAGGAATACATCTGGAGAAAAGATCAATTAAATAAAATCCTTTTTGCTTTGGCTAGACTATTCAAAAGGTTTATAAGATGATTCAAAGTTCTTTTACGAACCTGGTTCTGCAAAGTTTCTAAGAGGATCATCTCCCATAACCCAGCCATTATGAGCCATGAAATAACAAGCTTTATCTGGCTGATGTATCAAAGTTTCTTCTTCCTCCACAGTCAGCTCTTTGAATGGATAAGTGAAATACCTATGGAACAGACAGGCAATTAAAAAAAATCCACATCAGGTAACCTAAGCCGAAATGTATGGCCTTTGAAGTTAAAATATTTGTTATGAACTGCCCTGTAGATAAAACACAAGATACACAAAAAAAAAGCAGCTGCTTGACTATAAATGAATGGGAGTTTCCTATTTCGTAGCATGCCTCGAAGGAGAAAAGACAGGTGTTGCCAATATCTTAGTGTTAGCTAGTAAAACAAGATTAAAGCCCTAGCTCTTCAGATACCCGAGCGGCATAAAGTACATCAAACAAAAGGTGTAAGCTTTCCTAGTTCCACTCCTCTTCCACCTACAAGAGCAGTTTGCACTATGAAAGGCTTCACAGTTCTCTGGGTGTTGTTTTATGCTCTCTGGTAATTTATTTTTTTTTAAAGTTATCACTGTTGCTTAAAAAAGACAGTCAATTCATTAAATGGCATTTCTTTCCCATGAACAAAACATACACTTGTATCTACAAATGTATGTTTTTAATGAACTTTGAACTAAATTTCCCTGGATAGATACCAATAGTTTAAAAAAAAATTAAATATACATACCTGGTAACTAAAGGGTTTTTTCTACTGATAGGACCCAGCTTAGGACCATTGCCAGCCAGTCGTTCATAAACCACAGTCCCCACAAGACAATTGACAGCCTAGAAATAATTAAATTATGCATTAAATGTCTGCATATATTTGCAATTTAAAACAATTAATCATAACACACAGTAATTATAAGACCTGCTCTTGATGGTGATTAGTTTGTCTGTATTGTTCAGCATTCAGTTCCTCAATCCTCTTGCGAAACCAGTTACAACATTCTTCTATTGCAGCTGGTCCATTGCTTGTCGGGAGGATGTTAAAAGCAGAGAAAAATTAGCAGAATTTTTTTTTAGAACATGTAGTATACCTAACTAAAAGGAATGAAAAATTATTTTTTCCCACTTCCGAAAATAGTTTCATTTGCTACGTTTTGCAAATTTAACTTCACTTGTGATTTTAAGTTGTAATCAATAATACAATACCTGTGTGGTATGAATGTTGCCAATGCTATATTCATATCTACAGTACAGCCAAATCTTCTATAATCAGGGTCCTGAACTATTTGAAGATGTTGATTTGGATCAGATTTAGTGCTGATTTTGCCTAAGAACAAGATAGGAAAAAGTAAAAAATAGGAATTACATTTAAAAGACATACAACTTTCATAATTCTAGCATAAGCAAGATATGGGTAAAGGCTTTGAAGAGGCACAAAGTCTTCAGAGGCTTTACTAGCCCTCAAAGCATTCTTGCATGCTTAAAAATCAGCATGGTAAATTTCTCACATAGGGAGAATAGGGATTATTTGGTTTTCCAGCTTAATGTTAAGTTTACCTAGAATTAACTTGAACTATTTAAGACATGTCTCAGTAACATACTCTTCCTTTACCTTGAGTTAGAAGAGTTTTAAATTGCTGCACGGCTTTGTTAACATCCACTTGGAAAAATTCCCATAGTTTAATTTTTGGATATATATCTTCCCAAATTATTTTACGGATACACTGTAAAAATAAGAGTTACGTTAGTTAATAATGTTGATGATTAATATAATTAAGAAAAGCTAGGCACTCGTGAATTTTTCAGAAGAAATATTGGAAGTAAATCATTAAACATATCTGCGAAGTATAACACCAACTTTAGAAATACTAAAGGATTATTCAGCTATTTATAGTGTTCATTAGCTTATACTTAGTTCTTACTCACATTCAGATGATGATCATTTTCAATCAAGGGAGGGACCCCTTTAGCAGTACACTTTCCATCAGCCACCATACAGGTCAAGTGCCACAGAGCTCTATCCAAGACCCAAGCTGGCTTCAGATGTGGAGAATTTACAAGGTTATAACCACATTCTGGATGCATCCTGAGCCATTCACTGTTAGTAGCTTATTCAAGAAAGGGAGGAGGTGGGAAAAAGAAAAAAGTAAGTACACAAACATTTTCTGAAATTGTCTTAACACCAAGCAGTTAAGGTACTATGATGGCGTGTATGGTTAGTTCATATTTCACTTAAGTTTTCAATGCCAATAGAAAACCACATCTTATGCAGAAGCGTGCATTATTGATAGCCATTTGTTTTGAACAAATACAGTTGCAGAGAAACTTAATATTTACATAAAAATACGCAATAGTACCACAAATTCTAAAACTATTTAAAAAAACCCTGTATTTTCGTTGCAGAAAATGCATCAAATAATGGACATTAAATGCTCTTTGTGTGCTGAAAGCCTGACGTACATCCTACGCTAAGATTTAAGATAGCCCAAGTTGTTTATTTTTCAATATTTTTAACCCTGTCAGATGCTACACATACATAGCCAGAGTGCACATACACCACCCAAAAAATAAGTAATGAAAAACGTAATTAAATGGGCTTTTAAGAAACGATCAGCTGTGACAGTGTTGTGTATGTAATAAGAAGCAGAGCAGTGGGAAGCAATGCCACTTACACAGTAAGATGACTGAATTGTCTGGTGCATGCAAATGGCACACTAGTTCAGGTCAAACACTACACACTGTGTCTATTTCCCTAAACCTCCCCAGCAGCATCAACAAACACCAGAACATACACTGAACATCAAGAATTAACTCAAAGAAGGTAAGGAGCCTTCACTAGAAAATGAGCATAATAATTCTAACATAGACAGTAGTGTGCATGCAGAAGTATGAGTAAATATATACACAGAAAGAATAACTTTGATTTTGGAGGTATGACAAGAAAAAAATCCTCAAGAGTTAATTTCTTTCCAACCATGCTAAACGCTGCTTAACTGAAAATAATTTTCATATATTCTTTTGAATAAATCTCTGGAATTGAAAAGCTAAATGTAAAAAAAAAACCAAAAGACAAATGAAATGCATAAGAACAAAATAAATTTTTACTCAGGTTTTACAAGTTGGATTTTTAAAAAAAATTCTCACAGAACACATCTTATTAATCTATTGTTTTAGAAAAGCATAGAAAAAAGGTATTAGTACTTCACACAAGGGAAAATACTAACAATTACATTGGAAATATGAAGAAAGAGCCATTAATGTGTCTAAAATGACAGCAGAACAATTAACCCCTAATTTGCTTAGTTCAAAGAAGTTCAAACAAAAACGTCAAAAGTGGGAAAAAAGTATACTCTCTCAGTCTATAGTATGAACAGCTCTTCTGAACACCCTTCTTACATTGTACCTCAAGACCATTATGAAAATGGCAAAATTTCATGTTTATAAGGTCAGACCATTTGTGGAAATTAAGGTCTTCATGGTTTAAATGCCACCTACAAATAAGTCTACTATACTTACTTTAAAGTTACATAAAGCAATAATAAGCTCAGGCTGTTAAAGGCTGTTCTAGGCCAACCAGATCCACCCCCCCGCTTTTTTTTTTTAAACACATAAAGTCCTTCTAAAAAAAAAAAATTATTTCTCTCCAAAAAGTAAAACTAGCTTATTCTACGCATCTAGCAAGGACCATGATTTATTATTAAGTACTTTCATGAGTAAACATAATTTAAATAATATATTGTCATTTTAGAATTAATCTAAGGTGTCAGCATGCAAAAGAAAAGCCAACAAGCCTTCCACTAATTCTGCTATGGCACAGACTGATGATTTCTGATCAGAAGGTAAGCTCCAATGATTCACAAAAGAACACAAAGAAAAAAAAATTGCCTATAACATCACTTGTTATTACATTTGTTAGAGGTAGGAAGAAAATACACATAAATATAAAAATATGGATATATCAAGATGAGCAACTACAGAAAACAATTTCTAAAATTAATTACGTTTTTATTTAAGAAAATAAATTCATATTTTTTAAGGACTAATCCATTGTTATATAAATCAAACACAGACTTAATCTTCAGGAGTGATGCTTACTGCCCAACACTTCTTTTTTGTCCCCTTGCCTTTATAATGCTGAGAAAAGGTGGTGTTTGATTTAACTAGTCAAGTGCTTGGAAGTAGGATTTACTCAAGTGTTCAATTTCCATTAAACAATAGTAGCCTCTTTGAAAGATAAAGAAAATATAATTTATTTCGGCTTATTTTTATTACTTCATAGGATTTATTACAGTCACTGAAAGCTCAGAAAAGAACAACTCTCCTTTTCCTGTCTCCTAGTAAGAAGCAAATGCCAGCGAACACACACTTGAGGGCATCTGAATACCCTGAAGGAAAGAGCAGCCCAGAAAGGGCACATCTGCCAGTTACTAGCGCTTGCAGGTTTATCTATGATATTCATGCTAATATGCCGAAGTTTTATCTATATTTAACGCTAGCGCATGCATCTACTTTAAAGTCCAGCCATAGATGCTGGCTTTCATTAGAGCCCAACGGAGATGTTAACATCAAAAACTGATTCCCACTGTTCTCTACTGTGCAAGCAGTCTGTTCCCCATTCCAGCCTAAAGGCCAAACACCTTAGCTTAACCACTTAATGTTGGAAGTGAGCGTCTGACTTCACAACAGGAACAGAGGGGAAGCACTGCCATTCTTATACAGTGGTCTCATCTAGAAAGCAGAAACTTCCAACAGGTACAACCACTGTAAGCTGAGGGGTCACAGGCTATTAGAATTACCAGCATTAGAGGACTTACTGTCAGACAACTTAAGCTTTTAATGCAGACATGCTGCAGAATTAATAACGATGCACAAGTATCCATAACCTGCTCAAAATAACTGACTATACCTTTTGTGTCTTTTATATTCAAATGGCTCAATGAAACATGTTTTACAATTAAAATCACCCTACCTTGCAGGAATGAACTAGTTTAACTACTAGAAATTACTGTTCAATTAAAATACAAAAAAATAGTACAGTTAGATTTCCATCTAATCAAGATCCAGACAAAAAGAATCCCCAAATTATTTGCCTATTTTCTTATTTCAAAAGCCCCCCCCAGCATATACAACATCACTGATTACTCAAGACATTTATCAACTTCTCTTTCTGCTTATGCCAAATTTGGCATTTCACAAAATTTGGAGTCAGTTGGAAATCAAGAGGTTTTCAAAATAAACAACAAAGTGTCTGTGTGTGAATTGTGTTTTAACACCTGAAAGCAAAAAACAAAGCTGTCAGGTATACCTCGCTTAATGACATAAGTCAGGACCATGGTCACCTGACTATTTCTGTCTTGTTAGATGACACTTCTAAACATCATTTCACTGTAGTACAGATGTTTAGTCATTCATCCCAATAAAGATTACTTTGAATTCTGAACATAACCTGAAAAGCTCCTTCTACAAATGCAGCCAAATAATGTGACATTTTTCTTCTCAAGTATTTTGGAGTCTAATAATTATCTCAGAGTTAGGTATTTCTTTCCATAAAAACATTCTCCTTGGTAGCATGCAAATACACACAATAAAAAGATGACAGGATCTTAAGCATGTGTGAGAGAAACTGGACTTCCAGTTGGTAAAGTGCAAATTTTTTATCCAAAATTGGGAGAACATTTAAAAGCTTAATTCCCTTAGACACACAGCCAATAACTATGCTTAGTAACTTTTCCACAAATAGATAGTGCAAACAAGCCCCACACTGCACCGCAGACTGATTGGATAGGAGTGTTTGGCAGTGGTCAACACCACCAAAGAACTGAAGCAAATAAAGCTTTAAATTCACAGCTATCTGTGGTTAGGTGTTTTTTGGTTTTTTTAAAGCATCAGAGAACTGCAACATCAACCTACACAACCATTTGTTGTACTCCTAGTATAAGCATGCTAATTATTGTGATCTTCAGGATTACAGCATAAGATGAGAACTGCATTATAAACACAATCAAAGTAAACTCATTATCCAAATAATCAGCAAAAATACAAATGATTAGGTACTATAAGTGAAATTTCATCAGATCATACTGAAGAAAATCCACCACCCCTCAACCTATTTAGTAAATCCTTCAATGCCTTGGTGTAACTATTAAAAACCCTCCACCCCGAACACAAAGCTCTCTCCTTTTCCTCATTTCCTCACAGACTAGCTTGTAACATTTCCTCCACTGCTTAATCCTAGCCTCTTGTCCCTATTCTGTTTGTTGTCTGTATGTTAGGTCCAAATTAGTTTCTTTTAAACTACAAGTACTCAGTTTCTGTTCAACAAAATTCATAATGCAGATTCCATTCATTTATGTGGGAGCTGCATATCGCAGATCATAAAAATAAGTGCATTATTAAACACGCACATGCACAGTTCATTAGTTCGCTCTAAGGGCTCTATCCACTCCTTTCAGTAACAATACTAAATTTTCACATCTATTATGGAGACATATCAGTTACAATCATAAAGAGTTATCGTGCATTTGAGACTTTCAAAGGCAGAGACAACTAAGATGCTTAAAACCAGTACTAAAAGATTGGTTCAAGGGGGAAAGTTAAGGCAAATAATGAAATATAATTATAGGACCAATGTGGTTATTAACACACACACACAAAAAAAATCATACCAGTATGATTGTAGACCACATCTGTGATGCAAAGCATATTCCATTCATTTTTCAGTTTTTCCACAAGAGCTCCTATATCGCTCCAAGTGCACTTTTTGTTAGGGCTTGAAAATTCAGGATTTACTTCTAATTGATCAGCCAGTGAATAACATGATCTAGACAGTCCAAGCTTCTGCAGTGGTGTAAAATGAATCATGTTGTAACCTATATAATAAGAAACCATTTATTTAACAAGAAAAACAAATTTCAGTTAACTGAAAGAAGCTTAACAAGTTGCAATTATAACATGTACTTAAAGCTAGTGTGTGGGATAACTAGTGTAAATTAATGTGAATCTTCTCCTTGACATTCTACATAACACAAACTTCAAAAACCACCCTGTCAGTTCTACAGCCTTCCAAGTCTACCTGAAATCAAAACACAAGTGGCTTCCCATATTAGGAAATCCCTGACTTCTTGCACCTCTGCAAATATTTTAATCATTTGACTGACTTAATCTGTTAATTAAATTGAATCTAGTGGAAAATATTTAGTCTACAAACTAAAGAACAAATGAGCTGTCCACTCTTCAGTGTAACTTTGGGTTTTGATCATAAGACAAAACCAGATATCCTTTAATACATGTATTGGCATTACCTGTTTCTTTTGCAACTTTAAGCCTATCTTCCCATTCATGAAATGGTCCAAGACACTTAGCGAGGAACGTCTGGAGTGTAACACAATCCAAAGGTAACACATGATTATCAGCTCCGACATGTAAAATAGGATCCACAACTATGTAACCTCCACCACTTTTTTCATTTCTAGGAAAAATTGATTTTCATTAGTAAATACCCATTGTACCAATTCAGTTTCAGAAAGCTCAATAAGCTCAGCTATTTCAAAAACACAGTAGCACAGTATAGTGGTTGGGGGTAGGTGGAGGAACAGGACTGCAGTTTACAAGAATACAGTTGGGTTAGAAAGCTTTACACTCTCTGCAATAGTAAGATACCTTTCTTATTTTCTGAGACAGGGTACAGGTTCTCCCTTTTAGGATATGGACAGAAACAACGCAAGCATGACTGTCCATCTTTCATACAAATACCTCCATTTGGAGCACCATCCTCGGGAAGAGTCCCGAGCTAAATGCCCTTTTAAGCTCGAGGGAATTTATCAACCCATCTTCCAGGCACTCAGAATACCAGACTACAATCATTACAGATATTGGCATTCTCGTTTGCACTTCCCCTGTTGAAACAAAGGAGGAAGTGAAGAATGTGAAGTAAACAATGCCAGAACCTCTGTGCTAGAAATACAGAAAACAACCTTCAAAGTCAATGAAGAAAGCACAAATTAATCATTCAGATACTCAGAACACTGATGACTTCAAATCTTGTAAAAATGGCTTGCCTCGCCAACATTCACAGAAAACTGATCAGCTTTATTCTGTATATTCTCCCTAGTATCTTTACATCAGAAAGTACCAAACAACCACCACAGCTACTGTCTTTCATTAGCAGATTCAGATAGGCCCCATGGTTGCAATTTGAAAAATTAATGGAAAAAACGTTTTTATTCTTAACAGTGATTTCTTCAGGTTAAAATGTAGACCAAGGGAGCAGACAGCATTTGCTGCAGGATAGAATTTCACTTACCCAAGACTGAAATAGTACTGGTATGACCCAGAAATCTGGAGATCCAGTTTGCAGTATTTGTCAGAGTCATCTTCTTTTCCTGTAGGATTGTGCCACGATAGTGTCCTGAACTTGTGGCGATCAAATACTTCTCCAGAAGCTGGATAATTTGTGTACACAGTAACAGGCTTGCCTTGAAGAGTCGGGCCCAATCGGAACTGTAGTTCAAAACCTCAAGAAAAAAAGATAAAAGTCACTTTATCAGGAGGACTAGATATTTCTGTTCTGCAATTACAAATAATAGTTTGATATTACATTAAGAAGAAAGCGCGCCAACACATCTGCCAATAATTTCGGCAGAATGGTATATTTCTACTGCATCATCTCTCCCTACCTTCCTAACATTGTTCTTTGCAGACTTTACATATAGTCCTTTTCCTTTGCTTATATGGCACTATTCATCTCCTTTCCAATTTGTTCCTCTTTGCTATATAAAAAGTATTAAAACCAAAATACAGCAAAACAACATGATCATCAAATCACATACAATTTTATACAGATTTTGGACTACGTTACATCAAGTATCAAGGTTTATCAAGTCTATATATAAAGTTGACCCATGAAAACATCTGAAAAAATTTTGGAATGCATTTTGAAACAGAAAATATTTCAAATTCCTTCATTCTCTATTGACAGTTCACTAAGTAACACTAAACCCCTTATGCTTTTAACTGTAAAATGATATATACTTGCATGCAATCTACAATGTACAAACAAATTGTTACACTTTCAGAGAACGGCAGCCAACCAAAGGGCATTTTGTGTATGTGCCGCAGGTGAAACACACACACACAAAGCACAGTATTTAGGTTTAAGATACCCATGATAATGAG
Source organism: Falco cherrug (assembly GCF_023634085.1). Classification (NCBI taxonomy): domain Eukaryota; kingdom Metazoa; phylum Chordata; class Aves; order Falconiformes; family Falconidae; genus Falco; species Falco cherrug. Next base: position 14,272,407 of record NC_073708.1, read on the forward strand.
AACAAAATTAAGTTAAAATATTAGGACCTAAAACCATACTGTACTTTGTTCAGTTAGACATGAAAAATTCCATTTAGTCAAGAGGTTTCAGAATAGGTTTCCACTTGCAGGTATGAGGGACACCATCACATGCATGGCTAATTACAGGGTCCTTTCAAATGACTTAAACAGGTATAAGTGTTGCACAATAACTTTTACTAAATTACATGGCAGTCATTACTACAGTAGTTAACTGTAGTAAAACACCTACTAGCCCTAGCAGTCTACAAAACAGGGAGTAAAAGAAAGCTGAGTATTTGTAAAAAGCAAGTCATTAGTACACAGATAATGAATTACAAAGAATAAAACACACCCTGAACAAAGTTCCAGTATCTTAAGTAGAAAAAACCCCACTTGCTTATTACATACAATCACAGGGACTCTAATGCCAGACAGTCTGAATACATTTAAATGTATGTATCACCAAGCTCACAGTTTCACTTACTAACATAATCACCACTGCAACAAAACCAACCAGATAAAGCAGTGGGTTTAGGATCTGAATGTCTGTCAAGTAAAATGAAGATAATTTGACTGCAAATGCGAACACCACAGCAAACCCCAAGAACAACACCACCACCGTCACCACCACCACCCAAAGAAACCACCCCACCCCACTTCAAAACAGACAAGAAAAAACCCCACCACACACACATACAAAAAAAAAAAACCCACACCAAAAAAACCCCAGCACCACGCTGGAAGTTTAAATGCACTCTCCCTAGTACTCTCCTGACATTTTATTACAGGGATTACTAAAATTAGAGCACAGGGATATATGCCACTGCTATTTTATTTCCTGTAACAGTTACACTGACATCAGGAATGCAGTGCTCAAAATTAGCTATGCCCTCTCAGAGACCGCTACCAGCGGAGGCACTTTGAATGTTTGATAGCCATGCGCTTCTGTGTGACTCCTTCCAACAGAATTTACAGGACTGGAAGGACGAATTAACAACAGAGGTTTTGGTCAACTCTGCACTTCCTCACTACTAAGATTTTCTTAGATTAGACTGAAAATTTTGAAGTCAGCATAGTTGAATTCTTATTCTTGAGAACCAAGATCTTGCTCTTCTACCAAACCACTTTGATATCAGGTTCCTAGATCAGTAACAAAATAATAAACCACACAAAATTTCATAAGTAATAAATTTTTTTTGCATCATTAAAAACTGTTTCTATAGACAGTGGCTGCAGTTGTATAGTCTGAATTTGCTGACCAGCATAATAATGGGGTGTTTTTTTGTCTTGGTTGTTGTTTGGTTTTTTTTTTTTAAATAGACTTACGAACACTTTCAGAGAAACAATATCAAGTTCTCACAAGTACACAGCCACAATACTAACACAGCACTGCTATAAGAAATCCAACAGGCAAGATAAGATTTGGGAAGAGCTAGAGCCCATATTCTGAAATATTACCTCAGACTTTGCAAAATGTTAGTATTACCGATGCATTTCAAAACCGTAATATTAAAGATGGGGTGCTGCATAACACATTGCAGATAAATACTAGAGAGCTGGATTTATGAGGACTTTTTCAGGTCCCTGAAGTACATGTTATAGAAGGAGAGGCCCTGTCCTGCAGGGCCTGTCTAAAAAATGCTTTCACTTCATTCCCGTGAAGATTGACGGGTCCTAGTCAATCCGCTCTTCATTTCTGAAGAGTTTTAGGAGTCAGACCGAACCGTGACTGCAGCCCACAGAGCTCTGCAGTGGGAGCAAGCATGTAAGAAATTGTTTCGTATTAAAACAAGGGAGAAAAAAACCCATCCCAAAACACCACCAAAACACCCCCGCAGGCTGAGCTCCCCTTCCACTGCTGCCCGAAGAAGGTGACCGGCTCCCGGCCATTTCCCTCAGCCGGCCCCGAGGCTCCCTGCGGGGAGGGGGAGGCCGCAGCCCGCCGCCCCCCCTCCTACCTTGCTCCAGCCTGAAGAGGGTCTTATCCAGCTTCTCCATCTCACTGAGGTGCAGCAGCCGCGTCTCCTTACCGCTCGGCATGGCTGCGGCCGTCTGCCCGGCACTCCGCCCGCGCCAAGAGACTCACTTCGGGGAGGGAGAAGCGAGCCCTGCCGTGAGGGAACACAGACAAAAACCCACCGGTCAGCGGCGACCCCCGGGCGGGCGGCGGCCGTCTGGAAACGCCTCACGCCGCTGCTCTTGCTTACATGTTCCCCAGCCCCAGAGCAGCGAGGAGACGAGGCGCCGCAGGGCGGAGAGGAGGAGCAGGAGGGTACGAGGGAGCTGTCAGGAGACACCCAGCCCTCCCCCGGCCGGGGACCGCCGCCGGCAGCGCCCCGGAGCCGCTCCCCGTCCCACAGCGCAGCCCGGCCCGCAGCCAGCGCCGCGGAGGTGCCCCCGGCCCGAGCCGCCCCCGGGGGGCGGGGGGGAGCCTGACACCTGACACTCGCCCCGGCGTTGCCGGGAGCCGGCGCCAGGCCCCCTGTCACCGCCCTGCCGCTGCGGGAAGCGGCGGCCGCCGCAGCCGCTCCCCCCATACTCACGAGCGGGCCCGGAGAGCGACGGAGGCGCAGCTCCCCGCTGAGGGCGACGGCTGCCGAGGCCGAGCGGAGCCGGGGCGGGGGCTGGCGCAGCCCGTCCGCCCTCGCCTACTGCAGCAGCCCCGGGCCGGCCGGGCGGGCAGTCACTCACGCACTCGCCAGCAGCCGCGTCAAACTCGGCAGGACCGCTTTTTCCTCCCGTTCTCTTGCTTTTTTTGAAACAAATTTTATTGGTTCCGCCACGGCCGCGCACGGAGACGGGCGGCGCCGGCGCAGCTCCCGCGAGAGCGCAGGGCCCGGCCGGGCCAGGGAGGGCCGGGCAGGGCCAGTCATGGCATGCCCCGCCCCACCCCGCCTCGCCCCGCCCCGCCGGGCAGGGCCTGCCCCGCCCCGCCCCGCCCCGGCCAGTCCTGCCCCGCCCCGGGGAGCGCGCCCCGAGGGGAGAGGTTACCGCCGAAGCGACCCCCCTCTCAAGCGGTCACGCGGCTGCGAGAGGGCTGAGGTCTCCGTGAGTGCGGGCCCCGGCGCACCCCGGGGCTTTCAGGGAGCGCAGCCTGGCGGTACCCGGTCTCCTGTCCCTGCCCGCACAGCTATAGCCCCCGCAAGTGCCTCTCACACGGCTTGTGCGTGCGGGCACGAGAGGACTCCCACCGAGAGGGCTCAGATACCTGACACTAAAGCTCCGTGTGACTTAACAGGCATTTCGCTGAGGAAAACGTGACTTTTAAAGGCTGCCAAAAGCAGCCCGGGGCCCCCCTGCGGGCCCGGCCGCGATGGACACGCCGCCGCGCGGGCTCCCCTCAGCGTTCCCGCCGCGGCGCGCGGCAGCCGCCAGCCGCCTCCTTCCCGATAGGCGCCGCTGCACAAAAACATGATGTCAGCGGGGGTTTCGGCGCTATATATAGCCTGTGGGCAAGACCACAAACTCCGGGGATCTGTCTTTGACCAAGAGGTAAGGTGGTTTAAAAAAAACAACTAAACAAGCCAACAAAACCAAACGACCCTTGCTTTGAAGCATAGTGTCACCCGAACTGCTGCCACCACAGCCCTCACCGTTGCTTTATATTGCAGAATATTGGGACAATTGCTCCAGGCTGCTCACCACCGAAGTCATTAACTGCACCCCACTGTAAAGGTCAGCCTTGCAGCTCCGGAAGGTCAGTCTATTTTTATTGCCGATAACTATGTTAAAAACAACCAAACAAACAAGTGCTTCTCAATTTACAGTCACTGTTACACTATTCATTTTTTAAAATTATTTTTAAAGGTGGTATATTTTGTGGAATTGGGAGGAGTCTGCAAAACAATTTAGACTTAACCGTTTACTGCCAGTCATCCCATGCCTGCCTTTCTAACTGTGTCTTGCTGTGATGTGTTCATCCAACTACGATGCGTTTAGGGGCAGCCCAAAGGTCTTGATATTCATAGAAACACTTCCACCCATTTCAAACTGAGTTATCTTGTGGTAGCTAATCTTTTTCTTTCTCCCTTCATGTGCTCCTCGCTCTGAACGTTCTAAGAAATGTTTGTTCCTCATTACAGTTCACATTTTTTAGTATTGTTGAGAAAGGTTTTCATGTTGGTGTAAGTGAATATGTTGAACTTCTGTGCTCCCTGACAATATTAGGGTTCCTGGACAGACTGACAGAAAATTCCTAGTAAAAGCCCCCCTGTGCGTTTGTTCAGTTCCTTTAACACTCATCTCAGTGAGACTCATTCAGATATGATGCAAACATGATACTATCAATCTGGATTATTTTACATGGATGTTTCCTGGGGGCCCAACAGGATTCTCCCATCTTCCTTGTCTTTCCTAGCCCACTTATTCCTTAGCTTGGCTTACGTACTTTGTATACAGGGCAGACTTGCACCTAGCAGAAGCCTGGCTTTCCTGGTATGCTGGCTGTTTTCTTTGAATTGGATGGGGCCTGGTAAAGAAGATACAACATAAGAATGTGAAATACAAAAAGGTCCAAAAGGTATGGACGTGGTAGAAATAAAACCAACAGACATGTAATTGAAAGAGGTCCAGACCATCTCTTTGCTATGGTCCTCAGCCGGTTTCAGTATTCTGAAGTGACTGCAGTTGGTCTGCCACAGAGCCTTGCACAGGTGCTTCTTCTTCCAGGCTTGCTATTGTTCTGTCACCTACTGCAAATGGGGTGCTGCTTATGCAGTGAACGGCTCTGGGAGAAGAAGAGCAAATAACACTTATGTAGCCAAGTCCTCTGCATAAATAGTTACCCTAAAGTGCATGCTGAGTACCTGGTGAAAAGCAAGAAAACCCCGAAAGGGTATTACTGAAGGCAATTTCACCACTGCTCCTAAGTTTCGAAATGTGGCCCGTTTGTATTCCCAACTTAATAAGGAAACTCACCCAGCTCTAATTACTAGCTTTACATTGCTGCATTTCCACTATACTATGCATTTAGATGTGTTTTGAAATGTATCCAAGTTTATGAAAAAGGAGTTTTAAATTTCTCAAGACAAAAATCATTTGGAAACCAAACCAGCATACAGCCTCCTGACTCTGAATCCCGAAGCAGTTATTTTGACCAGCATTTGTGACTGTAGTTAAAACAGATGTCAACAGTCTAAATGAAGGGCTTGATCCACTGCACAGTAAAAAAGTTCCCTAAGTACTATTAAATCAATAATTAGAACAATATCATTGCATTGGCCTTCAATTCAATATGAAAAAAATTACTGTTACAAAGCTACTGACGAATACAGCAGTTCCCTTGATAAAGTTTAATCAGGAAGGCAGAGCAAACTGCTGTAATCCTTTCTCCATCATCATCACCTCTTATGCTGCCACATCCCTTGCAGACTTTGGGCCTGTGTTAATTTAGCAGAAGTAAATTGAGCAGGCTCTCTGTATATGGGAACCACACCAGCAAAACATCAGTGCACAAGTGCATAGACAGGCAATTAAAAAAATTTAAAAAAATTCCACATAAGGTAACCTAAGCTGAAATTCATTATCTTTGAAATTAAAGTATCTGCTCTGAACAGTCCTTTTACGCACACCTTCCTCTTACTCTCTCCCTTCTTGCTTTCTGTTTTGCAACAGTATTACAGAATGCTTATCCTAGTAGTGGCCTCAATAAACTTTGGGGAGCCCGTTCACTAGGTGTCAGATCACACTCATGTCATATTGCTTATGCCTGTTTTAAAGGTTATGACTGTGAAGTGTGGGAACTTGCAGTACTTACGTGACTACTTTTTTTCTATTTTTTTTTTAATAACAGAACAACAGCTCCCAATAGCAACAGAAAAAGCCAACTAGCACAGACAGAACTTAACTGAGTATCTAGCTAAAATTAAAAGCACATTCCTTTGGCCTGTATGTAGATTGAGACTTCATAAAATTTAAAGCAATAGCACAGTTATTCTCAATGGCCCACACTCATGACCTGTAAATTCATGAATTGTTGAATCTTCTGTCTAGCTGTTGTCTTTTTATGGGGAGATCTCATCCAGAAATGCAAACCTGATTTTGAAAGAAAGCACCTTTTCGTTAAAACTGTATCTCTGCAACCTGATCAGACTGCAGCCTTTTCTGTAAGTTAGATCTTTGCTATGCAGTGGCTGAAAACAAGCGATATCCTTAGACACGTTATGTGCCCAGCAGGAATTTTCATATGGCCTTGGACATTAGAATCTAGTATTGAGACAAAATATCAGTCAGAACATTGAAGTAATCACCTGTAGCCTATTTTTTTACAATCCCTTCTAAACAGCTAAACAGATTGCAGTAGCCAGATAGGCAGTGAGTAAATAGTAGGCTGGAATAAAAATGTCTAAGCAAGAAATCCAGTAAGATGGAGAGGCTAGGACACTAGCCTATGCGGTGTCCTTACTGAACTTGTAGATGCCCTTTCCTCTAGTTACTTGGCAGTGTTGCTTTGACCTTTCAAAGATGAACCTGATGTCATTGTGAATTTTTGGATTGCAGGAACATTTTTTGTTTGTTTTTAATCCCAGCTCAGCCATTCTTTTACTGTGTGGCCTCAAACAATCAATGCTCTCTGCTTTAACTTCTGTGTAAAGTTAGGGTGCTATTAATTTTTAATAGAAAATTGTAAAATTCAATGCATTTATCTTTAAAGAGGTCCAAATAAAATTTTGTTGTAGTTAAATATAGCTTTTCACAGACTTGCTTAAGATGCATTTGACTGTGCTTTAGATAACAGCATCACATTAATTTGATATTAATAATCTTATGCAAATGTGGTGACTTGACAAATAAAATTTTAAACTTAAGTGTCTGAATGGTATTCTTGTACATTTTAACTTGTTTAAGTGCAAAATAAATTCACTTGTACTGGGCCAGTTTTTGTTTCCCAAGAGAACATATTACATCAGTTTGCTGAATCACTACCAGCACTTTTATTTTCCTGTAAATTGTTCCATATAACACTAGTGAGATATACTAAGATTTAAGACTTCAGATCATCTGTTCCTAAAGGAACTGTAGTAATGTTTTATTAAGCAGATCTGCTCTTTCGTTTTATATTTCCTCCTCAAAAATAAATATTTTTAAAGTGTCTTTTATACACTCTATTTTCTTTATGATGCTCCTTCCTATTGTATCAAACTATAGTGAGAATACCATGGATATTTTCCTGGTCCATTAAAATAATAATCCTTAAATCTTATCTAGCCAGCTTTTTATGCTTTAATGATAAATAATTGATTGCACTTGTGTCTGTTGTATAAAACTGGCATCTGATTTCTCAGCGAAGAAATAACTACATACTAGTCTCACATAACATGAGGTTATTGAAAGCTAATGCTGAGGTCTGTGGGCCTGCTTTGTAATCTTTCAGCACAGAGAGAATTCAAGCCTTAGCAATTTAAACAGTCTACCATGCTGTGATACGTTGCAGAAGGAAAATATTTTACCAAATGTATGACTACAGCAAGCATTTGTTTTAAAATATAATTTTCATGTCTTCCTAATCTTCATGCTTTGCAACAAATTCCTGATTTCTCATTGCCAAATCCCTTTCAGTCTCGGGCCTCTTTTCAGTCATTTTTTGCATGCTACCACTAAGTTAAATATGAGCAGGAAGAGTAGGGAAGGTGGTGCAAAAGTGGTTCACACCAGAATGCTACAAAGCTAAAATTCAGACTAACAAATCTTCTTTTGCTATATAGCAATCAGTGCACCTAATTCAGCATTTACAGTTGACCCATCACCAAATGCTGCTACCAGAAATTCAAAGTCCTTACTAAATGTTGGTCTTATTGATGTTGTCAGATCTTTTGGTTAGCCATGAATTCCAGTTTAGGATCGCTCATCAGAAGTAGCTTGCCCATAACTGGGCAGTGGCTCCTACATGAACTGACAGGAGCTAGGAATTACTGCTCTATGTTGGGACAAACTGCTGCTGCTGTTGCCCAGCTTTTTAGAGTGTCTTACCTCTGTGCAAACCACTGGTTCTCCATTCCAACTGGATTCTTGTTGGTGAAGGAATCGCTGTCTCATACAGTAGTGCAGTATTGATATTTTGCCTCAGAGTATGTCAGTGATGTGTTTGTTGGGTCACTGCAAGTGCTGTGCAGCAGGTTCCTCCAAAGTCCTCAAACTATGGCCCATGGGCCGGATACACCCCCAGGGTCCTCAATCTGGCCCCTGGTATTTACAGAGCTCCCCCCCCCCCCCCCTCCCCCGGGGGCTGGGGGAGGAAACCACGCAGCTGCAGATGACTGCCTGCCACTTCATCCGCGCGCCAGGCCCCTGTTCAAAAAGTTTGAGGACCCCTGCTCCAAAGTCTGGAACTTCATTGGAGGTACCAGCTTGCACAGAGACTATGTGCTCCTGGCTGTGCAGGGGGCAGCTTTCCACAGCATCTCTGGACCGCATCACTTTACACCTCACTTGATATTCCCCTGTGCTCATCAGATGAAGATTGCTGCTTACAGGACTTGAAAGCTGGTATGAAACAATCTTCTGTCTCTTACTCTTCTCACAACTTTCCTGTGTTGGATATGCTTTTTACCAGTCTGACCAGTTTATTAGCTTTTAAAAGTCTCTGCATGCATTTAGGTGAGACTTGCTAAAGAACTAAAATCCCTGTAAGCATTCCTATGGACCATACTCAAATCACCACATGGTTCCCCCACAGAGGTACTGGGCATGTACTGACTAGCATGTTGTTACATCTAACAGCGTTGTGCATCCTGCATCACCCTTACAGAATGATTGCAACCACAAAACCTACAGACATAGCAGGTCTGAACAAAGAATGCATTTATAAGCCATGAAGGAGACAAACTGAGAGCTGCTGAGAAGGTGAAAAACTGGAAGGGGATTGTCTGTGAAAGGACCTCTTGAGGTGAGATCAAAAAGAGTGGTAAAATTAGATCCTAGTCTGAATGAAAGAAAAGAGGGAAAAAAGGCTGTAGGGCAGAGTGAAATTGAGATTGGCTGGCAAAGAAAACTGATTGGTATGTGGAAGAGCATTGTACTAGATTTCAATTGATCTTGTAGTTTCGCATTACAGATTGTGTTGTCAGGTCTAAAGAGGCTTAAACTGAAGCACTTACAGATCAATGCTTTTGCCAGCAAGCTCTTTGCTCCCTGTAAAACAGAATAATAGGATCTCATCACACCTTGCTGATATAATAAAATTAATAATTTTAAAAAGCAGTGCAAAAATGGTGAAACATAGAAAACTCAGTAAGTCAATAATTCAGTAGTTTCATCAGATAAAACTTAAGTAGTGTGCATCAGATAAAGTGATGGCCCACATCCCTTGAAGCGGGTAAAATGATTTTACTGCAGCCCTTTATCCATTGATTTAATTGTGCTGTGTGCTGAATTAAGCGGAAACTCTTTCAGAGAAGTGGTAAGTTATGATTGCATCATAGCAACTATACAGACCTGGCTCAAACTGCTATCAGGGAAGCAAACTTAATTCTTTCATTTCAGATAAGCAAGGAACTATTTTTTCGAAAAAATCCTCTTCAAATCGAAGTCGATGCACGTTTTGGTAGAAAGTTATTGTGTCCGTGCTTCAGCTGTTGATGTGTCAGAATAGAGATATAAAAGGAAAGTAGGTTTCCGTGTGGTCCAGAATGGAAAACCTTATTTTACTTAGCAGCTAATGCCCCCAGGTGGCTAGTTAGTGTATTTGACTGAAAGCCATAAAATGCGCTTTTGTTTTACCTCTAGGGAAATACCTGTTTTCGTGTAAACACATTTCCAAGCGTGAATTTTTATGTGTGACTTAAAAAAAATATAAAAAACTAGTATAAGTAGAAAGGGCTGATTCGTAGAGAGGAATAAAGACCGAAGAGAAGCATACCTAAAAAGAATATTTCTGGAGGTCAGTGGAATACATTTATCTAATTTGTAGGTTAACAGTAAGTCAATTGTTAAAATAGATAAGTATGAAACAGTGCCAAAGCTCAAGGAAAAAGAATGAATTAATTATGGAGGAAAAATAGTTATCCTACATTGTGACTTTTATCATGATTTATCTACTTTTGGATGGTAAGGAGTGTTTCAGTGACTCCACACTCCTGGGGGGGAAAAAAGCATATGCAAATTGTTTTGATAGGAAAAATTTTTACAATCTGATAGGCGTGCAGCCTTTTTGCACATCATTTGAACTCAAGCAGTGTTTTACAGTGATGATCTTGCCAGTAGCACAGAGAAACCATTTGCCTAGTGCACACATATGAAACTTGAGCAGGGAGTGACCTTCTAAAATACCACAGTTTTGCTGTATAGTTAGATTAATACCTAAGAAAACTGATTAGAAGGAGCCATGTAATAACACAGGTTCTCTTCAGACCTAGCTTCAATGGCTTATTGTTTTCAATATTACTTTGGGCTTAAAAAATGACACAGCTATCAGTATATGCCTTAGACTGCACAATATTTAATTTTCAAAATTATATGTATTTCACTTGTTTCCTCTGTTCTTAAGCAACAGAAATTCCCCTTTATATTCTCACCATGAAGTCTCCTTTATGAAATTGCTGTTGCTTTCAGAATTACAAGCTTTCAGTTACTTCCTTGAGGTCCTGTAACAAACTATGCCAAAAAAAAGTCATCAGCTTCTTTTCATATTAGATGTTATGTTGTTCATTTGCCACTTAAAGTCATTGTCTTTGACACAGTTCAGTAGTAGATTACACGCCTTTATCTCTTCAGGCTTGCAGGAAGATTAAAACACCAGCCTGCAGCCCTCTATGTCCCTAACTGATCATATGGTTAAGCTAAAAACTTGTGCATTGCAGTAAATACAGAATTATTATGAACACACTAATAGTACTATAATTGGAGTACACTTTACAAAGAAGATGCATCTGCAGACTTTTTATAGTTCATATATCCTAATGCATTTTTTACATATTTGATATAAACACTTAACAAATTAGCATACAGTACTCTCACATAGAAGTATTTTCATTAAGGCTGTGGAACTGTTGATTATGATTTTGTCTTTCAAGGAGACTAGTATGTTTGAAAAGAGTCCTTCCAGACATGACTGTCTATGCTGAAAGAGTACTTGCACTCAAAGAGTTTTTTCCTGGTTTTCTTGGTGTTTTCCTCGTTTTCTTGCTTTGTAGCTCTCTGGCAATAACTAACACTGTCTGAAATATGAGAAGCTATAAAATGAGAAGTAAAATAGTATTCCCTCCCTTACCCACTTTGCCGTTCACAGATAAGTGATTTTTTTTTTTTCTTAAACTCCAATTACAGTTTCCAACAGAATTGTAGCTTGCATTTTCATCCCTCCTTGTGGGTTTTAATGAGGAAATTACTTCCATATATTATATTTATAACAATGCTTCAGAAGTATACACCCCATTCTGTCAATAAGCCAAGACCCTAAAATAAGATCTTAAAAATACTTAGATGTTAATTCCACTATAATCTTTATAAGTTATGAACCTAAATATTGTCAAGTATATTGGTTGCCGTAGTCACCAGAGTTTTCATACTGTGAATGTATTTGTTAGTATTTGTCATACTAATAATGTATCTTCAAGGAAGGCTGGTTTTAATCAGCATAAATTAATTAGAAATACACAAGCACTTAATGAAGTATGTACGTACTTGGGCTTACATTTTTAATAAACTCTTTAATATTTTGGGGGCTCCATGAATGGCTATTGTAAACTGAAAATATTTTCCCCCCAGCTAGGGGGAAATATCCATATTTAATTTTACACTATTGATTACATGTTATGTTTCTTCAGTGGCTGTGTACTTAGTGAGATCTCTGCTTCCCCATGACTTCCATGAGCAAGATAATACAAGCGTAACAGTGAAATAATTTGTCTTATTAGGCAAAATAGTTCATTATTGTTTTTCTCATTAAACATATCTTATGATATGCTATTACAGAGTACCTCTAAGGTTAATGCTGCTTTTATAGAAGCTGAGAAAAAAGTAGGGCACTAACAGAGCACTTACAAATGTGCTGTATTTTAGTAGACAATACTTTTTAAAGAAAATACGGTTAAACTTAATGGCTCGGACCTACTAATAAGCAACAAAAATACCAGACCCCTCCGGTCAAGGTGTTTGCCAATGCAAACACAGTATTTCTGTTCTGTGGGAGGGCAAAATTCCTGTTAGATTTTTATTAACTAATTGTCTTTTTGTGCTGCTTTGATTTGTGAGCAATTAAACTAAAGAAAAACAGAATTCGGCGAAGCCTGTGTAAGTCAGTGCAGTTTCTGCCAGCAAAAGCCCGGTTATAGCCAGTACTTATTTGTTTTCTTGATAAGAAAAGCCTGATTTTGCAAACCTGTGTACGTGAACACCTGCAAGCACGCCAGGAGCGCCGCAGGTGAGCTCCGCACGCTTTCGCAAGGACAGCCTCCCGGTGAATCCCGCGGGCCAAGGCTCTCCTTACCGAGCCGAGGCGTTCCTCAGCACCGCCGGCGTCTGCTGTCGGCAAAGAAATGACTCGCCCTTAACACATCTCACGGCACCCCAGCCCTTCGGGGGTGCCCGCTGGGCCCGGCTCACGCGAGAGCACGGAGCGCTGGCCGCGGGCGCTGCGGTGCGGCCCGGTGCGGTGCAACCCGTCCCGTCGGCGGGCCCCGCTCCCGGGGGCGGCCTCTGCCCGCCCCGGCCCGGCCCTGCGCCTCCTCGGGCGGCGGGAGGCGGTGCCGGGGCCGCCCCGCAGCCGGAGCGGCGACCGCTGCCGCGGAGGGAGGCCCGAGCGCAGGAAGGGGTGGGCTGGGCCCCGCCGCCCTGTTTGCGGGAGCGGGGCCGGAGGGCAGGGTGCAGGGCTGCCTTAGCTGAGAAGGTGCAGTAGCTCCAGGGCGCTTGGGTTGAACTGATGATAGTGAGTGCTCCAAGCGTGGGTACTGCAAGCTTTTTGAAAACTGTACATGCTTAATAGAATATGTACAGTAGCTCTGAAGCAAATTAAAGTCTAGTGAAGCTTTTAAAGCACCATGTAGCTGCTGCCTGTCATGCAAGCATTTCTGAATTGCTTTAGAGAAAACTCTTAAGCTGGCTTGCTTTGATGAGTAAAGGTAAGCTATGGCTTATTTTATCTGGGAGCCACACCAACCATGTTCCTCTTGCATCTTGTTTGCGTCTTAATGTTAGATGAATATTACTTATTTCATTTCTTTGTTAATGTGTGTAGGAGATGGCTGTATGGGAACTATTACAGTAAATGTGCTGATCCTGTGGTGGGATTTGCTTGCTGGGGTGACAAACTATTCACATTTAGGTCAACCTGCAACTTTGGGTTCTTTGTATAGATAAACTTTGCAAGGCTGGGGCCTTAAAGATTATCTGCAGAACAGCTGCCCAACACAAAGGTAAATAAACAAAGAACTGAACAGGGCAAAATCCTTGCCTCTTGTTCATTCTTAGTGGGATATATGGAAAAAAGACAAACTTATTGCATTCCTTTGTAAGATTGCTTATCCCGCTTTTTAAATAGTGTCTCTTTGATAGGAAGTAAGTACATAACAAGCTTTAAAACCATGCTGCAAATTTATACCAACTTGTGCTTTGAGAAAGAAGGTATCAAAGGTTGTGGCTTGTTTGTTGTTAGTTTTTTCCTCCTAACTGCATCAGAAGATAATTAAAATTATTACTTAATATGAGACTTTCAGAGATCTGTGGAAATACACACCTGACAAAGTAAAGGAAGCTGCAGGGTTGTTTCATTGCAACTTCACACATTTTGGTCTTACAGGTTTAGCTTGGGAAGCAGTGTGGAATGTGTGCCTGAAGTGAAGAATGGTCTTATAAATGTTTCTTTTTTGTGTGTGTTTACTGTTTCTTCTTTCAGACAAACTTCCTCTGATGAAGGTCGATACTGTTGGATGCAAGCCAAATAGAGGAAGTTACATGTAATAGAAGCTGTCTTACTATAAGTAGAAAGCCAATGGCAATTTTACAGACTTGATCACTAACAGGACTGGCTGTAAGGTAAGTACCTACGCTTAAACTGTTATAAAAATTCATTTTGAAATATACAAGCCTTGAAGTTCTCTTTGAACCTTTCCTGAGTAGAAAGGCCACAAGGCTGAGGTGTGTATGTTTTGTCTTGTGGGTATGGGTGTGTGTGTATGTGTGTTTGTATTTTAAAAGTAATGAGTTACTGTGAATGTGAACACTGCTTGTTTTCTGCCCTTGCTCAATCCAGCTGTTGTGAATGATCAGGAGAAGTTAACCCAAGCTCTTTTCTTGAACTCAGAGGGAAGGTGACTCTTGGACAGCAAGGCTGCCCGCTTTTGCTTTGTAAGAGTATATTTCTAAAAGGGCATGGCTCAAACACCTTCTGTTAATACACCTTATTAGACACCTCAGCGTTAATACACCTTAGACAGCTGTTTCCTTTTCTGTTTGCCATCCTGTCTGATGATGCTCAAGAGAAAAAGTTCTGGCTATGCTAGTTTTTGTATCTTTGAGTTGGCAATATATTTGCCTTGTGTCTCCTCTGCTCTTCCTCTCTGAAACTAGTTTTAGATGTTGTGTTCTGCAGCTAATGAAGTTCTGTTAAACAGCTGAAAGAAAATTTCTGTGAAGAGATCCTGAGGTTTTGTGTGAACATTGTGCTCTTAAGGAATTAGGCTACCAGGGCTCTTTCAGCTGTTAATACCTACAGGGACTGCGGGAGTTTTTTCAACACAAGCAGGAGTAATTTATTGCTCTTCATTTATCCAAATCCAGTTACTGTAAGACTGCAAGATGTAACCAGGAGAACAATTTTCCATGTATACTAAATATTTCGAAAAGATTCTCACAAAATTTTGGTATGATTGCTTCAGGCTTTAAAAGCTTCTGTTCCTGAAATTGTAGCACTTCTCTTTGTTTTGTTTTGTTTTCCAACCATTTCTTATTTTTCCTTTCTCCCTCCTGAGGAGGAGGAGATCACTCCTGGATGAATGGGATGATAAATTCTAAACGTTCAGACAAATGTAGCTGTATTACATTGCTACCAGCTTCTGTGAAGTTTCAACGTTTATGAGCAAACCTGTATTTCTCTTTGCAATTTGCCTTGCCAGGCAGAATCTCTTGAGGTTAAGCCACAGATAATTACCTTGGCCTTTGACCATTAATGTTTGAATTATCACAGAGGTGTTCTTGTCTTGTCATAGTCCATCATAAGTATGAAGAATGCTAGCTACTTTATCTCCATTCATACTAATGGAAATGGTTGTTTCTAGTTCACTTTTCAGGAATACCTGAACTTTTTTTTTTGGTTGCTCTTATTTAAGTAACTGTTCTGTATCCTACTACTGTTGGAATAATTGGCCATGAGTGGAGTACCTTTGGGACACCTGTTATGATTTTTCTACGTGACCTTCCTTCAGTTTTCTGGTGGGTTGTATGCAATGTAAGTTCCTAAAAAAGGGTGCTCTAACAAAAAGCTCTGTTTCTGTCTTGAGTTCTCACCTGCCCAGCAAACATATAAAATAACTTGGTAGTATAATTCAATAAATGCTTGACTAAAGTTTCAGATTATAAGTCAGCTGTTAGTATTGAGCAATCTCTGTA
This sequence comes from Falco cherrug, assembly GCF_023634085.1. Lineage (NCBI taxonomy): Eukaryota > Metazoa > Chordata > Aves > Falconiformes > Falconidae > Falco > Falco cherrug. Next base: position 14,287,947 of record NC_073708.1, read on the forward strand.
TTAAATTGAATTTTACTGTTATAATCAACTTCTGTATGAAGTAAATATTGACATTCTGATTACTCAGCTTCCTTGGGAAAGCTTCACTTCTTTCTAAAGTGTTTTGCCCAACTAAGACAAGCGTGATGAGATGATGACTGCTGCTAGTTTTTTTTTTTTATTATTATTTTTTGCTTTCTGTTAATTAGAAGGCTGTATTAGAAATGGCTTCAAGTACACAATTATCTTCCTCCCTCTCTCTGCCCCAAGAGCGACATGATATTTGAAACACAACTAGAATTACAGGTAGTGAAGAAGTTTCTTTGAACAAGCTTGTTCTGAAGCTTTCTTTCATGCCAGGGCCTTTGAGTTATGTATTATAATGAAGATTTAAGTAGGAAGGGGAAGGGAGAGACTAACAAATTTGCAGTCATGCTTCAAACTAATGAGTATTAAAATATTTTTTTTCCATCCTAAGGAAAGATATGAAACACTGGTTTGAATAACTGTCTTATATTGTAATGGTGTGATATGCGCTAGTATGTATATCTGTAGAGAAAGGCCTTCTGGATCTTATGCTGTCTTTGGTAGTATATAATGTATTGAAAAGTGTGTGTAGTACAAGATGAAGTAGAATCAACAATCAATGTTATGTGTTCGTTCTGGCTATGAAGCTAGTATGCTCTGTAGCACATCCTTGCAACCTTGACTGGTGCATTTACTGATGCATGCTATCACATGCAGACAGGATAGAGGAAGATTATATGTACTCTCAGGCCCATGGTTAACTCAAGCATTTCAGTGTAATGCATTTATCTTGGAAAACAAGTGACTGGGTAGTGCAGGAATCCTTAAACTCAACTCCCTTCTTGTTGTTCTTCCAGGCTGTTCAAATGATAGTAAGTTAACAAAAACACTGGAGAGCTGCCTGTTGAAAAATGCTGCAGGAATTATCTTTTATGTTTTTTTAACATCATTATGCCTCAGTCTTGAAGTCAATTATTTCTGTTCCTCTTTATTACAGGGAATTTGACTGCTAATCTGTAGGCTGTCACCAATGATTTGTATTTCAGAGGGTTATAAATGAGGCACTATGGCCAAAGCCTCTTAATACAGTTTTCAAGCAAAATCTTATCAAGGAGGAAGGACCGGAGGGTATAGGTAATAGCAGGCAGTTCTGCAGCTTACACACCTCAAGACTTGAGTTAACATGGATTCTAATTTTGGATCTAGCTTTAGAGAGAATACTTGGTGATTTAAGGTTTTTGACACAGTTTATGTTCTTATCTAGAAAATATGATTTTGTGGAGATGTGCTGATTCATCTTTATTGGCACGCAGATTAACAGTGGGGTTTTTAATTTGGCTGCATTTCTGGGACGAGTAGAATAGTAGAGTAACAGTTCTATAAGATATGATAGCTTTGAGTCTCTCGGGTCCTTCTTAATAACAGGCAGAAAACTGTTTTTGTTTTTACTTTATTCTTTAAAAGGCATTTATTCTTTTGTGGTAAGGTTAAGCACGATTCACGTATGACACTTCAACTTTCCTGAACCTAACCTCTCTGTAATAAATCTTTTCTATGCCATTAATCCTAACACTTTTTGTTTGGGGTTGTACTTCTGTATGTAGTTGTGAGATTTAGTTGTCGTCTTCTGTTTTTCCTGCTAAGGGGGATATCTGAAAAAAGTCACATATTCTGCAGTTTGTTCACTTATTACAAACCTGATTCCTTTACCTCTGTGTACAGTTAGTTAAAATTTTAAAGCTAGTTACTCCAATTTAAAATAACTGTTCTGCATTGTGGTATATATGATGTGCTAAATATCTAACAATGCAGTCATTCCTGTCAAGATCACTTGGAGGGAAATAACACTATTGTGGCTGTAGAACTCAAATCAGAAGAGAGGAAACCATGTAATCTTACAGAAGAAAAGGTGACTTTTACATAGGAGTGACATGTTGCTTACCAGTGGCTGCCCTTACTTGGTTGGTTGGCTTTGGTTTTGGTGGTGGTTTTTTTTGGCAAAGCAGATGATTTATTGTGCAAATACTTGGCTGAGGATGAATATAATTATTTATTGATCTTCAGCCTGAGTATAAAGATACTGTTTATTTTCTCTTCTCAGAGTTGCTTATTGCTGGTTCATTAGTTTAACTAGGTATATTCCTTAGTTTTTTTTTTTAATATTGTTCATTTTTGAACTACTAGTGATATGTGCTCAGCTTTCCTTCTCACTTTTTCCTTCTCTTGGCCAGACTGTCATATTCATGAGGGCATGACGTACTGTTTTGTGCTCTTATAACAGGTACTTTTTTTAGAGCTAAAGGAAAAATCTTCACCTGCATATATGAGGAAGTTCTGGCTGTTTCTTGGATTTCCCCTCTTCCATCCTGCATATTCAGGTTTTGTGCCCTTGTCTTTCTTGCACATTATGATTAGTATGAGGCTTGTTTTGAACAGGTCTTGGCTGAAAGGCAAAGGTATATGTGCATTTGTAAGAGGAGGTAGGGAGGCACAGTAAGATCCTAGCTGTAGTAGGGGCAGCAGATGAACGATTGAAGAACATCTGGTTTTGGCTATTCCAGCCTACTATTTTAAATATGAAATTCTGCTGTCTAATAAAAAGAGAGTTACTATGGTATTTGAGTTACAGTCCAGAGTTCTTTAATCTGTAATTAAGGAATACTTTCTTAGAGCTTGACTTCTCTATACTATTTACCTGTTTTGTCTGCAGTAATGCTTTAGAGGAGATGTTTCCTAAAAATACAAAATGAAGCTTCAACCGCAGAATGACTGGTGTTAGAAGAATGCTTCCCATGTTCCCTCTGCCTCTTTTGCTGTGGAAGTGGAGAACGTAGAGTACCACAATGTATTTCCAGATTAGAGGAGGAAAGAGACTTCTCAAGGCAATTGAATAAGTGTTGTTTGATTAAGAAGGCAAAATTTTAATATGGAAATTGTTATTCTTTATAGGATCTAGCCCTTACTGTTGAACATGCATAGAGAAGATTGCTCTTCTACAGTTAACTGTTTAAAAAATAAAAAATGTTTTTAAAAATTGCTCTTCAGTACAGTACTACTTTCAGATTTTGGCCTTTTCCAGTAGTTTCATCTCTGCTTCTTCTTCTTTGTCTGCCAGCTTTTGAGTTGGCTGAGTCTGCCAAAGAATATTTCTTGTTTCATTTTAAATCCCTACCACATCCTCTGTTACTTATACTAGAATACTACTTTTTTTTTTTCTTGTCTCTGTGGTATGCAGCCTTATCTCTTCTGCCAGCAACTTGTTTTGAGGATTTCACTGGTGTATGTGTAAAACTGCTTTAATGCCACCATTGCAATGAACCTTAGGCTTCTTTACCTTACGAATAAAATCATATTGATGTAGATTTGTGACAGTTTGGAGAAGTATTTGAACTAGAAGGAAGAACTTACTTTAACAAGAAGTTAAAGATGATATCACAATTTTATCTTGATTAATTGGGAGGAGGAGCTGAGTGTTGGGTGGTTTTTTTTCTTTTTTTTTCTAGTTCCTGAAATGTAACTGTTCCACCCCCTCTCCCCTCTGAATTTTTCTTCTATTTACTGTTGTAAAGTTGTTGAGGAGCTATTATGTTGAGGTATAAATGTAGCATTGCCCTGGCTATTGTGGATTTTTAGCACTGAAGGTACAAGGACTTTGGAAAAGTTAATACCGATGACTCTTAGAGAGCATGTAAAACTAATGGCACGCCTTGTCTTCATTTGACTTTTTTTGGGTATCAAAGTTCAGTCTGAAATGGCTCTGTACCTTTTTTATCCTCGTGTCCATGCATGCTGTCAGGGAACTTCATAACCTCATGCTTCTTATCACTTGGTGCAAAATGGGCATGGCTTCTCCAGAAAGCAGACCTATTTGCCTGGTGTATGTTCCACAAGAGCTGATAACCCCCTTCTTGTGCCTAACGATTTAAAGAAAGTTTATCTCTGTTCTCCTGGCCTTTTAGACGTGCAAATGCTTTTTCTTGTTGGTTAAGGTGTTCTGTGTAAACAACAATAAAACTGTAAACCCTGTGTGCTGCTGAGTAACAAAACAATTACCACAGCTCTTTTGAAAAAAGTATTGTAGCAAAGCAAAACGTTATATAATGAATGCTGGGATTAGGGGTTCATGTAACTGGTTTAGGCTCTTTGTCTCCCACATGTTTTTTGTGCATACTGTTCCCTTAATGAGAGTGTGACAAGCAATGATATTGTTTGACTAATTGTCTGGAGGCCTAATATCCAAAAGAAAGAGTTCAAAGGAAAAGTCTTGTGCTTATCTGCAGCAAACATGCATGTTACTTTGTCTAAATCTTTATACCAAATTCACACTGTTTTTGCATGTATAAAATCTTTCTCATATTTGACATCTTTAGTTTCCCTGCAGAAAGAAGAACTTGTTACCTGGGAATTATTTGTCATATGTGAAGAAATAGACACGAGTTGTGGAAACAAAAGGCAATCTGTAATGATGCACAATTTGGAGCTATGATTAATAAAAGAGTGGGCTTGATACTAGCAGTTTAGTTCCTCAGTACTGTGGATGTTTATACATCAATGAAACATTTAAGATCCATCTCTCCTGTGCAGATGTTTGAGGGACTTGGACTTTCTGAGAGAGAGAATGGGAGAGGCGTAAGCAAAAGAAATTTAAAAAGTTGTGTCAAAACGCACTGAGAGAAATCATCCAGTGGATGGAGGGAACCATCTATTACCTGTACTCTCTTGTTGGCCTGAGATATGGTATCTGTGAACATTCTTGCAAAGTCTGGCAGTTATCAGAAGTGCACATTACTTTTAGCTTCTGCAGCTGGGAGTGGTGTCTTCTCATGCATACTTTTGTTTTAAACATGTTTTTAAAGTTTAGTATTCAACTGACTCTTCTAAAGATGAGTGGTGACCTGTAAAATTGCCTGTGACTCATACTTTATATAGATGGAGCTGCCTGGCCTTGCTTTTGCTGTTTGGATGTTTATTTGCTTCTATGCATCCATGGATAGCTATCCAAGTGGAAAAGTAAGAGAAGCCTGCACTAGCATGATACCTTGTCATGGTAGCTCTCCAAGGCTGTCACCTGAGCATACCATTGCAGTGAATGGGACTGAATTTAAACCAGGGGACAACATAGAAGGTATGTAGCTGAGGAGCTTAATTTACTGTTTCTTTGTGTTGTTCTATCTATCTTCGTAGTTCTATCTAACTAGATCTATCTAAGCAGTTGAATCTTGTTCAGGTTGATCCATTTAGCAGTCATTCAGTACTTGTAAAATGAGCTTCTGGTGGTCACTGTTGAAATATTCCATTCTTCCTCTGGAGAATATTTCAACTTATTTTTGTCTTTGTTCTTGCTTCAGTTCTTCTGTCTGGACCAGATTTTGAAGGGTTTTTCATACAAGCCCGGGATGCAGAACACCTGGATAGCCCTGCAGTTGGTTCTTTCATGTTAGCTGACCGGAGACTTTCTCAGCTTCTGACATGTGGCCGTACCAAGGTATACTGTAAAATGGGATATCAGGCACTGAGGTGTTTATACTAGTAATCTTTGAGCTCAGTGTCTCACAAAATTGGTCCAACTTGCAGTATAGAGGCATAGCTCACTGCAACTCTGTCAGACTAGGTGGCTATTGACTGCTGCAGGAAGATGCAGCATTCTTAACATAACTTTTACTTGTGCACAATGAACTTAGTGTGTTCCTGGTTATTTTTGTACTTAATATTAAAAAGAGGAGGGCATGCTTTATTTGCTTTGAAGAGAAGAGCCATCAGTCGTTTTTCATGCTTGAGGACAGAGAAAATGTCTTACAGGAAGGAAAGCGTAGGGCAGTTGTTGTAAGCAAGTGCTAGAATAGGCTATTATCTTTAGCATTGCTCTGTCAGCAACTGTTAGTGGAGCCTTCATAGTAACAGGTTAGATCACAACCTTAATACCAGTTTTAGATAAATTGATTCTGCCTCATGCAAGAGATGTGAACTCTGACCAGTGTTTCAGTAACCCACTTGAACTTCATGAACGTTTATGGTGTCATCTGAGCTAGTGTGGACAAAGTTCTCAGTCTGCCTAGATGTATTTTTTTCTCTCCACTTCTGCCACCTGTCCCCCAGTGGCATCCAAGTAGTGCATTCATCAGTGCTGTAGAGCCATGGGGATTCTGGATTGTGCCCTCTGTGTGCAGAGGACTTAGTTCAGTGCTGTGTCTGATTTATCTTGTGTGAATAACTGTCTGACCCCAAGACTACTTTTGCTTTTTGTCCTCTGGAATACTAGTTCTGGTCTCTGTACAATCATTGCACTGTCCCTTCATGTTCTTACTATCAAAAATCGGAGTGTTATCTTACTGTCAAAAAAAATGGAGTGTTATTACACCATTTCTGCATAAACGGTGCAGGGACCTCTGTCTCGTCAGTGGAGTTTTCCAGATTGAAAGACCTCTAGTTCTTCCTTTTAGCATTAAAGTTTGTTAGTATGTGTAAGTTTCAGTAGTAGACTTCATTCAAGTTGATCACGACTGACTGGGGAAAAGCCAGTTGTGCTGGGTTTGTGCAGCGCAAGAGTGCAGTGTCTGTGTAGCTGCAGCCTGTGATGACTGAAATCTCCTTATTGCATTTCCACTGTATAACCCTTTATTTGTGTGTTTTCAGAATTCAGCTGTCAGTCACACAAGTAAAGCGAAAAAGAAAAACATAAAAGTTTATTGGATTGCTCCTGGAGATGCACCAAGACGTGTACAGTTTCTGTAAGTTTATTAAAATGCAAATAAGGTTAACCTGTGTCAAAATAGTGGCCAGCAACTGAGAAGTATCCTTGGACTAACGGCCTGAAAAGTCCACACCTCTTGCTTGCTGCAGAGTCTACACTGATGCAGACGCTTGTTCTTTAGGGAAAGCTTGGAGATGATTATGTTGATTTTTGTTTTGGGGGTTTTTGTGGGGAGAGTAGAAGGGGATTCAGAGATTAGTTTCTTTAGTGTTTTTTTAATGTTTCTAGTTAACTGCTCGCTTCTCATGCCTGTAATATACAGTATTAAGAATCTTTCTTCTGTGCTTGTATCTAACAAAATGGTAGATATACCTTTCAGTTACACTACTATAAAAGCTATTGGGTACAAGCTATACAGCTCTTCTCTGAGGTTGTAATCTGTGCTACAGACGTGAATGTTTCTTATGTCCAGTAGAGCATGCATTAGTATGTTTTAAAATTATTTTTCCACTGAGATATTTTCTTACTTTAATCCCTAAAATGGTAGACATCTACATAAAGATGGGGATTTTACAGATTAGTACAAACTATAGAAACTTTTTCTTTTTCTTTTTTCTTAAAGTAACAATCAGCTGTTGATGTATACAATAATGACTCTGTGCGTTGTGTTTTTTAAGAGCCACAGTTGTGAAGAAATACAAGACTTTCTGGGTGAAGATTCCTGGTCCCATCATTTCTCAGCCTAACGCACTGTCCCCAACAACACCCTTGCATGCGACATCAGTGGCTCTATCAACTTCACACCCGGTTTCCTATTTATCAAAGCCAGTAAGTAATTATAAACCTAAATAAGGCTATCTGTAATGCTTGTGGTCAATGGAATTTAATGAAATCACATCAATACAGCCTAATGACAGAAAGGGAGAGATGATGGATGAGTAACTTGGATATCAGAGACTAAGAACATGGACAGCTATCCTCTTGTGTTAGTTGAGTTGCCTGAACTTACGTGGGTTAAATGTTGTCATGCCACATGGATCAGGAGTTTTACAGAACATTTAGGACTTAGTGGTCAGAAAATATTATGCATACCTGGGAAGAGAGATGGGAAAAGACTTGCTCTGGTCTTGACTGATTACTTCACATGTAATAACTGCAGGCTCAGAAACATCCTTCTATGAATTAGTCTGTGTTACTGACTTCCAATACTGTTTCTTGAATGGATTGAGCAAGCATCACTGTTTGATCCAGAATAAGCATGACTTTTAATCCATGTATTTTCTCATTGTGCATCAGTGGAGTTCCTGTTTTAAAAAGGAAGTTAAAAACTTGTATTCCCTTCTTTTCTCCTTCATCCTACAGCTGATAGTACCTCTCTCAAAATTAAACCAGGGGAAGTTTCTCTAAAGTTTTGACTTTCTGTCAAAAGTTATTCTATTATAATGTCTCTAAAGTTAAAATTCCACTTGAGTAAAAGTACAGCTTGAAATGCACTATCTAGTTTACCTACTAGTCCTGGGTTATTTGTAGGAATGGGTTAAGAGATTGGTAGGTAGACATAGATAGCATTTTTTTGCTATTCCTTGTATGCTTTATTCTGGAAATGGGGTAGAAAGGGAGGAAGAAGAGAGAAACTCTCATTGCTTACAACTTGTTTCCTTAATTGTCTAGTTTGATGCTTCACATTGTGGCAGTATGAAGTTCTGTATCAGGAACCCTTCAAACTGTGATCCTGAAAGTACTTCCTGTTTTTTTCTGTCCTTCCAACAAGAGAAGAGTTCAGTATTTATTGAAATGAGTGGTCCAAGTGAAGGATATCTAGCATTTGCATTGTCCCATGACCAGTGGATGGTGAGTGTCCTATTCTCCTGTTTTAGTTGCTTTTGTGATCTTAATGTAAGTTTGAATGTTATTCTAGCAAAACATGCATATGGGAAACTGAAATGCGGCTAGATGTCACACAAAGTAACTTCTCTGCCGTAGTGCTGAAGCACGGGTGGCCTTTTATAGGTGGATGTTCAGTTTTAGCTCAGGACAGACTATTTACAGTGGAATTTCCCTGTGGATATCTGCCTTAGCAGAATCCAACCTGTCCGATTGCACAGTAGCTGACTGGAATTCCTGGTTAGATCCATCTATCTTTGTTATCTAGCCAAAAACCCTTACCTGTCAGAAGCCGAGAATACCATTTACATTTCATCATTGTTTGTACAGGAGTGACCCCATTCAATCTTAAAAAGTGTTTAGAGATCCTTTTTTCTAATTGGTGTTATATTTAAGGGATGATGCTGTTGACAAATGCATAATCCATAAACTGTTACACAAACGAAATGCTGTTTATATTAATGTCCCTAATTCAAGAACCCTTGGTTCTTAACAATACCTTTACACCTTTTTAACTAAAAAGGATTTTTAAGTAACATCAACATCCATCTCTATCTTACCTGGTTAATTTAATAAATTCTAAATAATTAAAGAAACTTCTGATAATATGGTTGTTACCCTGGGAGGAAGGAAGCGTAAATCAGTGTGCCTTACTATGTGTCATCTGTTTGACTTAATGTGGTTTCTCTGTAATACTGAAGTGTTTGAAAGCTGGGAAATAATAGCTTGACAGCTAGAGAAATCTGTCTCAGATCTTGTTGCATGTATTAAATCAAAAAGCTTTTGGAGAGTGCCAGTAGTGATTTTTTAATAGGCTATAAATACATTTTTCTTTTAAACTCTCTCCAGGGTGGTGATGATGCATATCTGTGTGTTAATGAGGACCATCATGTTCATGTAAGCGCTGCCTGTCTGAAGGGGCGAAGTCCTCCTGTTTTGGATTCAGAGGTATGTTTGAAAATGACAAAGACACTTTGACAAATGTAGTTTTGAGATGATGAATGGTATGCTGCTGCTTTGTGCTTTTATTTTGTATAGCAGCTGTAAATAGTAAGGTGGAAATCTACACTAAACTTTGGAAGTCTAAATTTAATTTTCAAAATTAAGTCATGTGGTGTGAGCTTACTCTGTTGAGGAGCTATGCCCATTATTACTCTGTCCCTTTGCTAGGGCTGCAGTTGCAATAGATGTATCTTGGCTGAAAGGTTTGAAAGGTAGGGGAGATTTTCATAAGCTGGAAAAATTGGTGGTAATAAGTTCAACCCTTATGTTGCAGTGTTGACTTACTGACATACCTTCTAAGTTGGTATGCAAGAGACTTTAATCGTCCCCCTCTCCCGCCCCGATATCACCGCCAATCTTTGTGCACCAGTGACGCTCTTGTCTTTTGCAGGATAACTTACAAGCCAATTACCTAGTCTTTTCAGACTGGCAGAGTATTAAATATATCCTGTTTCACAGAATCCCCTTGAAGATGTGTCATGGAGGCTTGTGGATGGTGTTCTTCAATGTTCTTTCAGAAGGAATATTCGTCTTCCTTCTTATAAAGACAGATTTAATCTGGATGCCAGTTACTACATCTTTCTGGCAGATGGGGAAGCTAGTGAAGGTAAACTTGACTTACATATGGTGGCTTTTCTTTGAACAGCTCTAAATGAGTTAGTAACCCTTATGTAAGGTATGGCTTAGCTGAGAATTAGTATCTGAACTAAGGTTTCCAAGGATGAGGAACTTAATCCAGTCATCCTTACCTCTCTGGATCATGGGTTTGCTTTTGGAAGTTGTAGTAAGCTTATTGATATATGTGTGTTGTGTGCCCTCTTGATGCTAGGAACTGGTAGCTTCTTGAGAGCTGGCCCCATCTCTTTTAAACAAGACTAGCATCAGAGGGAATTATTCTTCACATCTTGTGCATGTAGTGAAGAAAACTATTTCCTGTAGAGGGGTGAGTTTGTTCTTGTACATTGATTACACAGGACAGCTTAGATGACATCTTAATCATTTAGTTTTTATGACTATGTTCAGTGGTCACAACAGAACATGCGTTCATAAATGAGTGGGCACACAAGTGCAGTGGCTTTCATCAGCTATATATAAACCACTTTGTCACTGCTTAGGTGGACTAATACACAAACATCGTCGTCAGCCTCTGATCACCAATGGAAGGTACAATGTCACAGGCCTTCCTCAGGATATTGGAGGCTCCCGGTCCCCACGACTCATCAAGGCTCATGGTAAGCTGCAATGTCTACTTGTATCTTTCAGTTCTAGACTTGCTGAGACTGGAGAGTTAAGTTTTCCTTATTACTGTAGAGTAGGTATTTATTCTTGTCTTTCTGGCCCTCATGTTCTGTGTACTGTTGGCTAGCAAGCAAGATTTGAGGCTGAGAAGACAGAGTAAATTATTAATAATTTTTCATTTCAAGAACAGCGTTATAAGAATCTTTTTGCCCAGGAAAATGAACATGCATTTACCTTTTCTCTTACATTTATAATTGCGACTTGTTCCTGTTTACCTCTTTCTCTCTAGTTTAATTTGTTCTAGTTGCATTATTGGTTTAATTCCATTTGAAATGAGAAACCCCTCAACTGATATTCTAGAGCCATTGAAGTTAATGAGAATTTTTCTCTCATGGTACTGGACCTCAAAGCAGGCCCGTGAGAGAACTATCACTAATTCTTTGTAAAACAAATTTAATTGTTTTAAGTTTGGGATTTAAAAAGAGGATGAAATGTCAACTTCTATCTTCTGATGTCAAAGTTGGTGACAGAACAGCATCTCTTATCAGTATATACTGGCTGTACTGGTGCATATGAAATACACAGTAGCCAGAGCTGATCTATTGTGGTATGTAGGCATAGTGTGATTATCTTTTATGTAGATGTTTCTGCCCTCTAGCAAGATAAATGCTATAAAGTTGTACTCTGAATCAGGTGATTAAAAACTTAGCACTGGTAAATTCTGTGTCTATGTGTATGGACTAAACTTTTACACGGTCTTTGAAGCTGTATTCTTATGCAGCTAAATTACTCATGTTTACCTTGTAATTTTTTCAATTTTCAGGAGTGCTGATGTTTGTTGCTTGGATTACCACAGTTAGTATTGGTGTTATTGTTGCACGATTCTTCAAACCTGTCTGGTCTCATTCATTCCTGTTTGGAAAGGAGATGTGGTTTCAGGTGGGCAAAATCTCCACATATCTCTAGCTGTATTTTGTAGTTTTATTGTAAGCAGAATTGTAAACCTGCTAGTTCCAAGAAATAGGAGATTAAACTTGGTGTGATTTTTTTTCTTTCTTTAATTTTAAAAAATGGAGCATTACAAATCAGAAGTTTGTCTACTTCACTTGTAAAAGCAAAGTCTAAAGAGGACACTAAGAACATCTTTAACTGTAGATCTGCTAAATGTATTTTAACTGTGTATTAAGAAAGCTGTACAGTTTCTAAAAGCAAACTTGACTTTTCTAGATACATCGTATGCTGATGTTGACCACGGTCATGCTTACAAGCATTTCTTTTGTGTTGCCTTTTATATACCGAGGAGGCTGGAGCCAGGTAAGTGTGTGCTTCTGTTTTGCTTAACTTAAATGTAAAGGTTGGACCAAATGAATGAGAAGGAGGTCCACTGATGACTGAAGCATTACAACTGTTGCTGTGGAAATTGCTGTGAAAGCTGTCCTTAAGTAGGCTAACTTCAAATTCTAGCAACACAGAAGAATGTTGTTTCCTTTAAATACAATTGAAAAACTTCAGTATTTTTCTCTTAAATAAAGTTCTTGCTCACACTTTCTTTATGTGCATAGGTAAGTCTTCCCATTTCCTTGGAGAACTTGAATTTGGGAGGGGAGTGAGGATGGGACAACTGACTTATTAATGTGGTAAACCTGCTGGGAATAAATGTTGTTATGGACTTGGACTTGAGTAACTGTATCCAGTGATTAAGCTTAGTCTGGATCATTAGAGAGATAGAGTTTGTATACCTGTTAGTGTGACCTGTACAATATTTGGTGCAAAGTGATATCAGAAATTGGAAAGTATAGAGAATATTTGAGTTAAAGGTGGGATGATGTGGCCACAGGTATGAGTTAGGAACTAGGGAAATTGAGTAAGATGTTTTAGGATTAAGATTAGAACAGATAAGGTGAGAGGGGAGACCAGTGCTGGGAGGAGTTATGAAACAGGCCTCTCCTGAAGATTCAGAATTGAGGATGAAGAGCTTGTAGCATAGCTTCAGCTGGAAGAATTTCTCAGTACAGCAAAAAGATGAGACAAACCCTGGACCGATTTACCAGCGTCTCATCCTGCCAAGGAGAACAATCTCCATCTAGCTGCAGGGCAGCTTACTGTGTCCTGTCACTTCTGCCAGTCTAAACACAATGTTGCTCCACTATTGTAACTTAGTAACACAAGCATAAATAAAATTATCAACTTCTTGGTATTTTTTCTGTATTTTTATATAGGTATGATATTAAAGAAAAATGTTCTCTGTTTAGCAAGCAGGTTTTCATCCCTATCTTGGCTGTACTGTGATGGCTCTGACAATCTTTCAACCACTTATGGCAGGTTTCAGACCATCTCGTCATGCACCAAGGTACTCACAACTAACTCATTAAGTTATAGCCGCAAGTTATATGACTGTTTCTTTAAAAATTCTTTTTTTTTTTCTGAAAAGTTATCTTTTAAGTAGGTAATAATGTTCTTTGATTTCAATATCCCAAGCTACAGAATCAATAAAATGCTCTTAATTGTTTTGTAGGAGACCATTGTTTAACTGGTTTCACTGGAGTACTGGTACAACAGCTAGAATACTAGCTGGTGAGTAGAAGTTAATAGTTACAACTATGCAACTCCCTTTGAAGAGATTTAAAGGACTTCTGTTTGTTGTCTGGGCTATTGCTTGTCTAAAACATCTATGGATATCCAGTCCAGGTATTTTTGAAGATTCTTTTTCTTGCTGGCCATCTTCTGTGTGAAATTTAAGTGTCCATCAGGCCACAGCTTTAGGGAGAAAGTGACTATATAAAACCAAAGAGATTACAGACAAATCTGAAAGACCTCTGTAATGAAGACCTGTTCTTATCTTGAGTAATTTCTTTTTATCTTAGAAGATTTGAGGGTAGTGTTCTTGCAGTAACATAGTTCGATGTTATTTGAACACTGGGAGAGGGGAAACTCACTTACAGAACCAGACTGGGCTTAATTCTATTAACAGTGGCAAGTTTCCACAGGCAGCTTAAGCACAAATATTGTGGTGGCTGTGGTCTTGTTAATAGTCACAAATGCTAGTGTTTGTGATAGTTTTCATCCTGTGTAGTTCCCTATCTTGGCCGCCTCTTTTTCTCCGTGCCTTACCCCTCACACTGACAGAAAAAAAAAAAAATCTCTTAGCTGCATGGACTCCTTTTAACCTCATTCCCCAAGTAGTAAGCAGTTCATGGAAAAATCTATTGCCAAAGGTGTCGAGAACACTTTTTTTTAATTACCCTGACACAGCACTCTTAGCGTCTTTTTCTCTTGTTTTTACTGACTAGTGGTGACTATGTTCTTGGGAATGGATCTACCAGCACTTGACCTACCAGACCCATGGGACACCTATACAATGATTGGGTTTGTAGCTTGGCATGTCGGCATTGATGTTCTTCTGGAAATACACAGCTACTGTCTCATACGTAAAGGTACAAATCCAATGAAACTGCTGTTGTTACCTTAATTTGCTGAGGATGTGCAAAAAATGCTGGAGTGGTTTGAATTTCAGGAGGAGTTCTTTGGCTTTCCTCGCTTTGGAAGCTGAAAGGGAATAACTCTTGAGTAATAGTGTCATATCTACTGTACAAACTGATATGGGAATATACCAGTTGTCAAGACCAAAGTGTTCTAGAAAAAAAGGTTTTCTGCCACTTTAAATAGTAGCCCCTTACTTCTCAAACCACATTTCATAGGGACAGACTGAAATACATAAGTATTTTCCAAGAATCTATCAGTGTTTGCCATGATTTTGGTTCTAGGTGGATAGGTGAAGTCCGGGTTAAGTCATGCAGATTATGTCTGCATTTTATTGTGACAAATTGCTGGTTATGATCAGAATGATCAGAAATGATCAGAAACTTGAGTACAGATGTTTGCAATTTTGCGTGAACAGGGGATTGGAGGTGAAATCCTGACTCCAACAGGTCTAGGGAAGAGACTGGTGGTAACTTCATAGGAAATTCTTAGCTTCAGTGACCAGTGTCACTGAGAGGAGATGACTGTGCACATGTATATGACCTGTATCGAAGTGGGAGATGAGACATCTACAGAACTGAAGAAGCATGATTAGTTAGGAGATTGTGTAAGGTGGCACATGGAGGAGTGATTATAAAATATGAGAATTTAAATTTAACTGCAGTAATTTATTTCCTAGGAATAGAGAAACGAGCCTGAAATGTTTGAACACTGAATGTCTTCATGTTGGCTAATGGAAAATACTTGATGAAATATAATTCTCTTAACATGAGAAGTGTTTAGATCAAACAAATGTTTTGTTCAGCTCAAAACTCAGTGTTTTGATTATTCACTCTAGCAAAAGAGACACTGCCACTTCAGTGTCCAGAGGTTACTTGTTGTAGGTCAGCCCTAGAATAATATTTCACTTGTGCTATGAGCATGATAGTACACGTCATGAAACATCAAATGAGACTTCCTAGTGCTTTTCAGATTTGATGCTGTATAAGACTTAGATACTTAGTCATGGGATAAAGAATTTTACAGTATAAAAATGAAAAAAACCTTCCTCTTAATAGCAGACAACTTTTTTTTTTTTCCCCACTTATAGTTGAAGTGATAGAGGATGATAGAGTACAGATACTGCAGTCACTGACCTCTGCAGAAGCAGAGGTAAGTCATAATTTTGTAAATAACTATTAAAAGATGGGATGATTCTTTTTTTAAACCAGTAAAAAGACTGACACTTCTATGGCTTTTCCTCTTCTCTTGCAGGGTCGTCTGTTTAAACAGATTATGTTAACCATCTATGTCTGTGGAAATACAGTATTCCTCATTGCCTTCCTGGTGGCAATCAGCCAAACATGAAATAAGTCATTGAGAACTTTGTGACGAAATATTGTACAACTGAAAAACCTGTGAGGAATGCTTTCTATTTCAACTTTTCCCTCAACACTTCCCTGAAGATGTAATTGAAGAATAATAGCACATGTGCATTGTGCTTGGTGTTAGGGAGAGCTTGAATTCAAATCTATGGAAGGATGCTTCAGTCCTGTGAAAGCTGTCTTCTGATGGGACTTTTAATGGGAGTCTGAGTAAGGAATGAAGTCTCTATTTTTTTTAAGTGTAGTAATTAACTTGACTGAAGTTTATAGGTTAGGACAACTGAGATGTGCTGAAAGTATTGTTTTTGATAGTTCCTTAAACCTTTTGTGAATATTACTGGGAGAACAGATTCCAGCTCAATCTTTCCTATCGTATCTCTTCAGTTTACTATGTTCTAATGACGTGTGATGTGAAAACTTCCTGCTCATGACAGTTTTGTGCATTGAAAAAGAGAAAAATCTTAGTGAAAATTTGTCACAAATGCCACTGGTTGATGCATGAGCTAAATGCCGTTGTCTGTCATTGCAGTTTAATATAAAAAAAATATCCTGTCCGCTCTAAGAGCGGTACGCTTAGACAAGCATATGAGTTTGGGAACTTCACTCCTTTAGTAAAACCACCATTTGCCTCACTCAAATTACTGTTCTGTCCCATCATCCTCAGTGCTTCCAAACTATAAAGAGAAAACATGTTTGCAATATAAGTGCATTAAAACCACTTGTACTTAACCAGAACTCCAACAGGAAGAACCTATCTGTGTGTATGGATGTCTGTTTTGGTGTCTTTGGTTGCTTGTGGCTTCTGAATGACTTTTCTGTGTGAATAAGATGGATTTGTGCCACTTGATGCTTGAATGGATGTGAAAATATTTGCTTAGGAATGTTGAAGGTGTATTTACACTATCTAGTGAAATGTAGATTTGGAATTGGTTTGACTTGAGGAGAAGCGGCTTCTGTTAATGTTAAGTGAGAGTCCTTTGAGATGGCATATCTAGGAGACAGAACTGTATAAGAATATGGGAGGTCATTTTTGTAGTCAACAGATCTATCTAAATATATGAACTAGGTACAAGGAATAGAAAGTTAAAACAATATACTCCTTCTTGGTTCATGGTTAGCCTAAGTATGGAAGGACACTTGAAATGGCATCTCAGAAATGAACCCTTAATAAGCCATGCAGTACAGCACTTGGCCTTGTTTTTTGCAGCTCTGAACAGTTTGCTTCCACACATCTCCATTTCGATACTGGGAAGTATCAATTTTCAGTTGTAATGCTTCAAAATGTATCTTCAGCCTGGGACTACTAAACTAGCTGGGAATAAAGGCATTGGAGATTGGATAGAGTGGTAAATAATAGAATAGACTGTTACAGCATCATCTCTTTACTACCTGGTGGCCAGCTTAAAAAATACTCATATGTATGGGTTAGGTAGTGGCTCTCTCTATTTTACTAAAGCTGTCTATTTCTGTCTCTTCCTCCACCTCCCCAAATCCACAGTGCAGCCTGTTGTAGGGACAACTTAGATTCAGAAAGTAACAAGTTTATGTTTTTAGTCAGTGACCTTCTTTTTGGCTGCTCATGTAACTAGTTGTTAGGACATTTGCAGAGCTGGGATTAATCCCTTTGGCAGCGGTGGCACCAGTAGACTGCAAATGAGTGTAAGTTGACTCATCCCCCTTCCTCCTGGAAGCTGGAAAATCATGTGCAGGTTGGGAAAGGGGAACTATGGAGAAATGTGGAAACTCCAGGCTGACGGGCAAGAAGCATGTGGCTAATTGTGTGGGTTGTGGGTTTTTTTGAGAACTCTGATCTCAAAAGCCTGGGAATCACAGGCCCATCTGGTGCTAAAGTTTTGGGTGGCTCTCTTGCATACCATGAGTTTATAGAAGAACATCTCTCAAGCTAAGCATGATTGATTGTTTTTTTCAATTGAAGTCAATACAGGATTCTTTCTGTAATAAGAGCTATACTGTGTGTTGTTTCATTTGCATGTGACAATGAACACAGGGGTTTTAAAATATGAATATAAATATCTTAATATAAGTTTTTGTCCCTTTTAATAATGTGAAAACACTATTAAATAGAAACTAGAAAAAAAATAGTTTTGCCTAGCAGCAAAATGGATTGTCTGTTCTCTTTGTAGATGTTGTTTTATAAATTAAAGCTATCTAAATGCTTCCTGAAGAAAGTCTTATTGAAATTGAATGTTCAAATAGTTTCATTCTATAATGCATCTTTTCCTCAAGCAGAAAAAAAATTACTTGTTCCACATCTAATACATTTCTCAAGTTGGCAGAATTGTCCGATGCTCTGGATAATTTGTTCCTTCCCAGTGCTAGTGATACTGTGTAGTTTATGTGAGACCTTACGTGCAGTGTTGTAACTTCTTGATTGAAAGACTTGTTAATTTTGTGTAATGTCTGGTCACACACTGTCCCACCCTCTTCATGCATGACTAGTGAGAGGACGCAATATGTCTGTATTCTAGTGACCTCCAACATTTTTGGTATACTCCTTGGAAAACAAGAAAGTCTGTGGAAGTGATTGATATCAGCAGGGAAATAGGTGACAAGCAATTTGGTTCTAGAGACGCTGGTGGCTTCTCTGTTGTTTGGTTTTGGGTTGGGTTTTTTTCCTTGAATGATAAAATGTTGTATAGAAGAAAATACCCATTGCTTTGCTTCATAAAGGAATCCCACTGAAGTCAAGAAAATTTCTTCACAAGAAGAGATCAAGAAGATTTCTGTGTTCTTCTTTACTCTCAGATTAGGCTTGTGACAACAAATCAACATTAGCGTATTTCTCTGTGGGTTCTTCTAGACACACAAACACTCCCAGTCAAGTAGAAACTTGTCATCAGTCTCACAAGTAGTTTACTGTTTTAATTGATTTGTTAGGCACAACCTCCAAACAGTGATCATCTGCTCTTGACTTAACTACAAATCATGTTTCTTGCATGTGTTTTGAATGAAAACTGATGTAAATAGCTGAAATGCAATGAAAGTTGCTGCTACTTTGCTTTACTTGAAATATTTTTTTTGCTAGCTGACATGCAGGCTGCAGATTGAACTAAGTAAAGGTGTGCTTTGTTTCTTTTCCTTACACTGAATGCTACACTTCTGTTTTCTCAAAAATCACAAGATGAGGAGACTTCATGTTCAGTGTGAAAATGCCCAAGTTTTTCCTTTACCCAGGCTTAGGAAGGCTGGAGATTGCCTGCCTTTTGTTTCCTGTCAGGGTTTCCAAGGCTGCGGGAACACTGTGTGGCGCTCTTGTTCAAATAACATTTTCATGTTTGCTTTCTTTAATTTGCGTTGAGAGAGGTTGAGGCATGTAAAGGATGTCCAAAACAGAAGGTGTTCTAGATGAACTAATCAGAAGAATTTTCAAGCTTTGTTAACAAACTTTACAATCAAGCCTGTTCATGCAGATAGACATGAAATGGGTGTTTGTTTGATATCTATGTTTAAGCTTTTGTTTGAACAGTTATGGCCTGTTTTCTTTTTGTCATGTGTGTAAGCTGTGCTCGGTGCAGGTACATCCCTTTCCAAACAAGATGAACGGCAATCATTGAGGAAAAACTGCCATCTTCTGCATTTCAGTGCAGAAGTTAGTATCAGTGATTTTAGAGCTTTGGTGCAGGCTGAAGTAAGGAAGACACCAAATGAATAGAAGAATGATTAACAATGATATTCTGCTAGTAATTCTGAGAAATTCTTTGTTCACATCAGTCTGATCCCACCATCTCTAGGGGGTATGTGTATGGTGGGGACCTGTTGCATTCACTTATGTGAGGATTTAGCACAGCAGAATTGCCACAGGGTAAGTGCTTCAGAACGCACTTGGTACCATCTGTTTCAGCCCATACGTGGGCTAATTCAACCACTGTGTAACTTCTGCTGGTCTTTGTTGCACTGTACATAAGTGACTTTACATATTGTAAACCACAAAAGCTGAACATTTGTGTCACACTGAAGCAAGTATCTATGATAGTCGTACTGGACAAAGGATGCTGCACTAAAAGACTCCAGCTTTGGATGCACTAAGAAAGACTCCAGCTTTGGATTTGTTTCAGAGAGACTTCTGTCATGCTGGACCTTAGAAATCATTTGGCTTTAATGATGAATTGGAACTTTACATGGCATTTGTACTTAAGTGTGGAAAAGATAATTTGCTGCCTTACAGTTCTGTTCTTGTTGATGTGAGATGCAGGAGAGCTCTGGGGCTGCAGCACTCAGAACACCCTGCTTCCCAGAAGCACACAACTCCTGAATGCTCCATTTTATGTCTCTGTTCTTCCTAACTAATGATTAGATATCCATGCTGCTACATAGCTAGTGTGTTAGTGTGGGACAGTTCAGATTCATCTAGCACAAACTGAATAGTTCTAACATACATGACATCTGCTTTGCCGTGTGGCAATTCTGAGATCTGCTGAGCCCAGTAGTGTCTCCAGAAGTGGTAGTAAGGAGTGCTTAGAGCAAGAGATGTAACAAGGCTGCAGTGATGTTTTCTCTTCCCAGCAAGATCTCCTTGCTACTTGCCAGAATCTGTGCAAGGATGTCCTAAGCTAGAAACAGCAGCTGGACTGTGAAGTTTTGTAGTGATTGGATTTTGTCTGTGAAGTGTGCAATGAATTATTAAAAAAGATAAAATACTCCATTAATGCTTTTGCCCTCTCATTTCATTAGTCTCTATGAGAAAGTGCTTTTTGGTTTTGTTTTAAACCACCTTCTTGATACTGCTGTTTAAAGATGTGAGTTTTGTTTTTTACCTTTTTGCTTTTATCACCGTTCTTTAGGCCTCCCATGTCTGTACTTTACTGTCTTTTTCCATGGATGACTGCTGCTGTATTTAGCCATTTCTCACTTCTGATAGTCTTCATTGCTTTCCGTATTTGTCTTCAGAGATGGGGTGACCAAACTCTATTCAATTGTAAATATGAAGTGCTATGACAGGGTTGTGTTTTGATTTGTTTTGCATGCCTTCCCTAATGAGTTTTAAACCTCTCTTCATTTTTGTGGCTCCTGAGCATGGGGTTAATGTTTTCAGAGAACTATCTAAAATAATACCCAGATGTTTTTCTTCCCAGCAAGAGTTTCATAACACCAACATAACAGCTACTTCTCATGCTGTGTAAGGTTAGAGTTTTTTGTTTTTTTTTTAACATCGCTTTTCATGTACTGGTAGTGAATTTCACCTGTAGATTTACTATGCATTCATTCTCCCTTCAGCCTCCTTTCTTTTAAACTATTTTTAATAATATTATGTTGGCAGCGGCGTTTTTGCCCCCTTTTCCATATCATTTAGGTTTAACAGCACAGATTATTGGAGAAGGCAGGGAATGAGTGTCCATAGTAAACTGTGCTGTTATAAAAACTACTCATGACTACTTCATATCACTCCTACTTTCTCACTTTTTGGTGTATGCTATTAAGAACCTTTTAAGAAGATGTAAAAATAACAAAACAAATCAAAAATAGTTGAGAGTAACTCCCTCTGCTCTTACAACCAACAAATAACAGAACAAACAAGAATTAAAAAAAACCAGAATAGACATAGGGAAAGTATAATATAGTTAGATTTATTTGTTCTTATCTACTATTCCAATCTCCAGGTAACCATATCTGACAAGTCCTGAAATTTGAGATTATTACCCACTTCAGTGTGGGGGCCACCAAGTTGTTTAGAGGCTGCAAGTCAGCTGATTACTACCGTCGTGCCTCAGTATGAGGTAGTAGCTTCAGTTTCCTCCTTTGAAATGAGGAAGACCAGCAAAAAAGTTATGGTGGTTTTCTGCTGGTGCATAATTTGAGTCAGCTGTAATAACCTGAGCTTTATCTGTTTAGCGATTCAAACCTGGCTAAGACCTAGCATCATAAATCTGACTTGCATGTGACTCTTCTAGGTGTAATTGTATCTTATGGCTACTTTTAGGGCCCTTAAAACTCCTTCCTCATGTGGAACGAATTAGCTTGTTCTGTGGTGGGAGCCTTGGACCATGCCGAAGAGCTGTGCCCAGCAGCAGCTGCACCTGTAACAGACCTGTTGCAGCTGCAGGACAAGCCATTGGCAATTCAACATTTCTGATAGGAGGCTTGTACTAATTTTAGCTCTCTGGCCAACTGAAACCTCAGTATTTTTTCAGTTTTGGGTGTGTGTTTGGTGGGTTTTTTGGTTGGTTTGGGTTTTTTGGGTTATGGTTTGTGGGGTTTTTTT
This sequence comes from Falco cherrug, assembly GCF_023634085.1. Taxonomy (NCBI): domain Eukaryota; kingdom Metazoa; phylum Chordata; class Aves; order Falconiformes; family Falconidae; genus Falco; species Falco cherrug. The sequence goes on from NC_073708.1 coordinate 14,309,833, forward strand.
GTTTGTTTTTTGATGGACAGGCACTGCCTGTCTGGCAACCAGTTTCCTGGAAAAGCAGGGCTTTTTGAGCAAGCTAGGAGGTGAAACCATGCTTGGGGGTCAGGCTAGTGTTACGCACAGGATGGATATGTGAGGTTGTGGGTGGGCAGCGTGTACGTAATATGAGGAAGGGAGCAGGGTCTGAGGATGGCTATACTGTCATATATGAAATGGAAAGGTCAGTGGAGTATGGAGCTCTAGAAGGTGGCTAAATATTTAAATGCCAGCTTCACTATTTTTGGTTTGTTCTGCTCTCACTTAGAAAGGAATGCTTTAAATTTTGGCCAAGGTGGTATGACTGAAAACCAACTTTTATATTTACATTTTTCCTGATCCTGTTTCACATGTTTATTTTTTTATTTAACCAATGCTTTTACCAGAAAAATGCTGGGACAGCATTTTCAATCAAAATCAGGTAGATTGGCACATTTGAAGTGAGACAATGTCTATGAAGTTCTGTGGAGATGGATGTTTATCTGCTTTGTGTATATAGCAACAATATATTTCTGATTGTGGGAACAGATATGCACATGTCTGCATATTTGGATATACACTGCATTTATGGTCTTGGGTAACTTCCCACTACTTTCAGCAAAACCCAGGATGTCATTTGTGTTTGTGGCAATTGGTCAAATCTAAAATTCTGTTAATGTCCATTGGATTATGCAGAGGGCAAAATAACCCAGATGCATAAAACAGAGGAGCAAAATAAGCATTATGATCCAAAAAAGGTGTGTTAAGAAACTCTTCTTAGTTTCAGTTTGCTTGGAGTAGTAAATTTTACTTCCCTGTCATTACAGCTGTTAAATGACTTTTTTCCCGAGCTTTGCCATTCTCATCCTCAGAGCTGAAAAAGAAAACAAACAAAGCCATTGCATTTTAAGACTAACTTTGTATTTCTGATGCTAAATCTTCTTATTTAGAATAAAAGACTGCACGTACCTCCGGTTGTTAATCCAGCAGAATAAGCATTGGTTTTAGTGTTACAGAAAGAAATCAGTAGAAGGCATTAGTTCTAGTAATTTTGCAATAAAGCGAGTATATTAAGAAATTACTCCATCATCACTATTTGAAAATTAGCACACTCTCTTCTATATCTGTTATATTTCTGTTACCTTCACTAACACGTTGCAGACAGACGATATTGTTCTTGACTAGATGCTGACAGATTAAAAGGATGCATGAATAATTAAACAAACTCTTTGTTTAAACTAAACTCCTCAGTGGGAGCTGTAACTGTTTGGAAGCTTTTTCTTTTGTGTTGATGTTCACAGAAAACTTTCCTCTCTTCCGGGTGTAGTGAGTCACAGTGGGAGTTAGTCATCTTCCTGATTTAAGTCTGACAGAGTAACAAGGTATCTGTGTAAACATCGGTATAGCTGTTGTCTGTAACTGGGTATAACGTGGGTTAGTTTGAAAGTTACAGTGCAGGGCAGATGATTAAATGTTAAGGTTATTTGTAGAACAGCAATGTAACGCTGTAGTTTGATGTGTAAAAATCCACCCCCCCACCCCCCCCACCCCCCCCGACGTTGATCTGAGAATGCAGTTGGGAATAATCTCTAGCTCTCTGGCCTCTTGGTTTGAAGAGTTACCCAAAATAGTGTGTCTCGTTCCTTCATCCTGCGTATGTGTCTGTACTGAGAGACAGGGGGTCAAAGCAGCTGTTTATTTGATTTATGCATGTCAGCAAATGTCCAACTCAAGTTATGTTTTGAATGCTGAAGTTGTTGCAAATCACTGAAGCATCTGAGTGTAACTGTATATCATAGGGCCATTGATGTTAAGCTTGGCTCTTACAAAGACCCCATGTACTGTCTGAAGGCCAGGGAATTCTGAAAGATTCAAGTCCTTGTTGTAGTTTGAGGGAACAATCAGTCTGATGCTTCACTTACAGACAATAGTCTGTTTTTGTCTTGCTCTGTGCATTATAGAAACCTAGTATGCATGAATCTTTAGTAAAAAGTATTTTTGTGTGTTACTTTATTCAACACAAATGGACTGAAGTCTCTATTTGTTTTTTGAAGGTTGCACAGCTTCCAGTGGTAAGGAAAAAAAAAAAATTATCTCATCTAGACTAGCTACCTGCCAAAAGCTGTGGACCTTTGTGTCCCGTGAGAGCCTGTAACACCCTGTCAGGTTTTACTGCCTACTCGGCTTCAGTTTTTCTTTCCTTATTCATTCCACTATGTCTAGCCTTCCCCCCTGCCTTGAACTTTTAGTTTCCCTGATGAGTATTGAATCTTCTAAACATTTGCATACTAATTCATTTGACTGAAATTTAAAAAAGAAAATAAACTCTAATAACGCAAAACACTGGTGTCCTAATTATAGCACTGTCATCCTTCTCTCTGTATTTTTTATGTGAGGGCGCATACTTGGAGATATTGGTCCTCCACCAAACTTATAGGGAAAGGAAAATTGGTCCCATATGGAAAGAGGTATGTCATACATTTCTGTTGGTTTGGGGGCATGCTGAAAGCTCCTAATTTAATCTGATATTTCTCTGTATACATTGGCACATGGAACAATTCCCCTGCCTCCTAGTTGTCCTTGACAATTGCTAACTTTTTCAGTAACTTGCTCTGAAGGTTCATTTCTTTCCTAAAGCAAGATTGCTACGTAAGGGACCGTCGACTGTCTCCTAGTCTTGTCCTGTGCTTCCTTGCTTTCCATTCTCTTTCAGAGACTACTTAGTGCCTATGTAATGTTCAAATCCTACAATTGCCTCCCAAAGCTTTCATTTCAGAGAGAGTTATTTTTTTTTTTGTATGGTTTGTTGTTTTAGTAATGAATGGTGAGGTACCAATAATAATTTTGACTCTCCTCTTTTCACTAATAGTGTTTAGGGTGAACCTGCTAGGCTGGGCATCAGTGGCTGCTTTGAAAACAATTTTTCCCTAAGAAACAACTCTGTGTAATACATTGTTCTAGATTTAAGAGGCTTTCCTGGTTTTGTTTCCTTTTTAGAAGTCACAGTAGGATTACAGGACTGCTTGGGAAAAATTGAGTCACTTCCTGGCTTTTTCCACTGATCAAAATGTCCCAGGGAGTGACAATAAATAGATGGAGGGGTAAAGAGGAATATGGCTTAATTCCAGAATCTGAGCACTTAAGACACTCACTTGGAGGCAGTGCTGACTGTTGCGGTGTATTTTTGAGGCAGTTGCCAAACTGCTTTTAATTTAATTGGCACTGGGTTTTGCCTAATTTGCGATTTTCTCCCTGGTGTAGAATACTTACATGTAAATGGGTAAGATCGAATAAATATTAACGGAACAGATTCTCAAACATCTTTGCTAGGTCTACACTTACCCCCTCTCCCTGAAAGTCAATGTTTGTTTTCCACTAACCTCGAAAGAGGGAGAACCCATATTGTTCTGAGAATGTCTCCGAGCGTAGCAGGGAAAATGAAGACATTTCAGACATTTCTTTCAGGAGGCAAAAATAAGCAAAGATTGTTACAGACAGGTGCTCGACTAACATCTCGTGGCCTATACATGGCCCACCTGAATGGTGCTGCCAGCTCATAGTTACTTCTTGGAAACCTCTTTCCCGAGATCCGTTCAGGAGCAACCATGCAGCAGGCTGTAGGATGAACGCATTGTTTCAATAGCAGCCAATGGGTGGCTGGGTGAGTGAGTGCCACTCCTCCAGTACATGCCTATACATACATGATGGGGCAGTTAAGGGACCATCCCCAAAATACAATGGGTTGGAGCAGTGTCTGGAGTGGTTTATCTTGCCTGTAGCAGCTACTTCTGCTTTCAGTTGCTGGCATAAGGGTTGGTGGCAGCAGCCTTTGGTCCTGGAGGACCAGGGAAGTGCACAGGTGGCTGAATTGGTGCTTGAGAGGAGCAAAGGTCCTTTTAAGTGATAGAAAGTTGCGGTGGCTTCAGTGATCGGAAAGGCTGGGCAGCGCTGCTGGAATATTTCAGGCTGTTGTGTGCATGACTGCACAAGGGTGATACTCCTGTAAACTGGGATCAGTTACTTACTGAACAGCTCTTCCTAAGTGGTGCATACTGATGCAAAAATACTCAAAAGGCCTTACATGATCCAATGACCACCCTCTCCTGGCTTTAGCTGTGTTGTAAAGAAATGCTGGGCTGGTAGTGCAGTTTTAGGCAGGGCCCAAACTTACACATTTGCTGTGAAATTACAAAATTATTCAGAACATAGGCTGGAAGAGGAGCAGGGATAGAATGTGGGATCAGGACCCCTGATCTTCCTAAAACTCAAACACAGCGTTCTTTCCCTGAAGCAAATATGACTACTGTCTGAGATCTGTTGTCCTGTAAATATACTTAAATGCAGTTCAGTTGTATACCTTAAAGTGCAATGTAATCATAACGAAGAGCTTTCCGTATTTCTGGAAGATCTTGCTATTGTTCTTTCAACCTTTTATTATAAAACTTTATAGTAAGAAATGGGCACCTTGAGTGTTAATAGAATGTAAAAGTGTTGAATATAGCACTATTGACTAACCACATGTAGTGATGAAAACTATTTAGTTGTCTTTCAGAGGCTATACAAATATCTCACTCAGGTTAACAAAAAAAAAATGTTAAAACTTACATAAACATTGTCAATGCAAGGTTGGCAATGCTGGTTCCAGAAAAATGCAAAGTAAAGCTTGGTTATTAAACAGTCTTTCAGATTTAAGGAGCAGTTTGGATTATCTGGAAAGTAGTTAGAATGCAGAAAGGCACAAAAACATTCCAGTGAGGAGAGTGTTCAGAAGCAATGCTGTTAGTTACCTGGTAGAAATAAAAACTAATTCTGCTAATTGAGGTAGCATTAATGGAACTTTTAATTGTCACTTGAAAGAGAACCACTTTTAATCTTCGAAGGTTACAGGAATGGCTTTTCTGAGATAGTTTATTTTGCAAATTTTGATATGGTAACTAGTGCATTGCTAAAGATGAAATAATTAAACAATACTGAAATGCAGATTGGTATTTGTTAACAAACAAGAGCAAAGAAATGATTAGTAATTGCATATTAGTCAAGGAAACAGTCCAAACAGTAAAGTGAAACAGTTGCTAGCAGATAAGAATAGTATCAGTTTGCTACATGAGCGAACAGCAGTAACATGATTTTCCTTTTCTGTTACCTGTTAGTGAGGGATCTTCAGTACCATCTCCAGATACCTGACTGTGAAGCTGAGCACGGTGTGTTGGTGAGCTTAAGCGTTCTTCTTGTTCTCGCAGGGAGATGGAATTTTTGTGGGGTACCCTGTTCAGACTTGCACCCAGACCGCTCACAGGGTTTGTCTGAGGGACATCTGTGATTTTCCTGCTTGGTGGCTGATAAACCTGACTGTAGTGGCCTATGGGATGGTATGCTGGTTTCTCAGATTTGCTGGTGTCATCATCATCATCATCGTCAATGATAACCAATTCTGCACGAATAACACCATCATATCGTGACAACTTTTGGTCTGCTTCTGCATCATCATCATCAATGCGCTGATAACCCATGAAAACCATTGTTACTGGTTCAGAATCATCCACGTAACATGGTACAGCTTGGACAATGCTGTAATGCACATCTTCCTCATCTTGAGGTGCAGGGGATGTTTCATTAAGACGGCAGGGGCTTAAAAGCCTTGTCTCATTGTGTCTTTCTCTTGTGTCCTGGTAAGGTTTTAATTCCTCATGTGCAGCTTTTCTTTCTTCATTATGTATCACCTTGTTCTCGGGATTAGTGTGCACTTTCTTCACTGAATGGGAAGGTACTGGAGAGGGAGACTTGGGCTTTATTACCTTTGAAAGATCAAGCCCATTCTCTTTATGTTGCTGTATAAAGGGCTCTGTTTTGGAGGAGAATTCTGTCTGATGATTGCTAAATCCATTAATCTCTCTTCTCTGAGTGTCCTCCTGTTTTGGTCCAGGGACTAATTTGTCTTTCTGAGGAGTAACTGGCCTGCAAAATTTGTTTGCATACACAGGCTCATGATACTCTGTGGGAGACTGGGAATTTTTTTCAGTTGCCTGCCGGAGCAGGTCCTCCACCTCAACAGGAGCAAGTTCATCCATCCCATTTTGTGTTGTGCTGCCATTTGAGGATACTGCATAGACTGACTTCCTGCCATCGTCATAGACTTTAATTCCTGTCTCTTTAAACTCCTTTGAGGGAAGAGGTATTGTTGATAGCACTGTGTTTTCTCCTGTCTTCATGTCTTTTTCAACTTTAATTTCCATGGCAAACAATGCTGTTGAAAGAAACAAGAGCTCAAACTGATAATTCAGCAACCACAAGAAATATTACAGAAGAGTTCTGACAGTGATAGAGAACGACAGAATTAATTACCGAATACATGAAATTATCACATAGGTAACCAAAATATTGGATTCTCATTCTGAATGCCCCCTTCCATCCTGTCGAAACTTGAAGTGGAAAAAAATATTTTTGTTTGGATCTAATTCTGTGAGGAAAACTAAGCTGTTGAGGAGCCAGTTTTCATTATGCGATTGACCGAGAAAGCCAGATTTAACCTTGGCCCCTGGTGTTGTGCTAGGCAGTAGCAGCTGAGAGAGCTTAACGTGCTACGGGGCTAAAGAGTCTTGGGCGCTCAGAAGGGCTGGGAGGCTTTGTAGTAGTTGGAAAACTACCAGACTGCGGCTGGCTGCCCAGTAAGTGTAAGTGCGGCTAGAAAATGTGAAATGTATGATATGAAGGGAGGAACTACTTCAAGTTATGCCAGCTAGAGGAGTGAAATGCTAGAAAGAAGTGTAAACGTTGAAAACACTTGATCCTTATTCCCAATGGGAATTGCCTTACACCAGTGACCTACCTCTCAATTTTGGTGACCTCACTGACAACACAGCTTAAATGAGAACAACATTGTCCCATCCTGTAATATTTATTCTTCCCCTAAAGTGTATTAGAGTCAATTTGTAGGAAGTCTTTGCACGTATTGACACCTTCTAGAGTTACTAATAAGCCGTACCTTGTCTCTTTTCTTCATCGGTGGCAGCATGTGCTGTACTTCTCAATGCAGAAGGCCTGAAATACTTGGGAAGGTCGGGTATGCTGGCGTATATGTAGTCTGCTGCCTCTGAATAAAGAAAATCCACAAAGCATTTACTGTATTTTCACTGACTTCTACAAGAACATTTTTAATTTTTTTTTTGTCTAAACATACCTTTTTCAACTCCTGCTTTTTCAGTCTTCACAGACTAGAAAAAGAGAACCATTAAAAATAAATGTGATTAGTCAGTTTAAGTTGTTATCTAGACAGTTAACTGATAGTTTTAACTTTTTGTGTGCACAGCTTCATATTGAGAAGGGGCTAAAAGTGAAACTGCCTAGCTGGAGCACGGTAAGGGAGGGTGAGATTTTTTCTGGTCTTTTTCGCTGATATGATTCCAAGTCAGATGGAGAAGGGCAGGACATTACAAAAGTGTTAATTGGTGATTCAGCCTCACACTGTGGCCCAAGCTGGTTGGTTGGCTTCAAAGATTGTCAAAGGCTCTACTTTGACTTTCCAGTTGTGCTTATCTCCCTGCATTTATTTAGAGAGAGTATATGTGTAAGAGCAACCGGAGAACTGAAGTTTAGTTTCATCACTATATTTTTTGAGATGGTTTAAAGTGATTTTCAAATTTCAAAATGACTTTTTGACAGAGACTAATGATAATATTAAGTCAGGTTTCACTATAACCTCAGGGATTTGGGGGGAGGGGGTGGGGAAACATGATGCAGTTTAACTGGGCACATCATCTAAAGGAGTATGATGACTATGTCACCCTCTGTACCCACTCTGTACCTGTTATGTCTGTCTTTGGCTGACATGCAAAGTTGCTGGTTAGTAGCAGTGCTGTATTTTTGAGCTGTGCTATAGATGAGTAACGATAGGAATTGCTCCCCCACCCCCATAAACCAGCAAATGGAGACATTTGGGCACTTGAATAGTGTAACATGTTGACCCCTTCTGTATTTGAACTACTGTCACCTTAGACACTCACAGGAACCAGCTAATTCCCTTTCCCCTGGTTATGATGAACGAGTAATGAATTCTTCTGGAGTAATTTGACACTAACCTTTATTATGTCTTCTGTTGTTTTCTCAACAGATTTCAGTTTCTTTAAAATTGCTTCTTCCTTAGCTGAGACTTCCATTTCCTCTCTTTCCAGAGCCTCAATTTCCTTCTCCAGTCTGCAATCATAATTCCCTTTGATTTAATACCAGGCGGAGAATAACATCGCAGATTCAATACGTTGTGAATATGGACATTAGTGGGGCTGGTTCTACTTACCCTGACAAATTTTTGCTCTAATATGAAATCATCTTATAATTTCATATGCATCAGGAAACAGTGTGAAATGGTATTCTCTCTCTTTTTCTTTCTTCTTTTTTTCCACACACACACACACACCCCCCCCCCCATGTACCTGCCATTGATTCCTTCTGAGCCTACTTTGAAAACAGTGGCTGAAACTAACTTATTTTTCAGGAGGGAATAGATAAGAAATATAGGGCCCCACAGGATTTCCTCATCTCTAAGCAAATTTTCTCTCCTACATTATCTCAAGAGATGTGATTACTTCATTGTAATTAAGATGTAGGAATCTAGTATACAGACACCAGGATTATGAGTTTGTGTCTTATTTTTTATGTGTACCTGTACACATGATGAAAAGAAGCAAATTTTGTTGTAAGAATGTCAGAAGGATGTTCTTGTACCTGGTAGTACTTAAAGGGCTAGAGTACATAACCTTATATGCTGTATTTTATTATATGTAGCTAAACTGTATTCAGGAGGATTGCCTGTGGAGGAAAGTTCTAGTCAATCTATAACTAGAAGTTACAATTCCAGAAGAGCCACATCTATCAATGAAAATCAAATTACATTTGTTTTTCTGAGGGGTAGAACAGGTATAACTTTTTTTTATAAAATAATAATGACATTTTCAAGTACTTTTTATACATAAAACAGCTCTTAACTAATTTTCTAATATGTGAGTTAGTACAGCTAGAAATCATAATAGTGATGTGCTTTTCAGGCTACTTTTAGGAAGTGATAACTTCATATTCTGTAGATTTTGAAAACTAAGCAACCTCATAGTGGGAGGATGCTCAAGAGTCTAAATTCTGAAGCTTTTTTTCCAGTCTGACTGGGATTGAAAATGAAGAATTTACAAACACCCAGGACGATGAAGGGGCTTTCAAAGAGGTGTGTATGTTCAGCTCCAAGATGCCAGGGCAGTTCTCCATGGTTTTGCATGTGTGAACATGGGTTCTAGGATTTCAAAATTCTTTGCTTTGGTAAAACAAGTGTAACAGTGCTTGACTGACAGCCTGAAGCTTGATTCTTCCGCGGAAGAAATCTTGGTTACAAATGCAAGTTATTGCTGATGGGGGTGGGTGTTATTATAGTGTTCCTGATAGACTAGATCAGAGCTTGTGTAGCTACAGACTTAAAAATACTAGCAAGTGTTAAGGGCTTCTTTTGGGGGCTGTGTATTAATTACTAGACATAATAGACTATACCTATTAACAGACATACATGTGTTGTTCTTTCTCACTCATCAGCATTTTGTGTACTTAATTCTCTGGGAAAAGTGCTGAAACCTTGTTTCTGGAAAGCATTCCCTTTCAGCAGAACAGCAGTCATGTAAGACACACTGGTTCAGTGTGCTAGGACAAGCAGCCGGGAAGGTTGATGTTTGCAGCATTCGCTCAAGTAATATCCTTACGAGTGTTACCGATGAATTTCCAAGAGAAAATTGGGTAGTTCACATAGGTGAATACATGGTGCATCAGGTGCTGATTGCAATTAGGTGAGACTTCCAACAGTAAGGAACAATTTTTTAAGGATCTGTTAGAGGAGGAGCCTTAATTGTACCCAGGTCTAGTCAGCAAGACCTTTGTTTGACAGACTACAAGCCTTCCTCTTATGAATAACAAATACACTAACTTTGGATATTCTCTAGATAGCAGGATATTCAGCAATTGACTTATTTCTGTCACATTTTAGCAATGCAAAACGGAAGTGTCTTGCCAGTTGCGACTTGGCTGATGGGCTAACTGTGTTCTTAAGAAACCTTTATCATTATGTAAAAGGGAGATTGAAGCTCAGCAGTCCAGATTTTTTTGGGGCGATTTACTTCTGCTGTAGGTCTGTACATTATTTTAAAATGGTCACAGCTCCCTTTCCCTCCCTTTTTTGCTATATGTTAAATCTATGTTATATGGTTACTCACATGTTAAAGCTAAGTACAATGTTTATGGCATCTTTTCCTAATTAGGGTTTTTATTTTCATAGCTCTAAGATGTTTGACAAAACAGTTCTAACGGAAAGGTCCAAGATAAAATATCTAATCTCTGTATGTTTGTGAGATAGAGAAAGCTACGTCTGGTTAAAGAACATCTCTAAGCTAAAGTATCTCAGTCGAGTTCTTTTCTCTAAGGCAGTGACTTAAGCAGGTGTCCCATATCCTTTTTTTTTCCCTCCCTCTTTCAAGTCAAGACCGTTCCTTTCTGTGTAAGTGCATATTTGTTAAGTTTTAGATAGAAGTTTGCCATATTAACCTAGTAGTTGGGAAGCAACTTTTCCATGAAGATCTAGAATCAAGTCCAGGTTTAACTCTGAACTGGAACTTGAATTGGTTTTCTCATGCTGTAGGTGAGTGCCATATAGCTTCAGCTTCCTGGTTCATCTACCTCTTCTTTTTGGGATCGATTCTGGAAGAACTTTTTACTTAAAGGTAAGCCAAAAGCAAATTTCAAAACCTTCTGTATTTGAGTGAAATATGTCTTCCATTGGTTTTGAATCCATGTCAGAAATTGATTACTGTAGACTTAAGGCAACTGTAACTGATACTGCTGGGGGCTGAGATCAGTCAGAATAGTCACAACTGGATGATCTGAGGCAAAGTTACAAACAGAATAATGATAGCCTATAACACTGACAGAAAAGATTGTTTTACATTTTGATTTACTGTTTAGTATGTGCTAGGATCCACGGTATTACACCAAAGTTAACATTAATAATAGAAGCCTGTCATCCCTTTAAAGTAAGCAGACCAGAAAAGTTGAATGCAGGCTGGCAGAGAAGCGTTATTTATCTCCTGTGTGACTGCTTGAGAAGTCTGAAATAATAACACTGTGACTCTTGCCCTATATAAACCTAGATTTATATAGCTACAATAATAGGATACTACATGGACTTTTATCTGTCAGCGAGAATATCCTCTTTTTTGAAACACAAAGGAATCATAGATCTCAGAACTGAGATGTGAAGAAAGATACATTCAGGATGAAAGTAAAAGCTTAAAAAAATATTTAAAAGCAGATAGCACTTTGGACCTGAGCTCTGCAAGATGCCCTTAGGACCCTGTTCAAAGGTAATGATTATAGTGCTGAAACGTCAAAATTCTGTGATGAGGGGGATCAATACTCTTGGAGGGCTGTAAAAGAAACTAATGCAATGACCATGTGCTATTTTTGCACTTCTTACAGAATAATATTTGTCTAATATATTGAAATTTTTACATGAGATGATTGCAGTATTATCATAATGCAAAAATTAATCATTGAAAGCTCACAGAAGCATAATGAACTGAAGAATCATTAACTTATACTATGGGTTTATTTCAGTCTGGACTCTAAATACTCCTAGATGCACAGGTTGAAGAAGAGGAGGAAAAATCCTGGGAAGATATTAAAAAAAAAAAAAAGAAAAAAGGAGGGGGGAGAAAAAGAAAACATAACCCCACATAAATCAAAGATGATAAACCCCATATGGTTATCTGGGAGATCAAGAAAAGTATTATTTAAGTTTATATATGCTCTCACACCCATACCAACACCCACTTCATATGGTGATTAAGAGGACTAATTAAGTGCTTAGTGGGGCTGGGGAAAAATTCTCATACCCACGTAATGGGAATTGCATCTAGACCTTAAGTATCTCTTTGGTACTCATACTTGTGTATAAACACAGATTTTTATGGTTCATTTTCAGAGGATATTGTGAGTGTGCACACTGGAATTTGTTGAAAGGAAACTTTTAAAAGATGCAGTCTGTGTAGTTCAAAGAAATCAAAGTCCTTTTGACTTCATGCAGCTGAAAAGTTAGGCCAGCATCTCTCTGGTGTGTCTAAGTCTTTAGAAATTCTAAATCAATGATCTGTTTATGAAGTTACATCATAGTTTGTATTTGTCTTGAAAGAGTCTAGGAGCTAAGCTAGCAATTATACAAAAATTATCTTTCAATGATGCTGCTGTGTCTTGTAGAGAAATAAAGTATGGCATAGCTACTGTATTAATTCAATCCTTTGGATGTTTGTTCTTCTCTCCATAAGTAGTGTTCGTTATTTGAAAAAGGAAAACAAGTAGCATGGAGGTATGGATGGAAGAAGGAACCTTAGAAGCTGAGATACTAAATTGGAGGTTTCTCTGCCAAAGTAGTAACTGAATTAAGAAATTCTGGAGTGTACCTGACTACTGCTGGCCACCAGCTGCTCTGCTGGAGTTGGCACCACTGCCACCCCAGAAGAGAAAAAAATGAATGGTTTAAGAATGAAAAGCAGATAGGAGGATACCACCATGGGGAATGCTGGGCTGGGAGGAAAAAGCAGTTTAGCAAGTCCTCACATGTTCTGAGGTGAGTCAAATGCTTTAGCAGCTCCAGAGTCCATCTAGTCTTAGCCTGCCTTCATGTATCACATTATAAACTATTGAACAGACCTTAGTTAACGTGATGTTGTGTGTGCATTTCTAAGTGTGTTGTTTAGCAACTAATTCCATCAAGAATGAGTGCTGTTGGCTGCAGATTAAATGAGAAAATGGGACTCCTAAGTTTTCAGCTTGTACCCTGACCAAGGACATGCTCACCTGTAACTTGTAACGTGTAAAGGGGGTCAATAGGACAGATAATGTAAATGCTAATTTTGGTCTGTAAACAGAGTATTCAGCTCTTTGTCAGCAAGGTGTTTCAGACCACTTGCTATTCACTGTGATGTTGGTACAAAGAATGAAATTCTCCCCTTTATCAAAAAATGCTCAAATCTGAACTGATTAGCAGACATACACTAGCTCTATTTGACAATTGAGTAAGAATGTCTCAAAACAGAGGTGCTGTTTAGGAGGGTGATTGAAAGGCCCATGCCACTGTTGTAAATAATCTGCCTGCAATTGTGATTGTCCTCTCAGCAGAAAGAAACAAAGACTGGTCTAAGGGTATTCAAAAGTTTTGAAAGTGATTCAGGTTTTTTAACTGAAGGTAAACCCCGTGCAGAATAATCAGAGCGGACAGAATCTGTCTGAATCAAGCGAAGATTAATAATCAGATGCCCAGAGAAAGAATTCTGCTGAGCTTCTCAATAATGTATCTTACTGCTCCTGCATGACATGTGTCTACATGATCAGTTTAGCAATCTTTGATTTACAGGGCAGGTCAAAGATACGATTTCACATATATGTAGTCAAGCAAGCTTTTCTTAACTTGGGTGCTATCTATGGCATAGCGAAAGCAGTGTGCAAGCACTGTATGGTGCATATTTTGTTCTTTTTTGTGGACTTTGTTCATACTGAACTCTGTATTACTAGGTTTCTGTATCACTGTTGACTGGTTTGAAACTGGGCTGGGTATGTCTAAACAAAACATAACGATATCTGGAAGGCAGCATGGATGTTCTTCTAGAGGCCTTTGCTAGACAGCTATTGAGGGAGTGGTAGGAGGTATAATTTATAGCAAAAGATGCTCAATGTGAATAAACCTGCTTAAATTCCTAGTTCAGAGGGGAGCTCCCACCTGACTCCAGGTGTGATGTTCTGCCTCCATTCTCCATCTGTGAAATCAAATGCCCTTACCTGAGTTCTTTGTGTATTGGTGAAGGTAAAAGCTGCCAAGGACTCTAAGTTGCATAGACTGTTTGGTTATGAGAGTAAGTGTATCAGTAATGCAAGTATTTCTTTTGATATCAAGGCCTTACAAACCTCCAAACTGTCTCTAGAGCTTCAGCAACGGTGAATTAAGCCTTCTTAATTCAGGGTGGCTCAGGAATGTAATTAGGAGCATTTCTATACTGATTTTCATTTTCTAGGCTGTATTATCCTGTGAAGTTATTATTGTAAGAGTGAAGACAGCGTGTCATTTTGTGTTATACTCTTTGTCAGTTAATCTTTTCATTTTATGCTGATGTAATTTGTCTGATTCATTTGACCACAAATAACCTGAAGTATTTCAGATGTATGTCAAGAAGTAGGAATTGTTTTAAGGAGGAAGCAATTTGGTGGAGCATCCCAGGAGAAGTCATGGGCAGGAAAAAATAGTTGGTAACTGGTATTAACAACAAACGGCTGTGGAACTACCTGGTCTGCCATGAAAAAAATAAATTGCCATGAAAGAGCAGCATATATGAAGCCATAAGAGGAACCATTCACAAGTTTCATTAAGCAAGTCTAGTAAAACAAATAGTCTTATATTCTTGGAGAAAGAATAATATTTTTAATAAGAGGAGAAAGGCCACAATCTTACATTTATTGCAACTTTTTCCACTATTAGTGTTTACAGTTGCAAGTAAACTAATTTCATTTTTGTTAGCATTTAAATTGCTGGTTAATTGTCAGAGTATCAGCCATGTAGATTATACAAAGATTACTTGTGCTTGTAATTAACTGAATCTGGAACTATGTAGGAGAAGAATTCGTACCTATTACATTTCTCCCTAATGCAGGCATGTAAATAGAAACTATTAAAAAACCAAAACACAACAAACAAAACAAAACCCCCAACTAGATAGCAAACCACAAACCAAAACCAACACAACAAAACAAACCTGTCATCCCTGTATCCCACCTACATGGGAAAGGAATTTTAAAATGGCGGGGGTTTGTACATGCTGAATGTTAACCAAGTGTCTGGCAAAAATTCCAGTGGGAAGGTAACAGGCACATTTCTATAATTAGGCTGTTACAGGCTCAGGCACACATCAAGTGTATGGGCTGAGGAGCCTCCGTCTTGTTTGGTGTAATGTGTGCGCTGTTTGTGATGTGATGCAGTACTGAATGTGCAGTCTTGCCATTCAGGGTTATCTGCATCTAGTCCTTGTAACTATCAAAACACAGAAACAGGCTGAGGTGTTACTCCAGGATTGGTGTTGTGATTTAAGAAAGCAATCAGGGCCAAATGATGGGTTTATGGGTTTGGCACTTTCATTTCTCCTTTCTTAAAGCACAAATACATTTAGAAATCTTCCTTTAAATGCCTAGGAGCATCTTTTAAAAGACCTGGAAGCTGCTAATTCAGAAAAACTTAATGCCTTTTCAACTTTTGATCCGATCTAGAATTAAAGCAGAGGTAATATTCCTTTGTGGTGCTAATTTACCTACAGGAATTAAAGGAGGCTTTCAGATCTAAAGCCCCAGTTGGGTTGCTTTTTCACTGTTTGTAATAGCAATAAGTTCTAGTAATGTTAAAAAAAGTTTATATGGCTATATTCAGAGGAGTGAAGAGCCTCCCTATGCATGTTCGGTTTTGGTCTCTGAGGGCATAAACATTAAGGCCATTGAGCTGATGGCAAATTCAGGACAATAATTACAAAAACAGTTATCAAGACTCTACAACTGTAGTTACGAACACAGGATTCTGTGAGACATGGAGGTGACATTATGTATGTGAATAATCAACCCTATTAGCTGAAATCTCTGAATTAGTATTATAGGAAGGTTTTGAGGTCCTAATCCTACATTCCAAGTCTTCCCAGGGATAGGACAGGAGGGCCCTGCTGCCAGCATTGCTGTGAGATAGCTCAGTTGCAATGACTCGGGGCAGAGAAACCTAAAGGTATGTGAAGAGGTGACAGAGTAGAGCTGGATGCTGGAGATAGAGTACATTTCCTCCTAGACTATTTCACTGTTTTAAGGCAATCGATATGTCAGGAGTTCAGTAACTTCCCTTTTTAGGGGCTTAGACATTCACAGACCCTGACTATAACACTTGTTCTGTGTTTGAGCGTCATCAAATGAATTGGCAAGAGTGTAGATGTAGGTTATGTCAGGAGAATAAAAGCATCCTTCCCACAACATAGCCACACACCAAATCCAGTTCTCAACTTGGTTCTGAGACTTAAAGGCTTAAACCTCTCTTTTTGTTGTTTTTAAAGATAGCCCATCACCGCATTTCTTAGGGCATAAAGGAGAGCTCTGCTAAACCTCCAGCTCTTACACAAAGTCAGCAGGACTTTGAAAATCTACCCTATCCTCCCAGTGCCTGGAGAAGGGCTGAACTTCCAGTGGGGTGGTTGCTCCTGAGCCAGTCCTTCCCCACACAGTTCTCTTTCCTGGTGATCACACCATCACAGGGACCCCTCTTGCAGGTCCTCATAATCACAACCTGCTGGGCTGTTTTTAGAGAACACTGTCTACCTCCTACCACCGCAACAAAGAATTCTACGGAGGTGCGTGAAGAGCTGTTCTGTGGAGAAAAGTGCTTTTGAGCAAGAAGTCAGCATAATTATAGGACAAACTAGCACTAGGCTGCTGCCTCTCAGCCAAGACCATTATCATTTGTGTTGCAGAGATGGAGTAAGGAGGGAAGTGGGTGGGAGATAGCTGGGGGAGGTAGTCTTGGTGACAGCTTTGCCAGAAGAGTGTGTGTAGGAGGACAGTGGAGGAAGAGTATGGTGGAAGGCTGTGTTGTACTGAGATAGAGGAAGAAACATCAAGAAAGGATGATGAAACTTTACAGAATCTAAATAAATGTAAACACTTAATCTTTTCTGTGAGTGCTGGTGGGTAGTACCGGTCAGTATGCCTGGACCCAGGGAAGGAGCTGATGATGTACAGAGCCCTGTGGTGTTTGGGAAAGGCTAGCTGCAGCTAACAGGCACCTAGAATCATATCGTTCGTAAATAAAGGAGTTGTATGTGAGATGTCTATGCAGTTTGATGTTAGCCCAGTGTGGTAGTGAGGCACTAGGCGCTGAGATTTGTAGGAACGTCTCTAATAAAAGGTAGAAAAAGGCCTTTACTATAACAGGCTTCTGAGAATAAATTGAGACAAACCAGAATGAAAGATAAGAGAAAATAAGGCAAGTGATACTAATGGAGCTGGGCAGCTTGCACTGTTCTGAAGTGCTGTGTTATAGTAAAAGTCGGGTACTAAAGGCTGTGCAGGATCTGGTGAAACTGAAGAACTTTTAAAACTATTTACTGATACTGAAATTCTGATTCAACAATTGCTATCTCAGAGCAAAACCCATATATTGTAGCTCACATCTAGTGAGTATAGCATGGAAGGGGTATCTGGAATGAGAGAAATAAACATTTTGCCAGGTATTTATTGTGTAATTTCATAAAAATTCACAGTATGGAAGCTTGCATTTTGTATTCTCTAATTCTAGCTGACTAGAAAATACAACAAAGATTACTCTACTCTGTACATCGAACTGCATACATTTAAGCTCTTGCTGACACTTTCATCTTTTGCAAAATAAGGAAAGACTTGTAAGAAGGGACAGTTGTAATGCAAACAGAAGGGCAGGGGTACTACCGTACTTGAAAAGGTCTTGTACCCTACCTGAAAATGTCTCGTTCCAGCTCATGAGTCTTTTGTTGGTCCTCCTGATTCTGCTTTTGCATTTCTTCTTGCTCTTTTGGAGTGAGAGAACTAAGGCCATCCAAGAGCCATTTTTCTCGCAAGGCCTTTTTCTGATGGAGAAAAATACAGACGAGTAAGTGTACTTTAAAAGTTACGCTGTTCAGTCATTTACTGTACTTGCCTTGATGCCATCAGCCTGATCCACGTTCTTGTGCTGTAACTAGCATAAGGCAAACTGACAGCAGTGAGTGCCACTAAAAAGGAAATGCTAAAAAACATTTATGTTTTGAGATTGACTTAAAGCCAAACTCATTAAGAACAATGTCCCATTTTATTAGTCCACCCAACAAGTATGTAGAGGATGTCAGTTGCTACCTATAACAGATTAATGTTTTTAAGTGGATCCAGTGGTATCTCTTTCTTCAATAAAGAAAAACAGTTGTATCAAAGTGTACCTGTTACAGACTCATGTAAAAGGCTCCAATTGGATGTGCTATCATTTCATTTCAATAGACCTGATTTCTGGGGTCATAGCATTGCATAGATTCTGGGAGAGGGTATAAAAGATGAAAAGTTTCTTTAAAGAAATAATTGTATTTCTTTATAATTATTCTTTATATTTAAATTTAATATATAAAAATACATATTATTTCTATTTATATAATTTTATTAAATATATTTAAAATATTCTTTAAATAAAATTGTATAAGGGGAAGAGATCTCTAGGGTGTTAGTGATGCAATGCTATCCTTCAAGTTTACAAGGGACTTGGGTAGTTATAGTAGCGAACTCGCCTCTCATCTGGTGAGGATGTATGGGGTAAGAGTGGGACGGGAAAGATGGAGCATGGGTGGCTGGTGACTGGTTAGTGTTTCAGCAGACCTGCTACATCCTTAGAACTCTGTTGGAGGAGCAATCCAGGGCTTACGTATTTAGGTCTTGACATGTTTAGTGCCTGTGGAGTTCTTTCTGTGCAGCAATGCCTTACAAATGGGTGTATTGCATGTGAACAGGTGAATGGATCTCTCAGCTGTGCTTTCAAATTTTGAAAAATATGGCTTTATGCACTAACTGCTTCCTTAGCTACTTTACAATATAAAAGGTGTTATCTGAAAGTCATCTGAGCTCTGTAAAATATTCCTGGTGTAAAAAAAAATATTCATAGGGATAAGTTCGTATTTGTAGGCTAGAGGTTGTAAATCATGCAAACTTTCTTGCGCACTTTTTATTCCCTTCAGTGTAACTCAGGAATACAAAACTAGCAGCTGCCTTTGGGAAGAAGTGGGAGTCAGGGCTCCTTAGAAAAACTTTTTCAACAGGAGGAAAAAAGCACACATAAAAGGTTTTTCATTAACTGTGAATAGATTCCTTGAGCTGTGTGATTTCCATGTTAGGTTTTTTGTGGGGTTTTCCCCTACATGGTTTTGTTAATTGTAGGATGTGGATGAAGATTAAATTGGATTTTGACTAGTGCTGCTTTGAGGCAAAGCTGTGCCCAGCACTGGTGAGAAGGCTGCATTAACCTCAGTGCTGCTTGCAGTGGCTGTTGGAATCCCTGCCTGTATCCTGTGCGTTGAGTTGCTTAAACTGTTGCTTCCTACACTTTTCTGTTTGCTATGTGCTTTATTAGTGAGGAGGCCCAGCTGATGGAGAAGGATGCATGTAGGACCTGATTGCAGTTAAATGCAATTTTCAACTTGCTTGATGCAGGATATATGTAATATAGCAGAAACTGTGGTTAAAACAGGCTTGTTGGGAGTTCTGTGGCATTCCATGGTACTTTTTTTGGTTGGTTGGGTGGGTGGATGGTTGTTGTTTTTCCTGGAACACAGGGTTGATGTTTATAGTTGCCTTAGCCCTGCGGAACGGTATTCTGTTTCTCAGTACTGGATCATAGGAAATCTGTGGGGAAGCAACGGCTGCTCAACACTGCCCTGAGCCTTGACTTTGGTGGTAGGATCACTTGGCAGCATTTCCTGGTAGCTGTGTCTTAGGCTCAAATGAAATAAATGCAGATTTTAATAGAATAGATTTACTTGATCTGGTAGGTGCACGTAATCTGGTGTTGGCACAACTGTTATTGACCACAAAATACTGTTTTCTGAAGTTGGAGGGAACACATTAATTCCCTTTCAATTAAGCTGTTTAGATTTTAATGATAAATAGTAAGATTTTAATCCTGGCTGGAACTGAATTAGTCTAACATTGCTGTCTCCAAAAATAAATCTATAATTCTTTGTGAGAACTACAGCATGGCTGGCACTGTAGACTTTAGAAACTGGTAACACCCATCAAAATCAACAAAAGCTTCATGCACATATAGGGTTAGGCCCAAGAAAACAAACTCCCTAAATACAGGCATAAGATAATAGTGTTATTTTTGTTTTTTCCTAGAATAGTTTGCTGCTGTTCTCAACTAAGTGCCATGTAATCTTTTTAATTTAACTTTTGAAAGAATGACACACTGCATAGTTTGGAAACAGCCTTTGAACAACAGACAGTTTCAAGGGTGCTCAACTGAGTCATCGGGACAAGCCAGTGCAGGAGCGGTTGCTTTGGGGCAATTGGGTTATTTCTGCTGTCTAGCACTTCTTTTGCTGTGAAGTGTCTCTAGCTCAGTACTAGGTTGTGCATGCCTTCATTTTCCATTAGGCATGGTACGTTAAGGGGAAGGGATACTTATACATCGTGATGTGGTAAGACCCTGGGAACAGACAGAGTGCTGGAGAGCAATCACTTTCTTTTGTAGTTAAGGATCACATCAGGAGCACTGTGACAATATTCTGCAAATTCTGTGAGTAATGCCCTACTTGTGCTGCAGGTATAACTCCACGGTAAGCCTTAACAAGGCTGGACTAGCACTGAAAGAATCATCCTTCACTGGAAGGCACGGGTGTTTTGAGTTTGTGTGGCTTGCTCTCCCAGTAGTATGGCAGTTCATCTTATGGCATACTGGGGGAGGCATAAATCATTGTCACAGTTTCACAGAAGATACAGTTCAACACTGTTAACTCCTGGAATAAGAAGGTGTGTG
Organism: Falco cherrug; assembly: GCF_023634085.1. Taxonomy (NCBI): domain Eukaryota; kingdom Metazoa; phylum Chordata; class Aves; order Falconiformes; family Falconidae; genus Falco; species Falco cherrug. Next base: position 14,330,459 of record NC_073708.1, read on the forward strand.
ACCAGCACCTGTAAGGTAACACTAATGGAGTTCAGGCATGTCAGAAGCCAAAAATTTAATAAGCTAAACTAGAAAAGCTCTTGGAAGGTACATGCAAATGAGTGCTGACTCCACGCTTTTCAAGCAACTCTGTCTGGTCCTTTCCCTTGTTGCCTCAGTGAGAAGGATTCCAGGTAGGAGGAAGAATTAGTTGCTGGTGCATCTAGAATTACTTGAGGATGAAATTCCCTTGTACCCTCACCTTGTACCCTCACTCGCAGCCCCATTATCCCTTGCAGTTCCATGAAGCCCTATCCACACAGGTGTCTGTATTTGCTTGCATGTCCTCTACTTCATGTGTTAGAAGTGCATGTGTAGGGAATAAATACTCAAGTATAGTTCTACAGGATAACTAAGACCTGTTAGAATACTCATCTGTCTCTTTCTAGTAAGAAGTTGGCTTGGGGACAGCAAACAAAATCATTGGGAAGCTGGAGCAGAGATTCCTATTTACACAATGGAAGTTAAAAAAAACCAAAACCAGCCTAACAAAAAAACAACCAAAAAAACCCACAGAACTACAACCTTTTAATAAACCCGTGGCTAAGGGCTATAAATAGGAATGAAGGACAAAATGAGGAACAGGATAGTGATACCCAGCTAACAGGAACATCTATATGAGAGTGAGATTTACTAACCTGCAATAGTTTCCTAAGGGACAGGTGCGAGTTATGTTGAACAGGTCATGGAGCTCTAGGTTTCACCATGCGCAACTGGTAGGCGTATAAATGAGTGAAATCAACCTGACTCACTAGGGAAATGAGCCCTCAATAAAATTTACTGAAGTGTCTAAACACTTTAGAAGTCTAAATCTGTTTTAAAGAATTTTCTGCACTAGATTCTTGTGGTGTTTGCCTCCATTGAGATACCTGAATTAGGCTGAAGCATAAATGTTCATTAAAGGACAAGGCTTCTACGGCATCAAGCAGAGGATGTTCATATAGTGATGCTGCATCTGGTATTAGGTGCCTGTCTTAGTCTCCACTTGGGTGCTCCAAATAGCTAATAATATGTATGTATTTATACACTTTTTTTTTCACATGTACACTTGATCCCTCTATGTCAAGTGAATAATTTCCTCTACAGATCCTTGATTTGGCTTCTATGCAATATGACTGATTTTAATCAGACATAAACAGGCTGATAGCTGTATGATTTTTGCATAGAACTGGCAAGAAAATCACATCTTCTGCCCTCTTCTAAAGGAAGAGCATTTCAGTAATATTTTTCCGGGAGTGTTTAGCTTCTGTGAAATTCCATAAAACGTCTTCAGAATAAGTGCAACGTGGGGTTTTGTTTTCTTAACTGTTTAACTATGCTGTACCTATTAATCTTAGCTGAAGGCATGTACTAAATCTGTAAGGAAGCTGCCCCTAGGACTCTGCCTGTGCACAGCAGTGGTGAGTATTGGCTGGTTATATAGAACAGATCAGTTTACCCATAAAAGAAGGGCAAAAGAGTCATCCTGAATTTATAGGCATAGAAACTTGAAACACAAGTTGCAGTACTCAGTGTAATCGTGTACTAAGATGGAGGGAAAGAGTCCCATGTTTACTGCTCATTAGTTACAGGACTTGGAAAAGATACTCTCCTCTGCTTTAGGCAAGACATTATGCAATTGGTCAAGCCCATCCTTTTGGTTGATACCTTCCAGTAAAACTAGTGACATGGGTGACTTTTGCATTGGCTTGCCTGGCCCAGTGAACTACTTTATCATAACTTCTGTTTTTTTTTTTTACTTGACACTAAAGAAGAGGGTGGATGAAACCCAGGATCAGGTGTCTCTTTTGAAAAGGAGTTTTTTCTAAATATGCTTCTCCCATATTTGCTCAAGGAGACATGCCATGCTCCTGGTATTGGATTCAACATATTTTTCTCGGAACTGTTTATCCACTCACATAATTAAAAAGGTGTGTAAAACACCAAGTTGTGCGTATTTCTAGAAGCATAGATTTCATCTCATCTCCCTAAATTACATGTACTGCCAAGTTGTAATAGACATTTAAAGAATAGTGGTGCTGGGTAGAAATTGCTACAATTTCAAGTGTCTGCAGAGGTGGATCTTTTAGCTTCTTGGTAATTTGGACTTTGTAATCCTGAGTTTACCAGGCCATATTTCAGGACAATATTTGCAGCATTTATGCACTTTTTGTTAAAATATACAAAGAAACAGCATTACCTTAACAAAGAGTCATTAAACAAGCTGATAAAAGACTATAGCCAAATAAAAATAGGCTGCTGTTGGTTTTTTTTTTTTCCCAGGAAAAGGTCAAATTAGACCTCATGATTGTGCTGCACCCTGTATGAAGTGAGGTTGCTGTAGTGGAATTGAGTGAACACACCCAGTCTGAAATATGAGGCTTAATTTTCAGCTGTGAGTTATTCCTGGTTATGATCTCATTTTATGCCATGAAAGTGATCAAATAACATTACCTCCTGAGTGTAATTTTTTTCAAAGGGTGATGCTTATTAAAGTCAAATGGAGTCCTGGTAAGACTCCAAAAAGCTGTGAAAATTTGACAGTAAAAGCATGACTTAAATGCATGAAGATTTGCATGCCAAAGTTGAAAACCTTTATTCATGCTGAATGGCTTGAGGCTATCTTTAGTTACATAAATCCAACACTTACCTTTAGATGTTGGTGTTTCATTTTTTCTTCTTCCACTTTTAGACGTTTCTGTGTAATTTCTTCTTGCAGTTTTCTTTTGTCCTACAAATTAAAAGAACAATAATACTTTTAGAGAAATGATTTGTTGCTAAAAAAATTGTTTAAATGTTGTTCAGTAGAGTGAAATCAATCCATGCAAATAAGGCCTTATTTTAAAGCTTGTATGATGCCCAGGCAATGCATAATTCTTAGTAGCAACAGCTCATGTCCTATGCAGTTATGGTTTCCATTACTCTTTCTCTGAAGTACATTTAAACATGTTAATGACCCCGAAGCAGAGATGATCCAAATTAAAAATAATTTACCCTTTGGAAGGGTAGGGAAATAAATATCATTTCAGCACAGTTGTACATGCAGAATGAGGTTAGAAATGGGTGCTGACCAAAATTCCTAAGGCAGCCCGCACATCATTTAGGAGAGGAACGAATCTAAGCTACACTGTGCAGCTGTGATACATCACTAAATGAAATGAGCTGCTGGTGAATCCAGCACTCAGTTTGTGTATTTTGTGGCTAATAGCTGGAATAAACAGGAATAAACAAAGGCTTAGAAATTTATTTCATTAGTCGAACAGTGATAAAGATGAACACAGAGAAATATAGTATGCTTCATATATGTTGTTGTTACCTCTCAATTAAAAAAGTATTTTTTTGTCTGTGCAAAGGCTCTTTTCACAGCTGCTGAATTTTAGAAGGAAAAACTCAAGTAGTACTGATCTATCATAGTGCCACCTTCATGCTGCTACAGATTATGGAAAAGGAAATGGGTGAACAGTCTCTGAAAGCATCAGCACTTGAGCCTCTTGTGTCTTTGCATAGGTGCTGTCATGTGGAGTTGTGGCTCCTCTGTATGAGGCCAAACACTGATTTACTACTTGGTGCCCTCAGCAGCCGGTGGGACAGAAATGCTGAAGGAAACTAGCTTTTACAATTGGTATTAATAGGCTAATTTCTTGGTCAGCCTTACTGCTGAAAAACTCTGTTATTGATCATGGCAACTTTTGCATTTATTTCTTATTGTGTATTGGTATGTTTTAGGGGAGTAAATTAAATCATCTGTTGTCTTGTGCAGAAGTGTTTGCTGGCTGGAGGCTAAGCCCCCTTCCCTTTCAATTAAGAACAGATTACTGACAGGGTTTTTAAGGCTGTTTTCAGACAAGTATGGTTTAGGAAGGAGTTAAATTCTTCACAAATTTAGGAATAGGCTTGCCCTTTCTGCCCACCTGAGGAACTAGCTGTGCATAAGGAGTGTAGAAGGTCGGTAAGGAAGGCTGGTGCAAGGCTGGGAGCTGTTCTCCACTGTTTCCCTAGGATCTGGGGTTTGGAAATAGGAAAAGCAGCATTGCTTGGCTGAATCACTTGACTGTTACTGGAAATTAGGAGTGTGGCCACAGGCTATAGGGACACTTTGCTGAAGGGCCGGAAGCAGAAGGAGCCACCCAGCCTTGTGGAGGTGGAGGGCAGGACTGCAGGCTGGCCAAGCACAGCTGGGGGTGTGCTGGGGCTTGGTAGGGGAATGAGTGCCAGTGACCTCTTCTGCCTTGCAGTCTGCAAAGTGCAGCAGCCACCTATAAACACTATCTGTACTTTACTGTTTTTCCTCGATGGTGTTAGTCTGCCTCTTTAATACACCCAACAGGGCAGGTAGGGATCTTGCCTCAAGATACATGCTACCCTCATCTCTGTAGTGGTTTTGAGTTTTGCCTATGCTCTTCAATACAGCTAACAAAGCAACTGATTTAGGATCACTACAATATGTAATTTTTTCTGCAATGGCCCTTTTTAGAGACTTTATCCAAGAGCTGCTATGCTGGATTTTACTCAGCCACTCTTGGTTTTGGAGACATAGTATCTGGTCTTTGGCCTTCACACCTTTCCTTAATTGGAAATATTCCTGATCTCATTGTATAATTAATGGCTTTTAAATAACCTATCATTAGATGAGCCAAGTGTGACAAGAGCTTGTGTTTCTTTAAGAGTTGTAGCAATCTGTTAACTGCTTTTACTCTTTACTAAAGTTCTGGATAAGATTCTTAGGCAGAGAATGAACTCTTACCTGGTTGATACTATTAAAAAATACTCTAAGTCAATTTAAATATTATTTTTGTACCAGCAGAGATGTGTAATAAGAGTTTGGGCACTCTGAAATGAGAAGTGGTACACAAAAATATTGTGCAGACAGAAGTTAGAGCATAAAGGCCCAAATAACTGCATTTTAAATTAACTGTATAATAAGGAACCTACTCAGTAATGAAACTTTTACCTGTTTGGGGTTTTTTTGTTGCTGTTAGAGGTTTAGATTTCTTTTGCACCTGATTTTTTTTATATATTACAAGTTTTCTACTTGTATCCTTTGATGTTCTAGCATGTTTTAGTTTCACTAGTTGGTAATAAACATCCATCACACAATTATCCAGATTAAATAGGTTGAAATAATCATCTTTTATATATATAGTCAAAGAAATCTGAAGGTCTAATGCCAGAAGCTAAATTCAGGGAAGGTGTATGAGGAACATTTTTGAACCTTGTGTTGTCAGAATAATTTTTAAAACCTGTTAGGACACTTCCTGCAGTGTATTCTGCTAGGCTTTGTCTGCAAATCTTGTCTTGCTGTACAAAGCTTTGGCTAGACATCTAATGGAATAAATGTTTATTCCTAGATAGCTAAGGGATCCATGCTTCTACTAAACCTCATACTCTGCCCCTGTAGATAATCAGGTTGCTGGCACAAGTACTCTAATCGTCGCTTACTATGGTCTTGTTAATGTGGGCAAGATTTGCTTTTTATGAAAGAGCACCTTCACACCTTCCTCTCTGTCGTGCATCAATGCAAGGTAAGACGAACCTTGGTCCTAATTTTCACTCCTACTGAAACATGTCGGAATCTTTCCTGACTTCTGGCACAGAAAAGAATTGTGCTCCAAACTGGATCTCTCTGAAAGGAAGGGAGACACATCTACAGAGCAGTGTCTTGCTTAGGTATCTTGTGTGCCAAGTCCATTAGTTGGTGTCAGTGTTCCACAGTGGTGCCAGTGTTGGTCTGCTTGGTCCCATGGCAGATGCCATGTACTGTCAGAGCCAATGGAGCAGCTAATATTTTAGCTGGTGTGGTTTTGTTTTTATATGATTTTTCTGGAGGTATTGGTTATTGCTTGGTTATTGAGGGGTCTTATCTGGAGTTATGGACACTTTAGTCTGGTGTCATGAGGCTGCAAAAATGTCATAATTCAAATATTTAATCACAATTAAAAATCTTCTATAATTTTAGTTTTGCTATAGAATGAAGAATTTGATGAGAAGGGATTAAGCTTAAGGTTCCTCTTTGACTGTTTTGTCTCAACATTTGCCACAGCCAGTGCTGAAGCATCTGTATTTTAAGATACAACAGTCTCTAACGAAATGGCTGCATTTGATTTTTTTACTACTTATATTCTATATACACCAGCAGCAGGTCGAAGCTATACAACAGAGAAAACCAGTTCCTTTTCAGAGCTATGGGAGTATCAAAATCTTATAATAATAATAATAATAATACTGGGGGGGGTTGTCCTTTTTTATTTGTTACATAGAGAAGATATGAAAAAGAATTTGAAAACTCCTAGTGGCTTGGTGAGAGCCAGAATTCTGTAAAGGAGCCAGGCATCTAACAACAGAAACCAACTGAGTTTTAGCATAAGTGTAGTTGTTCGCTGCTCTGAGTGCCCCTTGCCATCCTCTGTTAGATCCCTTACAACATACATCTTGTAGGCAGCATTTGAAATTCCCAGGTATGTTGCTTGGGACAAAATTTCCCAGAGCCACCAACTAACTCGTAATTGTAATTGTAACATGTTGTTTTCTTAACTCGTTCTGCAGATTCTTAAACCCGATGATAACTTCACCTTATTTAGGCTCCTTCATTTCTGCAGTGCATTGTAACAAGCACGCTGTTTCAATTAAATGCTCCCAACTGATGAAAGCAGAAAGCAAATAGCTCCTTTAGGCAGCAAGTGTAACAGATGAAGTCATGGCCAGAACCCAAATACACTCTCCCATTTCCTGTAATGCAAGACACTGGACGCTGCCGCAGTTTCTTAATAAAATACTTCTCCAGTATTCATCTGGAGACAAAGATGCAGCCAGAGGACACTAAGCCCCTAGTAGGTTCATAGGAGTCTTCCCCAGGACTGTGCTGCCCCGTTCCTCCCTAGGTACCAGGAAGTATAATCCACTGCCAGGCCTGGACTTCCCTGGAGCGCCAAAATATTTCTTATCATTTGAGCCTGTACGCTAGAGACAAAGTCCGGGTTATGAGTCTGCTTCAAATACCATTACAGTTAAGCAAACAAACATACTCTAAACCCTGTAAAACATTTCAAATTACCTTATTGTGGGCTTGAGTTAGGTCTCAAGTAAATACTATAAATGGGCCTGTTGGCATTTATTGAGTGTCATAATTAAAACCTAACCAAATTAAAACCCAAACTATTCAGCTCCAGTAGATTTCCAGCTATGCCTGATCACATTTATTTTGGTTTCAATGAGGTTATTTTTTAACTCTGCCCACCATTTATTCAGCCATTCACAACTAATCTATCATGCTAAGTGTGAAAATTACCTTTGTTACCATTATTTGTTTTTAAGTTTGCCTGTGACAGTGAGCGTTCCTTCTGCAGTTTTCCGTTCATCCCAAAGGGCCAAATTTGGTTTCAGGTTTATTCTTTTGTAACTGAATAGGTTTCAGTGGAGATAAAATCAGATGTGAATTTAGATTCAGCTGGTTTTGTTACATCAGGTTATATTCCTTTAAAAAATAGCTCAGTAATTCCTTTAAAACGTAATAAATCTTTGAATCAGATTTCCCTTTAGAAAAGAAGCTGAAAATGTTTTCTAACATCTTCAGCATAAACTCCACTGAGTCCTTTTTTTCTCCCCTCCCCCCCCTCCAACTGACAGATATGAAATTGCTGAATCCAACCTTGTCCTTTTTTACTTGTCAGGCAGCAATATTTATGATAGATCATCAATAATTCAGAAACTGTATTTAATCCCACAGCGCAAAACTAAAAATCTTTCATCTCTCAGTTTTGTTGTGCAATGGGAAAATTGATTTGTTCTGGAATTCTCTAGCTGCCTTTTGACCTGCTGTCCTTCAGGCAAACGTTCAGTTGTGATGGTAGTAATATGTATTTCAGACTGTCCAGCAGTGATTTGCATGCATACTTTCACTGCTTTGAATTTAATTTCAAAGTGCAATACAACCCGTAATAAAGGCAGTACAGGCAACTGCCGTCTTAAAGCAATAGCTTATAAACCAGGATTAAAACGTAACAATTTTAAGCAGACAGAAGTGACTTTCTTTTTCTGTCCTGAAATAAATCATTCTTCAGAAAACATACAGTAGCTTGTTAACACAATGCTTCTTCTAAGCCTTTTTTTTTTTTTTTTTTTTTTTTCCACACACACAACCCACCCCCCCCACCCCCAGTAGTGAGGTATAACTATAAGTACTTACTGTTATGGCCTGGAATCTTTCTTTCAGCAATTCAGCTTCCTCCATTCTAGAAATCAAAAACAGACAAGTAGTGAAGGAAAACAGAATGACACCATAAGCAAAAAGCCTCCTGGTGGGGCTACAAAAAAATCTGAGGTGATTTGATCCAATTCCAGAGCAGAGAGAAGGCAGAATTTTTGACTTGTTAGGAGAGTCCCTGAACAGATGAGCAGATCAGTCCAGACAGACACATGTAATGAGGGTGTGTAGGAAAGGCAGACGTGGAGAGTGCTGGCATGAGTTGACTGACAAGTTGGAACAGTGGAGCACAAGCCCTTTTCCTTCAGAAGCTGCCAACTCTTTGTTTTAATGTGCTCAGTTAGCGTGCCATTGCTTCTTTAACTGTTAAATGCCCAAAACCAAATCTTCCAGGACCATGGTAGAAGTAAACATTACATTCCTATTTCTCTTTCTTTCTCTTTCTTCCCTTTGTGTATGCTTCTGGTGATAAACTGGTATTTTAAACTTATTAAGTATTCCTCTTTCTTATGAAACTTATTTTACCTGTGGTTTTTTTTTAAACTGTTGTAACGTTAGCACTGTAGATGGCATGGGTTTTTTTGAGATGGCAGTTTTAATTCAGTTTCCTAAGTGAAATTTTTGGAGAAGCTGTATTCATAGCTGGACGAATGTCTAAGAACTTCTAACCTGAAGTAAAATAAACTTTAAGCAATGAGGTCTGTCATTGAATGCAACTGTTAATCTGTAATGCAATTACTGGTCAGCTATCTAGGACTCAAGGGAAGCTTTGTCTAAGTAAGGATTTCAGGATCATCATTTGAGTGTTACCAAGATGAGTCTAAAATGCCAGTGGCGCTCATGCTGAATTTCCATTCAGCTGACTTGAAGGGTGGGTTTTTTTTTTTGCTGTGGACTTCTGCTGAAAACAGCATTATGCTCCTTAAGGGATGGCATATGTTTTGACCTTTCCAATTATATGAGTGGGAGTCAGCCTTCCAAAATCAATCCAGGAAACCTGAAAAACAAGTGGAACTGCCTCTAGCAAAATCCAGTTGTGGAAAAAATTCTAAGCAAGATAAAGCTGAATTCAAACAGCATAAAGATATAATGTGAACCTGGAATCCCTTTGTTACCCTCAGTATTGTGTAACTTAAGTCATTGTAAGGACACCAACGGGAGACTCGGTCAGCATCTTTGGAGTTTTTTTCCTGCTATTTCACTGAGATGACTAAACTCAGCAGGATTTGGTGAGGGGTTTTACTTTACATGTCAGTACAGTGACCTGAATCTTGGTGGCAAATCAGGGTCACTATACTAGCGAATTCTGTGCTACAGACTTGAACACTTGATGGTGAAGTTACATCCTTATAATTCAATATGAATCAATATTTAATTTCAATTTCCAGCTTTCTAGTATGTCATCACTCATCTGTATGTACAAGCAGGCTACCCCCTCTATACTGGGACTAAGGATGCATTAATGTTTTGTTTATACTGTGATCCACCCAGAGGTTTTGCTCAAACTTGTGAAGACCCCGTGTTTTATTCTCCAATGAAGTTTTTTTAAAAAACAATGTATGCCTCCTTTCGTCAGCAGCTGAAATGTAAAAAATTACCACATAAAAGCAAATGTGAAGTTCAAAGGCAAGTGTGTATCAAAAGACAGATTACATGGGAATTTAAATGGATTCAGTTTGTGGGTTTGAGAATAAGTTCAACCACTCAACTGAATTAAATATATTTTTGCTGCTGAAGCCAATAGAGAGACCGTCTTCCTGTTTAATCTTTCATAAGTTAGTATAGCCCACTTAACTATGTTTTGGAAAAAAAACCCCTAAACTTATTTCATCTTTGTCTTCTGCAGAGTCCATCTTAAAATTTAAGTGCGTATGTAGACTTCAAAATCTATAAAAATATTTAAAGCAGCAAATGATTACATTAGAAATAAGAAAGTCTGTTTCGGCCAGAATCTGTACTAGGATACAAATGAGATTCCATTCTTAATGGGTGGAGAAATGAAATCAGTATTTCAAATTCAAATCAGAATCAATGGGATTGCATAACTCTGAATTTTTGTGATCTAAAATATTTTCCTTTGTGCTCCAAAATTATTTAAATGCTTTTATAAACCTTACTTGTGGATGTTATATATTCACAGACCAGAAAAATATTTAACTTGGCTTTCCCTAATCTAAAGCCCCAGTAAACTGAAGTAAAAGTAAACTGAAGATGGTTTCTAAAATGTTAGCTACCTTTTTAAGTGACCATTATTAAGAAAGTATTTAAAGCCTGCTTTAAACATTTTAATTTGTTTACATCAAATATATCCCCTTGCTAGGCAGGATTTGTTGCTCAGTCAATAGGCTGTTTTCCAGTTATCTTAATCCTATTCTAAATGGGATTTATGTGCAAGACAAGAGATGGACCAGCTGTCATTTTTTCTGCCCCTTAGGCCTGCTTCACCAGCAGGAGTACCCACAATGTTACGTGTTAGATCAGTGAACCTGAACAGTTGTGTTTTCAGTCTGCAGGATTCTTAGAACAAGGTTTTTCATAACTTTACCACCAGAAATATATCCAGAGGAAACTATCTAGCTATCCTGGAAGTTTAAGAGAGGGGGGGGGGTGATGTGTGTGAAAGGGTAACTTTTGGAAGAATAATGTGTTAGGTTGTGTTTCTGTAACTGGTAACTCTGTATCTTTTTGTTTTGGTAGAACAGATTCTCCGAGTTATGCAGAAAATGTTTGTTGTATCACATGAATCATACAGGTTGTATTCTTTTGGCTTGACTTCTTCCTTTGTTTATTTCCATCTTGCGCTGGGAACCTAATGTAGGAATAATCATGAGAATCTAAAGCACAAGTTGAAAGAGTTTCATTATGAAGTCATACAGAAAAGCAGGTGGGAATTTAGAAGAATTCAATATCCTGAACCAAAATCTAGGAGGAGGGCCACAGAAGCACTTTCACAGCTGGAAATGGAAGTTGTCCATTTCTGGAGCAAAGTCAATACTGGCACAGAGAAATCCTGACACTTCAGAACCGCAGTGGCCGTCACTGGCTGTACTCCACAAACAAAACCATCCTCAGCTCTACTCTTACTCATTTCACTGTGATTTCTTTCAAAACCAGTCATTAACCTAACATGTACGGTGAGTTACAGATCATCATAGTAATGAACTTCTAAGACAAAATATGTCATTAAAGGTAAGGAGCAAGAAGCTTTCACTTTTTGAAAAAGCGAGTTTGAAGTGAGGGGAGTTGCTCAGATTGTTATCAGTGGAAAACTAGCTTCTATTTTCTGGAAAAGGGTGGTTACTGAGTTAATGAATCGCCATTTGGTGCATCTTGTCTGATTATTTTGCTTCATGATGAGCTGCCTTCTGCAGCTGTGTTTGAAGCAGGAAAAGGGTGTTTTGGTCTTGGTGTCAAAGTGAATTTTGTATTCTTACAGAGAGCAAATGTAGTGCCACTGTGCATCTGTCTGTATGTAGCCTTGAATCTCTGACAGCAGAGGAATGGAGAAGAGGTAAATTTTATGGAAAATCCTTCATGGAAAATGCCTACTGCAGCATTCTGTCAATTGACCCAAAGGTCTGGTGTCTGGGATGCCTCAGCTGATTCCGAAATGGCCCCTTCTCCAGCTAGAACCAAGATTTTGCATTTAAAAGGTGAAAAATAAGCCAACAAGAAGTAGAAATGTGAAGGTCTTAAAACCCCTTTTGTTTATTTCAGATGAAAGGCATACAATTAGACAACTAAAGCCTTTAGGCAGTCGCTTCCAAAATGTGTTGGGGTTTTTTTAGAGACTTTCTCTGTAGTTGTATGTTACTTCCCAAAAGAAGCAAGGTTCATTTGTGTCACTCAAAGGCTGGTTTTGAAGGCCGTTTCCACCATTAGTCTGAATGTACTTCCCGCTGTTTCAGTCAACAGTGCATTAATGTTCACAATAAGCAGCAAACAGCTTTTGTCTGGGGTACAACCAGCTAAAGAACTCTTCTGGGGTTCATCATGGTGCTACTTATTTATTTTTTTTGTGATCTTTTTCTGTTTTGGTTTTTTTTTGTTTGCTAAAAAGCTTAAGACAGTTGTGATGGAAAACAGCCCTCAGTAAATAAAAGGCTTGAACTCCAGGGAGAGAATACTAGCTAGAAGCAGCACGTATTGAATTAAATTTATTTTACTTTAGCCTGATTTCTTTCATATTATAAATAACATATTTTCATGTATCCATCAAGTCATAAATTCCAAGCTAAGCTGGAAGGTGTTTCATGAAAAATGTGTGTGTTAATAATAGGGAAAAAAAACTTTGAAGTGAGGACAACCTAGAGAGATGAAGTTAAAACCTATTCCCATAATATGATTTTATATACATGAATATGTGTGTATATGCAAATATATATATAAAATATAATTATTAGTAAATATTAGGCATCTTTGAGTACTTGTATAAGTTTAAATATTGCATCTAGGGTTACATATACTACCAGGCTAGTCATGTGTAGCATGTCTATGGAAGACTTTTTCATTTCTTCCTTTCCTTCTGTGGCTCATGCATCTATAGCTTTCTAGCCTCTGTTTCTGTTGGTCACTAAATCTTCAATATAATGACCTTATCTAATGATCTTATCAGGTGAATAAAATTTAAGATACCTTCTTTTATACTTTAGTCAGAGTCCAGTTTATATTAGCCAGGATTCTTGAAGGTATGGGATAAATTGGGGTGTGAGGGTGTGTGCGTGCAGAAAAAAGCCTCATGTCCCTCTATCATTATCTCAAATTATAAAATTTTAGAAATAGTTTCAAAAAGCATACATTTTTAGGATCTTAGAGGAAGTTTGTAACAAAACCTCTGCAAGCTCTCAGGAAGGATTAAAATTCTGCCTTGAAGGCCGATTTTGGAGAAGTAATTCCCTACTAGGGAGGTCTTCTAACTGTGGATTTCTTGGGTATTCTCACTGAAGCAAAACAATATCGGAGTACCTTAGGTTTGTGCAGTTTTATGAAACTAAATTCTATCTTCTTTACTTGTTTGAGCAGACACACACCCTGACTCCCTGGGAGGAAAAGCCTTGAACTATTATGTTTCTGTTGGTACAACTCCCTTCCTGTCATTATTCACAACTATGAATATGTTAAGTCTTTACAATCAAAGTAAAGAAACAGTTGTTGATCATCGCCTTTAATTGTTTTCAAAACATTTATTATTTTAATAATTTTATAATAAATCTGCTTGTCAGATATCTTTCAATATTATAAAGAAGTTTTAGAATACAGCACGGGCTCCGCTGTCCCTTCCATGATAGGGGTGTATACTATACACACAGTGGAGCCGAGCTATAAATGCTATTGTGCTAAGTATGGATCATCTTGCCTCTATTTTCTAAAATTACACAGTGAACTTTGACAAAGTCTATTGACTATTTTTTAATCAGTTAAACACTTTCTTTACAGCCTTTTTCATGTTCCCAGACACTTGTCAATTCTTGGCGTCATGTATTTTGGAAATGTTTTCTGAAGCTGTGAACGTGGGAGGTTTTCCTAAGCAGCCTTAACAAACTCTGTAGTGTCATTTAAAAATCACACTTCAGTGAATAGTTTAAGTGTTATTACTGTGGGGATAGTAGATGTGAGATTCTTAATAGAATGTGTTCAGGTGTCTAGATTAAGCGATAGGATTGTGTTTGTTTTTTTTTTTTAATGAAAACTGAAATAAATAAAACCACAAAGTCTGAAATACTCGGGATCAGAGCCTTAAATGTGTTGTGGAATGCATTGCTTGCAACCCAGTGTTTTCCAACTGCTGCAGATACACACTTCTAAGAATAGTGCGGAGTTTTAAATCCTACCCAGCCAACTGTGTGGGGAATTTTTAGCAGGGCTCTGAGAACCAGCTTTAGTTGTCCTGTAGTTCGGTTCTGTTCCATTAAGCGAAAACAAATACCCCATAACCAGGGCCAAATCCTGGGGAAAGTGACAAAACCCACATGGGTATTGTGTCCACAGCAAGGTGAACTTGTGATTCTGGTTTTCTGATGCTCTTTGAGAGCACAGAGCAGTCGTGGTGTTTGGGTCTATGGGCCTTGGCAGGGTTGCAGGGCAAAATTAGGGCCTTGCAGACAGCTTTTGTGAATGCTTAGTGCCAGGTGTTGTTCCTCCGAGTACAAGTGCTGCTGGTGGAGGCCTTGAAAGTATAGATGGTTTGGTCTAGAAGGCAGAGCTGAAGTAGGAATACCTTAGGAGAAAATCTTTCTGCTGGAGCTGGGGCAGGGGTGTGTGCGTGTGCAGAAGAGGCAGGGACAAGACCGGAGGTGGTGAAGCCATTCAGCAGGTTCCCCTAATGACCAGCCTCTTGTTTGCAGGCCGCAGGATGGGAGCTGTGCAGGTTGCATCAGTTGCTTCCCATCTCCTGAGGCGCGGGCAGACGCCGGCCCTGCTGCCAGGGGGTGAAGCCGCCTGTGCCAGTGGCTGGGCAGTGCCAGGGCTGGAAAGCCCCAGCCTGCCGCTCTCGGGAGCAAGGGAGGACTACTGCTCGCTCCTCCCGCTCCTCCAGCCACACTTTCCAGCCACTTTCCTTTCTCTGACTACTCTGCAAACCAATTGAATTTGCTAATATGTCAGGAAAGCAATTAAAAAAACCCCAACCACCCAACCCAAACATAACCATATCAGTAAAAATAAAAAGCCCAAACCAAAACAAAAACGACCCCAAACCTAAACCTCCAAATCCATGAGTGTCTGCTGTGCCGGTAAGGTGAACAGGCTGAATGGGAGACAAGAGGAACAGTAGCGTTAGGGAGTAAGAAGGAATGGGATTCTGGCTGGGGGATGAGCAACATGAGGAGAAAGACGGAGGGAACGTGGCTCTCGTGGCAGCAGTGAGCTGCGATGGACTCTGCCATCTTGCAGGGCTCAGGCTTGCCTTGCCGCAGCGGTCCAGGGACCATGGGAGACCTTATACTGACGTGTATAATAAGCGTGTATGCTCAGCTATTTATCTGCAACTTGAAACTGCTGTGAAAACATGATGACTTCAGACTCTGGCAATCCTTCCTGTGCTTCCAGATATTCCGTATCCTGTGCTGTGGGTGGGCAAAAAATATCCCCCCCACAATTTGTTTTGCGTAAGCCTTTCCAAGTATTAATGGAAAATATATACATGATAAGATTATGCAGAACTTTATTGTTAGCAGAGCTGATAAGATTATTTATGGCAGATAACACTTGTTGCAAATACAGGCCCAATTCCTTCAGTGAAGGAGACCTATTTTTTTGTTGTGGATTTTGTTATATGGGAGTAGCGAGCGGCTGAGAAAAACTCTCAGCTTGTCAGTCGTTCAGCCTGTTAATTTCAGCTGTCTCCTGTTCATTTGCAGGGCCGGGTAGGTCATTTGAATAACATGGGGACTCTGAGACTCTGACTGAGCGGCTGACGCCTGCTGCATGGAGTGCCAAGCGATGTGGCGCAAGCAGCTGAAGCCGAATAGGCATCCAGATGCCTGTGAGATTATATCACCAACTTGTGTTTTTCAACAGATTCAAATATTTCACTTCTGCTTGTCATGGCACCGTATAGTTACTTGACCCCTTACCTTAGAGTGTCAATTATTAACTGGGAGCAAACAGACCTTGGTATAATATGATTTCCTTTATTTTTCTTGTAAGATTTATTTTGATTGTCAGGATTTCAGACCTGTTTCATAGCTCCTTTTTCTTACCAGAAAGGTAATATTATGTTCCTTCTCTTCACCTGAATCTGAAGTGGATCCTTTGAATGACATTGTACTCTCTGCTTGGTATCACTTAGGGTGAAATTACATGAGAAGTTTGAACTGCTATAATGGCTGCGTGGTGCTCAGAAGAGGCATCCTGGTTCCCTCTCTTTCTTAGCCCTGGACACTATTCCCACAGCTTACTTGGCTGGCTGCTCACCGAATCTGCTCACTAAACTGGCAGGGAAGTAACCAAGCAAAAAGGTGGCTGTTGCTGAGCTAATGAGTCAAATCATTGCCCAGAGAAGTCTGATGAGTGCCAAAACGTGGTAAAGGAAGAGGGCAGAGGGTGGAACTGTGGCTACTGAAAACCACAAAGAAAGAGGAAAGAGCAGTGGAAGAGGAGGGAGGAGTAGGAAGAAAGGGAAGTGGTGGCAAGCTGTCAGATAAACTAAGCTGTTAAATGTAAATTTACCTTTACAGATTATTTGACACAGTATGGGGAAACTTTCTTTCCTTTCCTCTGGAGGCTGAATAGGCCTTTCAAACACTGTTGGCAGATCAAAGGTCAATATGTTATTACCATCCGTGAATAATGCAAAAAATAATCTGGCTCCAAGTTGTATGAAATAATATTTTTGGGAAGATAAAAGCTCTTTTTTTGTCATATCTTCTCAAATGTGAAGTTCTTTACTCAGTGACATCTTTTAAACCTTCTGATAAAGAAATAATGACATTTCAGCTTAAAACATTACTTATATTCCAGAGTTGAGATGTAACTTTCCATATTTTTGAAGTTATTTAAAAACAAGCTAATCTTCAACTAATGGTACTGCTTAATTAGATGTAATTTCTGAGGCGTCTTTGCAAATTTCTCTTAGCCTAGCAAGCAGGATCTTTAGTTTATTGGGAGATCCATTAGTCTCTCTAGATTTCTCACTGCCCAAATGCACCTGGAGACTGATGGCCTGCAAAGGCTAGAGTTGGATACTATTTTAATCATCGATTTTAGGAAAACATTTTTAAATTTGAAAATATTACTGTTGCATTTAGCCTGTAGGTGAAACGACTTTTTGAAAAGGCTTTTGATGCGTAGTGTTGATCTGGGAAAAGGGGCTTGTCCAGTAATTTTTCATTTCAGAAAGTATTATGATAGCTTGCTGCAAGGGGGATCTAGCTATATTGCCAGACTTACAGCCAATGCAGTAAGGAGACTTCAAGAAGCTGGTTCTTGGGGGTTTGGATTAGAAACTTATTCTACATTTCTTGCTTATAATCATCATTGAATTGGACACAATTAATTTTGGTGTTTGAAGTAAAAATCAGGAACACTGTGGCAGTTCTTCTTAACTGCTGTCATCCTTTAATTTGGTTGGTCTGTTCGCTTATTTTGTCTAATGCAGCTCAGGATTATAATCAAAAGTTGTCATTATCTCACAGCTGCTCAGTGCTTGTATGACAAGTTTTACATTCTTAGTTTCCAGTGGACCATCAGCAATGGGGGAAAAACCAAGGAATGAGTAGCATGAACAGTAATCTGTCCTTTCACTGAAGGAACACCACATGTCAATGTAAGTATCAACATCTTCTCACATGGTCCACGCTTCAAACACCAGTAGAAGTTAATAATGAATTTATTTATAACATGTATATTTTTTTCTGCTGAGATTCAGTAACATTGTTTATGTAAATACCCTTTCTCCAGTTGTATGATGTATATGTTAGTATAGATATATTCATATTAACACTTGATTCTCTTAGGAGACAGCCATTTATATTGGTGTTGCTTGGAATTTTTACTATAAATCTCAATAACTGTTGCACTGATTTATTGTTGAGTTGTTTAATGTTGTAGCTCAGAAATGGAATAGCTAAAGTTAAATAGATCAAAAAACTTCAATAGCATCAGTTTAGACCTCCAGCTGGCAGAGATAAGGCGCTTTTGGGGATCTAATGATCTATCTGAAGGAAAAGGGGGCTTAAACACGGCTGATGTTTTTAACTCTTTTTAGTCCTAAGAAAGGCCTTACATCAAGGTCATATTATTCTGAAGTGATTCTTTTTACCAGTTTGAGTGTATGGAATTTATTTCATGATTAACACAGTTTCATTTCATATGAGTTGGTCATATCTAGAGAACTTTCATGCCATTTAATAATTTCTTCTATCACCTCCTAGCCTCCCATTAATTTCATAATTCTCTAAATATCTCAACAAAATGCTGTCAGGCCATGATTTCAGGTTCCTATTTTGAATACTGGTTGTAGCATAGTAGGTTGAAAAAAATTAATAAAATCTGCACCCCACCCCTCCCATTTGAACAACTTCTGGAATTAAGAGCTGTCTTGAGGGATAGCTGTTCTTGACAGAGGCACCAAATGACTTCTGTAGTAATCATTTGGCTTCAGAGAGCTTCAGAAATAAGTTCCTCTTATTGGGAGAGCTGATCACTGGCTTTCTGAAGCTAACAAACACATTTCTTTAAGATATGTGCATGAATTCTCAGGAAGTACAATATAGATCAGAAAAGGAGCAATTTCTATGCGTTATGACCACAACTCTTAGCTATGTTTAACTTAGTTTGGCTATGTTCAGAGAGTGGCATGGGGACCTGTCCTGAAAAATATGTGTGGTGGGCATTTTCAGAACTGTGTGAGTGTTCTGTGCTTGCACTAACTGGCACACGCTGCCAGTTATGTGCTACCATAAGCAAATTAGCAATTAGATTTGACAATGCTGTGAGTGGAATGGGTCTGTTCAGTGGCTCCTGCTAGGGGGTTAAAAGCAGCTCTTCTTCCAAGCCCTTTTTCCTTTGACTGCAACCTTTTGTCTTAATTGCCTTACCATTATGACAGCTTCAGCAAAACTGAGCTGCTGGGTGGTACTTTCTCCAAACTGAGAGTGCCTGCTTTCCAGAAAACCTTGTGTGAGCCTCAGCCTCTTCCCCCTCCTCCTCCCACTTCTGCTAGACATTATCCTAATCCTCAGTCTTTCCCCTACTCTATATTAATCCTATAAACCCTGAGCAAATCTGTCTACCTCTGTCCGTGCTTGGTGAGGAAGGACCAGGGTGACAGCTTTCCGTGCACTTACAGGCTGCAGTCAAAACTGACCACAGTTTGAATCCTCCCGTTTAATTGTCACTAACCTAAGCAATTATGAAACCCTCAGAGCAGCTTTAAGTGCTTGTAGGACATTCTGAAAATATTTCTTACATACTGGTCCCTTAGGGTGTGTTGTGTATAACGCTTGTGCTGTAGGACCGTCTTTGAGTGAGTGAAATTCAAATACCACTTTTGGAAACAACATGAATGATACAAGAACAGATACATAGGACAGACTTTGAAAGATCACGAGCATGACTGAAGCAATTAAGATCTTATTCTGGTTACAAAGAGATTTCAAAGAGGAATGTGAATCAGCAAAACTCTTGATTCTTCATGTTTCCCTTCTAGAAAATTAGATTTTCTAACTAACCTTTCCTTGGAAGTACTGATTCACTTGTGATTTTCTGCTTCCTGTAGGTAAAAACTATCTGTGGTACAGCTTGTCAAAAACATTCAGCATAAAAGGCAAATATACTAGAGACTACCACAAATCCTCTGGTGCTAAATCAACAGTTTCAGATCCACCTTTTGTTCTGTCTCATGCCTGCCCCCTACTCCCTGCTATCTGCATCCTGTCCATGAATCCTACAATTATTAGATCCTACAATCTATTATCCTAAATTAACCTCTCAGTTATATTTTTTAATCTAGTTTTGCCTTTAATTTACTTACTTGATCTTTTGAGTGATTAGCCAACAGACTTTGGTCTGATCTACAGGAACACTCCTAGCTAACAAGAGCAATGACTAATCTCTCTAATTTACTGTTACCTCTGTTATCTAGATACCCTTAGTTTCAGTCATGAAAGTAGGATAAGAATTGTTGTAATTCTTTGGGTTGTACATCTTTGAATATTCAATTATTTTGTCATTTAATAATTCTAAATAATTGGATCCTCCCAAGTAATGAAAAGGTTTACAACAATTTGTGAACAAGATGCCATCTCTTTCCGTGTGAATGTGGCATGATTAATAGTTTGAAGTCTGTCATGCATTCTCACTTATCTGTAGGCCAAATTAGTAGTCTGCTTGGGTTGATCTTAGCACTTTAGAAGTTTACAGAAAATATCTGATGGTATCTGCCTCCAGTCTGCATAGTTATAGAACAGTTAATTTGCCTAATCAGGCTTTTGGGTTTTTTTCCTTTCAAACTCTGGTTTGCAAGGCTCTTGTCAATAACAAAGCATTATGCAGGGGTAGCTGGAGGACTGCATTTTCCTTGGGACTTCTGCATATTGTGAGGATTCTTTGTTAGCAGTGTTTCTTTTTCTTACTCTGACAATAATGTCTACACGGGGCAAATAGACCTCTGCAATTCAGAAATAACAAACTGTTCCATATGTGTTTTGTAGTTCTAGGAAAGTGAATCTTACTTTTTTCTTAAGATTCACATGTATAGGAGACATAATGTAAGTGACAGTATCAGTTTACAGTTATTATAACTGAAAACCAGTACTGCTTAGAGCTAAAACAACAGCGGATGAGATTTTGATGTGCCATTGTGCAGTAAGAAGACTATGTTTGTTATATCAAACTGTAAGTGGCCTTTTGTACTCTTCAGTGTTTTGATCTGTGGCACTTTTTTAAAAAGCAGAAACTGATTGAAAGCAACTGAATTTAAAACCATCTGATTCAACTGGCAATGTCTTCCTGTTAGGTATCTTGATTAGACAATTCTTTCTTGAAGATTAATATATTGGCAGGGAAAATAATGTAATCATTGCAAATTCTTCTTTGTCACTTTAAACAGGAATGAAAAAATGCTAGCAACTTACAACTTACCTTCATTGCTATATGTAAAACTCTTTGCAAGAGAAACTTGTGATATAGAAGTAGAGAATAAATTGACAACTCTTTGAAGAAGAGTTGAGTGAAAACCAAAATTAGTTTTTTGTGTTTTTTCTCACGCCTCAACACCATGAGGGGACAGAAATAGTGTTCATAGTCTTGCTTTAAATGAAACATGAGTAATGCTACACAGTCAAACAGTTTATACATCTACCACATCATATTAAAGTTTCAGAGTTTCTACTGACTTCTAACAAACGATGTTACTTTCCAACTGAACTGCTGTGATATTTGAAGACAGTAAAAGCTGCTTCCACAAAACCTTAAAGCCCTGGCTGTGGCTTCTCTTCTTTGCAGACGTCATTTTCTCTTGAATGGAGAGGAATAATTTTTTCTCAACCATTCTTCTGTACAATAAGTATAAGCGTGGTCTTCAGCAAAAGTTATTGATTCAAACTGTGGCCTTTACTGCAGTTTAAAATTCCTGACAGAAATGTGCACTGCTACTAAGAGGTAGATAGTATGACCCAGATAATTTTTGGCTTGTCAGTGTAACATCATCAGTTCCAGGCAAAGTGTTGGGTAGGCTGATACAAGATCTAATAATCTATTAAAGGAAAGTGGTAGAGTGAGTACCAATACATGGGAAATAATTTCTGTCACTCTAATGTGATGTTGCTTCTGGGGGAGGTAATAGAGTAGATATATTATTTTCATCGATACCTTCATTAGGAACCAAATTTATGTAAAGCCAACTCAAGAACACAGATTGTGAGAGCTAAGAAGTAAAAGTGACAGGCACAGGGTGATCTGGAACACTAGCACACCGTATACTTGTAACCAGCATCCGTTTCAATACTGTCAAAAGCAGGGCTGTATGTCTAGGAGGGATGAAATTGCTCAGATTAAGGCACTGCCCTGAGACCTCATGATGCTAAGGAGACCTTGGTGGTCATGCTGGATAACCAGATTAGTATTAACTTGATAGAAAACCTGTAGCATAAAGGGCTAATGTTCTAAAGAGATTGGAAGTTCTTCTGTATTTGGGAGTGAGTGCAACTGTCGCGGGGAATAGGTTGTCCAATTTTGCTGGCAATGTTTCAGGAGGGATGCTAAAATCTGACTGGAATGTTATGAGAAGAATGACAGAAGGATTTAATAGAAACTATATTCTATTATATTTATAATATATTTTATAGATATAATTAGCATAACTTATTAAATAGAAAGTTAAGTGATTCTTCAGGAACATTCTATAAGAAACAGAAATTTGACAATAAAAGGCCTCTTCTTTAGAAAAATTATAATGAAATTCAGTGACTGGATGTTGAAAGTTGAAATTTCTGCATGCTAGAAGAGGATATTAAGCAGTTAAGGCAACAAGGTCTGAGTGCAGTCTCCACTGCTGCAGACTTAAAAAAGCAGATTCCGTTGGCCTTATAATCCGATGGACGGTAATTCCGGGGCAGTGGCAAAAGCGAAATGATGAAACCTATGACAAAACCTGACAAATTTCTTCGCATGCTCAGGAAAGTAACAAATGAGATGATACAAAAATGGCTTAATCGAAGGTCAGTCCAACTTTTTAGTAGAGTTTTAGGCATTTACTGAAATAAGGGTCTCAAAAATCCCTTACATGGAGCTGGTATTCCCTTGTTCGAACATATTCTACCACCTCAGCCACCAGAAACACTCTTTGGTCTTCCATGGTTTCTCTAGATCTGTTTACACCCAAGCTTTCCTTAGAATCTTGGCCAGCACTTTCTAGTTTTAATGAAACATTTCCATGTTTTTCTTTGAACATAAAGTTTTGTAGTGGTTGACAGACACAAGTAAGAGTGCAGGTGCGAATAAGACTTTTCCCTTATACTAAATTTGTTCAAGATTTATACCTACACAATATATTTCTATTCAACTCTTCATCTACCACTTTCTTTGTAATTACTATCAGATGAAGACAAGTAAATTATTCAAGTTATGTAGAAACAAATATATTACTGAATGATTGAAAACACTGCTTACAGGACAATTTAAAAAAAAATCTTATTGGTATTTTTCCAATTTTGTTCTGACTTTTCACATTACCTGAAGACATTTTTTAAAAAATCTAACACCAAAATTTGCTATTTGTCGTGGGTAGGTGGTGTTTCTGGCAGTTAGCTGTCAGTATTCTAATAGCACCTACAGTCCTACTGTACCAGTTACAGAATCTGTTTGTTGTGACAGTTGCTGAATCCACTCGCTTGCAGCCTTCCTTTTGGAATTTTGTACATTTTAAGCTGTTTTATATAATCCAGAACCAGTGATTTTTCAAATGGGGACTGGATTTGCTGGGTTTTTTTGGTGGTCTGAGTAATGAAATGAAAGTATAAGGACTGTGTCTTTTCACTGTCTTATCATGAGCCTGCATGAAGTGTGAATGAGCTTGTTTAAGTCAGGAAAATACACCCTGCTCCATTGTGTATTTCCTGTTTCCCATCCGGCAGATGAGGAGAATGATGCTTTCCTAGCTCACAGGAAAGGAGTACCATAGTTAAACATGGAATACTCCTTCCACAGCCATTTAGATGAGATTTGACTTCAGAACATACCTAAAATTATGCTTGGATGTTTGGTAAAATAAGTGTTAAAAAAAAAAAAATCACTTTAAACCGCCTTTTTGATTTATAGGCATCCATGCAAAATAGAAATGGCAACTAACCATAGCGATAATGGAATACTGCCAAAACTGTCCTACCAAAATGCAGGCCAGGCCAGCCCAGAAGAGAGCTGAAACAGCTGCTTGATTCCTGTTGAAAACCCTGGAAGTCATAACCAAGTGCTCACTAGGAGCTGCCTGTGTTTCAAAGGGTGCCTGTTCTGTTTTATTTCTGTTGCAATAGGCTGCTGCGTCTTACTGGTCTCCATAGCTTTACTTTTTAACAAATTATTTTGTATGACGCAGACACAGCAGCAGGCTAATATACTAT
The DNA here is from genome assembly GCF_023634085.1 of Falco cherrug. Lineage (NCBI taxonomy): Eukaryota > Metazoa > Chordata > Aves > Falconiformes > Falconidae > Falco > Falco cherrug. The sequence continues at coordinate 14,354,234 of NC_073708.1, forward strand.
AATCATTAGCAAATGTGATTTGCCCTTGAACAGTCTCCTATGCTAATCATTTTATAGAATCATTTAGGTTGGAAAAGACCTTTGAGATTATCAAGCCCAACTGTTAACCCAGGACTACCAAGTCCATCACTAAACCATGTCACTAAGCACGGCATCTGCACATTTTTTAAATACCTCCAGGGACAATGGTTCCACCATGTCCCTGGGCAGCCTGTTCGAGTGCTTGACCACCCTTTCAGTGAAGAAATTTTTCCTAATATCCAGTATAAACCTGCCCTGGCACAACCTGAGGCTCTTTCCTCTTGTCCTGTTGCTGTTTATTTGGAAGAAGAGACTGACACCCACCTTGCTACAACCTGCTTTCAGGTAGTTGCAGAGAGAGCAATAACATCCCCCTGAGCCTTTTTTCTCCAGGCTAAACAAGCCGAGTTCCCTCAGCTGCTCCTCATAAGACTTGTGCTGCAGACCCTTCACCAGCTCTGTTGCCCTTCTCCGAACTAGCTCCAGCAGGTCACTAACAGTTTCCTCCTGGTCTGTGGGGACTCAGTTCTCTGCTCCTCCTCATCCCTGTCTTCCAGCTCAGGGGTCCGAGTACCCAGAGGGAAGCTGGTCTGGCTGTTAAAAACCAAGGCAAAGAAAGCATTGGGTACCTCAGCTTTTCCTCATCCTTTGTGGCAATGTTCCCCCCGCAGCTAATAAAGGGTGCAGATTATCCTTGGCCCTCCTGTTTGTAGTGTATTTCTGAAAACATTTTTTGTTATCTTTTACTGCAGTGGCCAGCCTGGGTTCTAGCTGGGCTTTTGCCTCTAATCACCCTGTGTAACCTCGTGACATCCTCGTAGTCCTCCAGAGCTGCCTGCCCCTTCTTCCGAAGGTGGTAAACTCTCCTCCTTTCCCTGGGTTCCAGCCAGAGCTCTCTGTTCAGCCAGGCCAGTCTTCTCCCCCGCTGGCTCATCTTTTGGCACATGGGGACAGCCTGCTCCTGTGCCTTTAAGACTGCCTTCCAGAAGAATGTCCAGCTTTCCTGGACCCCTTGGCCCTTCAGAACTCTCTCCCAAGGGGCTCTGTGTCCACCAGGCTCTTAAATAGGCCAGAGTTGGCCCTCCAGAAGTCCCATGCAGCGGTTCTGCTGACCTTCCCTCCTTGCTTCTCCAAGAATCATCTCACGATCACTATGCCCAAGATGTCCTCTGGCCACCACATCACCCAGGGGTCCTTCCCTGTTTTCAAACAGCAGGCCCAGCGGGGCAGCTCCCCTGGCTGGCTCACTGACCAGCTGCGTCAGGAGGTCTCTTCCACACACCCCAGGAACCTCCTAGGCTGGTTCCTGTACACTGTCTTGTATTTCCAGTGGACATCTGGTACGTTGAAGTCCTCCATGAGAAGAAGGGCTAACGATTGTGAGACTTCTCCCAGCTGCTTGCAGAATGTTTCACCTGCTTCTTCATCATGGTTGGGTGGTCTATAAGGCTCCCACCAGGATATCTGCCTTGTTGGCCATCCTCCTGATCCTTGCCTGTAAACACTCAACCCTATCGTCAAGCTCTAGGCAGTCAAAACACTCCCTGACATACAAAGCCACCCGCTGCCTCTCCTGCCTTGCCTATCCCTTCTGAAGGGTTTGTAGCCACCCTCTGCAGCACCCTAGTCGTGAGAGTCATCCCACCATGTTTCTGTGACGGCGATTATGTCCCAGTCTTCCTGCTGCATGGTGGCCTCCAGCTCCTCCTGTTTGTTGCCCATGCCTTGGACACTGGCATAGATGCCCTTCAGCTGTGCTATTGATCTCACCTCCCTCACTGGCACGCTGCCCCCAGGCTCGTCTCTGACTTGGTTCTGTTCCCTTCCCCCTCTGAATCTAGTTTAAAGCTCTCTCGATGAGCCCTGCTAGCTCCTGACCTAGAATCCTTTTCCCCCTTTGGGACAGGTGAACCCCGTCTGTTGCCAGCAATTATGCTATTACCATCCTTTTCCAGGAGTAGTTACACTTGCTAAGAGCAACCTGCCCCTGTGGATTTTGCCAAGGGAAGGTCCTGTCATGTGATTTAGTACCTCTCAAAAAATGTCTCTGTCTGGCTTGGCTGACTTCTCAATTCTTTGCACGCTGAGGCTGTTAGAATATAGCAGGCTGACTATCTTCGCAGAGGGCTATAGTTCAGATCTCCTCTTAGTGCCCTTTCTAAATCAGCAACCAGACTGATGTCATGCGTTAGCAGATGACAGCACTTGGGCTGGTGATGAGGGGTGGCATTTTTCACCCTGGGAGACTGGAGTCTGAGCCAGGGGCTGCCGCTGAATTTTTCCTCAGTCACAGCTTGTGCAGAACTGCCTGGTGGTTCCGATACACAGCAGAAAATGCAACCAGTAAGCAGAGCTTCTGGTGAATCCTGCGTCTCCTTGCATTCAGGGTTTCCTTAGGGGTCAGCCTGATGGCATGAAGATGAGCTACCTGGGAGGAATGGTGCTTCTCTCACTTGGCAGAAGCGCTCTCTCCCTTGTATTGCAGCAGTATCACTGCCTCAGTTTAATCTTTGTGACAAGGATGTCGGCTGCAGTAGGCACAACTGCTCTTTACAAAGGCATTGCTTATGTGACAGGCTCAGCACATTAGGGTGTTTTCAAGAGGGCTCAGTCAGCTTTTATGATACTTGCAGGCAGTTTTCTGAAGGCCCAGGACAGTGAGCTCCAGAGAACCCTAGAAACTCTGCCTCTGCCTTTGTCAGCAGTGCGGGAAGTCCGTTTCTGTGTGCAGCAAGCACCTATTTGTGCATGGAGCGCCTGCAAGTTCGCTTGTTTTCAGAGGGGCTGTGCGTTGGCTTTTGAAAGGAGAAATGTAACTTGTCAATAATGAGCTTCTACTTGGTGTTGAATTCCTTCTGCCCTGATAAGTGGTATTTGGTGGTGAGAGATTGTTGCACGGTGTGTATACAGCACAAACCACAGTACTGAGCAGAAGAGGCAATAATACCTCTCTAGCTGCCTGCACATATTAGCAAAGTGTGTATCTATGAACATAAAATCTACAAATCCAGATACCCCTCTTATGCACATATCTCTATAAATAACCCCTTCTTCATGCAGAGAACTGACCACTGACAGAACAGCCTGTGCAGTCTGTTACAACCGATGAAGCTTATTGTGCTCCGGTCATGCTAGGTGTTTTACAAATACTTTGGCAGGTGATGGTGCCAGTGGTGAGCTTCTAAACTAAGAAAATAAAAGGAGCCTTCGTGAAAAAGCTGGCTTTGAATATGTGTTGTTCTGTATGTGCTACCTTTTCTGGTAATATTAGCAACCTTATTTATACCAGGCAAAGTGCACTGTTGGAAAACATGTATTTAATGTACTTTAAATAATGTAACATGATTCGGTGTTTACTGTGACCAAAGATCATCTAAAACTAGCTGGACTTACTTAGCCTTGCACTCCCTTAATTCTAGCTGTAGCTAGATAACTCATTTTTTAGTTCAGCTGTCTGTACTTATTCTATACAAGACCCTGTTTTATCGTATTTATAGTGTTTTTTCTAAAAAATACCTTCCAGTTTGGGTACAGAACTGCCTGAAGGGTTACAAAATTTAATGGGAAAGGTAGGGCTTAGTGGGTCATGGTACTGAACACACAAAATATGAGAGTAAACTGATGTTTCTGATGAGCAGTGGGGGGAATTAGGAAAACATACAAGAAGCTTTTTATTAGTTTGATTTCATTTTTCTTTTTGTATTATTTGATGTCAATGACTAACTTATAGATGTACCTTAGCACCTCTGGAAACATTTGAATAGATCATGCTTGAACTTTTGGAAAAGCTGTTATTATAAACATATCCTCAAGAACACAGAAAACAGGGAAGAGATGAGGATCAGAGATCATGATGAACATCAGGAAAAAGTTAACCGATACATGAGAAAGTTGCTGAAGAAGCACTATGATCTATAGTTTCATGATCTACAGTTCGGCCTTTTGTCTGGCCATCAGCAGGTATAGAAGAACAAAGCTTGAAAGCTCTTTGATCAGCAGTTCAGCTCCCACGCCGGGAATGAGGCAGGGCTTGCTCGGCTGATACCTCATTCTGACAAATAAATTGAGTTACAGGATGGATATAGAGCAGGAGTCAGTGTGGCATCAGTAAGAACAGTAATAGGGTAAACCTTTACCAGCCACTGTTTGCAGGAGAAGTAGGAGCATGGAAAGGTTAACCAACAGTACATCTAGTATTACTTGTTCAGCCGGAGTAAAGGAAGCACTTTCAAATAAGGAAGCATAGAAACTGGCCTTGCTCCAGGGATGAACCTGCTAGGGCTTGTACGTCTCAGCTGTCTGTTGTGGGCGTGTAGATTCTACACATGTTTCGTCAGATCCTGGCAGGGTCTGCACTGCCTATGAAGAGGGTTGTATTGTGTTCTGTCAGGTAAATATGGGATGACACAGTAGCTTAAGTGTGGAAACAACACAACGAACAGTCATCAGACTGCATGAAACTCCCTGAGAGCGGAAAAACACTGCTTCAGCTAGGATTTTAATTTAAGAAAGAGTTTTCTGTCTTCTGAAGTCCTGCCATGATAATGGTTCTTTCTAAGGGCACCAGCAATTCCCTTTGCATGTTTTGGTGCTGGATAAAACTGATGTTGCCGAGGATGTGTCCACAGGTGCTTGTAGACTGTGGCCCTGGGAGCTGTGTGAGTGCTAGCACACGCTTCATGTTACTGATTGTGATCCTTCCAGCCTGCAGCATAGGGAAGTTAATATTAACAATTCAATGTGGCTAGAACTTAATTACAAGGAGCCTGATCTTCAATTTATAGAGCCTGATTCTCTATATTTGTTCATCAGTTCAGACCTAGCTGAAGTCCCTCACATCTGATGTGTGACCTTGACAGAGTTACTTCAGGTTTCTGTCAAGAATGCACAGCATCAGGCCTGTTATTCGTGAACAGCTTTGGGTGCTATCAACTAACGTGAGGTTCCAAAGAGCTTTAGTCCCCTGAGTTATAGCACAAAGTTTGCTCCTGGGGGTCACGTGGGAGGGAAATAGCTTTAATTTTTTGGAGAGATCAAATTTATTAAAAAAGGTTCTGGCTGTGCAATGTAATTTCTTTATAGCATCTGCTGGGATATTGCAAGCTTGGGCTGAAGGAGGGGCCAGCCAAACAGCTTAGCATCTCATCTACACTGAGGGAGCCAGCCAAAAGAACATTTACTCTTGTAATGCTCAAAATTGGCTGGAAAACTACAAGTAATTTTCAGTGGTGCGAGTAAGGTAGATTTTGGCTCGTTCATAGACTCCTGGGGGTAGTTTTCTAAAATAACATTTCTTGTGGGTGTTTTCCTAAAGGCACACAGACAATCTTTATCCCCCAGCATCAACTTTGTAAGGAAGATTGACTATCGTTGTCTGTTCTTTTGACAGATGTTGTAGGGTTATGCTGGGAATAATAAATAACCTGGATCTATCCTTTACCTGGGAGCCCTTGAAAAGCTCTGTGTAGATGGGAAGTATCACTTCTTACCACTGTTCAATTCTCATCTCAAAGAAGGTAATTTCTGTGTACTCTTGGAAAGAAAGTATTTATTTTGTAAAAAAAATTCTTGAACTTCAACCAAAGATCCCACTTAGTGGATGGACTGTGTCCACTTTACACTCAGTTTTGCATGAATCACAGTGCCTGTTCCAAAACAGCAGCCAGGCATTATTAGTTTATCCCTAAAATCTAATTCTTAAGTAAAGCAATATGATGGTAGATAGTGAAACAAAAACTAAACTGTATCTATGTAAAAGAACATTTTGAAATATAAAGATTGATTAGAAAAAATTGTCATCTTGCTATAAGGAGTTTCTCTTATGGAATTTGCTGACTGTTTTTGGACTCCGCTGAGCAATGCCAGGGCATGGTGATCTCTACTGTACAGGGGCTGAGGAGGCAAAGAGCACCGAGAAATGAAGTATTTCTAGTTCAAAACATAAAATTACAAGATCTGTCCGGGCAGAATCAAGGTCAAGCTTGTTGCCTCAAGAGAGAGAATCTTTATGGGAAATGGCAGCTAGGGATTAAGTCTATAGAGGAATATGTTTACCCCCTTCTAACTATGAGACAAACTCTATTAATGTGCTTCAGTACATTGAATTACTCTGCCGTACAATTAAGAGCCTCTGCCAAGAAGTTTTCTTGAGAAGATAAATCGTTGATTTCTAGCAGTAGCATGAGGACAAATGGCAGTCAAGACACACATTATCCTGGCTGTCCTGTAGTCAGCTGGGAACTCTGCATCGCTGCATTAGGGGAAAAGGAAATAAGATTACCCTGACATTACCTGAGCCTTCTAGCTTTCATTTTTGGCTAGTCAGCCATTACCAAAACAAACAGGCCCAAATTCATTATTTGGGTACCTTTGAAGTCAGAGGAGTTATAATTGTATTAAGTTCCAAGCTTCTTAGTATAAAGGTTGTGCCGAATCTTGCAGGAGAATCCCCTTTTGAGAGCTTTTCCCTAATGGAATGCAGGGTTTAGCATGGCTTTTTGTTATTCATCATGAGTCACCCTGCTGCCTGTTCAAAAGCTGCATTTGCAAAGAAATGTTTTTGCCTTTTCTTGGTTTCCAGTAAAAGGTGAAAAAAATCTTATGAAAACAATTAAGAAAAGGCCTATCAGTACTCTGTGAGTTAATGAGGAGGTGGGTCAGCTAAGGTAAAGATCATTTCAGCATCAAGATTTTGTTTCCATTACAGGTCTTTTGATGCCCCAAAGACTATACAGGGCTCCTTTTGCTATTAGAGTGCTGTCTATTTACCTCATCCTCTGTGCTGTGTGTAAAAAGTTATGATAGGCCTGGTGTCTTTGGAGTCTTTGACCTAGGTTACAGCCAGGGCCACTAGCAGGGAAAAATGTCTGTTCTTTCCCCTCACTCTTAATGTAGGGACTGATTTTATCTCCCTCTTAAGCTGAAACAAAAAGTAGTAGTGGTCTGCACAAATGTTTGCATGATCCCACTAGGATAAGCATAACCCATGTTCAGATTTTTTTTCCACTGCAGCACTGCTTCATACTCCCTGTGATGGCCTTTTCCTTGGAGAATTGAATTGCTTTTTCTGTACCTGATAATTCCCATGGTAGATTTTCCTCAATACTCTGAATTTAGCGTCACATTATAATGCCTTCAACAGGACTGAAGCTCATCACTTGAAATCTAGATCAAGGTGCAAATACTTGGCATTCCAGTCTATGTAGCAGACAAATACTTACTTTCAAGTACTTGCTTTTGGGAGGACATCACAATGAGACTCTGATGGACAAACCCAGGCTTGGAGACAAATGTTTCTTATTTTTCCCACTTTATTCTCTTTCACATAACAGCTGCTGTATTTTCCAGCTTACTGTTTCCTTAACTAGCATTGCCAACATTAGCTGTTTCCAGACTAATGGAAACTGTCCTCTGAATGAAGCAAGTTGTACTGCCATCTATTTGAAAATGGAAAACACTTGTAATCTTTACATACAAAGAAATAAGATCTTACCATAAATATAGAAGCAAAGCACTGTTTGTGCCCAGATCTCAAATACATCTTTAAAATAGCTGTGAGCTGGAAGAATGTTTGGGAATGCAAAGGAAGATGAGTGCTCTAAACATCTCATTGTGAAAGGCAAAAAGTTATTCTTTTATTTGTTTCTTGAGCTGTTTATTCCCACAGGAGATAGCCTTTTGAAGAAGGAAATATGGCAAACAGGAAAGGAAGGCATTTAAGGAAGAAGCACAGCTGTGGCCTGAATCGTTGGCTTGGCCTTGCCACATTCTAGACAGAGGAATAGAAGATGAATGGATTCACACCCAAATTCCACTGTTGTCATCAGCAGAAACTTTAGAACTGGGCTCAGGAACCATGTGTCCACCTCCATGTGCAGCTGTTACAGTGCAAGGATCTCTGAGCCTGTGTCCTGACACACGTTTCGTTGGTTGATCTCATTCTATAAATGGGATTGGTCAGGTATTATTGGTGCAACCACAGTGATAGAGAAGTCTGTAACCTACCTAAGAGAGGTCTTGTGTAATAGTTGTGATAGGGTTTCATGGTCCTACAAGTCTGGCCTTTTCTGTTCTCTAGTCTGCGTTTTTAAGCCTCCCAAAAGAGCACAACTGCCATCTTCATTCTTTTTCTGCAGTCTGCAGCTGCAGTGTTGTATGGTATTCTGCACAGGACATAAAGTGCTGATCATCTAAGTAATTTCTCAGATTTATCTAGTGTATGGAATAACTCTTAGGTAAGGTAGTTTTGCGCATTCAAAAATACCTCAATTAGAAAATGGAACTGCAGAAATGAAGCTACAAGTAAATGAATGTGTAAAAATATTCCAACTTTCTGTAATAAGCTTTAGACAAACTAGATTTCATAGTTAAATATTAAGATATTTTGATCTTCCTATCTTAAAGCCAGATTAGGAAATGGAAATGGATTATCAACTGAATGAATTGATTGTCATTCTGTTGTTGTTTATATATATCACAGTAAGCCATGCTTTTCTGTAACTTTCATGTGGCAACTACCAGAAAAGAACACATAAAGAATCCAGCAAAAAGTACTGGTTTACATAACTTTATTTGCGTATCTATATAGACTATGTGATTGCTAGAAATGGTTTCTTTGTAGGAATAGTGTGCGGCAAGTCATCCGTCACTTTATATCTGGTCCCCCAGCAGATGTTTTGAGAAGTTAAGGAACTCTGCAGTAGCTTCTATATGTTTGTTTTCATAAAACTGTCAGGCCTGTCAAGTGGTTGCTGCATCTATGATCTCTCAAGAGTCTTTCTTGTATTTGTTAATTGCCTGCAAATTGCTATGGTATGCTTATTTCAGGGATTTTATTACAGGCCAAAGGTAAGTACAGTGTTATAAAGTAAACCAGGAAAAAATTCATCTCTTCTCCCATGATTTAATTTGTCCAGAGGTCTATGCTGATTTTTCACTTTGTCCAAAGTAGAAAATTATATATGAATCTGAGAATTAAACTATCAGCATAGGACCACTGAGGTATAGTTCATTAATACCACAATGAAACCACGATCAAATATTCTTGAACCTGTTTACACTGCTCGACACTTTAAAGTTAGACTACTACTATTACCATCCATTAAGCGTGAGACCTTCCTATGATGGGAATATTCCTTATCAGATCTGAGTAATCTTCCTGTTGAAATATCTCTTAGTCAACAGATGGAGTCGGAATCTCCCTAGCTGATTGCTAATAGATAAGTGCTGCTCATTAGAGGTTTCCCTTTCATACTTAGTGCTTGCCATCTAGACTTTGGGAAACTTGATTCTTGTAATCTCTTTAGTAATCAGGACAGGCAAAGGTACACGAATTAAACAGAATAAGAAAACTGTGTTGGCTCTAGCATAAGCAAAGGAAACCTTTCCAAAATGCAAATAAGTGCAGGTTTAGTGCTTTAGGTAGAAACCCCCCCATAACTACACCTTCATAGTGTTTGCTAGGAATCACATTGCCTGCTGGCACGTATGGAAATGGACAGTAGTGGGGAATCTGACACACTGTTTCCAGAGTGGATTGTGGATTCCTGCCGGATTCAAAAAGTTGAAGTGTCTTTAAACAAATAGAAACAGCTCTCTTAAGTCATGAACATGTTCTGTATCAGTTTACTCTGAACCAAACGCCTCCATAAAGTCACCCTGTTTTCTTACAGAGAATACCACCTGAGAGCAGCTGGGTAGGTGTTCAACTATGGTTACTACCACTGAGTCCTGCCATGTACACGCTGGTAGACCGTAGTCAGACAGGCTATTATTGCTGCCACTCTGAGTCAGTCCAGAATTCCCCTCAGCACCCAGCTTTCCCTCCCTCCCCTGAACCCTTCTACCTTCAGACTTTCATGACATGATCTATTATGCTTTTTCTTCGCTTCTTCTAAGTACTTAAATTAGTGAGATCATACAGGCTCCTGTTGCTCTGTGCACAGATAAACTTTGCTATCAGTTGCGTAGCTGGTGATCTTGTGACTGATCTATACAAGTCACAGCCTGAAGGTGGTACGGGCAGTGCCAGGCAATCACGGTGCTGCTGTTTGCTGTCTGCCTTTTGCTCTATATAGCCATGTTCTGTAAACTTCTGACACAGTCCCACCATGAATTTTTTAAAAAACAGGTATTTGATGCGTATTGGAAGAGAAATGGCACTAGAGCACTGCTGAAAAACTGGAAAAGATTTATGTTCATCCAGGTTCTGGATTTCTGAGAGGAATTTAGAAGCACATAAACACTGGGACAATTTTATACATCCTTTCTTTAGGAAAAAGGCTACAGAAATCAGTGGCTGCTTGTTGGACTGAAGCTGCCAGAATTTGACTTCAGCCTTCTCTGTGCCTGAGTTTGGATTTATTTTCATTTTTTTAAATTACTGATATTTTTAAAACCAAAGTCAGTGAAAATCTTCTGTCTATTAACCTGCATCTGCCTACTACCTCTCACAAGGAAGTTAGCAGAGCAGTTCTTTGCTGAGACAGACAACCTGAGATTAAGCTAATTAAGTACCAGTATTGTTCACAAGTTTGTGGGAGAGTGTCATTCCGCCAATTCCATGTACAAGTTTCACTTTAAATGTAGGGCAGGCCTTAGAATTCCCTCTGCAGTCAGTGGAGATGGGTATCTCCAGAAGGCACTCTGGCCATGCCTAAAATAGATTAATCGCTTTCTGGAAGTGACCGTCTCCCCCTGCTGACTGCGGAGCCTCTGGCTGCTGTTTTCCTGTTAACAAAGCAATGTTCTTGATTCTTTGTATATATAAAAAAATAACCAACAGTGCAGGTCAGAACAAGTCTAATGTGTGGGCAAATGAAAGTCCGCAGACCTTGAAAATATATTAAATCAACATTTTAACATGAACAGAAGCATTTATGTTGCATTTCCACAGCAAGGTACATTCTTTATCCTTCTAATATGGGCATGGAGGAGTATTAACTCTTATCGGAATGTTGACTACTGTCAAATCTAGGAAAACCAAAATGCCATTCTGGAAGGGAAACAAGCGGGTTCTTTGTCTGTTATGCCTTTGTCAATGCTGCACAGCCCAGTACTGATGCTTCTGACAAGGCCCAACCAGCCCCACAGTAGACAAATGAGGAATGATCTGCCCTTCCCTCATGGGCCTTACCTGATCTGTAGCAGTTACAGATTGGCTTGAATTTGGAAATATCAAATAATTTTTCTACAAAGTTGACCTCCTAATTGTACTTGAAAATTCTGGAAATAATTACTTAATCCCTTTCTTAATATTGAATTATACGGTTCAAAAGCCACCCATGGCAACAGCTTGATTACACAGTGAGTGTAAAAGTATTATTTTGATTTTCTACCATTTATGAAATGCCTCCTTGGTTTTGAACAGAGATGCACACAAATTAGGAGGTTTTCATTTTCCTTACTTTTGGCTGCTCCTTTCTGCATTGTTTCTAAAGTAAGTGATTTTAATATTCTCTGTTTTTCAGGGAGTCGGGTCTTTTTTTTTTAATCTTTCCCCATGTCTGTCCTAATTCTCCAGAGTCCTTTGCATAGATGCAGAGATCAGAGTGCCTATAATATTTTAGAAAATGTGCTAGCGATTTATATAACATACTCTAACATTCTGTTACTCACAGTTTCAGTCTCCACGTATCTTCTTCGCATTTTCAGCTACATCTGTGTACACAGATCTTCATTTACCTAAGGTAATACCGATGTCCATTTCTTGACCAAATATTGCCATGTAAACATACCTACAGCTAATTCAGAGTTCAGCAAAGTGTCCTAGTAATTCACACCATGTTTATCAACTTTGATTTTATTTTCTTATCTTCCTGTTCATTCACCCAGTGTGCTTGGATCCCTTTGTGTAATAATTTCAGTTTTTATTGTAATGCGCATGTTGTGTTGATTGATAGTGGATCTGAGATTCTACATTCCTAGGCAGAAGTAATAACCCATGGTAATCTGCATGGGAACACTTTAGTTTGCAACTAAGCATATTAAAGAAAAAACCCAACTATGTTACGTTATATGTATTATTTACATGAAATAATCAACACTAAGAGCTATAGTTAAATGAGCGAGAAAGAAAAAAGCATGGGAGGAATTCAGTAATTTCTAAACTAATTCCTAATTCACCTGCTTATTTCTCTACAACAGACAAATGTCTCTACCAAAACAAGTCCAAAACTATGGATGTCCATGGTTTTAGTTTACCACAAAGCAGGTAAAAATTACTATGGTTAATTTTCTGCTCTGAGGATTCAATCAGAAATGAATATTCTGAGCATCACCGTTAAAGCAGGATGAGAGAGAAAGGTAAACAGCTAGGGGAGACTTCTTCTTCATGCAAAAGGAAAGCCCCTTGCATTTAAAAGAGGCTCCATCAGTGCAGACCAGTTCTATAGACAAGGTGGGAGTCGGGGAGGAGAGGAGCAAAATGCAACAGAGAAAACTGGAAGAGAGATTGAAACAAAAAGGGCAATCTGAAGATATAATTCAGAAAGGCAAGAGAGAGAGGGTTGAAATTATCTGTTTTCAGCAAATTAAAGAGAAGGTTAAGTTACCAGAGTGTTTGAAAGGCGAAATAACCAGTTTTGAGAGTGAGACAATCTGAGCAGGAGATAGAATTTATGGAGGTTAGGGACTGAGAAGTTAGGTAAAACATGAGCTTCATGACAATGCGACTTCTGATAATGGAATCATCATATAAGACAGCAGAAAGCTCAGTGTGGGGAATGTTTAAGGCAATCCACTGCTAGGTATAGATCTGATGTCCAAAGAAGTTGCACAAATCAAAGCAAAAGTCACTTTGTTTATGTTTGTTTCTCAGTGATGTCTCTCCTCATGATGCTTTTTGATGCCTTTCCTGATCATACAGAATGTTTAAACTAGAACTGGCTAATTAGACTTTCATTTTAAAGTAAATAGTTCTGACAGTGAAAAGCTGCGGTTTAAATTAAAGTCAGACCACACAATCTGTGTATCTGTGTAAGCTGTGATTATTGCTATGCGTGGCTGCTTTGCTGATGGGCAAATCAGCACAGTGACCACAGTGTTTTTTCTCTATTCAGAATCACTCTCTAATACCGTTTAATGTTCACAGAGGCAGGTTTAGAACACTTGGATTAAATTTAACTGCATTTCAATATCCCCTTCTTCTTTCTTCTTCACCTGGATTTCTGTCCTCTCTCTCCCTGTTTTAGCCTTGTCTCCCAAGAACAGTGGTAGTTACAGTCACACAGATATTTCAAGATTTGTGTAGTTCTAACTTTGAAATAGATACTCATCTATTGTGAGCTGGCACAAATGCATTTAAGGTATGTTTGATTAATACAAATAGTTCTCTGTCCTGCCCTCTCACATCTGAAAGCCCAAGAACTCATAATCCGTATCCATACCATAATTGCAGGTGTATAAACTAGGAAATTTTTTTAGTAAGAAAAACAAAATTAAGAGCAGGATCAAAATACTATGAAAAGACTGATTTTGACAATCACATTTCTTAAGAACAGTATGTGCTCTAAACAGATTTTAAGAAATTGGGATCTTACCTTTTTTGTCTTTGATGTTCAGAAACCAAAGCAGCAGACTGCATTTTAATGTCACATTTAGTACCACCACTTTGCAAATGATGACAAGGTGGAAGACTGAAAGAATAGTCTGAGATGCTAAATCCTTTTGATGCTGTTTTACGGTGCTTTATTCATGCACATATCCATCCAGGTGAAGCTTGTCCTTCTTTTGTGGGATTAAGAAAAACAGACAGAAAAAGATATTTTAGAAATATCCATGGTGGTAGGGCTAAGAAATACTTGCTAAAGAACTTTCATCTGATAGATCGGTTACCATCTAAGGAACCTACTTGTCTTGTTTGCTGGTTATAATCTAGTAAATATTTAACTTGCTAAATAAGAGATTGGGGATCTGTGATTTATAAGTGGGTGTAGCCCTTACTTTGACATTTATTGTGGCCCTTTGTTCTGGACATAGCCTAACTAAATTAGCAGGTGAGGTAAAGATTGTGGTGATTTACTGTAATTTCTGGACAGATAAAAGTAGTAGGCAGGTGTCAAAGGTTACTTGTAACAAAAATGATAAAATTTTATATCATGAACTGTTTTAAATGAAATAAGTGTGTTCAGAGTCTTCAGGAAAAACCACAGCAAATGCATTCTAAAGTTGAACTTCTGTGACCAGGAATGCTAAATTTTCTCAGATATACAACCGGAGTACTATAGTGGGTATGGAATCAATACCTGTTTTGTTTCATGCAAAATTGCTTTGAAAGCAATAATTTCATGGCACCTCTTCAATTTTCCTCTGCCAAGTTTCATGACACCTTGATTTATTGATCTAGTGGTGTGTAAAGAATGAAAGGAAATGTGGTTCTGTGTTTGACAGGATGCCATACTTGCTCTCTGAGCCATATCTCAGGCTGTGCAGGATTCAGCATACATCTCTGTAGCAGAGAGTATCTGCATCAAATCTGTGAAGGATTTGGCCAAAAGAATATGCAGTCTGAAATTTTCAAGCTGTATATTAGACAGATTCAAAGATCTGGAAAAGCCACTTCTCTAAACAGATACATTAGGAAGAAAGAGTTAAGGAAGTAGGGAGATTGGGAAGAGGTTAGAAATGTGAGAGACAGTTTCCACTTGCAGTGGAAGATTCAGGGGATGGGAAGTCTGGCATGTAAATCTCTGAACTATCAAAGAAAGACACGGTCGTCTTAGTTCTTTCCATTATGGCAATGTGGGATCTCACTGAGACATGGAAATATCCAAAGGCCAGCTGTGATGCTGTTCTGTGTTTTGTAATATAAGTAAAGGTAGGTTGGCACGGGCGTTGGTTAGCACAGAACACCAGCTGTGTGGCAGTCTGGGTCCAAGCCTGTGATACTTTTGCTGGCTGATACAAGTTCCGTTGTGCAAGCAGTGTACCCCATTCCCCAGAGGTGACTCCTGCTGCGCAGGATTACCAGCCATAAATAAGGTCTTCTCTGTGCTGATGGGGAGATCTGCTGACTTACGGGACTTGCTAGTCGCAGAGTTTTGTCCTTCGGCCAGCAGAGCTGAAGGCTGGTGAACTGTCTTGGTATGACCTCCTAGCCTTCCTTCTTGACCTCTTCCTGTCTTCTTCCCATCTTTCGGGTAGATTAAACATAAAAGAACTGAAAAATATAATTTTGTAGGTGTCCTTTCTACTCTTGGCCAGGCAAACCCCCTAAAAATCCTTTGCTTCTTGTGTATATATTGCCCCAGGTATTTGTCTTGAGGACAAGATAAGACAAATATGCTAAATACTAGTAAGGAAATAATTTTAAAGGAGACTAAAAAAAAAGATTATTTCACTACACTGATTTGAATATCAAGCCCTTCATTCAAGATTTGCATCTTCGGATTGCATAGGAACCCAAATTTTGTAATTTTTATAATATTTCCTTTAAAAAGAATTCTTTACACTGAAATCTTTCCGGAACGTCTGCAGCGTATCTGGGTGGGGTGTGGATTAGGTCAGGATGAAATAGCTGCTGCGAGTTCCGCTTGAAGTAGCTCACTCGTAAGTTCTGGCGCGATGAGGTCTCCCTCTTGTGGGACGTCTTGGGTACTGCAGGCGCCTGCGGCGGCGGCGGCAGCGGCAGCAGCCCCAGGCAGGGCGGCGCGCCTGGCCGCGCCCCGCCAGTAGCTGCGGGCTGGCTTGCGGGGAGCAGCGTTCCAGTATCAGACAAGAGCGAAAAACAGAGCCCATCCCAAATGCTGCTCGTTTTCTTGACACCTCAGAAAGGCAACCACCAGCAGGAACAGAGCCCTGCATCTCAATCTTGATGATCAACTGTTTAATACATCAGGACACAAGTATTTTTAGAGCAATGTAAGAGTCCTAGTTCGTTAAAATGTTTGTGCTTCTTACTTGGACAGAAACAATGTAGCTCATTTTAAAGTATTTCTCTTTTGTATTGTTTTTTATGCTCTCTAAAAGCATACACATGGAATTATGATTTGCTATAGGCCTATCAGCCTCGTAAGGAAGGGGGCAGAAGTGTAATTATGGTACTGTAGTTTGTATGTGTCCCCTATATAAACATTTAAGAAAGACTTACCGCGTGCCATGTTGAAGCATTACTCACAAATGTTTAATTCTGGTCTACTGTGAATGTTTCGGTCATGTTCAGGTAAATCAATACCTGAATGGTAACACCAAAAGTGGGATGGGAATATAATGAACTTACACATATGTGTTTTATATATATATATATATATGTAAAACATACATATACAAATATTCAGAAAAGACTTGACAAAATGGAGAGAAACCTGCCAGAGTGTGACTGATAAGAAAATCTTCCTTTGTAACATAAAAATTTTCTTGTTTCTCCATGAAAGGGTTGTCTGGGTCTATGTGATGCAAACGGCAGGAACATGCAGTTAGTGCTCTATAGGTTTTATTATGGACATTCAAAAATATGCATAGGTGTATATTAAGGACCAAAGACCATGTTGGCTTTACTTTATAGAGACTTTCGTCTTCATGTAACAGTTTCTGTCGCTTTAAATTATCTTAATGTTATTTGTTGTACTACAGGACCTTTGCTTGGCTGAAGAGATAGTTTTGTTCCCAGAACTGCTGCACAGTATTGTAGATGTGATGATATGTTCTTGAATACTTTGAGTCTTGCTGCTATTGAATTTAAACCTAAAACAGCTTTAAAGGAAAAGAACGCCTTTTTCTCCTCTGTCAAGATATCATCTTTTTTACTGTTGCTCAGTTTAACCGTAACAGAGAAGCAGTGGCATGGTGGGTTGGCAACTGAACAGCTCAGGGCAGCTGATGGATTTATGCTTTTTTTTTTTTTTTTTATTCAACTGGTCAGATACGAGAGGCAGTAAGTAGCAAAGCTTGTAAAGTCTCAACTTTTCTGCATAGTTTTCATGATGTGCCACCTGAGTCAGTCAAAAACTGTACATACTCAGACTTCCTTAAAATTGATGTATTTTATGGAGATGCTGAAATGCAAATTTAGAGCTTGACTTGAAGTCTCTACAGATTTGCAAATATCACCCATGATCATTAAGAACTGATCCACTGCAATGGATAACAATTGTGTTTCATTTGGCATCAGATCACCTTTCAGATTAGTATTCTTGAGATTTATTTAAATTATAGGCTTGATAATATATTGTTCTGCTTTGTGTTATATTAAAGTGACCCACCCTCACTGTGTCATTTCCTGTGCATCATTTTCCTACACAAAGTACTGCCAAACTTTCATCTGAAACACAGAAGTGCTGCTCTGGATTTGATTCCTGGCATTAGAAATCTGGGCTTAGTTGCCTGCTTCTGAAGTATAAACGTTTCCAAACAAATATATAAAATTGTTAATGTCTTCCAGCCTCTCAGAGTGCTGAAAATAGGTTGCTTGGAAGATTTTTTTATTGTATTTAATTTCTGTCTGATTAAAAATAATTTTATTGCTATTTAGGCATGTCAAAATAACTTTGGTTAATTTGGTGTGACAAAGCCTAGATACAGAAAAACTGGGAGTGTCAAAGGTCTTAAGCCTGTAAAAAATCCTGATCTCTTTTATGTCGCTTGAATGTCATTGAAGAAAGACCCAAGACATTAGAGAAGACAGTCATCGTGGTGTTTAGCTATGTGGCTTGTGCTGCATAGCTGCTTTCATTAGATTAAAATGTAAAACCAAATTTTATTCTTAGAGGGAGTAAAATTATTTTAAATTGCCTCACTCCATTATCTCTAATTTTAAAAAATTGCCTGCCCATCTGTTTGCCTTTCATATAGCATTACCTCACCTTGGAAGATGCATCCTGATTCCACTTTTCAGGGGTGCACCTCTTGGCATAGCTCAGAATGTATTTCATTCCTCTGTGTATTCTGCTGTTAGGGTCTCACACAGAAGAATTTATAGTGTGTCTGGATTAGTGGTTTAGTTCAAATGAGGAATGGGCTTCTGAAGCTTAAATCTGCTTGTCCCTGCTAAATGTGCTTTGATTCACATCATGGAGCAGTCTTGAGGTGCTTTATTGAATCTCTTTCAGATGAAACTGCAGAGGACAATGTGCTCCAAGAGCATATTCAGTGCTCACCAACTGCATTCAGTCCCTAATAGGACCTGATTGATTCTTGTTAGAGGTAACCCCCCCAGAAATATGCATACTGAGGATGTCAGGTTGTCAGCCCAAAATGTTTCTTTCCAGAGCTCAGTTTCTATTGAACCCCAGTGCTTGCTGATGTGTACATGGCCTCTGTCTTGTTAGTGTGATTCCTTTTAGCAGAGGTGGTATCTGTCTCTTTGGCTTTGGAAGTCCTTGTGGAAATATCTCTTAACAATTATGTTCCTGTGAGACCACACCTCCAATTCCACTTTATATTAGGAGGGGAAGAGGAAGGAAATCAGTTTTTTGCCAGAGCCCAGTTCGAGGTTTTACTGAATACGTGGCAGACTGCTCAGTGCTGGGGTTCTGCTTTGCCTAAACTGGGGAAGCTGGAATCGACTGCATTTGGGTTCCAATATCCCCAGAATCAGAGCCTTCCCCAGGCACTCTCTGGTGCTTAACTTCAGGCTTGTCTCTCCTACAAAAGTAGATACAAAAGATTTGCCAGCTAGCAACAGGGAAGTGACAAAATGAAGTGTTCTTTTCTTACGCCGTATAAATAATAATTTCTGGAGTCTGCTGGGGCACATTTTAATTTCCATTTTCTTTCTTACCTTCCCAAAAACCTCCTCAAAAAGAAGTGATAGAGGCTGCCATTCAGATGTCGTGTTTCTTCGTATGGTATCTTTTTCGAGGAGGCTTTACTCTAGTGAGACTAAAATAAATTTCAGTAATGATGAACTAATGCAGTCCTAATGGAATGCTTCTAGACTGACTGGGATTTAATGGCATGGCAGTACAGCAAATTTCTGGATTTTAATGAGATAAGCAAAATAACTGTCCTTTACATCATACTATTAATAGGTTGAACTTGATTAAATTAGAACAGAAGCAGCTTTCACACTGAGGCAAGCATGCTCTGGAAACACTGAGTTCAACATCAGTGACATAGCAAAGATTTTTAGGTATAAATCACAGCCATGTGAACCTAAAAAAATTAGATTTATTAAGCTGCACACATTAGCAAATTGAATTGTTGATGCTTCTTCAAGTTGTTGTTCCCTGGTTCTTCCCTTTCCTGCTCTGTAAAAGTTCAGAGTTCTCTGTGGGTCACAATTAACTCTGGGACAGAAAGTGCATAAATGTAAAATTTAAATAGTTTGAGATAAAATGCTTGCAGTAAGATGGGAATATTTGCTGCCTATAGGACAGTTCAGAGCAGTTTTGAGGTGATCCTGGTTTTCTGATTTTTACCATGATTTGGTGCTTGTAATTTTATACTATCGTTGAAGCTAGCATTCATTGATATATCTGTGGTTATTTGAGACACATTGATATGTGTCTCTAGCATCTAAGAAAAGGAAGCGATCTTCCTTAAGATTTTGGACAATTATTCTGTGGAATTTAGGTAATCAATAGTAGAAGTGTCCTCTAGTTAGAAGTTCAGTCAAAGCAGTTCAGTGAGCTGAACTCACAAAATACTTGATATGCTTTTCAGATATGAAACGTGCTAGTCATTTTTGTTCCTCACTGGAACTCTTAGGCAGGAAACAAGTTTCAAAGAGATGTTAGTGTAGCAGTGTGTTATTAAATCCTCTTTGCAGTTGGATGAAACCTTGAAGAATTTAGGATAAAACTGAGCTGTCTGAATAAAATGGCATTTTTTAAAAATGTATTATGTACCAAGCTAATAGCTACTTCAAAATTTTGCTTCATTAACTGGGAAGCATTAAAAGCTCAAAACCACTGTGAAGGATATGTTAATCAAAAACATTAATGAAATGTGTTAACCTCCAGATATATGTTCCCATGCACAAAAATAAGGGTTTTGTAATTTAGACCCATTAAGTATCACGGCTGTATTGGCTGAGTTAGCAGCCTCAGGTGCTGGCTGCCATTTAGTATTGCCAATTTTTTGCTCTGTTAGCTATATAAATGGGGTGGGGGGAGAGCCTTAACAGCAATCCAGTCTTTACTAATGGGAAGGTGCTTAAGATGCAAATGAAAAGCTTTCCTATGCCCTCTTTCAATATGTACAGTAGGTGTATTCAGTCTGTCCTCGCTTTCCTCCTGTTGAAATAAATTTATTATTTGAGACTGAGCCGTGCAGACTTCTGTGCTGCTCGGTGGTTGTGCTACAATACAAAGATCATAGATCTCATTCCCATGTAAGAACACCTCTTTCGTTGTGTAGCAGAAACTCATTAATTTTAATACACACCGGTGAAGCAGCTGAGTGGGCTTTGAGGTCTCCTTCATAGCAGCACATTCTATTGCTTCTGCACCACTGAGTTCATTATTCTTTTATTAAGAAAGCAAAGAGGAATACAGTGTGTACAGTCCTAATGCTATCTTTCTCAGATATCACAGGGCATCAGCACTCTCCAGAAACATAACGAGCCTGCTTGGGAAATGAAATCAAGCGTTCTTTGTTTTGTTAACCCATGAGTGAGGAACATGTTGCACGTATTTCTACATGATTTACTTCTTCTCTATTTCCTTCTTACCCTAAAGTTATGCAGGTCAAGGCTAGGAAAATTGGCTGCGCAAGAAATAAATGTCAGCAATGCTATATAGGGCCAATAAAGGACTTGTCTGCATTTCCTCTGCAAACAACTATATGTAAGGTATTTCCTCAAGCCTCCAATATTTAACTATGCTGACATAAGTATCTTTACAGAAATATACATTTTGCTTTCCATGTTGCTTCTTTAGGACTGAGACTTCTTTCAAGCCTTGGGAGCCCAGTTCCATTTCTGCCAGTTCCTAAATGGTCTGAAAGTCTCAGCTCAGTTCTGCCAGGATGCATGAGGGAGGCATTCATGTAGTATTAGGTCAGTGAATCTTTTTAGGGGAGGTACACAGTGCGGCTCAACACCTGTGTGCACTGATTCAGGTCCAATTGAGATTTACTTTCAGAATGGAGGTTTGATTCAGCTGTCACATCCTCCACCCTCTTTGTCCCATCTCTGTTCTGTCAATACAAATATAAATACCAAATAGAAAATCTGTACATTTATTTCAGTGCGCTGTCATTTGTAATTAGTACTCAGGCAGAATATGTGGTCATTTCTACATACCAAACGTTAGCCGTGTTTTTACTTTGTTAAAGAAGTCTCTATTTAATTTCAGTTTTGATTCTGCAGAATTTCTCAGGACTCGGCTGTGGGGACTAAATCCAAGCAGCTGTTCTTACAGTTTCTAAGACCAAGTCTCCCTTCTTTTCTCTTTTTAGGTTTGTCTTTCCTTACAGTCCCTATGTAAATATGCCCATTTTTATGGTTTGTCCCAAGACTTGTTAATTGTATTTTATAGGCCCCAAAGTCTCCTTAGTATGCAATAGTTCCCGTACTCTGAAAGATGTGCATCCCAAATTCCAGCAGAGCCTTATCCAACCTAGCTTTCCTGGGCAATGGTTCAGGAAAAAGAAGGAAGGAATATTGGAATGTCTCCCAGTAACCCCATGCTGTTGTCTCCCTATGGTGATCGATCAGTGTTCTGTCAAGACCTGCATGCATTGATTGATGTTCTGTGTGATAGAGGCTATCTGCTATGTTTGCTTTTTTCTGGTTCATGTATAACAGAAATGTTCTGTGTAGTGTCTTTCTGTTCTGCACCGGGAACTGGGGACAGCAGAGAGGCAGGCAACCTTGTTTTCTTGTCCTTGTTACCTGTGTAACAGGTTAGGTGAATCCTTTGGCAGGAAGACAAAGCGCTGAGCTTGTTTTGCTAAGTAGGCCTTTGTCTGGCATGGGCAGAAACTAGAAGGCTCCTGTGAAGAGCAAAGAGTAGGCAAAAGCCAAGCACTGGAAATGCTAAAAGAAAAAAGACTTTCCCAAGGACCCGGGGTAATATGCTGCAATCTAAAGATGAAGTTTATTGTATGTATTCTTCCCCATATCTGAGTTAGTGTCAGTACCTTTGTGGTTCCCCGAGTTTTATCAGCCATCAGAAATTCAACTTTTAGCCAGATCAATGTTTCTGAATCGAACACAGTACTCTGGTTGCCAGTCAAATGGGCAGGAGGTGAAGGTTGGGATCTCTTGTAAGCACTGTGGCTTCGGATGAGTGTAAACTTATTGGAAAGTCTCTCACCTTTCATCATTGCCCTGTCAGGCAGAAAAAAGTATTTGCCTCAGAGTAAGTAAACAACCTGTTTATATTTAAGATAATCACTCGAAAAGTTGGTAACACCTATTTGCTGTAGGAGGAAAGGTGCTTTCCATGACCCGATGTCTGCATTCCCTAAATTAGGAGGACATAATCAGGACCCTGGCGGCTGGCATGCTAAAGGTAACTCACCTGCTATCAAGAAATCTCTGCTGGATGATTGAGGAGAGTTGGAATCAGAACAGTATGTTGGAGTATGAAAAGACACATAAATCAATATCCTCCCTCTATCTCGAGTGTTCAGTTAGGCAAAGGGAGCTGGATGCCTGGCCAAGAGGCTGGGTAAATTTTCTTGAGGGTGTGGTAGCTGGAGAGAGAGGCTTGCTGCTTGGACAAAGGCAAGTAAGTCCTTACTGTGAAATATCTTCATGAAAAGCATTGAAGCTTCCTACCCAGAATAAAACTCAGGCCTGGAGATAACTGAGGTTTAGAAAATGTCAGGTTTTATGAAAAGAGCCAGATGATGGCAGCATAGAATGCAACAGAAAACTGAGAAAATTCCTGGGTTAAGTAGCAAGAGACCTGCCCTTGAAAACTGAGTCAGAGTTCAACCTTTCCATCTCATCCTCCACTTCAGCAGTGGCTTTTGAAATACAGTTTTATGGTTCTGGGGAGAGGAAAAAAACCAGTGATTTTGTTCTGTGTGCATGTGTTGATCTTTCATAAGCTATGCAATAAATCAGCTCAGAAATCTTTTCTGTGTGGCATCAGAGATAAACAATTCTGCTTCATCCTTTCAGATCCAGAAATCTTGTAATTTTTTCTCCTCAGCTGTATAAATTCTTTCAGGAAGTCCTACCCTCTACAAATAATACCCTCCTAGTTCTTGTAATCAAACCCTAATCTCTAAGTACTGCAGCCTCCAAGACAGAATTCAGAACACAGGTCTGGATATAATGTGAAATACAAGCCATATGCATGTTAGTTTTTCAAGAGGAAAGCTTAACAACTCATATCTGAATCAATGTTGACTGACTTGGGCACCTAAGAAACTAAGGTCTTTTTTGGTTGTGTAGTAGAAAAGAGCTGTCTCTGTGGCAAAATACCAGCCTGCATCTTCCTGGAGCACTGTTTACTGGTATTGGCAAATGGCAAGATAATCACTGTGCAGGGGCTGTTTTCTCTAGATCCACTGGTTTGTACTAGTCACAAAAGCAAGGAGTTGGGTTTCAACACAACCCTTCAGAATTGCTTCTGCAGAGGTAGCTATGCAGTCCTGCGGGAAGCAAACATGTGGCAGAGCCCTTTTGATATAAGAATTATTTACTTTAAAAAAGAAAAGGAGAAAATGTAAATATCTATAGTGCAAAACAAGAAAGAATCTGGAAAACATAGGATGTTAGTTAAATCCTTACAGTGAAAAAACCATGGCCTTTGGAGAAGGAACAGACACCATAAATATGTCAAGCTGGGAGGTAGCAAGATAAGCTCAAGGAGAACCAAATGGTTAATGAGACTAAACATAAACAGAAAATTACTGGAAATATGTGTGAACTATCCTAATTAGCATACTAAAACATCCACCCTGGAGCAAAGAAAGCCCCCTGCTAACAAAGCTCCATCCCCACAGAACATGCCTGGTAAAAAAAGAGAATGCTTTAAATGGAGATGAGGCTCTTAAGTACCAATGAAAATTAAGTGTGACTAAAGGTAATTGTGAAAGTGTATAAAAATTGTTCGAATTATATAAAAAGTTTTACTATGTGTGAAGAGGTGCGCTACCTTTGTTAGCACCCATGTCTGTGCAGACATGCCATAAATATATAACTCTGTGTGTGAACCGACTCTTGCACACTGGATGTAGAACCCAGAACTGGGCTAACACTTCGAGAACGCATACTGTTATGAGGTAGAAAGGGAGCACAGTGAAGCAACAGAAGGTCACAGCACATTCACAGCCAGTTGTGGGTATGCCTTACCGCTATTCTGGTACCATTCAGAAGTGGGATTGCACCTCTGTGTGGTGGTAATTCTCAACTTTGGGAGAGGTTCCACAAGCCAAGATGCTCCAATGGTTTTATTTTAGTATTTATTGACAATGTTCCCCTCACAAGCTTATAGAAATAGTTTCCTGGATAGGCAAAAGATAAATGGCTGTAATGCACTTGAACACCGAATGCTCTTCTGCCAACAGAGACTACTGAATTAACACTTGTTACATCTGCTAACTCCTCAGTCTCCTTGGGGTTTAATTTGAAATGTCAAAGTCATGGGTACTTTACACTGAACACTTACAGAAAGAAGAGGTGCTGCAAAGATGAACTGTACCAGCTTCTGAGTTTCTGGGTGGGATGGGAGTGCAGCACATTTTAAGCTCAATTATTTTCTGGGATGGCAGGCTCTGATTGCTGCTGTAACAGGCTCTGGCTCTACAAATCTGCTATCTGTTGTACAGCTGGCCGTAGTTTGTAAAGCAGAAATGACTCTTTTGCTTGCACTTCCCACTGCCTGAAAAGGAGGTGGTTATCTATAAACAGCAGGAATTGTCAAGCCCTCCTTGACAGGACTACTTAAACATTATTTTCCTTAGTGTTTGTTTTTTTTTTATCCTTGTATTTGTTTCTGGGACTGTACTTATGGTGAGTTTCTACCCCAGCACTTGCAAAATATGAGGTTTTGGCTTATTCTAGTTCTATTAGTTGTAATGGTAAGAGTGTTGGAGCTATAAAAAAAGGGGATATTTCTTTATGAAACCTACCCAGGGCAGCTCAGTATTATGGCAAGAGAGCAGACTTCAGAAGGAAGTTTGACCCTGTTCCTTAGAGGTCATAAAAATTATAGATGTCTGATGGGTTCCTCTGGCTTGTAAAAGCAAATTCAAGCCTTTCAGTAGCACCAGTAAGGGATGTCTGGAATTCCCATGTACAGAGAAGTGAAGCCCTCATTTAGCATGTGTGCAGTAAAATGCAAAAAGAAAAATACCTTAATGGAGTGAGTGGGGGAAGGATACCTACTGCTACTTACTGTCCAAGGCAGACTAAAAACCTTGCCAACAGGGACAATTGATATCTATACAGCACTTTGAAGATCTGAAGTGCAGTAAGTGCTGTTATTATTATTATTGCTACAGAAGCTAAGATTGCTCTTCTAAATAGATACATTGGACTTTTATCTTTTAAAACATTGTATTAAAAAAGAGCTGTGTGAAATTCTTCTAAAAAGGAGTGAATGATACAGTACATAGTAACATAGTAACAAAACATTTACAATTAGACCCTCCACTTTGCATAGACTTGGAGGAAAGGAATTTCTGAGTCAGCATGTGGTGCCATTAAACATATTTAAAAGTAGTTTAAGAATAGTCATCACATCCTTTTAGTACATATGACTCTCACTTTAAAAATAAAAAAAGAACATTGCTCCTGGGAGTTGTGTGCACTGTATTCATGCTATTCTGCACCTCTGCTTGTAAGTACTACTATCAGGAGGGTGAACAAAACGTGGCCATGACAATGGTCATCATAAATGTATACTGCTAGTGCACATTTTCCCGGAATGCTAGTTAGGTACGTGTCAGGGGTAAGCACACAGGACCTCAGTATGTAGCTGTCCTGTGCTCTCTTCCCCTCGGAGAGATGTGTTTTTATTAATGAAATCTTTAGTGTCTTTTCCAACCCGTAATTTTCAAGACAGATGTGTATCTGTGTGTCTGTTGTATAGCCTCTGCTTCCTTTGGAGCAAACAGGAATATCCTGACATGGTATCTTGTTGAAATCAATTTTAAGGGTTTGAGCAGCTCCGGCAAAACACTTTGCTCCTAATTAGCAGCTAGTTTAACACAAAAGTTTTGCGGCTGTCACATGACTATACTGAAAATGTTGTGCCCTTGGTTACAAAAGGTTGCAAGGCTGGAATGAGGGCAAGACCTGCTGGTCATTTACTACAGTATCAGTAACATCTTTACATCTTTCTTTTCTGGGATAGGAAGGACCACTGTGGCTAGGTTATGAGGATAAACGTGATACTAAGACTGCTGTGGCTTTGTATGACCAGGCCTGGATTACTGTGAGTGGACAGCAATTCTTAGAAACAGAAAATCAAAAGGATTGGCAGCTGAACTTTTTGGGTTCTTGAAAATCCTTGTCTCAAAGATCTCTTAAATATAACTACATTTTCAGTTTCATTTTAAGTGCAGTGAATTATTTTGTGGTAAGTTATTCTGGGAGCTCTATAAATACACAGCATAAATTAAATGATGTTGTATGTCTACTTAATATTCATTTGATTTGTTGAGCAGCATTTAGAATTGGCTTCTTATAGCACATAAACATAATATGAATGTATCTACAGGAGATCAGACAGATTCTGAGCTGAAACAGTGTCAGTCTGAAAGTGGTAGGATGGTAACCAAAGAAGGTAAAATTTTCAAACAATAGACCTCACTAAAGGAATTTTATATTGTTTCATTTGAAAATTAAATACTGTTTTCTTTGCTGACTCTGATGCATATTGCACTCTATCATGTGTTCTTTCTCCTACTGTTCATTTTTCCTAAGATGGATTGAAAGAAAGTTTTATTATATTTGAAACAACTACTTTATCTTGATTATTCTAACTTATGTAATGATAAGCATGATGGTATCAGAAACTGTCCAGAGCTTCCCAAACTACTCCTGATAACAAATTAAAAAAAAATTATTTAACTTTTCTAAGCTACATTAGCTTCTGGGACATTGAGATTAAGATGATGCTTACACATTTACTGTCCTGTCCTGTACTGTAATGTACACATCACACATGTACAGTAAATGTCTGCAAAATTAATATGAAGTTATCCACTTAGTCTTGTGTTCTGTTTTCAATGTCTGTATTTGCAGATCATTTCAAAAGAGTTGCATTTATCAAAAGGAAGAAAGTAGTTTTAATAAGTTATTGCTTCACATATAGGGTGAAACTGTGCAGGTTGCAACTGATCTGTAACTACAGTTTGTACACCTATATTCTTCTCAAGATTTCAGCTTGCTATGATTTTATTCTTCACAACTACTTACAAGTTGTTTCATAGCATTTTTGTGTGCTATTATGTGTTTGCAAAGTGCTACCCCAAAGGTATTTGCATTTCAGTTCTGAGTGAAATTCTTCTTGTACAGTAGGTGATTTGCAAGGTGCTTTCTGATATTTGGTGATAAAAGGTGCCATGTAAATTATCTTTACTACCATATGGCCTCTTCATGTTCCCAGTTCAAATCCACCGGGAGAAATCTCTCCGCAACATCAACAGAAACACATCTGGTCCACACACAGCCTATGACAGAATATCCTTCCAGTTTGATTAGTCCTTCTGTGGAAGTCGAAATGTATTAGGCATAATAATAATAAGAAACAAAGCTTCTCAAAAATGAAAACCACTCTAAGATGTATTTGAGATACGCCAAAACCTGTTCTCAATAGAGCCAAGCATAACAGATTTTAAATTGCCTTGGTCAGAGTGAAAATCACTTGTAAGGGCACTGCTTACAAACTGTCTGGACTTTCAAGACAGTAGTTTGCTGCAGAAATGCTCCAGACCCTGCATATTCAAGCACAACGTGCCAGATTTTACTGAGTTCTCCTTTCCCCCTGTTGCTGACCACTGGTGTGTTGATACGAAAGAAAATGATGACTGTTGGTGCAGCTATGTTCTGTGCTGCTTTCAGATGTGGGAAACAAGTACTCTTACCCGTGGGATATGCTGATTGTCATGCCTGCAATGCAGGCAGTTTCCTTCTACTGCTTACAGAAAATCATGCCAAATTTGTGTCAGTGATTCTTTCCATTGCAGCCTTTTGCAATCTGAAAACATTTTTGAAATAAAAAGGACAATGCCAGTGAGAATGAACTTTGACAGCAGTATAATGAAATGTGTGGGAGGAAGCACTCAATCTGCAGACATTGAAAGAAAATTTAATTCCACCTCCAGTCCTGCAAGATGTGGTATTGGACCAAGGACTTTCAGTACAAGTAGCAGCAGTGTACAGTCTAATTCATGCACGGTGAGAATAATCCCTTCTGGTGCATGCAATATTAATACTCCAGGGTTTTCTCCATCTGTTGTCACGTATGCCTAAAATGTAACCTCTTTGAGGCAGGAAGTCACTTTATTGTTTCATGCGTTTACTGTGCCTAGCACAGTCAGACACTGTTAGGGGAACATAATCACTACTGTAGTACCAAATATTTTTTTTTTTCTCTTGGAGAAATCACAGGAATGAAGGAATAGTAATATGACTCCTAGGTGTATAAACCACTTCCTAAAAATAGGTATAATTTTTATAACTGAATGCAGGTATAGAAGTTACCTCGTTATTTTAATGAAAGTCCAGATTTTCACATAATATATCTTGTGGAAATCTACTGATAAATGTATAAAATAGCAGCAGAAGAGGAGATCTTCTGCACAGGTGTGAAGATAAAAACAATAATCATGGTACCTGTGGTGAGGGTAGGAAAAGGTTGAAATGGGCTCCCTGATGACTCTCAGCTCTGAGGGTACATGCTATCAGCATGATTTCTAAAGCATGATTTCATGAAGCTGTCGCCTCTGCTCAGGCAGAAGCATCCGCTTCTTTGTCCCCAAGCACTAAGAAGTGGGACTGCATTTCTACAGCCATGTTAGGAGGAGCATTCCCATTTATAATCCTGCTGCAGTAAAGAAGGCTGAATCACATGGTTATATTGGTGTGCGCCTATAGTGTTTCAGGTGAAATTATTATCAGTCAGATAATAAAGTCTGGAAGGAACAAGGAGAGGGGTGATGGACTTTCCATTGCTTCAAGTATAAAGTAGATGGTTGTTGGTTTTGAAGAAACTCAGTGGGCTTCTAAATATAAAATTAGAGGCCAACTTAATGACCTTTTGTAGACCTTATATGTTAACCACATCAAAAGTTATCAAAGGTAAGCACACAACAGGAAGATTCTGTGTCTATACAGCAACTTCTCCATGAAAATTTGATCTGAGACTGCCTTTTCTTCTCCTCTTGTTATAC
The DNA here is from genome assembly GCF_023634085.1 of Falco cherrug. Lineage (NCBI taxonomy): Eukaryota > Metazoa > Chordata > Aves > Falconiformes > Falconidae > Falco > Falco cherrug. Next base: position 14,383,493 of record NC_073708.1, read on the forward strand.
TGCATATCCTGAACAATCGATACCAAGCTGTTATTTTGTAGCTTATTTATAGGTCATAGATAAGAAATAGATTAGACTCATGTTTACATGTTTACTTATCCTTTCTTGTCCTGCTAACTTTCACCTGTGCTTTCTGAGGTGAGCAGTGAGCATGTTTGCAGCAGCGTGTGCTGGAGGAGCAGAGGCGGCCATCTTGTCTGCTGCTCTGTTGAAGCGCATTTGATCTGAGGGGGAGACACGTTATTTGTTGGGAGAAGCTAAGATGCGTCTTAGCACCTTTTGGATGATGAACATCTCTTTCAAACATATTTAATAAAATATTCCCTACTCAAAGAGCTTTGCTAAAAGTGTCTTTGCAAAGAGAAACTGCTCAAAGGAGTTAAGAAGGCAGTTGGGAAATGGAATTTTCCTCCAGGAAAACATTTAAGTGGCTCTTTTTTATTTTTCTTTAAAGCATGTTTTCATCCTGAATTAAGATAAAAAGCCAACAGTTCACAATCACTCTTGCGGTAAAGACTGTGCTTTAGGAGAACCAGATTGGAAATTTCAGTTCATCTTTAGCTGCTAATAGGCGGTACAGTTGCCTCTTGGGAACAGCTGTATTTCTCAAAATCCATTCAGTTCTCCCATGCAAGTGCATTTTAGCTGATGGTATATTTCTTTCTTTGTAATTTTGACCAGCTCAAATAGTTAGCCAGGCATGGATGTGGTTATGGATGTGAGTGGAAGATTGCAGTGACGCATTTCACTAAGGAGAATTCAATTTTGACTTGCTCGGACCATAAGGCATCACACAAATTTCAGAAAATTGCTGAAAGAAGTCCCTTTTGTGAGTGAGGAAAACCAGCACTTTTCATCAAGGAAAACCAGCAAACTACTGCCTGTCTTAGAGCAGTGTGAGTTTCACTTCATTGGAGTGCAGAAAATGCCGTTTGTACTGGATTTTCTCTTTATTGGGCTTCTCTGCAGTGGGTGCCTGTGGCGAGGCAGGGGCAGCGAGGGGCTGCAGCCCCTGTGAGGGGAGGCTGGGGCTGCCCCGCACCGGGCACAGCCGGTTCCAGCCGGTTCCGCACCCGCCTCAGAGCAGAGCGCGCCTGCGCCCCTCAGCCAAACCGGTAGTGCCTCTGTCTGAGTGTGCTTAAGAAAGGGCAAAACGCCACAAAGGCGGTGAGATGTGAGGTAAAAAGTGTTAGAAACAGCCCTGCGACCACCAGGGTTGGAGAAGGAGGGGGAGAATGAGGCGCTTCAGGCAGAGATCCATGACGTGAATCAGATAAGAGCTCCCTAACACAAGCCAGCAGGTTCCTCACAACTCTCCAGCAAAGTGATGCAAATGTCTGCCTGGTGTTTGCTGGTTACAAGCCATGGCAAAAGTATCTCAGGTAGGGGAGAGCACATATCTTTCTGAGGGAAATAATGATGTATATTTTTGCCCTAATCTTTTCATGTGTGTGTTTGTATTTCAGATCTTCTGAAATGAGAAAGAAGAGTGGTTGCTTAGGAGATACAAAATATACAAGTATTAGTATTTAATTATCAGAGTCATTCACTTTTTGGTCATAATGCTTAAAGCACTTGACTGGAGCCTGAAGAGATGGAAAACCTGACAATCCTCACTAGGCATTGCAACAAAACCTCTGCAGGGAGTTTTTCAAGAAGGTGAGTTGCACGGCCAGTCAGGCTGCAGAGAGCAAGAGCCCAGCCACAGACCACAGTCCACAATGAAAAAGCAAATCAGTGCTAGAAGCGAGATAGGTTCCTTAGTTACAGTTTCTGGTCACCGGGCCATGTACAGATAGCCCTCTCAGTCTCCTCTTATTCTGTTTTCTTTTCCAAAGGCAATATAATATTTAATTAGCTACACTTTGTTTCTTTTTATAGTGAAAACAAATATTTGCAATATACTTTGTGCAGTACAACATATTAAGTCTGATGCAGCCTTACAGAATGTGAGCTCAAATGGATGTTTAAAATTTGCATAACTGTAATTCGTTTTTCTCTTATTTGTCTGGACAACTGGTACTCTTGCACTCACACACACAGAAAGGCATGCTGATGGTTTCTGCAGTACTTAACACTGCTGAGAAATGCAGAATTTGTTTTTGCATTTGTGACATACACTTTGTTGCTTTCCTTTAAGCACCTTAAAATCTTGTGTGGGAGGTTAGGTAACTTATGCTAGCTGCATCCTGGGCAAAAAGAGCAAATCCTGTAATGGTATCACAGTGGTATGACTGGGACTGCCAAGCAGCATGTCTTTCTGGAGAATATATTCAGACACTTAATGGTTATATGGAAGCCATTTAGCGATTCTATAGAAGTAATCTATAGAGTTCCTCACACTTATTACAAGATCATTGAATTATCTTCCTACTTTAGGTTCACTCCCCTCTTCAACCCCTATGGGTTGTAGTGGTTTAACCCCGACCAGCAACCAAGCACCACAGCCACTTGCTTACTGCCCCCACAGTGATTGGGGGGGAGAATCAGAAGAGTGATAGTGAGAAAACTCATGTGTGAGATAAAGACAGTTTAACAGGTAAAGCAAAAGCCTTTCATGCAAGCAAAGCAAAGCAAGGAATTAATTCACTACTTTCCATTGGCGGGCAGGTATTCAACCCTCTCCCAGAAAGCAGGACTCCATCACACATATTGGTTACTTGGGAAGACAAATGCCATAATGCTGAATATCCCCCCCCTCCTTCTTCCCCCAGCTTATATACTCAGCATGATGTCATATGGTATGGTTTAATGAAAGAAGTCAGCTTTCCTGGTCAGCAGCCCCAAGATGTGAAGCAGCATGCCTGGCCTGAGAGCTATGTCTAAAGCATTTGCCACCTCCCTCAGTTGTCTCCAACTCTGTGTTTGGGCTTTGGGGCAAAAATTTTGGAGCATCACAGCAGCTAAAAAGAGAGGTGTTACACAAAGAGGTCTTGAAAGCCCTAGAGCTTGCTAGGTGGGAATTTCTTCTTAACACCGAAGCTGGTCACTGAGGGGTCCTTTCTGTGGCCTGGTGGTGAGGCAGACCTGTGCTATCTCTAGCTTGCTTCAGGAAGCTAGACTCATTGGCCATTTGTGAGTAGGCAGGGTTTGGCTATCTGCCTTTTCACTGAGCATGTCAGGAAAACTGCTTATGGGCTGGATGGTCCAACCAAACAGCTTCAAGTGTGGTATTGTTTTATAATCCAAAGTACCACAAAAAATAAGATACTTTCTCACCTTGCAAAGCTTACTACTTATTTATTTACTTACTTGTTTCCTGTGTGCAGTTAGAATATTAAAATCAATGTTGTGATTCACTTGTGTGTATCCTGTTTGACACAAACAAGGATTGCAGAATCAGGTCCTCATCTGAATCATTTAGAATATAAATTTGTACAAATAGGGGAATAAATCAATTACAGTCACTGGAGATGAACCATAATCCTTTCTGTGTTTCAACGTAAAAAAAGTGAGGGCCTTTCTTTTTTTATTAGACTTTATAGCACCTACTTGTACCCTTGGCAATTTGACTGAGCTTAACCAAACTGAGATCTGATTAGGTTTTAATTGTGTGGTTAGAGCATTATTAAAATAAGTCATCAAATGCTCCTGAAAACACAATCCTATGTATGTGAAAACACAATCCTAAAGACATAAAATTCCTAAAGGCCTGAGCACAAATTAGTCTGGGTTGGGTGGATAAGTAAAGAAAAGATTGTCCTGTGGTAATATGCAGTCATAAGAAATTTTTCTCTAAATATTCTGAGTTTGGTCTGCAGCTGGCTGTTTATCTTCATCTGCCACCTACACTTTTTACCAGGTTTTTGATCAGTCAATGGCATTATGTAATTCTGTCACATAACCTGGGGCATTTTCAGATGCCTCTGCAGGGTAGAGCAGCCTGATTGCAACTTGTAACTTCTCAATTTAGGCAAATTGTTATGTAACTCCTATAAGGTGTCTAATCTCCCTTTGCCCAAAGCTGTTCCACATGGCTGGATTCTTGGTGAGTACAAAGCAGTTAAGTTGAAGGCAGTGGAAATTATGCTGCTCTGTACCAACTGAGAATCTAGCCCATGATGTATACGGAAATCATAAAGCCTTTGCTCTGGTTTCTGACATTTCTGGTATTTTAGTGTTTTGTTCTTACACATGCCTCTACAGGTACTTTTAGTTTCTATTGTCTGAGTGAGAACAGGATTGAGCATTTCTATGAGTTTGCATATACATACACAAGTTAAAAAGTAACTCTTACTCTCTGCAGTGGAAAACCAATGAAAGGTGTAAGAATCCAATTTTTTTTTGGATGGATGATGGCAACCAATGAACCTGAAGAAAGCAGAGTGCGCGGGGCTCTGGCTGCCACTGAGGCTGTTCTGGTTTATCAAGATGAGCATTCTTGGAACATGGGAGGTGAGTGTACTCCAGTGTCACACCCTGGTCTTGCCATTACTGTGACAGTGAGCCCTTGCAAACATTGTTGCCTTAAAGGTTCTGGTGTTTTTAGAGGGTGCAGTGCTGATACTTTTAGGGTCAAACCTTCAGTGAATTGAATGGGGCTGGGTGATTATTCCCACCTTAGCTACAACTCTAGTGTAGACAAGAGCAGAGTGTGCTGCCTGCGGCCATTAGTCTCTACAGCACCCAGAGTTCAGGGCAAGAGAAAGCTGAAATGCCAGTGGGTGACCTGACGGCCTGAGGGAGTTCCTAAGTATACAGAAGAGTTTTGAGCTGAAATGGGATGAAGGAATTGAGGTTGCAATACAGATGTGTCAAAAATAATCTAAAAATGGCTGAACATGCTGAAGAGGTTAAAATTAGCATTTACCTGTGCTGGTAGTATCTTACTTTGTAACTGTTAGAAGAAATAATTCAGGGAGAGTAGAACTGCAGTAGCTAAACAGATGACAAGTGTTAACATTTGTAAGGCCTTTGATTCTGCCGTTGTTCTTCCTACCTGTTAGATCTGAAGTACCTTTTCAACTACCAAGCTGTAACGCACAGCAGGCCTGTGCTATCATCTTTGTTGATCCTTCTAGAAAGAAAATAAAGGAATTTATGTAATCTGTAAATAAACAAAATTTCTCTCATGCTACAGATGGTGCTATATCCTGAGCTCTGACTAAAGCACTATTGAATAATGAACACTGTATGTTTATATATATATAGATATATTTTTTTACTATCCATTCTAATCTAATTGTGATAATTAAATATCTGTCTGGAATAGAAAGGGTATTTATTGCAATGTTGTGAAAATTCTGCAGGTGCTTTGTTAAGTTTTAGATAAATCAACATGTGTGTTTTTATTAAACAATAATAATAGTGCATTTCCCTTAGTATTTAATTAAATTCTTCCTAAGGTAAGTGATACACATTCTTTTTCACAAACAGCAATATGAGAAATGCTTGGAATTTGGGGTTGCATTGTACAAATGTGCCTTTGTGAAACCAACAGACCCGCGGCCTGTGCTCCCACCAGGGGGCAGGACAAGACAAAAATTAATGAGAAGAAAGGGGGGGGGGGGGGGGGGCGGGGGGCAAGCCAACAGCCCTGCTTTTTATCATCACACACCCCGCCCCACCCCGTCAATTTCTGCAAAAGCACAATCTCTGCAGCTGTACGACTGAGTGAAAGCAAGTCTTCTGTTTTTTTGGAGGGGAGTTACGTAAACAATGCTTAGCTTCCGCTTCAGTGAATATATATGTATTGCTGCTTCTGAGATACTATATATCCTCACAGAAGTCCTATGATCTAGTTACAGAAGCATTTTTAAACTATATAAAACTATATAATAAATCTGTATGTTTCGCATCTTGTAAAAAACAGTGATGTTTTTAATCCCCTCTGCAGCATTTTAGATATTATTTTTCTGAAACATGGTTTGAATATAATCCTAGATACTACAATCAGGACTGTAGCACTATATTGTCCTTTGTAAAAACAACATGGTAGGAGCCTGAGGCTTATGCCATGCCCAATTACAGGAGAACCCTGATGTCTTAAGTGTTTCTTGTGTCTCGGAATAATGCAGAAGGCAGTCTACTTTCTAAGGTATTGCAGTGACCCACTTGCACTGTGATAGAAGGGGACCATGGAAGCCTGTTTAGCCCAACCATAAGTCAAATAGCTATGAGGAGCAAAGCCTAGATTTGTTCATAAAAGTGGATATGCTCGTAAGGGATGCTGTTGATAATTAATAATAGCCTAATCCCAGATGATTTGAGTACTCATCTCTGAGCAAGAAGATTGTGAAAGTCTTTTTAGTAATTACACCACAAAATTTAATATCTGTAAAAGGAGATGAATCATCTGAGATGAGAAATGTATCAAGTAGTTCCCAGGGCATTCCAAATCTACAGCTGAGGTGTGAAGCCTGTAGCTGTTATCTGTGGGTTGCTCATAGCCATGATTTTACACATATGCTACCAGAGGTACAGATCACCAGGCACCAGAAACTGTGGTGAGAGTAACCTGGTTTTCATTCATCATAACTTTGTATAGGAACACTCTGGCAGTGAAAAAGCAACTTGAAATCGAGAGTACACTTAGCTTTGCTGAAGGATCTCCTGGGCTTAAGGAATGTGCTTCAGCAGTTACCAGCAAAGCTTACCTCCTTTGCTTAAGAGAAAGAGGTTCTCTTTACCACCTCTAGTTAAAGACTCCACTAACCTGAGTATCTCTGGAACTTTCACTTTTCACTTAAACTTTATGCTTCAGTATTGCATTTGGCTTGACAGATAAGTTATTCAGGTAGGTCACCTATGTCAAACAGGTAGAGTAAATACAAACAGATGTGGAAGGTCTGAATGTTCAGAAGTCTAAATAAATGCACAGAGGCCAGGCATATACTGTTTCTTACCCATCACTTCTGAACTGAGACTGTGAACCTTAGCATGGTCCTCTGCACTGTCAAAGCTTAAACCACCCACTTTGGATGGTGGTGGGTTGTACTGAAGAATGCATTTACAGGAAACGACCACAACACGAGTCAAATAGCAGCTCTGTCACAATGACATGATGGTGTTCATCTGCCAGTTCTCTTCTGAACCTGCCAGAGACTTCAAGTATTTTTGTTTTAAATCCTTCTGATTTTTTTCTCATTTCAAAAATCAGATTTGTAGGGAAAAAATTAAAAGTCTAGAGTCTGGTATGCTTCAGAATCTATATATGTAAGAAATTATACTTTTGGCTTTTACACAGACATGTCATAGATTCACAGACTCGTGCAGGTTGGATGTGACCCCGGATCCAGTCCAACCCACTTCTCAAAGCAGGGTCTGTACTGAGTTCAAAGTTGGTTTCTCAGGGTTTTGAAAACCTCCAAGTGTGGAGACTTCTTGGGCTGCTTGGGCAACCTGTTCCTCTGCTTCATGTCCTGTCACTGTCAAAAACTAATTTCCTAATGTCATGTCAGAACCTTCCATTTTAGTTTATGTCTGTTGTCTCATCCTCCTGCCAGGCATCTCAGCAAAAGTATTATCTTCCCAAGGGCATTGTTGCAGGTATTGAAAGGCTCTGTGAAGTTGCCCTAAACTTTCTATAGCAGCACTCTGGAGGTGAAAGTTTGTGTTTCTGTTTTCACCATGACTATGTCACTTACATGACTGTGAAACCATCTTTAGTTACTTTCTATATGTTTACATGGGGAGTCCAAGATACTCTTAAAGGTTCAGGATCAGATTATGGTAACTTCCCCCTAGGTACGATATTTTAAAATAAATATACAATGTAGCTATATGTGTAACATATGGGCATGTATGGCTATAATAATGTATTAAAATGCTATATATTTTAAGGAAGATAATACAATTATATGTATGATTGTATTTTTAACATCTGTCAAGTGCTTTAAGCAATTTTTGTGCCGCTGTGCTAAAACTTCAGAAATCTTGTGTACTTAAGTGCAGAAAATAGTAACATGTATCAAACAACTCTAGTCTGGTAGGACTAGAATTGAAAATTTTCTGGTCCTATAAATAGAGTGAAAATGAAATATTTTACAATTATTACTGGCCTCATTAATTCCAACATCATGAGTTAGCCTCTGCCCCCCCCCCCCAAAAAAAAAACAAACCCAAAAACCCCAAAACACCCACAAAACCCAAACATTTATTAAGATTTTTTAAATTTCCCTTCATTTTTGCTTATAGTTCCTTTTGTTTCATGTCTTAAGCTTTCCTCACTGGCTACTGAAGTTAAAAGCTTCAGAATTTTCTGCTGCTGCAGCAACCTAAAGGGGCAAAAATGAAGGGGTGCTGGGGGAATCTCTGAGTACTTTATTTCAAAGGGGATGAGTTAGCAAGGAACAGATGAAGGTCTGTATAAGGCAAACTGAAAAAGTACTAAAGGGAAAAATTTCCTCAGGCATATTATTATGCACTAACTTTCAGAGGTATAAATACCCACACAAAGTGGAAGCCAGAAACAATGCTTTTACTAATTTTTTTCCTCAGTAGAACAATTCAGAAAGTGGCTTTGTGTGTTGGAGTTTTGCAGTTGGCTGAAACACAGATTCAGAAAGTTTTCAGCTAAAAACATTTTTTAAAGCAGCTGCAGAGACAGTTCTGTTTTGCCAGTGGCTTATGCCTCATTTTCCTCCCTTGGGTTGTCCAAGGCTGGACTGCATGGTGCTCTTGCAGTGGCAGCATGGAGTTCACAGTGGTGCTGTTCAGGAAGCTCAGTAAGTGGTGGAAGCTGCCAGCATATCAAATTGGTCTGCATTTCCACATCAGATGATAAGTTAAAACAGGTAGTATATGAACTCATAAGTACTTACATACAGGGCAAATATAGTTCTATTGTGTGATAGTGAAATATATTGATATGGCTAAAGCATGCTTAAATAATAAAAGTAAATCCAAACTCTAATTATAAAGCTAAAATCAGATTCAGGTTAGTGAAATAAATCTATGGGGTTACCCTGGATATAACGGAGGCCAGAACCTGCCTCAGATTCAGTGGTAAATAAAAATCAAGAGAATACTGAAAGCATGAACATTTATAATTGTGTGTATTTCATGAAGGTGTATATTTCAGTGACCAAACTGGCATTTTATCTTCCTGGAAAATTTTTTTTTTAAATGTAATGTCTTAGTTTTAAGTTAATGTCAGAATATTAAGATATTTAAGCTGATTAGCTAATAATCAGGTATTCAGAAAGTTAAAACAATATAATCTATTTTTAATAAGTCTGCAATCTTTGATGAATCAAATGTCACGATCTTAAATTCTGAATGTGATTCTGAAATTTATTTATCTTACTGTACTTTATAAGATTTCTTATTAGATAATTATTACAGACACTAAATGGGTGTCTCTCAGGAACATTCAGTTAATAACTTTAAGTAAATGAGAGGACTGTCTGTCCACCGAAAACTGCTGGAAGGAAATCAGCATACATTTGATAGACACAGTACAGTAGTGTTTAATTTCTTTTCCTTTTCCTTTTCCTTTTCCTTTTCCTTTTCCTTTTCCTTTTCCTTCTCCTTCTCCTTCTCCTTCTCCTTCTCCTTCTCCTTCTCCTTCTCCTTCTCCTTCTCCTTCTCCTTCTCCTTCTCCTTCTCCTTCTCCTTTATGGCTTCTTCACCCACGTATTCTTGATATTTTTTTTAATGTCTAGACCATATTTTGTAAAATAATTTGTTACTCTGTTGCTAATTCAAAATGATTGGCAGTAGAAACTAGGGACCAAGTGTCAAAGTACATAGTTACAGTGGCAGGAAGAATCAGGGTGGTTTTAATATACGTTGTTGTGAGTTGCTGTTCCCAGTGAACAGATTCTGATGAGATACCTGGTTGGTGTCAGGAGTTAAGGAACAATTATGCTGCTATGCATCTTGTTTTGGTCTAATGTGGCTACTTCCAGGAATGAAAGAGGTGAGAGGTGCTGAGTCTATCTCTTTGCACAGGGGTGATTGCAAAAACATGATCTAACCTCACCTATGTTGCCTAGATACAATTGATTAATGTGTGATGGATGCAATTTACATTTTTTCTAAACCAAGTTGTAATATGGAATTTCAAATTGGTTAAGATATTTTGCAGCGAATGGCAACTTGTAGGAAACTAAAATACAGAACTGAAGAAAAGAGAGTCTGAGAATAACAATATAAAATTTCTCCTTGGTTTAATTGTGATTATGACAGTGAATTAAAGGTTTCTTCAAAGCCATTCATATGTGTTGCTTTTTCATCTGAGAATCTCAGGAGTGCTAGAAACATTAATTAATTAACCTTCTTAATAATCTCATGAAAGAAGATTGGTAATTATTATGAGAGACTCATTTTAGAGTGGTAAGACAAGGCACAGAGAATTTAAATAATACACATAATGTTAAATACTTTGTTAGTATCTGAAGTAGTTACAGTGTGAATTCTGACAGATAGAGTTGGGATCTGAGAACCACTTAAAAAAACCCCAACACCTTCAGGATATATTAGATTGAGAGCAAGAAATCAATTTCTAATCTTGATACTCTTATATTTTTAAGTATTGTACCTAAACCTGTCAAACTAGTTGAACAGCAATCTGGTTTTCAGTAGCTATAGGAACAGATGTAAATACATGTATCTTTTATGACAAATTAGCTTCTATTTGATATTTTTCTGAACTTCTTTGGATCAAAAATTTCCAAGAAAGTCTTGGCTTCTCAAGTAGTTTTCTAACATTTATTGTACAGACAGAAACCTTAAAAGATAAGTACAGCTAATGGCTTATGTACTAGTTCGCAACCTTTTCTTAAAGAAGTCTTTGCTTTAAAGCAGTGGATTGAGGAAGCCTAAGCTGTTATTTTTAATGCTGATGTTTATACTGCTATGAACTGTATGAATTCTTCCTGATGTGAGAGCAATATTTTGGATCATAAAATACAGACAAATATATAAAAGATTATGTGCTATCTGATGTGTTTTAATGGAGAAAAACCTCTTGGTCAGCACTCAGAGCTTATGTGAGGATAAACTAGATCCTACAGGAGAAGCACAGAGGAAAAGGAGCTCAAAAAGATTCCTGTAATACAGCTAAGAATAATTGAATTTGTTGTTACGTTCAGTAACTTCAGAAAAAACAAAGCAGTGATCATGGTTAGTTCTCCTTAGGTGCATGTGTTTGAGTTTTGGTCTGATGCTTTGTCTAGCTTCTGTTTTTCCCTAAGATACAGGCAGGTTGTACAAGCCCAGCCAAAGGAGGGAAAAGGCAATCTCTGTTTCTCCCCGTATCTGTAAACTGATCTTGGAGTGAGGAGACTCTTATAACCTAAGACTAGTCATCTGCAGCTTCAGTGGATGATGAAAAATATACCAGCTGTAAGGTTTGCAGGGAGGACCTAAACCCATCGTATTCCTGTGGCTAAGAGGAGAAAGAGGGAGTACTGTACACCTCCAGTATAAAGAGGGAGTACTGTACACCTCTGGTATACATGGACTCTCGTTAATTGGGGGATCATGAGGGAACAGGATTTGGTAGATTTCCAGATTATCTTTACACACATTGAGCATTATCTTTCCATTGCTGAAAGAGAAGTGGCTGAGGAGACCACTGCTTTTCACTGTGTGATAAATTGACATCCAGGCCTCAAGAGCTGCAGATTTGCACTTTGCTAGGCAAGTGATCAGTTCTTCCCTTCGTGGTCTGATGAGACTGTTTCAGAGCCCTTCAGCTTTGATTTCACATATATCTACTTCTCTTCTTAGCCTCATCAAAGTGTGAATTACAGCACTCTTCATTAAATACCTTATACAGATGATTAGCTCCAGTGCTGATGACTAAGGGAGAATTCTTTCTTGGGTGAAAAAAGTGCAGTGTAGATGCAATGCACTTTTTCCTCAGGGCAAGTGGGAATGCAGAATGTGAAGATAATCTATAGATAGATACATACATACTGTGGAGTAGGAATTTCCTTCAGTATTTCCCCCCTTTCTCTTTAATTTCTTTTATAACTTTAGTTGTTTGTGTAATGTATTTTATAAAATAGATGTATTTAACATTGATTTAACTGAGAAAATAAAGAGGAAAAAATAAAAGACATAAATCTCACAAAAAGGCTATAGATATCTTTTTGGCTTGCAGATATCTTCTTCAGCACTGTTTCCATGGAAATTATTTATAGTGCCTGGAGGGAGTGAAGTGCAGGTCATAGATCCGCAGAGCTACAGCAGGCTCTTAGCCCAGTTAGGCAGAATCTGACAACAACAAATGGGAATGTCTTTGAATGGAGCTCTTCTGCTTATAGAGGAAAATGTAATCTCTTATAAAAATGGAGCTTTGAAAGAAAAATATTAATCTCTATGGCAGTTTGGGGTGAAATTGGAACCAAGAGCTGTCAGTTTTCGTAATGAAAACAGCTTCAAACTCTCTTCCCTTCTTTCCTCCTCCCGTTACTGCTTGAAGTTGTTAAGGGTTTCATCACATTTATTAGAGCAGAATTCTAAGTACCAATTTGGATAATCACCATGTATTAGAGTTTGGCTAATTATTTTACCCCTTGAATGTCTACCTGGAATATGCTGAAACAGCGCACAGACAAATTTGGCAAATGCTATGGATATTTGCAATCATCAAGGAGCATATTCTGCATTTTATTTACATCAATATAGATTTAATAGAAAATATCTAAACATATGGAATGTTTTTATAGATATAATTTATTTCTGTATTTACATATATGTATATTTTTTCTTCTCCAAAAGTTACAAAAATACGTTATGTGTCAATTTGTGTGACAGCCTTTTGTGGAAATGAATGCTTCCTGTAAAGAATTTGTAAAGAGGGATGAACAGATATATGGACTGCAGTTTGAATTAGAGTATCAATCTTTCATTTTGTTACAAATTACTTGGCAGTATTAATGTGATATTAAGGAGTTTCTTACTCCTTTCTGCCAAGAAAAAACCCTTAGGGCCATTTTATTCATACAGTGTAGCCCAGCCCATGCTGCAGACAAAGGTATAGATCCCCTCTCTGCCCTGGAATAGAACAAGTTGGTGACAGGGGTAGGGAGGCCTGCATTGATTTGCAGTCGGAACCGTGTAAAATGAGATGCAGCTGGGTGTGTCACGTTGGTCATTAGCTCTCAAATACACTGCAGAAAGATGAATTTTAAGCAAGAACATTGTATGACCAAGGCAGAGATCCTTCCAAGAGCATTTGTGTTTCAGCTGTTTAAAGCTGGCTTCCTGTAGGCAAGGTCTAGTGACTGCATTTTTTCTGTGGTTAACAAAGCACAAATCTTTTATTGGTCTGTCAGCAAAAAAAGTTAAAATGGTTTAAATTTTTCTCTTTAAGAATTTTGAAACCAAAAGGAATTTTTAATTCTCATCGTTATTTTATTTTTTTAAAAAAAGAGTAATTTCTTAATCTCTTCCTCAGTTATTAGAGAATAATGAGTACTTCCTATGCTCTTCAAAGATTAGAAATTGCCATGGGGTTACCCGTGGCCCTATGTAGGCTCTCTGTGAACTGGGTACTGTGGAAATAGCCACAGTATGAGTATGTGACCAGGCACTGTTTTTTCCATTTTGTTGGAGAAATGCAGTGTTCAATATGACAGTAAATCTCTTCAGAATTACTTCATCTGTATGCCAGGAAAATAATAAATGCAGGAGGAAGATAATGAGATGGAATGTCCTGATAATTATTTTTGTTAGGATAGTAAATATTTACACTAAGAATGTTAATAATTCTCATTTGATTTTGATCTCATTCATCTTTGAATTCTTGTAGATACTGTTGTACAGTGCATTTCCAGTAGTTACTTTGAAATGTATATGGCTGAATATTAGTAATCACTCTGAAGTGTTTAATCAGCAACTCTATACATATAAATCCAATTCAAATTGTTTTAGCCACAAACCTTGACTTTAGGTCTTGCTTACAACGACTTTTCAGATTTTGTTTAGTATCTGAAAGGTTCTGAATACTGTAAAGTGATACACATTCTTGTAACTTCTTAGTCAAATGAACTGTGAAAATTTGGAGATATTGCAGAGGTATTGAAGGCATGCCATGTCTGCTGTTTATATCAAGCAAGTAACTTCTTTGGTGTCCTAAGTGCAGTGACAAGATTTATTATTGCAGATGAAATTTCTTCTGTTTTGGGTCTCTTTTTATGGAAAGGTAAGTTTTTACCATACTAAAACCGTGTAGAAATGAAGGGGAAAAAAATTATGTATCTTATTGATCCTTTTTTTTTTCATTTGACTGACATAGTATAATATGAGTTCGTGTAGTCTGTGCATCTGTCCTCATCATAGCTTCACAGAGAGGAAAAAGTATTGAATTTCCAATTCCACACCAGCATTGTGACAAGCTCTCTCTACTCTCTACTCCTCTCCACCCCTCCACCCCCCCACCCCCACCCCCCGACACTTTCCAATATCTATTGATTTTTTTATTTGGAAGATACTCTTCAAATTAGCACAGTGTTTCCAACAGTTCAATTAGGTAGGCCTTTATACCACTCAGGTGTAAAAATCTTAGAGGTCTCTGCTGGATGGAGGTTAAATATTAACCACAACCTAGAAAGTCAGCACTTACCTCATTAATCTATTTGAAACCATCTGTCATAAAAAAATGCAGTATGCCACATCGCTTTTTTTCCCCCTTGGCATCTGCCAATTAATTTTTGATCTCTGAGAAATGTGTTAAGTTCAGTAATTTTGTGGTCATGCTTTTGTCAGTTTGGATAACTTGGCTGATATTTACTAAGACTGCTTCCATTAAAAGAGGCTCTGTTTGAAATCTTTTCTATATGGCAGTAAACAATTATTCCCTTGGTGTCATCTTTTCTTGTTGGGACAGACAGTTCTGAACAGCAGCATGCACAAAGCTGTTCTCCCTAGGAGATGCTCTTGGGAGAAGAAAAAAAAAAGCAAAACAAAACCAGCCCATATGCTCCCTTCTTGTGCAAAATGTGTTCAGACTCCCACAGTGGTATCGAGTGGGTATGGAATGAAGTATCTTAAGTATACTGGGATCTGCTCGTGCATGTTGTGTTCCATTCCTATAGGAAAGGACTGAACGCAGAGATCAGTAAAAGTTGTGAGCCTTTCCCAACAGATGTGGTGAATGGAAGACTGAGTACTTAACTGCTTTCTGTAGTATTAAATGAGTAAATCTGTATGCATTTCTAGGACATCATGCTGTTATAGACTGAATGCCGGACTAACTGTGGTAAGAGATTCAGTAGATGATAATTTAATCTGTTTTTTACCTATGATGGTGGCATGAAGGTGTATACTAGTTAGCTCTCAAAGTCTTATTTTAACATTGGTGGAAATCACTGTAATAAGAAAAAGCACTGATGCACCGTTATGGCTGCCTGAACAGGGCACACTTAGGAATTTCAATATTACTTCTTGACATTTAGTAGCATACTTAGATCCATGCTGATCCTTTTGCATAGCTACTGAAAAGAAACAGTGTTTTTCTTCACAACAAGCAGGATGGACTACTTCACTTTTCAAGATGTGTTCATTTATTACTTTTTCTCATTGTGCTTTGAAGCCGTTTCTTGGCTTACATCAATGACAGTCTTCTGAAAAATAATTTTTTAGCACAGCATTAATCAGCAATATTGTTTTTGCTGCAGGTCTTTTATACAAGCTTGTTGAGCACTGTAGAAAACCCTTTTTTTGCTTTTGCAGATGGAAATAAAGAGATACTGTTTCTGACTATATTTTGCCCTCAAATTCCCATGCATATAATTGCAGTAGTAATTTGCTAATTGCTTCCTTATTTTTTTGATCTACAAAAATCCTGAATATAAGCTGTCAGAACCCAGAATATGTATCCCAAGAGAAGCTCTAAAATATGTTTTCATAAGAATGAAGCAATATTTTAACCCTATCAGATCTTTCTATTCTGATGTTATCCCTATTCTTTCAGTTTTATTGCATCTGTATTTGTGTTTCATTATACTAATATATAGTAAAGCTGGGTGGTTTCAACTCCATTGTCATGATAACATTTTGACATAATACAGCTTCTTATTTATCTTATAAATTTCTAAGAGGTGGTTTTTAATTGATAATAGGTTAGCAAACTGGTGTTTTAGTTTAGTAGCCTTTGTCTGCTCTATGTAGAGGCTGAAAGGAATTGCTTGCTAGAAATTAGTACACTGGTTAGCTTTACAGCTGTGTGAGAAGGGCAAGTCTCCCCTGATGAAAACCTTGCAATGAATTGCTTTTCCCTGAGGTGCTAATTGAAGCCTAGCAATGACAAAAGATCAGATTGACAGTGATTAGTGCGAATTCTCTTAAAAGCTTGTACTCACTCCTGAAAATTTTACTAGTCTAAATGGCTTCCTTTGCTTTTGTTTTCCGTTGTACCAGATTAATCTCATTATTTTATTTCACCAAAGTGAAATAAGTAACAAAAAATGTAGGATACATGATTTCTTTTCAGCTGGTGAGTAGCCAAATGTTTATTAACCAAGCAGAACAGTACTACCCATTTAACGTGAATAATACTTCTAGACTCAGTTTTGCACAGTACTATTGTTTTTATATTTAGGCAATCAGGCAGAGTAAGTCTTCCGAAATTTGTTTCACAGAGGTTACTTTATAAATGAATTTAATGCACTTGTCCCAGATTTGTTAAGAACTCCGAGATGGACATTTGTGATGAAATATTCAGGAGAGATTTGGTTGTTCTGTGCAGTTCTCTACTAGCTATTACTGTGCGGTAGCTCTACAGAGACATGAAATATACAATACCTGAGACTTGCTTATAGCACTTCAGCTTCACTACTCTTTCTCTAGAGCTTACTTCGCAGCAGCTTGTGCAGAACCATTATGAATAAACACCTACTCCTGTGTTTGCATAGCCAATCCATACAAGCATGCATGAGAAGAAATGATAATTCTTCTGCAGTTTACTGCACTTGCAAAGTATACTTGCTTCTATAGTCATTATTTTGTCTTTTTGTCTCTCTAGGGTTTTAAAGTACAAGTGCAGTAGGTTGTACACATGAATAAGATGATATACAATGCACACTGAAAAATTCTAGGCAAACAAATAATCAGCGCTCTTTGGCAGGAAGGTATATTTGAGAGGAAAGCACTTAGTGTAGGCTGAAGCGACTATAGGTAATATAGTTACATGGATGTGTCAGTTGCCTGTTGGGCTGGTACTTAAAGCTTACATTTTGTGTTAAAGTTCCGGGATAATTATGCAGCTCCCTGACATGAATGGACTTGATCAGTCCCTAAACAGAGTATGTTTGCAGTTGAAATCAAATGCAGTCAATATGCTCTTGGATTCTGTTAATTAAGGCTGACACTGAAGGCATGGAAGAGAAAAGTGTAGATAAATTCTGTAATGCCTTAAGCTCAGATCTGAAATAGTAATTACATATGGAAGTGCATGAAGCAGAATGATTAATTTTTCTTATTATGACTCAGGCCTCGCTCTGGACTTGTGTTAAGGACTGTTTGTATGAGCTATATCCAAATGGGTATCTGGTCATTTGGGCTGGGAAGGCAAAAGTAAGCAGATCTGATGCTAAGTGAAACCATTCCTTTGGGTGAAGTTGGCTATACAAGCTGGTGTGTCTTAGTTGTACTAGTCCAGTGATCCAGCTAGGATCAGGAGGATTTTTGGCCTTTTCAATTAGGACAGAATAGAATATTTCAGTTGGAAGGGGCCTACAAAAATCATCTAGTCCAACTGCCTGACTGCTTCAGGGCTGACCAAAGCTAAAAACATGTTGTTAAGGGCATTGTCCAAATGTCTTTTAGACACTGTCAGACTTGGTGCATCAACAACCTCTCTGGGAAGCCAGTTCCTATGTTTGATCACTGTCTCAGTAAAGAGACATTTTCTAATTTCCAGTCTAAACCTGCTCTGGCACAGCTTTGAACCATTCCCACGCATCCTATTGCTGGATCCCAGGGAGAAGAGATCATCAGCACCTCCCTTTCCACTTCTCCTCCTCAGGAAGATGTAGAGAGCAATGGGGTCATCCCTCAGCCTTCTTTTCTCCAGACCAGACAAATGCAAAGTCCTTAGCTGCACTTGATAGGAAACTCCTCCCAGCCCTTTCACCTGCTTTGTTGCCCAGCTCTGGACACATTCAAGGACCTTCACATCCTTCTTAAGCTGTGGGGCCCAAAACTACCAACAGTACTCAAGATGAGGCTGTACCAGTGCTAAATACAGCACAATAATCACCTCTTTTGACTGACTGGAGTATGTGTGGAAAAGAAAACTTCAGTGTGATCTTTACATCTGCAAAGGAAGGACCTTGTCATCATAGCATTTTATTGCAAAGTTTAGGATTATAGAGATATCTAGTCTAACCTCAAAGCATGGTTAACCATCATCTCAGACTAGGTTTCTCAGGGCTTTGTGAGTCTTGAAAACCTCCAAGGAGGTAAGTGGCACAGATTCCTTGGGCAATCTGCTGCACTACCTGACTGCTTCACAGTGGGAAAGTTCCTCCTTACAATCAGCCTAAGCCTCTCTTATTTCAGCTTACCCCCAGTGCATCTCACTCTCCCACCATGTGCCACTGTGAAGGGCCTGGCTCTGTCTCCTACATGATCTCCTTGAAGGCACTAGCAGGTTACTGGAAGATATGTTTTAAGCACTGTTTATTTATTTCACCTGTATTTCTGTGTTCCTCTGGAATGTTTCATAATAGTATGTGAAACAGCAGTTAGATCCAACTAGATGTATTGAAGCAACCTTGAGTATTTTTGCTTTTTAAGTTTCAAGCTTCCATCAGTTTGGTTTTTATGGGGGGACTAAGTATGCAGTGTTTTTTTCTTTCTTCCAAAACTGACTTTTAAAGCTCCTGAGGGTGGGGGGAAGAAATTAAAAAGAAACAGAAGGGGGGGGGGGGAAGTAAGGTTTTATTTCTTTTTTTATTTGTAATTCCGTTTGCACTAACATGTAGTCTGGTTATGAAGTATGCATGAGAGTGTGTTGGTGAAACTCCTTTCATAACAGAAGTATTGATGTGTTTACAATCAATGAAGTCTTAATGCTTCCCTTGCTTATTAGGTGCACCTGAATATAAGGCTGCCTTTTTTTAATTACGATCCCAAGTATGGCAAAGTAATGATTGTGGTTTATTTTTTTTTACATTTTAACTCTCTAGATCTGTTTGTTCCTTGTAAAAAAAAGGTACAGTGAAATAACATTTATTCCAGGGCTGAATTTTTTTAATCTTTGATGATAAAGAATGGTATTAAAATCAGAATGGAACAACTCAATTTGTCACACACCAGTTGCTGATTTCCTAAATCTATTTTTAATGAATTGCAACTGTTTAAATCAGCACTGGGTGTGGTGACATGAGTTTTTTAATTTATTTAATTAGGTAATCAATATCTATTGGAAGGCAGTTCTAATAAAGCCTCTTAGAACAAGACGGAAGACAAAGGGACATAGTTTTAGTTCTTGCTTAGCCAGCATTAGTGGGGACTGTTTAAATGAAGAGGGAATTTGGTTCAAAGATCAAACACAGAGGTACATGATTTTTCTAGGATATATTTGTGTTTACAGGATGGCTGTAAGATAGCCACAACAGGCACAATTGTATGGAAGCTTTAGAAAATGGAGTGCTGTACTTAAGGCATAGGAATACTGTATTTTTATGCGAGCAGTAGGAATGCTTTCTTCTGGTTTGGTTCTATTCAAGTTGCTTGCTTTAAGGAAACAATTTTGTGGTTATCTAGACCACTGGATACAGACACACCTATTTCTGCACTGTACCAGTGATTTTGTAACCATGACAAAGAAGGGAAAAATTGACTCTCAGGACTGTAGCAAATGATACCACTGTATTGGAGTGGGTGAGTACACCACCAGGCATGCTACCTGGATTCTGCCCCATTTGAGATGCATTGGAAGGAAATGAGTCAGATTTGTTTAAATGTTCCTACATTTACATTTTAGATAACTGATTGTTGGGTTTGTGGGGTTTTTTGACTCCCTTTTCTAGTTGATTGATCTTTCATTTTTAACTTTCGTGTTCTCATAAGTTCCTGTGATGTCTAATAAACCTGTCAACGAGAGCACATTACTGTTGGGGAGCACAAATTCCTTCCCAATAAGTATGTTGAATCTTTTCCTCTAGCTAAGTAGTAACAGCATTGATGCATATAACAACAATATCAGGTAACAGTAAATGTTAGCTCCCCCCCGCCCCAACCCCTGTATTTGCAAGTAACAGATGAGTTTTTCAGCACAGCACTTGTGCTTTGAACTTCTTCTTATTCCTCTAAATTTTTTGGTAACTCTCTCACCAGGGGTTAGAGACCAAATGAGAGCTATACTTAGTTCAATAAAGTGTTGTGAGGCAGTGGCTTCTGCTTTCTAAACATTTTCTGAGATTTTTCCTTTATTTTCCTCAAAGCATATTTCACTTTCCTTTGCTTTTTGTGGTTCCTAGCTAAAACTGATGATCTCCTTTAACATTGCTTTGTTAGACTCTTAGGTTAAGCAGTGCCATTATATATTAAAGTCTTTATTTTGAAATCCAGTAGCTAAATTTACTTAACAAATATAGCCTCCACAAAAGTTAGTGGAATTAAACCAGAGCTCTGACTTGACTCTCACATCTTAGCACTGAAAATAATTTGTCCGTTTACTTTTCTAGCTCACAACTTAGCACTGTTCAGCCTTTGACCCGGAGAACTCTGAGCTACAGGACAGATAATTTGTGTGAGAAGTTCAGTAGAGATGGTCATGGAGACTTTACACAGAGAATGTTTGTTTTGAGGGTATTTTTACTTTCCTGCCAAAAAATGGAGTGATACGTTACTTATCCTTCCCAAGTTACAGATAAAGATCTCTGTGTTGTCTGTACAATAATGACCACCACTATCTGACAGTATGTGGTTGCCTAGGAATTTCTATTCTTTGCTTCTTTCTGGGCCGCTGCAGTGGCCTTGCAAACAAAATCCTAGCTGTTACATTTACTTATTGACTGTCCCCTCTAGTTTTAGTGTTATCTGCATTCTTTCTCTTTCTGGTCATATTTATAATTCTGTGTTTTTGCGGTTCCTTCAACAATATCTTAGACAACAAAAGCAACTGTTTTCCTGTTAGTCTTACAATGAGAATGGAGTACTTTGTTCTCTTGGCTTAGAAAGGGAGTTTCTCTTGTTACTATTTTCACTAACCATTAAATATTAATTTTCTAGTGATTTAACGCATTTTGTCTTAACAGAAGTTTCAAAGTTCATTATCAAATCAGCTGAATTCTTTTCACCTGTTGCAAAAATTTTACCTAGAATGAAAAAAGTAACAGTTGGATGAATTTGATATACAGCAATACATTAACTACGTGAAGTTATGTAACAGTGGCAAAATAAAATTATGACATATATAAGCCCCACGCCAAAATATTTTAATGTGGATTTGAGTCTTAGACTTTAAGCTTACTCTGCAGCATAATCTGGCTGATTTGCTGACAGCCTTCCCCCAAAAGAAGGAAGTGTTTATATCAAGTCTGAGTACGCGAAGTGATATGCGCATTGTGACCATGTTTACTCATGAATGCTTAAGTTCATGCAGTTAATAAAATCATCGTTGATGTTTGTGAGTTCAATGGAAACCCCCCAAAAATTAATCATATAAAAAAGATGACAAATTGTTTTCACACAGGAGTTGTGGATCGCATTTTCAAGGGCACAGCAGGAGTCTCATGGTCCCCCCCTACTAATTCCAATATTTGTGCGTGTCACTCTGCACACATAGCACATGTTGGCCCATCTTCGGTTATTTCCTTTATACACATAAGTTCAGTCATTGTATATACGCATCAAAACACCAGAGCAATGCAAATAAGGAAGACTTGTAACAAACAGCTCCCACCCTCTTAATCATTTCAGTGGAAGCAAAAGTTGGGGGTAGAAGATGCTCTCACTTAGCATCTGGGCTTGGGCTTAGACCTAGATGCTGATCATTTACATGTTCTTGAATGGAGGTTTTCATTCCAGTGTTCAGATCCCTACAATTATATTTCTATCATCTTTCATTTTAATGTGGTGGTGGGTTTTTTTCTAAATCTTACTAAATATGAAAGCAGAACCATGGAAAAACATCTGCTGTAGGAAATATTCTGAATTGCAGTTCAGAGAGCTTATGAATACTCTAGGCTTATCACTTGTACAGAGCTGTGTGGGTGGCCCACTGTCAGGTGCAGACAGCATGGTGGGAGATCCCAGT
Organism: Falco cherrug; assembly: GCF_023634085.1. Classification (NCBI taxonomy): domain Eukaryota; kingdom Metazoa; phylum Chordata; class Aves; order Falconiformes; family Falconidae; genus Falco; species Falco cherrug. The sequence continues at coordinate 14,405,655 of NC_073708.1, forward strand.
ATGGAAATCTTTTTTTTAATGGTAGTGAAAAGAAGAAGAAAAAATATTTGGAGGGTGAGAATGGCATGTTGGACACAAATCAAGTTACTGTATGGATTTAGACAGATATGATGTGATTAAAAATCCATGTGCTTAATCCACCAAGTCTTTATAGAGCTCATTACCACCATGTGGGAAAATGCCACCAGAGAGAATTTTGGGCTGCTTTACATGAATAAGTATTAACTTATAGATCTCAGGGAATTGGGCCTTATAAGAAAGATGGGGACAGACTTTTAGTAGGGCCTGTAGCGATAGGACAAGGGGTAATAATTTTAAACTAAAAGAGGGTAGATTTAGATTAGATATTAGGAAGACATTCTTTACTGTGCGGGTAGTGAGGCACTGGCGCAGGCTGCCCAGAGAAGCTGTGATGTCCCATCCCTGGCAGTGCTCAAGGCCAGGCTGGATGGGCTTTGAGCAACCTGGTCTAGTGGAAGGTGTCCCTGTCCATGGCAGGGAGGTTGGAACTAGATGATCTTTAAGGTCTCTTCCAACCCAAACCATTCTATGATTCTATGATTTCTAAAATCTAAATTTCTCATGTTTTTCTATGAATGAGGAAGGATTTGAAAACTCAGCTGTGGTGTTTTCAGCTCTTTTGTTAGTGCTTCTACCTGGCTTTAGTGTTGCTATGTCTACCAGCTGTTCTGTAGCTAACTCTCAGGAAATATTAACAGAAAGTGTTTGAGAAATGAATGATTGGGCTGTACAAAATAAATGTGGGCTTTGATAGAATGTAACAGATTGTACTTGTTATCAGAACACTATTCTGATTTCCAATATAAATGCCAGCTAATGTGTGTGTTCCAAAGACTTGCCTGCCAAATACATTGGATTTGGAAAAGAAATTTTCCTGCCAATTGCTGTATGCTTACCCTGCCTGTCATTATCCTACTCAGCTTTTTTTTAATGATTGTGCATTTTACACAAGTGCAAAAGAGGAGCAATTTAACAGGGTTTTTTTGTGTATAAGATACTTCACAGGCAACTCACCTGCTGGAAATGAAACAATTCTGCATTTGTGACAATTTTCTCCCCTGTGTGTAATGTTTATTCCACAAAAAGCATGATTGTGGAAATAGAGTTCTTATTTGCTGATGCATTAGTTAAAGTGAATAAAACCATGATTTTGTATATGGTTTAAAGCAAGCCAAGCGATTTTTAATAAAAGCAATTTATTTACAGCACAGAAGGAAATTGTTTTCCCACCCTATAAATATTCAATATTTAAATACCTTCTTTATTGTAATGCAATTTGGACCGTTGAAAATATTAATTATATTATAGAAAAAATGCAGTCAGGAAAATTGAAAAGTTTAATTAAAATTATTTTGGAATATTTAATTTAATTTTTATCCTTAATTTATATTATAAATTTGTATGTTCAGATATAAAATGACATTCTAACAAAACCCAATATTTTCTGTGTTTTGAAAAACCAGCATAAGCTATTTGGATATACATAGAGATTTTTCCTCTTCTCTTAAAGAAGAAATCTGTTAAAGTATTTCTTTTCCAGAAAATGTTTTAGCTCCGACAATGACATGTTTTTAATTGAAAATATTTAGTCAAACAATTCTTATCTACCTCCAGTATAGACTTTTTACCCTTCTATCCATTTCTGATCCAGCTAATACTAGATTTGTTTACTTCAGTTCAGTTAAAAAGACAATATAGGACATTTGTCATATTTTAAATTATTTCAGTAAACCAACCAGACCCACTGTTTTATGATCTTTGCAGCAGTATAGTCACAAAAATATTATAATTAAAACTTCTATAAGAGCTTTTGTATTGGCATTGTGCCGAATTATTTTGGACAGATTATGCCTGTCCTGATAGTAGGCCTTATGCTGAATACAAAAATGCTAGTGCTTGACATATACAAAGTAATTTAGAGGTCAGAATGTAATCCTATCTATAACAAAGAGCAGGGGTACCCCTGCACTCCATGATTTCACTCATGTGAGTAAATTTCCTCACAAATAACTAAATACGTACTTAAAATTTTAATGGCAGATGTGTCTCCATATCAACAACTTCCACGTTCCAGTGCCTACTCAGACACACCAGCGAACAGTCACAATTACTGAGCAGCAAGGGGATGCACACCATACTAGGCACTGGCCACCTAATGTAACTGTTCACTGAGCTGCTGGATGACCAGACTCCTGATGTTCATGGAGAAAGGTCAGATCTCTCAGGCAGCATGTCTGAGGCAGGGCCTCAGGGGCTCAGAACTCTCTGCTGTACAAACCTCCATTTTTCCACTGACTGTAGAAAGTTTGGGATGATCTTGTAGAGTTAGGAGCCCAAAGGTGAGGGAATAAATATACCTATATGGCTTACTGGGCATCCTGCTGCAGAAGACCCTGACAGACTGAGAGCCTTGGGGGCTTTGTCAGTAGGTCACAGGAGAGCAGGACCATGTGGCAGTCCCGTGCACATGTGATACAGCCTGATTGCACTTAGTAGGCAACTCCTGCAGTGCAGGAGCGGTTTCTCTGGGCATTCACTTTAGTTATTTTCTAGATGAGCTACAGCTGTATCTCTTGCCTGAGGCATGGACTGGGTCTTGGAGGCCTTTGACATGTACTCTAACACAACCCTTTTTCTCATGATATTGTCTACAGCTTAGCCATGGCTTCAGGTTCTTCTAGGTCACTACTGGTATTGTTAATTTAGTTTTCAGATCCTTGCTAGTGGAAACAAGAGAGACAGAATTATAATTGCATTCTTTGTGTATATTGCGTAACTATGTACTATGGCCTGCAACGCACCTACATACAGAAGCCCACCCACAAAATAGCTCTAAAGTCTCTGTTCTGCTATAGCAGGTATTTCTGCTAGTTCAATTCATGAGGTCCATTAGCTGTCATAATTTTTTCCTCACTTGTTTTTAAATTATGGTACTTCTAAAAAAACGTGAGGCTTCAGGCTCTTACTTAAGCATTGTTCCTGTAAAAAGAATCAGTTTATCATTTTATAGGGGATTGGTTGTGTGAAGTAGGATGAACAAGTGTCAAACATACTAAATGTGTTCTGGTTCAGAAATTTATTATGCTTCTGAGGCACTAGTGCTTGGCTTGCATGGCAATGCTGTGTTCCTGGCTGTCTCCTCTAGACTCACTTCTTCTGGCTCCCTTAGGCACTAGGCCATGCTAATGCCATGCTGGGATGTGATAAGAAGAAGACTTCTACAAGTATTTTAGTGTCTGTGTGGAAGAACAGAAGTTATTGTAGGTCAGCACTTTGTCAGGCTCCATGGGCTATAGTTTCACTAGGTTCGCTTAAAAATATACTAGACTGGTATGGACCTTCAACTAAAGGTTCCCAGACAGATTGATGTCAAATTTTCCAACAAAGAATGATACTTAATGAAAGTTTTTCTGTTTCACACCATAACATGTATTTTCGTACTTAGTGTTTTGAAGGTGTGACAAATCCTGATCTTCAAATGGATTAGATTTGTCTCATGGGCACCATGGGTCAGAATTTGTTCCTCTTGGCTTAGAATTAAAATATTAGGAAGAGGATTTCACCTTAATCCTTACTTAAGGGTGTTAAAGGGAGTTCTGATAATCATAAATCTTTCAGTCTCTGCTCCCTGGCTCCTCACAGCTGCTCATAGGTACCATCTCTTAAGAAACAGCACAGAGAGAGTTTATATGTTCATCAGAGCTTTTTGCAACAGCCCACTGCGAAAAGCACGTGTCATGACTTTAGGCTATATGGTTCCCCAAGTAGGGTATCATAATCATTGTGCTTTTGCCAGGTGCCTGGGAAAGTCCTGTAATAACTAGATCTTGCAAAATAATTCTAATCTTTCCTTCTTTGTCTGATCCTTCCCAATTCAGATAATCCTTTCTCATTTTTCTTAAGTTGAAGTTCATTATTTTTGAAGTTAATGTAAATTCAGGTATCTAAATAAATAACCTAAATGTCATCCAATGCTTTCATAAAATTCAATAGAAGGTGCAAGCATCCAGTGCTTTTGAGAATGAAGTTGTGCCACATTGGAGTTGGTAGCTAAAATGTAGTTGCCTTTAGGTGAACCATTAATCCAATCTGGATATTTAAATGTGCATTGTAAAAGAGCCTGGACACCAGCTGTGTGCTGTTTGTGATTTAAAATTTTGGCCTCATAGCCCACTTTCAAAAACCCAGGTCTGAAAATGTGGAGAGTTTTTCTCAACTGGGAGAATGATCTACTGATTAAATATCTGGAAGTGGGCTTCCATGTTAGTATTCTTCAGAATTCAGAGTGTACAAAGTTGTATCAGTACTAAGATTATATTGATGTTATTGAAATGTTAAAGAATATTCTTCTCATACCATGCCAGTTGGGTAGAGTATAGTCATGGGGATCTTATGGCAAGGTACTGCACTGAAATAGAAATGCTACTGTTACAATCCCATATATGACTTATCTAAAATGAGCATTTATTCCTGACTCTTTAGACACCAAGGGCACACACACACACACACAAATCCAGTTGCTAGCATTTGTAAAAGCCTCAAAGTTTAATTATGGACTAAAATATAGTAATGTTTTTTCTTTTATTCTGAACAAAATCAGCATCTCCATATTATGCTAACTGTTCATTTTGATGCTTGTATATGTTAATATATACATATATACATATATTATATGCATATTTTTGAGGGAAAAAAGTAAGACTTCAGGACTTCTTCATGGTCTAAATCATGTTCCTAATGCTGTGGGTTTTGATCTTTCTGGTGTATCTGAAGATCCCTCTTCACTTGTATTATTTATAATATTCTTTACACATATTATTAGTGAAGATGTTATAAAAGGTAGCAGTGGTAAGTGGCATCATTGATAGATTCTTGGGGTTTGGGGCAGTTTTTTCCTAGGGAAATGAGATTAAAAACTCTTGGCTGTAAAGGTGCCCCAAGTACTCTCCTCTTCAACCCTTGCTCCCAAAAATGGGCTTATATTTACTATTAGTGTTAATCACAGAATGGTCAGGGTTGGAAGGGACCTTTGGAGATCATCCAGTTCAACCCCCTGCTAAAGCAGGGTCACCTGGAGCAGGCTGCACAGAATTGTGTCCAGGTGGGGTTTGAATGTCTCCAGAGGAGACTCCCCAGCCTCTCTGGGCAGCCTGTCCCAGGGCTCTGTCACCCTCACAGTAAAGAAGTTTCTCCTCACATTCAGAAGGAACTCCCTGTGCTTCAGTTTGTGCCAGTTTCCCCTTGTCCTGGCACTGGGCACCACTGAAAAGAGCCTGGCCCCATCCTCCTGACACATGCCTCTCAAAATATTTGCAGACATTGATAAAACTCCGTCTCAGCCTTCCCCAGGCTAAACAGCCCCAGCTCTCTCAGCCTTTCCTCATAAGGGAGATGCTCCAGCCCCCTCATCCCCTCTGCAGCCCTCCGCTGGGCACCCCCAGTAGTTCCCTGTCTCTCCTGAACTGAGGAGCCCAGCACTGGACACAGTGCTCCAGATGTGGCCTCGGCAGGGCAGAGCAGAGGGGCAGGATCACCTCCCTCGACCTGCTGGCCATGGTCCTCCTAATGCCCCCAGGGTCCCACTGGCTCCTTGGCCCAAGGTCACACTGCTGGCTTGTGGGCAACCTGCTGTCCTCCAGGACTTCCAGGTCCTTGTCTGCAGAGCTGCCTTCCAGCAGGTCAGCCCGGGCCCGTGCTGGTGTGTGGGGTTGTTCCTCCCTGGGTGCAGGACCCTACGCTTTGTTGAACTTCACGAGGTTCCTCTCTGCCCAGCTGTCTAGTTTGTCCAGGTCTCGCTGAATGGCAGCGCAGCCTCTGGTGTACCAGCCACTCCTCCCAGTTTTGTATCATCAGCAGGATTGCTGAGGGTAGACTCTGTCCCTTCATCCTTAATGGTGCTGTTTCTTCTAAAAAGAAATCTTATCAAAACCATATTCAGCATTTGTATCGCCTTCATGGAGACAATTTTGGAGTCACTCCATCCACTGTTTTAAGGGAGCATTATACATCCCAAACATAATTAAAATTTAGGATCAGGTACTTCAGTCTATGGCAGCTTAGACTGAAGACAACACTCCTTCTTAGCTACAACATTTTTCTTAGATTGTCAGGTTGATCCTGTGCTCTTTGACCAGGAGTCTTACTGTTACCTCTTTTATGGAGAAATGATGAAGGTGAAAGTCACTGTATCTTAGTACTAATATTGGACAATTTGTCTGTTAAATTATATTTAACTTTCCACAGTGGCTCTGATGAAAATAATCAAGGCTCTTAAGACATGCCAATCTAATATTATATTACTTTAGCTGTGATCACTCCTGTGGTTATGGAGGGGGGAAAACACATTGCAGGCTCACAAAAGCAAAAGGGAAATGGTTTTCCATTGGAGTTCTGGCTTTTCAAATGAATTTCAGAGCAGTTGTGTATGTAAAGAATTCTGTTTTAACTAGCTCTTAACATGAAGGTTTTTTAAATTATGTTTCCTTCTCCATAAGACATTTTAACAACATGAAATGATTTTTAAAAATAATAATTTAACTGTGTCTTTATAGATGCATGGATGGATGAATATCTGTCATTGCATATGACAGGCACCTACTCTTACAGAGCTGTCAGGCTTGTGCTTTTAGTGTTATTGTTTTCAAGAAAGACTGCTGCAGTTAGAGCTCTTACAGCAGAAGACATTTAAGATCTCTTTTTCAACAAAGCTGAGGTTTCATATGACAGGGTACTGAGTAACTGTATGCATAAAGCACCAAACACAATTTTAAAGATAATTTTTGGAGAGGAATATTGAAGTATTGAAAGCCATGATGTTCTCATCAACATTTCATCTGGTTTTCTATTGTGCTGTACTTTTTGTAGTAATTTGTGAAAATTTTATTCAAAATTTGTTGTAGTTACTCTTGGTAGTTGCTGTGTGACTGACACAGACTGTACAAAGTGTAGAGAAAAGGAGGATCACTTATTTTGTTGTTTAGAGATTGCATGGTATCCATGCCTTATTTCATCATTTTGGCAATACTTGGATCACTGTTAGTATAGGATTATTCAAACAGAAAGTAATCTTTAAGTAGAAATTTATATTTTGATTGTGATGTAAATCACCTTACAGCTAAATGTTGGGTATCAGCAGCAACATGTCCTGGGCACTACAATTTTCTGTCAGCTGTGTAGATCCTCACTTTAGGTGACATACTGTATTTTAGTGACCACATCTGAGTAACACACACATTCTGACAAATGATAGAGGAAAACAGACTAAGCAGTTTAGAATACTGAAATCACATCTTCATTTCCATTTTTCAAGGCAAAAATCAATAGGGTGAGGTATCTAAATGAGGTGAACTGGTGGTGTGCTGGTGCAATACTGTTCTGGTCCTGATTTTCCAGCCATGCTACTTTAAATGACTATGCTATTTAAATTTTAAATGACTATGCTATTTTATGACTTTATAAATGCTACTTTAAATTGTATCTATGAATTGTTTTCTGGTTTATGCTTGACTACCTCTGTATATCATTTCACAGCAGCCTCTTTATGCCTGTATGTGGGCCCTAGCCTGTCCTTCATGGATGAGATCCATGGAGATACATTGCAGAACCTGTGTGATCCTCTGGAAGTGCTTAAAAAGCTTTATAAATTAAATGTCATATCTAAATGAGCCATCTGTTCTGCCAAAGAACTAACTCACCTTAGTGAGTGTTTTATTTAAAAATAAATATTAACTGTGTTAATTTACTTCCTAAAAGTAAAGGAAGAACATGAAAAATCACCCTGAGAAAACCAGAAAAAGTTTGAAGTGAAAAACCCCACACATACAACTAATATATATTAATCTTGTTGTCTTTGGGGTTTTTTTTGTAATATGAATGAGAGTAGGTGACCATCATGTGTTAAGATTTGTTTCTTTTTGAAAAAAAGTGGGAAATATTTAGAATAGATTTGTCTGAAGTTTTAGTGATTTTAGTGTGAAATTTGGTGCTGAGAAGCAAGAAGAAATGTAATATGCTGAAGAGAAAGAGGCAGAATTCTTCATTCTCACATTCTGCTAGAAAGTGGGAACTTTAAATCATGGCTGCCTCCCTGTATTGAATGACAACCCATCTGAAAACTATGCTGGAAATTACGGAACTGAATCTTGTGATGAACATTGCTAGTAGAAGCAAGAAGTTAGGATTAAGCTGGCAGCTAGGGAGAGGAATTAGATGGAGAGAGAAGTAAAAAATAAGAGAAATCTTTTCAGCAGCTATATGGAAATGCTGGCTTTGTTTTGTTTATCTGCTATGTAGAAACGAGTGACAAAGCCACAGGGAAAGCAAACATGATTTCAGTCCATCCGTTGTGAAAACTCATAAAAGGGTTTTTATCATTAGCTAGTTACAGTTTGAGACCATTTTAATCATAACTATGACCAGGTAAAAAGATTAAAAACGTTGAGTTTTGTAGTTATAACTACAAAAATTAATCCCAAGACAGATGTGATTTTAAGATACAAACCTAAGATGAAGATATTAAATGTTTCATTACATTCTCACCATGCGTCATTAATTCAATTCTGAAACATCTCATAAAAACAAGAAGGAAGAAAGAGTACATAAATAATAAGGTATGGGGCACATTACCCCACATTAAATCAGTATTCTGCACTGGTAATAGCTAGTGGTGATTATGTCAGCTAGACCAAGGCAGAAGGTTACTAGACTTCTGTAACAACATTAAATTTGCATACCTTTGCATGCTGTCCTTGTAAGACTTCCCCTGCCCCCCAAGAGAAAGTTGCCTGCAGAGCTGCTGTAAATATTTTTGGAAAATACTGCTTTTAGCAGTCTTAGTACTGAGGCTGAGCAAAAGGCTGGAGGATTTTGTGTTCACTGTCTTACATTAAGTTAAAAAAATATCTGGGTTTTTTTTTTTCCTTCTTTTAAGTTTATTTCATTAGGGATATTGCAAAGTTTAAAGCTGAATTTGTAGGTCATCTTATATTGTGGGTGAGATAAGGCATGTATGTGGTGAGCATAGTCCCCATCTTCCTAATGGTGAACTCAGATACATTTCCCTGCAGTTGCAGGCTGTGGTTATTCTTTTACTCCAGTGTAATTGTATTGACATCTTGGACATGAAGAATGAAATTATTAGTTGGCATATTTTATAAGGATGTTTAGCACTGGTAACACATTCTATAAATACATAGTTGGGTTAGCTCCTGTTTGAGATTTCCAGACATATTAATGTTTTCCTAATAGAACTGAATTCCTGGGAGTTCTGCCTAATTTTGCAGGGAAATACTAGAATAAACCTGCTCTGTTTCTTTCATTTGTGTAAGTTTTGCATTGTAGCCATCATAGGAATGCACAGTTTATGTTTGCTTTTAATCTAGTTTATATTTTGATGAAGCTCATTCGTTTAAACAGTAGGCAGTTGAAGTAATTTTCTTGTAAATCCTCAATTTGTCAGGCACTCAACTGCTCTTAGTATTGTGTTGCTGCTCCAAATGAGACATGAAAAACAGTCTTTTGATGTTTTGTATTTCCCAAGTTTCCTTTTAGAGGCTTTCTGCAGGAGGATCTATAAACAAGGTCTAATCTGGATCTAGAAAAGGGAAGTTAACACTGATGTTTTGATGCAATCCTAAAGCAGTCTGCATTTTTAACCATTAGAAACCATGCAGAAATATTATGTCAGCTTTGATAATTTTTATTCCTAGTGTCTTTCTTTTGGGTTCTTTGCAATTGCACTTTGGAGTGGAAGTTATCACCAGAGTAACATGGTTCATCAGAGGTATCACAAAATGTCTTTGTGAATTTGTTCATTTGTAACTGACATAGATGAATGAAAACAAAAATTATGGCTTCATGCCATATTTGTCTATGGTGAAGCATGATAAGATATTTAAGGACAGCTGTTTTTTTAAGCCTTAATGTATTCATAGTGGCAGCTGCCGTTTTCTTAGAACATGGTAGCAAGTATGTAAGGGCAGGAGTGCTATATGTTTTGATGAAGAAAGTTTTTATCATCTTCCCATCTGTGACCAAACTGTAGAAGATAATAAATTGTATAGAAAATGTCAGAAAATTGCACGGTAGATGCTTTTGCAAGGGTTCAAATCAGATACTAGTAAATGGTCACTGTGGTTTAGGATATTACAGTCATTTAACATGGCTGAATTAAATTGAGTTTGCATCAGGCCCTGTGCGTTACCACAAAGACATTGTTTGAGAACCCTCTGAGCCATAGATGGTTGAGCAGCTGAGATTTTTCTTACATTATTGTAATAATATTTCTGCTTGGTCTTCCATATCCTGAGATATTTTCTTCCATCAAGCCATTCTAATTAACACTTGTATTTTTCTAATTCTTGTTACACTTGTAACACTTCTGGTTTTCCCTTCGAAGCTTCAGTTAGTTCTGATTACATGATACACAAGCACATAGGGTTATATACACAAGCACATAGGATTATTAGTCTTGAATAGCTTTGTAAATGTTGAAAAGAGCGATTGTGGTACATTAGATATGTGTTGTGTACATCAGCCATAGCTAACAGTAAAGATAGAATTCCATAGGCATTGCTTGTTTTACTGAAAAACAGGTTTGAAGAATGTTGAAGACTGGTGGTGAGTAAAAGGGGGAGGCGAGTCCTGGATTTACAGAAATGTTGATTGTTATATGCTTTTTGTAACAGCCAGCTGATAATCACAAACACTGGATGTGCATTATGCTGGGCTTACATATTAGCTAAAGCACCTGTAAAAATGTGTTGCTACAGTTGTAGGAGGACACATTTGAGTTGCTGTTTTTGTATTGTGCTGTTCTTTGTAATTCAGAAATACTTGGTGATATAATTATTTCAGCCACCAGGTGGATGTACAGCCATCTGTCTGTTTTGCCCTCAGTCAGACTGCTGCTCCAGTGCCTCCTAGAGATATTTTTCAATGAGCAGCCAATGCCTTTCCTCTTTCATACTGTCCAATCCATTTCAGAAATCAGTTCTTTTTCCTCAGACCATTTTGTGAACATGCAGTAGATACTTCCCATAATCAAATGAGCTTGCTGAGAAGGGCAAAGCTACTCCATTGCAGACTGTACTTTCGCTTTGATCTCAAGCAGAAATCTGCTTTTATCAGGTTCAGTAAGCTTTCTTTTTCCACTACACTGCACTGCAGTATTTGGAGAGAAAAAAAAAAAAAAAAGAAAAAAAAAGCAGAGAATAAAGCTAGATATCATGGGATTTTCTCTTTTTTTCTGATAAATCACCTTTGCAGCAGCCTTTTCCAGGAGTGGAATCTAGACAGCTGCTGCTGTTCGGCTACACTGACATATTCAGCAGCTGTGCTTGCATTTAGGGTAGTAAAAGTCTGAAAGCTGCTTGAACGCTGCTTAAACTGAGTTCAGATTTGATCAACTGTAGCACTTTTTTTGATGTTTCAGATACTTAAGTTAGAAATAAACCACAAGATGTCGTGCAATAATACCAGTTAATTACTGTCTTAGCCATATGGGGAGGTAGAATACCTATTAACTGCATTTTGGCTGTGTATTAACATTCATTATGACACATCTTATGCAGTATTCTACCCTAGTCTCTTGTATAGCACCTGCATAGCATTGGTTAAAGCTCTGAATTTACATTTCACAAAAGAAAGTGTGTTTTGATTTCATTTTAATTTAGAAAAGGCAACTTTTAGAAACTTTTTCTACATAATGGAAATTCATAATATTTGTGTCTTAGCATTTGATTTTAGGATTTTGAAAAGGTATTTCAAATTATACCCTGCAACTATTTTTAATATATCCTGAAATAATGGATATATATACACACACATATAAAAAAGAATAACAATCTAAAATAGCAAACAAAAATTCAAGTCTAAGCACAATTGAGAATGTATGTAATTTTAAGCAATTTTTAAAATCAGACCCCTTGTTTTTCTAAAGAGAAGCTTTGACAGGGGAAATCAACTCATGTCATGCTGAAGTAACAAACGAGCTATTAATGGAATCACCCAAATAAGAGGTTTGCTATTTTGAGTCCTGATGCTGTTCCAAGTGAAATTTTTAAGGCAAATGTCTTGTGCTAGACAGCATGATAGTAGATCACCTACTTAAATAAAATGCTCTTGGAGTGCTTCAAAATAACTCTGAGGATTAATTCTGCTTGATGCCTTAGAAATATTAAAGTGTCACTGCTATGTTCATTTACATGTTAACAAAACATCAAAATAGAGGTGTGCATTTTCTTTTTTAATATTGCCTTGACATGGAGATGACATATTACCTTTCCTTGAGACAATGGCAGACCTTGGTGTCTGCCATCAAGGCCACTATTTCTTCGGGTTCAGCACATACAGGACAGAAGTTGCTTAGAAGATAATTAGTATGGTGGACCTATGTTCTCCAGCTGTCTGGTCTGCAACCAGATTTTGGGAGCAGGTTGAGGCAAGACATCTTCATAACAATGAGCTTTGCTGGAACCAGCTTTATGAATGAGGTTTAGATTTACTAGCCTTCAGACTTGCCTCAGCCTCCAAACATTGCAAATACAGTGAAGGCACACTTAAAGCTTTTTCTGCCTCCGTCTACCTGAGCTGTATCTTCTGGGGTAAAAATCTGAACCACTGGGTAAAAAAACAGCTGGATGGCCAAGTCACAAGTGGTGTTCCCCAGGGCTCGGTGTTGGGGCCACTCTTGTTTAATATCATTACAATGATCTGGATGAGGGGATAGAGTGTACCCTCGTGAGTTTGCAGATGACACCAAGTTGGGTGGGAGCATTGATGTGCTTGAGGATAGGAAGGCTTTGCAGAGGCGTCTGGGCAGGCTGGATTGACAAGCTGAGGACAGCTGTATGAGGTTCTACAAGGCTAAGTGCCGGGTCCTGCACATGGGACACAACCTGATGCAATGCTACAGGTTTGTGGAAGAGTGGCTGGAGAGATGACTGGTGGGAAAGAACCTGGGGGTTTTGGTCAACAACTGGCTGAACATGAGCCAGCAGTGTGCCCAGGTGGCTAAGGAGGCCCATAGTATCCTGGCTTGTATGAGGAATAGTGTGGCCAGCAGGACCAGGGATGTGATTGACCCCCTGTACTCAGCACTAGTGAGGCCCCACCTTGAATACTGTGTTCAGTATCCCTCTTGAAGTGGGATATAGAGGTGCTGGAGCATGTCCAGAGAAGGGCAACGAAGCTGGTGAAGGGTCTGGAGCACAAGTTTCATGAGGAGTGGCTGAGGGAACTGGGATTGTTTAGTCTGGAGAGAAGGCAGCTCAGGGAAGACCCTATCACTCTCTGCAACTACCTGAAAGGAGGTTGTAGCGAGGTGAGTCAAGTAGCAAGTGATAGGATGAGAGGAAATGGCCTCAGGTTGCTCTGGGGGAGGTTTAGACTCCATATTGGGAAATTTTTCTTCACCAAAAGGATTATCAAGCATTGGAACAGGCTGCCCAGGGAAGGGGTTGAGTCATGATCCCTGGAGGTATTTAAAAGACATGTAGGTGTGGTACTTGGGGATGTGGTTTAGTGGTGGACTTAGCAGTTTACGCTTGGACTCTATGATTTTACAGGTCTTTTTCAACTTAAATGATTCTATAATTCTATAGCTATGTGAAAATTATGGAGGCTTTGCAAGCTTGGTGTTAAATATGATGTCTGACAATTTATATGGACTTGTGCTATTGCTTGCTTTTCTTGCAGGTTATCTCCTGTTTCCTCATGAACTTTAATTAAGCCATTCAGAAGAGCTAACATATGGCTCTTTCTACAATTCTTGCTGACTATGAATCTTCTTCGTATTGTAGGCAGTTATAATTTTATCATTTTGTACTACAAACTGCAGTCTGTTCTTGTTTTATAACTTTGTATTATGCATGCTAATAATATTTTATATCACAAAATACTAATATCCTCTTCTGTACCTTTTTATTATCTGCACGTATTACAAAACATTATCATGTTTTCAATTGTCCTTAGTAGACGTTCTTGTATACAGCCATTGTATGTCACAGAAACATGGGCTTGTTGGTAAGGCAGAATGTTGCTGGGAGGAAACAGGTCATTTGTAGTTTGCCAGTAGAATGCATGGAAGAGAAAATAAAGCAAGTGGAAGCAATTGAGGTGATTTTTTTTGTGGGCGGAGAGAGGTAAAGTTCATTTCACGGTGTCAAATATTAGGCTTGCAGAGCTGCTTCTCAGGCAAACAAACTACCTCAGGTTGTTCTTTCGACTTTAGGTAAGTACTCATTTCTGCAGTACAGACTCAAAAATAACTTCCAAGAATTTCAGGTAAGGTAAAATAGGGAAGTATCAATGAGTATTGAACCCAAGAACAATTTAAATTTGAATTTTTAATTTTTGAATTGTACAAAATGGTAAAGTTTATTCAACTTCATGTCTTCTAACCACATACATATAGGCTATAAACTAATGACTCAAACATGGATATACACTAGACTCTCCTTTAGTGCTGTAAAGGCAGTGAACAGATGGAAATTTCATTGAAACTGATACTGTGGATGTTTGGCAATGACAGACCTCAATACAACACTTTAACTTGCTGCATCAGTGGACATGCTTTACCTAGAGTTTCTTTACAGTCTACTGTAGAATGTAATTTTTTAAGTATGGACACTTTCTCACAACCTTCAGAAACATTTGCTTTTCATCCCACAATCTGGAAGATTGGCTTGTTTTTCTCAGAGAGACTGAAGTGCTCATAAAGACTTTGCGGTCCAGCCTAACATTTCCTATATCATGGGCAATGGGGAAGGACATGCAACAAATTACTAGGCTGCTGCTCTGAGCTTAGGTATCCAGCAAGGACTTGCTCTCTGGTGTGTGTGAATATGCAAGCAGAAGCACATGGTGCTGCTGTATCCATAGCATGGAAAAGGGGATGAGCAGCTGCTCACAGTATTTCAGTTGATATTTAGGAGTTATCCCTTTTACCTGAATCCTACTGTTGACATTGATAAGCCAGAATTACTGCACGATTGTTATTGCTGGCTGTGCTGACTGTAGTCTAATATGCATAGTTCAGTTTTGAACAATGTTTCCAAGTGCATATCCTTCTAAATGGCAAACCAGAAAAAAAAAAAAATTAAAATTCAACCTTTTCATGGAATGAGTTGTCTCCATGCCAATTCTCTTTTTGGGATCAAGTTAATCAAAACACTAGTCCCCAAAAATGCGATTTGTTTAGAGAAGCCTTTCTACATTCACAGAAGCCCCTGAAAAAATGTTTCCTAATTCAAGCAGAAGTGAAGTTTGTAGCTAATATGTATCACCTGAAATACAAGTAAGAGGATATAGGTTATAATGGTGAACAGGTATTTCTCTTTTTATAAGTAGTTCTTCTTTTATGCACTTTATTTTTGACAGGCTATTATACTAACACCTGCAGGCACCATAAAATCACTGTTACAGACATTTAGAAGTAATGAATACTTACTGTTTAATACAGCTGGTAAAGAAGATTATGATGAGAAGGTAAATTAGAGGAAGAAATGGAACAAACAGTAATTTGCCATGAACTATGAAATGAAAGAAAAGAATTGGTGCAACAAGGAGATGAGGTGATGTTAGTGAAGAAAATGACTTAATAGTGAAGAGAATTATTTGGTCATTATTTGAGAGATAAAAATGATACATGGAGGATAGAAGGATGAAGATAGAGTAATAGGCTTCAGTCAATTTGAAGCTATGAAGTTGCATAGCAGTTTACCCATAAAACCATCTGGCTGATTTTATGATTAATGATTTTTGATTTTTTTTTTTTGTCCAGTGCATATGCTTTTTTCCATTGCCATCTTTCTTTTGAATCTTGCTCTAAGTTCTTATTTCATGTGGACTTTGTTCAGTGCAATGTTACCAACTTCAGTGTACCAACAGACCCCGTTGTATTGTAGGTGCTTCATCTCATGGAAATTTTTCAGATCTTTGTGTGTTTAAACTGCACTAGGCTGAAATTCTCTGTGTAAGGTATAATCCAGTGCCCTCTGAAACTGGTGAATTAGACCCACACTGCAGACAATGAAGAAGAAGAAGAAAAAAAAGAAAAGCTGTGGGCACGGTGTATGGAAAGATGTATGGAAAAGATTTAGGAGAGGAAATGAATGCCCTTAACACTAATGACAGAAGCCTAACTACAGAAAATGATAATGACCCACAGTTTACATTTAGACAGGGAAACAAATGTATATGTGTATAAATGGCTATTTTACAAGTATTCATAGTCTATCTATATAAAATGAAATGAAGTTATAAAATTTCATCAGCCTGTTTTCCCTTCTGTACTTCCAGCCTATTGCAGATAACTGCAATGCATTTCCTTTGAATGGTAGTTTCCACCTGTATATCATGTCACCAACACATGCAAACCACATAAAATATAAAGGGTCTTAATTACTTTTATTAATTTCAACATCTTGCCCACAACAATGCATATTTATTTAAGACTGTAAATCCTACAGTCCCTCAAGATCTTTTAAGCATACTGTAAGCCTACATCCTCATTAGCTTATTGATTTAAATTGCAATACCAGCCTTTATTTTTACTTGATGTTACAGCACACTGGTTTTTTTAGTAAATAATACTATTGACTGATTCCAAGGTCTAAGGACCTGGCCTAGATCCAGCCTTATTTTCCTCTTTAAGAACAGGTCACAGAAGTAGGGCACATCAGACTGGGCTCCCAGTGAGGGGAGGGAAAATGTGTCATGACTTTTTTTGGGGAATGTGAGCAGTACCACCTGGCTCATTTTGTTCATTTTTGTAGAATCAGGCACAGTAGTAGGTAACCTGCCTCAAAGCTGTAAATTCAGCCTTTGTTCAGGAGCAAACAAGGATCTGCATTTGAAAGTAGCCATCTGATATTTAACTTCCTGGCATCACAGCAACCGGCTGTGCTACATAAGAAATCTTGGAGGACATATAACTTGTTGGTATTCAATGCCTGACTTTTTCTGAAAGATGGACATTCCTGAATCATCCTAAACTTGTCATTTCAGTCTCTTACAACTGGAACCACAGCAACTGAGACAAAGTTCTTCAGATTCCTTTCCCTTCCCCAGTTCTATCCATGTAGTCTTAAAATTTTGAACAGAGTCCAGTGCCTATACTGTAAAGACAAAGAGATATTTGTAGTGAATAATAATTTTTTTTGGTAGCAAGAATTCAATATATATAATGCTTAGGAAGTAAGTTACGTTAACATGGCTACTGAGTATTTTGATTTGCATGTGACTCAGAAATGACCAATTCAGAGTTAGGATTTTTGTTTTGTTGTTAGTTTAACTTAATGTGTTGAACTGATACCATGCCAACTTTGATTCCTGGCATTTAGATATATATGTTGGGGATGTGCAGGAAGGAAAGGTGGAAGAAGGGAGATATAAATAGTTTACTGTTGTTTCTCTTCCCAAGCAGAGGAGTTGGCATTGTTATGACTGTACATCTAAAATAGGGTTTCTGCAAAAATAATTACATTTAAATTGATTAAAAATATGTACTCTACTGAAAGTAAATACAAAAATTTTACAGGGTAAGGGAGGAAAATACTGTACTCTGGGGTCCTTATGCCTACATTTCATTTGAGCTAGACTAATTACACAGAAGGTGCAAATGCTGTCCATAACACAGTATGAAAATCCACCCTTGAGTTTGCAAATTTGTGCATGAACCCTGGGGCATCAACTTGAAAAGGCTTAGCCCACAATGACAACTCTGAACAAATGATTAATAATAACAATAACATTGAGCTGTGTTTGGGTTGAATGTAGAAATCTGGCCTGAGAACCAAAGATGCATGCAAAATGATTAGCTGTTAAAAATCACTCATTAAAACCTATATTGTGAACCTTTCTGACAGATTCCAGAAACCAAAATCAATAACAGTTTAGATAAAATACTGCTCAGAGAACTGCCAGCATAATTTTACTTGTTAGGTGACTAAACAAAAGAGATTGCAGAATCATTGAGCGTGAACCTGGTATAACAGCCGCTCTCATTTGTAGTGCTCCACTGATGGCATTGAAGTTACTTCAGATTATGCTGGAATAAATTAATTCTTATATTTGACTATTGTTATCTGATATGATTCTGAAAAGATCAAATATTTTCCACTGTTTGCAAGATGCAAGACTTGCATTTTCTAGTGTTAGACAAGGGACATACATCTGGTGAGGCACAAATTTGAAACAGGAATTTAATTATATCTTTCAGCTGTTCTGATCTTCTTGAGTTTTACTTTTTATTTAATTTTTGCCAAAGTTCTTCATGGCAAACGTACCCTGGTTTAATCCTTGGATTTAGAGAGGTTAGCATTACTTCTGATTACAGTAAGGAAGGAAGAAAGCCAGTTATGTAGGGGGGAGGAGAAGGTTATAAATGCAAGTGTGGTTATAAATGCAAGAGGGGGAGCAGTTCTTCTATTTAGACTCATACTGTATTTATTAGTGCCAGAAAGACTGCTCCTTGAATACCTTTGTTTTGAACAAGTAGTGATTTCCAGACTAAGGGTGAGGATTTTTTTAATAAACCTATCAGTATGTCCTCAGTATAACTGGAAAGTCTATCTATAGTATGGATATGCATAACTGAGCTAGCATTAACCTAGCTCTGGCTCCTATACCTGTGTACAGACTTCATCACATGTTAAACAAATCTGTTGAGGTCAATGCCCTTGAAGCAAATTTTTGTACTGAAATGTACATTTCTGCTTTTCCCCAACATATTCTAAAAGGAGACGTGGAGAAGAATGGGAGGAGGAACAACAGAGGATTCTAATCCCTGAATAATATTCCTCAGTGATGATTATGGAAACAAGCTATGAGATGGAGTTTTCACTTTTATAGTGCTCTCACCCTTGTCTCTGCTTAGCTGCACCCACCCTCTGACTACAGTGTAGATGCTTTAATGCAAGCCAGTTTTTAGAACACAATGGGGTTTGTAATCAGTGGTACGTTTCATTCACTATGACTAACTCATAATAGCATTCAGGTTTTTATGGGGACTCTCAGAGTCTTGTGACTGAGTGGCAAGCGTGGCTTGAGAACTCAAAACCACTATAAGAAACGTAGGTTTGCAACAATACAAATGCAGATACCGAATAATTGTGTAGGATCGATTTGGGTTCCTGTTCAAACAATTCATGATGACAAAAATATCACTGAGCTAACTGGTTTCTTGAGTTCACACAGCTTCATCCAAAATTCCTTTCAAAAGCTGTTTCCTTTGACTTCACTGGACTTTGAATCAGACCTTTGATACAGATTTACCTTCTTATATTTTGAGATTTGAGTATTTCCACATGATCTCTCAGTACTTATGGTTTCATTCTTATGGCTGGAGTGGTTGGTGTTCATTTAGCACAGCCAAATTAGTGTGAGTCAAACCCAGATGCCTAAGAGTGGAACCATGTTTTTAAAAGAGCGGACTCCTACCCTTCTACTTGACCCATGTCAAATGACTCGAGCAAGAGGAAGAAACATTTTGTACTTCTGAATTTTAATGTTTAATGTTTCTTTATTGTGTATTGGCTTTTGTAATTCTTAAATTCCATCTGATAGAGATGACAAATAGTTTTGTTTTCCAGCTGACAATTTCTTCATTGTTTCTAATTTAAAACCCTGAGTACTTTATGCATAAAATAGAATTAAAAATCCTTTCTTTAAGTGACAGCTTTAAAAGCTTCCAGAAATTTGAAAATAGAAATAGTGCATCTGAGTTTAATAAGCATAACCCAAGAGAAGTAGAATAAAAATGTAATTGCATAATAATTATTACTGCTTAGTAGATATCTATGCCACAGTAACCCCTAGAAATCCCAACAAGGCTCATGGACTCGTACAAATATAAGACAGACTGCTCATACTTGCTTAGAAACTACAGACTTAACTGCAAAGGGATCTTTACACCAAAGTTTCTGTGCCTTGGCAGAGTCCTTGCCTATGTACAGAGTTCCTGTGGTGGAAATCCAGCTGCTGGGTCAGTTTCATGGCTCATAGAGCAAATCCAAGTGCAAATGTAAGGCTTGAAACAGACAAATCAAATGCAGATAACTCTGGTGAGTTAAGCAATACTAATGAGCAATACCAAAATACTTGCCATGTGATGCACCTATGTATTATAATTACTTGAATGGGAAATTAGTCTCTACCTGTCTGATGCTTCAGATGCTGCTGCTTGTCTTACTGTACTTCAGTGCTCATTCTCTCATATGTTTGTGTCTCACTGCATAATGTTGAATATATTTTATTTAATTTTTCTATGCCATAAATGCCAGAGCTAAACATTTGTTTCATGGGTGTTTTCTTTTGCAAGCAACCTAGACTTGAAGATGTACAGCTTTCTGTCAAATCTATGTTCCTATGAGTTTTTTATTGCTGTGGTTCTTTTTTTTGCCTTTCTTTGTCCCAGTCTAGGGTTTTAAGCTGGTGGATTTCTTGCAAGTGTCACAGGCAGAGGGATTAGTGAAAAGAAAGATGAGGCTAAATCCAGAAGTTTCTGCCCAGTTAGCTTGTTTTTTACCTCTTTATATTTTAATGATTGTTTTAGGTTGAAAGGAGTTAATATTTTTAGAATTTTCATCAAAAAGGAAAATTTCTTTGCAGAAAAAGTTGCCCTTCAAACTTTTATCATGTGCCAATATCTTTCTGCACTGCCAGTTAAAGCTGCTGTTCTCTTCTCTGTATAGCAGGTTATAGTGACTTCTTCAGCAGAATTCAGAACTCTGAATTAGGTAAGCTCCCTAAGGCTTTTCAGTATTAGCTGGTGATCTGCTGTGGTTAGTTCTGCATCTCTTCTATTTTTTTTAATTGGAAGAGTGAAAACCACCATTAAGTTGATGAGTAATGGCTTAAAAAAGCATGGAAGGTCATCAAATAATTTTGCTAGAGCAGTGCTTTGAAGACGCAATATGCTATAGGCATTGCTATGTGGAATTTGTCTGTTTTCATATGTGGCAATGTGCTCCTATCAGGCAGTGTGCCCTCTGTGAGTTCAGAACTGGCTTGATTTGTGTGAAGCTATCAGTATCATAGACAGTACAGATTTTCTTTGGTGTTTTTATTTCTAGGGTTTAGGTAGAATGAGTGTAGGGATGCAGAGTTACACTGTGATGCTCCAGGGCAGACAGGTATTTAGGTAGTTACTTTGGTAAGTATTAAGCTTTCATTCTTTTGAAGGAGTATGTAGACTTCAAGATTTCTTCCACTGGGGAGCACTGGTGCAAATAGGGGAACCTTTCTGCCATCACTGAGTAGGAATGGGTATTGTGGCAGAGATCTCCAATACCAATACCACAATGAAGTCAGGGCTGAAGCGAGGAAGTAACATTCAGATTGGTGCTAAAATTAGCAAATGTGGGATAGAGATGGCAAGTCTGTAATTCTCTGTAAATAATTTAATCTTGAAGTAATGTCTTCTGTCTGAAAATAGTTAATTGGCTATTTTACAGCAGCAGACTAACCTATGCAGAAATAGATCAGTTTGGATTTTTTTACTTTGGGATAAGTGACTCTATACTCATATCTGTATGCTGAAATTAGAGTATCTAGACTCTTAATTAAATGTATCCTGGATAATTTTCCACCTTTTGGCTTTCTCAGAAGGGGTCTAGAAACATAAGATGGGACTTGCTAATATAAGTGAAAGAACAGATGAAATTCTAGTTAAGTAAAACTGGCTGGAGTTACTAGCTCTTAGCTAAGGGGAAAATCAGTGCAGTGCAGGCCAGGCTTGGGGACCTCTTATAGCCAGTTGGCACTAAGTAGATATTGAGAGTCTTGTTCAGCACTCCACATAAAGACCTTAAAACAGCTGAAAAAAGTCATGCCAGGGGCTGTATTTTGGGGTTATTTTTATAACCAGAGATACTAACAAAGTAAAGGTTTTGCTGTTGAAGGATCGTAATTGCAATAATTGCAATAACCTTATATAGAAGTCCAGGACTGACTCCTAAATGGGAGACTGGCTTTGGAACAGAAAATTTGGAACACAGAGATAAACCAGCCTTTGAGCTGCTTATGAAGAAATGGATGGGAAGTCTATTTCAGCTTGGTAGATGTCAACATTCTCCCTCACTTTAAAACTAAATTTTAGGGCAAATTATGTGAAATAAGTCCTATTTTGAGTTTGAAACTGTATTTAAGAAAGGTGATTTAACTCCTCTAGAAGTCTGCAGGCAGACTACTTGGGCAAAATCATACTTGTCCCTTTAACAGTAACATGCTTATGGCTGAAGTAGTCCTCTGCCTTTGCCTGTACAAAGTAAAATGGAAATACCACTACAAAAACTAGTACGGAATAAAAAGACAGAACTAACCAGTTATAGGCAGTAATATGGCATCCAAGAACAGGTCTCTGTCACAGAATCTTGATTACATCAGTGTGGGCGTAATTATATAAGTATTTCCATAGACTGCAATAATGTTACTTACATGTACAGATATTTGGTCTGTTGGGCTGCTGCTGGAGTGGCTCCTGTACAAAGATTGCATCTGGGCTTTTGGCTTTATTGTAAGACAGTGATGGGGATTTTAACACATGCCACTTTTGTATAAGATCTGTATGTTTGGCCTAGTGCTGTAAAAATACAGGTTTGGGGGTCCTGAGAGCATTAACGTTCAGCTGTGCCCTTCTGTTACTGATGGAACAAAGTGAGGTCGAATTTATTCAATAGGATTTTTCCCAATTTTCATGTTCTGCCTCCCCAAAATAGCAGTTATGGCCTATGTCCCCAGGACCAGAAACTATTAGCCAAGTAATTAATAACAGCGGCTGTCAATGACACAAAAAGTTAGTAAATAATGTTCTCAAGGACGATACCGTTTAGTTCTGAGAGCAAATTGAACCAGTTTGTCTTTTTATCTTTGTTGCTTTCTTTCCATTGATGTGGAAACACTGACCATTTTATAGCTGAAATTCCTTTGCAGTGTCTGCCTCATTCCGAGCACTGAAACTTGGACTTCACTGTCCTTCCTCCTTCCTGTGAAGTAACTTCCTTTTCTTCGTTCTTGCTGAACCAGTTATACAACCAGCTGCCCCCTTTCTTCTATCGTGAGCCATGTATTCTCCTTGGTCATTCTGGGATGCCAAGTTACCTGTGCCTGCCACCTGTCATCGCGTTTGTTCATGTCCAGGCTGACCTTGCAGGTTTCCCATGCAGTCAGCTATATTGTCTCCTTCTCTGCTCTTTTCTAGTATTTCCACAGTTGAAGTATATTAGCTGTTTCAAGTCTGTATCCTTGAAGGACAAGGGAACAAAACCAGGCCAGAGTCCTCTTAAAAATGCCTGTGCAAAAGCTCCTGTTGCTGAATTCACAGTACCCAGCACAGTGAATCTTAGAAACCTGTATTCTATTGACAAGTTATGTGTTATTTCAGCTCAAACTTCATAAGCATGTAACAGAAGCCACTAAAATGTGAAAGGAGGAAATCCTGGAATGCAGATTTTTTTTTTCAGTGTAGCTTGATGCTGTTCTCATTTATTTCAGTGGCTTTAGATCAGGCCCTATTGCTAATTTCTGTTCCATTCAGTTTCCCTGGTAACGTTTTATTTTTAGCATCATTATTCTTCAGAGATCTGGCATGGAGGGTTCATTTTGAATGTGAAGTATTATAATTTTATTTTAAATGTTTCATCTCAGCGGCAAAAATAGAAGAAAAAACAACCCTACACCGTTCCACAAAATATCTATAAATATCTGAAAAATGTGGCCATATCACATAGTTAAAACCTTTATTACTTTTTTTTTGCCTCATGGCTTCAGTGGAAGAATTTTGGAAGACAAGTTGTTATGCATTCCTGTATTTTTAAATCTTTTAAAAAGCATTATGCTTTTGTACACTAGAGGTGTGTTATTCTGGTTTTTCAGATCTGCTATCATAGCAGGCTCCAAACTGTCAGCAGCACAGTGATTCTAAAAATAATTGGTCTGGTGGAAAAGAAGAAATAGTTCTCTCATTCATCTCCTGCACTAGTCACCTTCTCTCTCTGCAAATGGGCAGGACAGAGCAAAGAAGCTGTGGAGATGGTATCTGTTTCCATTTCTAGACTCTATTTAATGGCATATACTTGTATAGTCACCCAACTGCCTTGCCTAAAAATTTCTTCAGTCTCTTTAAGGAAAGGGACTAGCTGAAATTCTTAGTTGGGAGACTTGAGCAATCACTATATAATGGGATTATATGGAAGTTGCAGAATTTTTTTTGTTATTTTCTCCAATGTTACCTGCTTGTCCATTTGAAATAGACAGATGACTGACTAAAGAGCAAGCGTAACAGTTGGTAAGAAAATCTGGGGTTTGTATGTTGATTTAATTAATTAATTATCAACCATTTTAACTCTCTGTCTCAACCGAAGACAGTGGCCAGCCTCCATGACAAAAAGCAATGCTTGAGAATTTAGGCTGAATTTAGTGGGAATGAAAATAACTCTACTAAACATTAACAGAGTGAAGAAGTAAAAAACCCCATACAAATACCAGCCCCCCACCCCCCAAATCCTATGTCAATATGATGCTTAGAGTTCAGTGATACTACGCCACTAATAAAGAGAAAAATGTAAATCAACATTTCAAAGCTTTCAGGATTTTTCAAGGTAGTTTGGATTTAGAGTGCAATTTGCCCATTAACAGATTGAGGACTTTCTGATTATGTCTTTCATTCAAGTTGCATAGGAAAGACGATCTGTCAGAATTTATCAGCAGATGAATAATTATTTATCCTCTTATGTAGGGTCCTATTTATAGTATTTGTCAAGCAAGTTCTCTCCTAGGGAGGAATTACAATGTGAGCACTAGATGGTGTGATGAAAGCCTTCGCATACCTCAGGCTTTGTAATTTCCTTTTATCCGAAATAATTGCTATAATAAGACATAAGGTCTATAAAGCTTTTAGGGTTTTAACTGAAAGTCCTGTGCTATTCAGAAGATGCTTTGGTTATAAGCAGATGCTTCTATTTTCCAGCAATCCTAAAATCAAGGCTTTTCTATAAATGAAAAAGAACCCCTGATTTTCTCTGTTGCTAGGGAAATTGTAAGAGAAATAATCCTTCCTCTTCCTTGAAGAAATGGCCAATTCATGTCATAAAATGTGTCATTCTCAGTATTTTTTAGCTTCGTAGCTTCATCTGTCCAAACAATCTTGCCTAAGTCTGAGATAAGATAGTTTGACAAGACTTAGATGCTAATTGGGCCAATAAGATCTCATCACTGTCTCTTGAGAGGTTAGGTTAAATGATGAGAAAGTGGCTAGTTATGGCCCATCCCAGCTGCCATACCCAAGAGTAGTGCTAATGGGAGTTGATGGGTTGCTTTCTGCCAAATTTAGTGTGTTCTCTTCACACAGACACGTTTTTTTTGCTTCTTACAGTGAGCAGGAATGAAAGGCTTTCTAAAAGAAGGAATTACTGGAGCTTACGTAGTACAAAGGCTTATACAAATTGCCTGTCAGTCAATTGGATTTGATGGGCAGGAAAGACAGATTGGTGAGAAAGGGTTAGGACATTTGCTAAGTTCCAGCTAGAACATTTCTCATTTTGAGGTTTTGAATTTTAACACTGAGGGGAAAGCTGACATGCTGCTGCTTTCATCTGTTAGTGTGGGTTAATAATTAGTTCCTGCTTGCATTGATGATTTTGTTAGTGCTGATTGCTTGATCTGCTTTGGAAGACACTCTCCTGTTTTGAAAGATACATGTGATGGGTACTGCACATTATTTGCACTTCCCTTCTGTATAAACTTTTTGCCCTTTCTTACTAGGGAGATAAGGAATAGAGAGCATTAAAAATAGATACCTTGAAGCAGTATCAGCCTGCCAGAAGTGTGTGTCAGATTTTGTTTCTGTAGAGAATGGGGCATAATGCTGCTAGTGATTCATATTGCCAATGCAGTAAGGCCCAATACTGTCTCAGGGGGCTGTAGTACAGCAGTTTATGTTGGGTTATGCAGTACTTTCCCTGGTGTCCTGACTGTTAGTACATAAATGCTTGGCAGAGATTAGCATCTAGGGCCACTTTTTGACAAATATATTATGGCCATCTATATAGGTTACAATCACTGTCTTTCTCACTGTGTTGACAAACACAGGGAGAGATTGTGCTTCCCAGAGCATGTGCAATCTAACAAAAAAGTAATGATACAGTAAAAAGAAAAAATGGGTAAACACCACCTATTGTATGGAGATGTAGTTTTTGTGTGAAAAGAAGGGAAGGTACTAGGACATGGCATCAGTGCTATGGTGAAGAGTACTACATACTATAAAATTTAAGAAATACCTGGATTTCCACTTTTCTAAGAGCACTAAAGGCAAATGGAAGAAACTGGAGACAGCAAAGGTTTCCAGACCTCGTTGTCTTCCCTTCTTGTCCTTCTTCTATTGCTTGTCAGCAATTTCCATGCTGGTTAATCACTGACACCTGCTACTACTACTGCCCCAGGTTTGTTATTTCCCAAGATTTCATTGCTAACAATTTTCAAAGCCTGAAGCCTCACACAGACTACTTATGCTGGAACAAGTAGTCAGAACTGTGCTGAGCCTGTATGAATCTACATGTTCCATGTAGTCATACAAAGGATAGTCATCTGATTTCTTACTGGCAGTTATCAAATAATTCTGGTGATTTCAAGGGAACATTTCTTTTTATTTTTTTAATATTTTAGAAATTAATTTAATCCATCCATCAGTGTGACAGTATACATTTTCCCCATATTTATGTGGTTCCAGTCAGTTCAGTGGAATTCACATCCTGAGAACACTGAGTGGTTATGTTACCTAACATACAGGGCTGCAGAAATGTTTAACATTCACTATGGTAGTTAAAGGAACTTGTTCATTATAACTGGGTCTTCACCTGTTTTGTGGGGGTTTTTTTAAGGTGATGTGGATGACAGTTTGAAAAGAAATAGCATACAATATACAAACCATCTGTCCATTTGTCTCACCTTCTTAATTAGTACTCATTACTCTGGTATATACAAAGCACTCTCAAGGTGTAGAAACAAGGCCAACCCAAATGCAAGAGCTTTTTTTTCATAAGGTTCCTTTCAGGCAGTTAGAAACAGGAGACTCATAGATTTCAACTTTGTGTTCAGTGCAGAGACAATATATTCAATAGAGATGTGGCATAGTATGTTCTCAGAGACCAACACCGCTGAGCCAAAAGGCAGTCTTTTTCTCAGCAAGGTGAAGAGACCCCAGAATCAACTGGATGCTCAGCAAAATGTCTAAAAATGCATATTGATTCCATATTTGGAAAGTATATGTCTTCTTAAAGAGACATAGATTGAAAGTACTTTCAACACTTTCATGCTTAACGTGATAGATCTGTGATACTCATATCCAGAGGCTTCTGCTTGCATAGGTTGTTCTGTGGTATTGGTACTAGAGATGTGTAAAAGCTGCAAATATCTGAACTGCTGGATTAATAGCTTCTTAATTTAGTTGAATTTCCTGTTCTGAAAGGATGAAAGATCTTTTCATTAATGCAGGAAAAAAATTACTGCAGTTTATATAAGGTCAATTCATGATTTTTGATACAAAGCAGCATTACTATGTAAGCTGCCGCCACTGAGTACCATTATGCGGTGAAATCCATGTAGGAGTGCATTCAAATGGAACACCTTATTTTGGTCTCACAGAAGAGAGACTGAATAATTCAGTCTGAATTCAGTAAAACTGAATAATTTTCAAACATATTATTTTTTTTCCATTTAAGTAATATCATCAGAATTCTACCAGGAACTGGCAGCACTGAGTAAAGATTAATACAGTTGCAGGAGATTATAACATCTACCAAATGTCATCTTTGTGCCCCAAATACAATACACATAACAGATATTATGTCTCACCCTGTAAATTATCCTACTAATTTGTTTCATGTAGTCAAATCCTTTTAAGGAAGCGAGAATCAGGTGGGCTCAGAATTCAATGTATCAGCTATATATCAATGCTAAACTGTCTCTGGATAATCTAATGCTGCATGGTGCCATAATTTTAAAGCAGAAATATTTGTGCTTCACTATAGAATTATGAATAATGGGATACTGGCTGCACAGAAATAACATTGGAGCCTTGAACTGTTGTCATTATCATTTTTTTCTAAAAGTAAACTTTAAAGTCAAGCTTCTGCAGTGATTTTGACAGTGGCTTATTTTTATTTGTTCAGAAAGTTCATTGATTCCACATAAAGCAGTTGCACTTCAGGTGAAACAGGCTGGTAAGTCTTTACAAGACTGGCTATAGCAGAAGATGAGATGTGCAGTGTTGCAGTATATGGTTCTGGCAGTTGGATTCCTTATATACAAGAAAGTACCATTGATTGGAATAAGAGAAATGGCCTTGCATTAGAAATGTAGAATGTGAACTTCAGTCTGTGGGAAACGGGCACAAAAACTGCACAAGTAAAGCACCCTGTCACTGCTATAAGGGTATTGCCTAGATAAGAAATGAAGGATCAGGCATTATAGCTTTTTTCTTTTTTTTCATTTTTCTGAGGATGCAAAGCACTCTGGACATCAGATTAAAGCTTCTGAGTGATATCTAATCCTTAATTTCTTAGAGTTTTTCTTGTCCAGTTTTCCACTAGTTATTAAGTCCTGGTAGAAAATATGGCAAGTCTGTGCAGATACGTTGCATTATAGATAATAATTGATCATCATGTACCTGTTTCAGATTTTAAGTTACAGAACAAAACAGGTTAGAGGCAGTTCATGGAACACTGCTGATCCATGGTTTGTCCTTAGTGTAGCAATGATGCAGTATATCCAGCATCTACATTTGTTTCTACGGCAGCAGATCTCCTGCCAGGTGTCTCTACAGGTTTCCCTTTATAGCAATATACACTATAACACTGCTTAAAGACACACAACTGCTACTGCCCAGCTCACCATTCTTGCTAAAAATCCACTCTGTGAGCTTGACCTGGCAATATTCTCCTCTCACGAGTTCTGAAATATTTTGGTTGTGTTAGTTCCATGGACAGTGTTAAATTAGCTAGTCTTCTTCCTTTAATTTTCCAAATTTTAAACCTTGAATCTCATAAAGTATTAATATAGATTTTGTATCACTTCACAGATTAAAATAAGCTGTCATCAGTTCCTTCGGTTCCTCCCCTGCCCCCTCCCAATGGCAAGAGTTTGAGGAGCTTTTTAAACTAGGCACATTTTGTATCTTAACTATGGAGGCAATGAATTGTTTTACAGTGACCCAGTCTTCAGTTATTTGATGAATAATTGAAAAGGGACTAAGAAAGCACTGATTGTACTAATTATCTGCCTACTCTGCTTGATAAACATGACATACAAATTTACAAATTATGATTTTGTGCTTAAATGATGCTTAAACTTCCATTTTGGAAAAAACAGATTTTCTCCTGACTCATTGTTAGAACTTTCTACCAGCTAATTTTCTTTTCTTGGGTAAATTATAAGATTTTTTTTCTTTCCTTTTGCTACCTTGTGCCTGAATTCTTCTACTTGTGTCATAAAAAAGGTTAGTGAAAGGAGGAGTCTTTCATAAATCTAATAAAAAATTAAAACATTTTAAGAAACCTCTTCCAATGGTCTTAGTTTAGCAGATTAGACAAATCTGCAATCTGTTAGGTGTTCAGAGCTCACAGGGCTTTTGTGCTGTATTACCAAGCAGAATGTGATATATAGAGTCTTAGCTGTCCTGCTCACTTGAACAACATGCTTCTCTTCCATTTTCCTGCTCATTATTAAAATGTGGAAGCCTCATTGTCTCTGGTAGTAACCATGGCATTCATTGGGCGCCAGACCCATCGTAGTTCTCAGGAAACTAAAACCTAGAAGTGGCCGAAGCCTGCAACTGTTCCCTTACCAGGTTGGCACGCTCTCAGTGTTAAGCGATACAGGTTGCTGGAACAACTTCTGTGAAAACTCCTCTCTCTGACAAGAGTGAACATAATTGTCTCAGGCCATACAAAAAGATAAGTACCAGAGAAGACTGCAACTGATATCGTCCAGAGATTTTAGCTAAAATTTTTTTGAGCCTGGGAACAAATTTTCAGCCCTTGATGATGCTTTACTGAAAAAGTGTACACCTGGTACTCTGCTAAGTATCCACACCTCTTCCAGTCTAAAGCAAATAAGTTCCAGGGTGACTGTCCCTCAGGGCAAATTATGTAGCTCAGGCAATGAACAACATGTGAATATGTATATGAAAGGGCACCAAAAGAATGCTTACTGAGGACTCTGATAAACATAGGCTGTGCTAATTGAAAAACAACATTATAGCTAGTTTTTGGGAAAATTAAAATATAGGTATTGTTTAATACCTAATTTATGTATGTTATAATAATAGCTATAATACCTAATTTATATAATATAAATATAATAATTTATATTATGTTGTCATATACTTTACAGGTGAAAATAAGCAAAGCTATTGATCCCAATTGTGTGGTGTTATTCTCATAGCAGAGCTAGTTTTCTGGCTCCAGTACAGTGTAGAAACAGACATTGTAATCCGGCTTGAAGCAGGACCAGAAATAGGTAAAGAATCAAATTCTGTTGATTACATTACACCCAGATATGCTCGTCTCCTCTGAATGATTTGGTGAGAGAGCAGAGCTTTCCCTTATGCATCATTTAGTAGCTGCAGAGACTTGACAGATCCACAAATCCCCATGACTCTCATCACTGGAAAATGTAATACAGGTGGAAAAAGCTGAATGACAGTTGGCCTTTGAAGGTAGGGAGATTTTTCTGGGAGGAAAATAAAAAGAAGAAAAAAAGGAAAAAAAAAGTGTTGGGGTTTTTTTTTTCTTTCTTCAAACGTAAGAGGTGCTTTCTAGGTCTGAGCAGACTTGCTTGAGTTCTGGATGGTTTCTTAGCTGTTACTTTTTTTGTAGCAAATCTATGCTGGTAAAGCCATGGAATGTGCAAGTTTGCTGTTATCTTTCATGGCAAAACCACTCGAGGAACAGATTTCTTCCATGGGAGGTATAACCAAATGATGTCTTCATGCATATTTGGAATGCCTGGAGAGATTATTGCAGACAAAGCAGGAAAATTTTAGAGAGAGTATTTGCAGCCTTGCCACAATTTGTTTCTCAATTTAAATAATCTGGTTAGCTTTCTCTTTCTAAAGCCTGGCTTGAACACATTAACTTTGTTTTAGGAGTGCATGTGTAGGCACATCTATGCAGCTGGGGAGTTCCCTTACTTTCGTTTTGAATGTGCAGTATGGGCACACTTGTTAATTTTGTCCAATGCTTGATACATTCTGTGCTATCAGGTTTGTGAAGACATTTTACTCACAATTTTATGAGCCAGTATTGCCTTTAAAATGTTCCTGCCAAATTAGCTGTGCACTGATCTGTCATATAAAAGGTCTTCATAAATCTATACCAAACTGATTACGGTATAATTATGGCTTCTTATATCAAGACCTCTGAAGCTCTTTTAAAATGCAGCACAAAATAGATTTAAGTTTCAGTTTAATCCTTCATACTTTTGAAAACTCCTTTGTATGATTAGATACAGTCATCAATCTGGATCAGTGAGCTCTTAATTTAGTGACAGTGTTGCTGTAGCCAGAATGGTCTGAGAGTAAGACAAGGTTTGCCATAGAGGTAATTTCTCATCTTAGACAAAGTTTTATAATAGAACCTTTACATCAATGGTACCTTTCAGAGGGGGACTTCATTTTTTAGCCTAACTTTTAGATGTTTGAAATGTGCCTATTAAAATGTTTGAACTAATTGTCTAGGTCCCTCTGTAGTCCATGGAAGCGGCCATTCCCAGAGGAGAACTCATCAGATTTGTATTAGATGTCACCTTTCAGCAGTCATACCCTAACAGGATCTGTTTTACTCTTGCACTCGTTCCTAGTGTCTCTCTGAGCCATACCTGGGCTGTTGCTGCCTGTAGCTTTCCCAGGCTACCAATACATGTCCTAGAGGGTGGGACACCATAACCTTGGTCCCCAGCCCTCACGCTTCACACAGATTCATTCAAGACAGTCTACTGCTGTGGCTGCCACACTAGCATCTGCTGCTGGCCAAAGGAGAGGCCTCTCCTGGAACCAGCTACTCATGCAGTGGGGTCAGGACATTCTTCAGCCCCACCCACAAGCAGACAGCTCCTTCAGTCGCCACAGAGGGAGCAGTATCACTGTTTTCCAATTCTCTTTTGCCTGAGGGCCCCCATCTTAAATGGTCAGGAAGGTCCTGGGACAGGAATTACCAAATGACCCAGATCTGCATCACAGCTTGGGGTGGCAAAAGTCAACCCCAGCATGCCTTCACTGGGAGTATGGCACATGTATGATGTTGTACCACTCAGCAGCGTGGTGCCTGGCTGCAGCCAGCAGTGCCATCAGCTGCCCAGTCCCTCCACCACCCCAGCCGAGGCAGGTCACCTGCTAGGACACACAACTACAAAGTGGCAGCCTGCACAAAGGCCCAGGCACGTGTGCTGGAAAGCTGCTTGGAGTCACTTTGCTTTGCTGCTGTGCATTGCAAAGCCCTACTAGTCCCTGTGGTCCTTATTATGCCATTGGCAATGTCCATGCTTGCCTCAGTTACAGCAGTGTCTTCCATCCCGGGCACCTGCATCCCTGCTGTTGCCCTGTTATCAGCGTGTTTCAAGACAGGCTTGGAAACAATGTTTGCTGTTGACATCCCTTGTGTGGATTCTAGATAAGACAGTGCTTTTGACAGTGTGCTGCTACACATAACGTTTTTCACTATTGCCAGCAAAAGGTGTATGTCACCTGATGACTCCTGCATCCTAACTTCCTTCCCTGAAGAGAGCCGTTCCTCTCAGATTTGCTCCTGGTATTTGCCCTGTTCTCATTCACAAATCCAAGGTGGGCCTTACCACATCTGGCAGCTCTACCCAACACTAGCAAGGTGGCTTAGAGGCATTACAGGCTTAGCAATGCAGCTGGTCCTGCAGAATGATCTAGCAGAAGTGTCCTCACATGGCCTAAACATCCCAACTTACTTGCTTTCTTTTTTTGTAAAATGTTTTTTGGATAGAGACAAGCTTGTTTGGGCACTGCTCCTCATGACTTCTTACAACTACACAAGGTCTTGAGGTTTCCCACTGATGAACACTTTTACATGTCATGAGATAGCTAACATTGAAAAATAATTTGGTGGGGAAAGAAACTTTGCTTCACCACAGAGAGGACTGAACATCAATGAAGAATTTTATCTTTATTTTCATGATGTTAGCACAATAAACTCACACAGTAGCATTGATCTGTACTTATTTAACAAAATACATTTATAGCAATTTACAAATTTTTTTCCATTTGAAAACATTGCATAACATTTTATTAAACACAATACTTTATATAGAGAATTCTCATTTAAAAACATATTTTATTTTTGAGTATTTTCTTTTCTCAGTAAAGCACAGCCTAACAAAGAAATTCGTGCCTGTTAGCAAGTAAGAAAATCAGAACACTAAGAAGATGTCACCTGTCAATTTATTTGATTAATTTTAAATTAAGGTATCAGTGGAATGTAAACAAAGAGTAATTTTACAAAAGGCTCGTTATCAAATATACATGCAGAGGTCTGAGTTCCAATGTATATATTATTACATTTCTGCTCTCTAACGTAATATAATTTGATAAGCCATTATTAAAAACAGTAGCCTTTGGCACTTTGAGTAAAAAAGAATATATCAATATTTATGTAAAGAACACAATTTCAATGATTACACAAGAGCTTTAAAATCTTTTGTTAAGAAATAGGAAACCTTAGGAAAAATATCACACTGCACTTGAAATAATGCAGCAAGTTTTAGAGTAATAAAAGCAACACATATGCCAATATATATCTGACTAAAACCAAGGAATAAAGAACAAACACTCCCACCAGGAATCCTGCTGTTTCCAAAACAGCCAAATTGCCAGAGGGAACATTTTCTAATCTTTGCTTTATTGCCATTATTCTGCATTTCAATTTTCCTTTATTTCCAGGTTCATCTACTTATGTTCTTTTTCCCTGCACTTACAAACTAACAAACGATTGCATCTTATTTCCCTGCATTGATAGGCCAACAGTGATTGTGTCTTACCCATTCCTTTAAAGCTAATCCTACCTGCTTTATCATGTACCTAGACTAAACTAAATCCAAAGGGTTTTGTTCATGACTATCCAAGTGTTTGTAATTCCTAGGAGTCTTGTACAAAATTTTATATTAAATACCAAGGACTAAAGATTCATCCTTTTAAAAAGAAAAAGCACATCCTGACTTGTAAATACTAGAGTCTGAGATCATATTTCTAAAAAATTACTCTTTTTTTTTTTTTTTTTTTTTCTTTTCCCCTGGCATCTATGATTATTTTTCCCAGCTCATGTACCTTAAAGTGTGTCTTCAACATATTGTGCCTTTAACATTCACAATATGCTGCAACCCTACTGGTTAGCTTCTTACATGTAACCTGCAGAATACTTCCTCCCAATCATCAAATATATGATGGGGTCATCTTCTATTACTAGCAGGAAAAGAGTGGTCATTTCCCTATGGACCAACGCTCTTCCACAGCACTGGGTGATAGGTAGGTGAGGGAAGCATTGCTTGACAGGGTTGGCTGACAGCACTAACTAAGCCTGGAGCACCTGTATAACTGGGAAGGTATATAAAGCTTTCTATTGACGCTGAATCCCTTCTTCTACACAGATTAGCAAAAAACATCCTCATGCTTCTGAAATTACTTGGGATTGGTGTTGGATTTTGGATTTTGTTTTGGTTTTGAGGTTTTTGGGGGGTGGGGTTTTTGGTTTTTTTTTTGGTTTGTGTGTGTTGTGCTATTTTATTTTCTTGGGATGAGATGATTCTCCTTTCTACTTCCTACTTGGCTGGGGTAGGGTGCACTTTTCCTCAGAGTACCGTGGGGTAGGGTCTGTAGACAGGTTCTGGCTACGTAGTATGTATCTGACACTCTAAATCAGAAGAGGACTTAGAGCAAACACTCATCTCAAGAAGCCAGAGAACAGACCTAATCTGATACTACTTAGTGAGGAGATTGCTAAACTATTCCCTCCCCCTCCTAGCAGGGGAGCTGGGAGGTGTCTAATAGTAATTCTCTTTCAGGTGGAAGTAATCTAGGAGAGAATGCAGAGCTGCACTGGGCAAGCACTGCTCCTGGCTTCCTCTATGGTTTAAGTTAAGTCAGAACCAAATGTAATGAGGCATTTCTTCTAGCATGCCCAGGACATGCTATGTTTATTCCTTTCAGAGCTTATCCTTTCAACAATTTTTTGGCAACAGAGATTTTTAGCAGGCAAGTTCTTTTGTTATATTTGAAGCTCAATTTGCTAAAATAATTCATGCTCTCTCAGGTGCAGAGACCCTTCATATTCTTAAGTGGCAGCGGTGGGGAAAAATATCATGCTTAAGAAGGCTCTGGAAGGTGTGTCAAGGGAGGTGACCAGTAGCAGTGGCACAATGTAACACTCATTCAGTGATTCTGCAATACCAAGGCATTCAATTTTTAAAGCAAAGCATAAATCCTCTAAATGATGGTGACTGGGGTGAAACTTGTGATTGTTCTTGTGGCATACTAAGCAAGTGAGGTGAATGACTGCTTCTAAGTGTGAGCTATGACATTAATTACTGTCTCCTTGGAAGCTGGTCAGGAAAGTGGCCATTTATTTGTATTTACTCATGGCTCACCTTTCACTTTTGCACATCTTGCAGTTATTGGTGTCCTGCATTGTATGGTTAAAAACCAATAGAAAAATTGAAGGGTTGCTGAAGGACAGAATAAGAGGTTTAAAAATGTAAAATCTGGATTACTTGTAGCACTTTAAAAGACCCCTTAAAAACATAATTTAAAATAATTCTACAAGTTAGCCCACTAAGAAGCAGCCTCTTCATTAGTAGCACCTGTTCTTAAACAAAAGTTGAGCAGTAGCAGCAAAACTATTCAAAATAGTTATTCCATTCTAATGGAATGTCACCCACATATTTTTTGTTGCAGTAGACATCTTAAAGAACTACACAAAACCTTTGCAATCTTTGAATGTGACAGATCCACTATAACAAAGCTGTAAATATTTCCTACGCTAAATGAATGCAGCCAGCATCATCATAGTATTAGCGATATTACTTTTAAAGTAACTGCACATCAATACATCATGTGTTTGTAGAGTCTAATAAGTATGCGATTTTTCAAAACATGTAAAGTTATCATCAGCACCATCCTGTATTAAAGATTTGGTGCAAATTCTGCAAAGGTGAATATATACCACTGATACAGCCTTTGCTGTGAAAAAATCAGTCAATTTTGGACACATATAAAATAAAAAGTTGGCACATTCAGGAAATAAAGTGTCTGTGTTCAAGACCATTGTTTTGATTGACATCATCACCCTCAGATAAACATTTTGAGTCTGAAGAAACAAGTTGCATGAAAATTTTTCACATTAATTAGGTTCTGGCATTGTGCTTTTCCCCCCACCACATGCTTTCCACAGGCTTACACACTTTGCACATCAGCAGTATTCAACAACAGTTGAGCTGTTAGTCAATAATTTGGCACATCAAAGGTAAATATCAGCTCAAAACAAAGAGAGCAGAACCTGTGTCAAGGTGTGATTGCTTTGTGGTGGTATGGACCAGCTGATATGTCTCCTCTCATTCCTTATATGCTCGTGTGGGGGATGTGCCTTTATAGAAGATGTTTCTGGTGTTCTCTGGACTGCTTCCTCTCTCAGGGATTAAAATGATGTTACCTTTTCTTCGAAGTGTTGAGTCCCGGCTAGAAGAAATAGAAAGAGTCTCTGAGCCAATCTCACTTCCCTCCACTGGCGTGACTCTTATTGTAGTGATTCCATGGTGGTGATGCTCACTGTTATCTATGTTGCTCCTTTTCCTGTCACCTGACCCATAACTGTCTTTTAACGAGTCACAGCTTTCAGAGTCTCTGTTAAGATCATTTAGCTCATATGTCTGACGAAGGGTGACTTTTTCAGGACCTTTCCATTTCCATGACCCACTTCCTTCACCTTCTGATGGCATCTGAATTACAGGTCTGTTATTTTCTGGATGGGCCTCAACTCTGACAATGCTACTTGGCTCATGGTCTGTCAAGGTTTTATATCTGATGGCTCCTGTACAGGTGACTGTGCTCCCCTCTGAACTCTTTGGACTGCCCTGAAGCACTCCTTGTTGCTTAGACATGGCTATTACTTGCATGATTCTTGGCTGGCTATTGCTTCTACATGCAACACTCTTCTCAGCAGCTTTTAGCCATTTAGCTCTAGCTGAACTGCTTTTGGGTGATGTGTTGATGTTCTCCTGAGTCTCTTCAGGAATATGCACTAGCTGGGATGAGCCAGGACGTGACTGAATAGAGACCCTTGGCCCGCCAGAAAGACCTGAGTTGTTACAACCTGGTACACTGCCAGGTTGAATTTTCAGGTATTGGCTAGTGGGGCCATGATGATCACCGTTTACACCCACTCTGGAGGGTTCTGAGCTTGACCTCATTTCAATAGCCCTTGGTGGTGACTGGCCAGATTCAGTCTCTATTACTTGCAGTGACAATTTTCGACTTTCATTCTTGTTCTTCCACTGGGAAAGCAGCTGTTTGGAACGGGCAGAATCCATTGATGCATGTATTGTTGCATTTCGTCTTGCTGGATCTTCCAAGGATGGTGTGTTGACCCTCGGCAAAGTGTTGCTGAAAGTAACCATATTTTCCTTTCCCATTGGGCTTCGTGGTGTTATTATTTCTACATCAGCATTCGCTCTCTTGATATTGGTCAGAGACCCTGATTCTCTGTGGTTTCTATTCAGGATACTTTCTGTACGGTGAGAGACAATGCCATCACTGCTGCTACCATTTTTACCTGGCAGGATTCTGTTGGCATCTTGACTGAGGTCTGTCAAAGACCTTAGCGGTTCTCTGTGAAAATTTGGGTGAAGCACATTCTCGTCACTTGGTAAGAAGTTCCCCACAGCATACAAGCCCTGGTATTTGAACAGAAGCATCAACAATCAGTTATGGAAAAAAGGGACATTTTAAGGTATTTTAATTATATTCTTCTGCCTTTAAATAAGTATTGAGTGATAGAATTAGTCCAGCTTAATTGGCAGGGTATGCTCACTTTCCTTCCCTCACCAGTATATCCTTATTCCAAATTCTGTCCTCAAACTGGTACATCTAGAGATGTATGAAGTAGTCCCAGCAGGATAACTAGGGCAAATAGTTCACAGCAGTAAATAGTTGAGGAATTTAGCCTCCTTCAGTTTTCTTCTTTTTATAAAGCAACAGATACAGCTGAAGAAAGAATGTTCTGTTACGAAAATAACAAAATAAATGTTTGCAGTCTTCTCCATTTTACAGCTACATTGCTGTCTGCTCTGATTTACTGAATCTTTTACAGCTTGAACTGTTCTCTGCTCTGTGATTCTGCCCTTTCTACTGCATAATAATGATGTAATACAATATCTACATGATAGAACAATTTATCAACTTTAAATCAATTGCTTTCCAAGATGTGCAGAACTGTAACAGGATTTAGTTACACAACATTTTCTTATTCAGCACTCACTGTAAAATGCTGTCATTTTAAAAGGACTCTACCGAGAAAGGATATTCCATGAAAGGGTCAAGTGCCTGGCTCAATCACTTAGGTTACTTGTTCTTTACACTCCTTTCAGAGTTATTTGTAGTTTCATGTTATTTCTCCTCCCCTTCCTCTTATTTGTGTGTAGTTTTCAGGGCAGATTTACTGGATACTGTGTATCCAGGACAATGTACTCTCTGATGTATGTTGTCATGCAACACTATATGGAGGAGACCTAACAAAGAGCATACTTGTTTGTGGATTTCAATCATGGGAACAACAGCTCCATTTATGAGAATCTACAACAGCTTAATCATTTGAAATAATATTCTTAACAAAGTGCCTTTCTGCTCACAGTGCAATCATAGAAACTGATTTTAGTAGCTTGTGCGATTTCTATTATCCATCCTAGTTGCTGTTTTTCCATTTTTCCCCTGGTCACCTTTGTAGACCATCTGCATGTACCTTATCTCATCACACAAAAAAGGGGGATACAACATGAACTTATTTTAGGATTATACTAAAATTAATCATTGATTTCTTGGGGGTCAGAATCATCCCACTGGCTATTAAAAGCACCTTCTGTTCACCTGCACACACTGGAGCAAAAATACTGTCAGTAGAAGTTCCTGATTGCTCACAGGCACCTGGGTTGGCACTGTGCTGAATGCAGCAACAGTCGTGTTGGAGATATAAAGAGCAGCAAGCAAAAGCAAATGGTTGGTGACCTTCCTACTGACAGATGCAAACAGGCCTATCCTACATACTCCCTTACAGGACCCTTCCAAGTTGCTCCATCTGTTTCAGCCCCGTACAGAGGAAAAGCATGGGAATAACCTGCCTTGTGCATCCCATATCCCATCCATAATTTCCCCAAGAGCTCTAGAGTATCACAAGGGTGTAATATTGCCTTTGATTTCTTGCAGGTTCAGCAATTTACTCACCTGAGTAGCTGCATATTAATTCAAGCATTTTTTTGAGATCATAAAGCTAACATTGGCAAATAAACTCAGGCTGGCAATAAATACCAATTAATCCAATATTTTTCCTGTGTTTTGGTTGTTAAGTGTGGTGTAGAAAAGATTAGCATCTTTAAGTATTTAATGAAGCACATAATGTTAGAGCTGTTTCTGTATACAATGCCAGATGATCATATACCACTTCAGGCACTGTTATTGCACTTCAAATTTAAATACATATTTGCTTTTCCCTGTTTACTTTTAAAGTGATTACCCCTAACATCATCCTTTTCAACACATTTTGACTATATTTTTAATTATAGCATGTGACCATGATGAAAGGTTTTCATAAAAAATACCAGTACTTTTACAGCCTTATCATTTTT
The DNA here is from genome assembly GCF_023634085.1 of Falco cherrug. Lineage (NCBI taxonomy): Eukaryota > Metazoa > Chordata > Aves > Falconiformes > Falconidae > Falco > Falco cherrug. The sequence goes on from NC_073708.1 coordinate 14,445,579, forward strand.
ATTTGCTAAAACTTTAACTACATGCATATTTTATTTACCAAATAGAGAGCAATTCCTCCTCCTATGAGAAAGCCACAGTAAACATCAACTGGATGATTCTTATACTGGGTGATACGAGTCAGACCACATATAATTCCACAGATGATAAAAGCAAAGACCAAGAGTGGTTTCAGAAGTTTTGAGGAGTCTGTTAACGTAGAATTGAAGTACATCTTGAAAAAAGAAAGAAATGAAGAAGCAGTTGAAGAAACTTAAATTTACCTAAGAGGACATTAATTTCTCACATTCAAAGTTTCTTTCACACATAAATCACTATTACACAGTAATATTGCAAATAATCAGTTTAATTTTATTTTACAGCTCTGTTAAAATTTGCTTGCTTGCTATAGAAAAATCTGAAATCACAAGGAATGGATTTCCAGAAATATAGGCAGGCATTGCTTATTGACATCAGTTAGGACAGGGATTTTATACCTAAATACTGTTCACAGTCAGAGCCTAAATGCTCTGTAAATGTGACTAAGGAGCCACTGCTTCTGAAATATAGAAGCCAGCTGTCATGCCAGATGAAAGCAATAACCTGTTGTAACAAAAGCTACCACCCCAGATGCTTTAGAGAGCCATTTCTCAACAGGGGGCCATGATGTCAGGGAGGTCACAATAATTAAGTGGAGGTGGTTTATCAGTATTATTCTAAATTTTGGCCTTTCACTGGGCAGAATAAATACTGGCAAGCTCCTAGTACATGCACAATTCCATTATGTAATTTGATTAATTGTTATTTTTTTCCTCTGATTTTCACAGCATGAGTGATGGAATTCAGTTTTTTTAAAAACCTCAAGTAAGTGGTCACTCATACAAACATTGTAGCCCATACTGAATAAATGTCATTGGTCAAATGTGGAAAATCAGCTGTGATCATTGCAGCATGTCCTACAATTCTCTGCTGGTTACTGATGGTTTTTATTCACTTGCTTTGCAGTAGCACCTTGGAGGCCTCTGGAAGTCATTGTGCCAGTTCATCCATACTGCAATTCTATGGAGGTCAAATGAAACTACACCACATAAATGTTTGTTCCTTAATGCCTCAAGTTTAAAAGCAGCGAGTCAAGTGAATACAGCAATAAAGAAAAGGCAGAAGGTTAATTTGAATGGTAAGTTATAATATCACCCTGTAAGACAGATAAGCATGGCATTTTATATGTGAATAATATGAGGCATCAAATATACCTTAACATTACACTTTCTATTGCTTCTTAACAAAGGACATAAAGCAGTTTAATCTTTTCTGTGTTCTTAATAGAGCTGCTTTTATTTTAGCTGTTAGTAGTTTTATTTTGCTTTAAGGCTAGGAGGATAGAAACTTACATCTATACGGGATATCCAGGCAACACATCACTTTACAATATATAGCAAATTACTTTCTAACTTGAGTTTTATATAAATGAAAATGAACAGAGTTGGTTACTCACCGAAATGTACACTGCTGCAAAGGCTGCCAGGGTGGCATGTTGAGAAGGGAATGACTTTCTGCCAAGGAAGGACACTCAAATTATGTTTCTCAGTTCAAATACACTGCGCTAGTGTTCACTTCAAAAAAACACTGGGTGGACAGTCATTTAATTTCTAAATTTCTCTTCTATAATCTTGAGAAAGGACCAATGTTAATGAAATGCCTTCATTTTGAAGTAAATATTTAGCCTGAAATTCTTTTTGCGTACTAAGAAAAGTGTACTGAGAGAACAGTGTCAACAAACTAAAGACTGAATGCTTGATTGAGAGAAATATGTATATATTTATTTCTATAAATAAATTTCCATAATAACTTTTCAGTAAGTACATAATTATACAACTTATTTAATGCCTGAAGTTTAATCTTCTTATTATTCTCACTGAATTCACTTTGACTCTCTTCAGAGTAAGGACTCATACACTTTGATAATCAGGCCCTAACTTCAGCAGCTGAATTCATCATCTTTGTGCCCCTGCTTTGTTGCTTTAATAATGGGAGGGTAACGTTATTCTTGGAGGGAGGCAAGCTACATCTTTATTTGCTATGTCTTCAAGTTTGTTTTTTAGATTTCAGCACTTTGTAACATGATAGGATGGAGCACAAGAACTGGGGAGGGCATTTGAAGAGTTACTGGGCCCCTCCTTTTCTGAAGCCCAGAACAAAAGGGTAAATGAAAATGTGTCCAAACTGTGTGAGACAGTGGGGAATATCAGGTCTATTCTGAAAATTGCTGGGGGCCTTCTGCTGCCATTGAAAATATGGGGACTTGGATGATACAGATTGGGTCTTGAGTCACAAACTACAGATAAGAAAACTAAAAGTGACAGCTTAGCTTCTACTTCTCTGACCAGGAAAAGGAGGTTTTGTGTAAGTAGCAGCTACACAGAACAATCACATAAGGCCCTCTAACATTTTAGTATTATCCCTCTTATAGAACCATGTCAATCCTCTAAAAACAACAAAAGAAAATTGACGGGAACTTGAAGGAGAGATTTTTACACAGCAGAGGGAAAAATTTAGCTGGGGGTGGCTTCAGCTGTTTTATGGTGGACATGTAGTTCATAGCTTGTAGAAGACCTAAAAACTTCTGAGCTCTAGAAGTGAGTAAGATGCAGTGAAGATGTATAACAGTTTTTATCTGTGCATTTATCCCCTTAAAATGGCATGGACATGCAATGTAATGTGCTGGCTGTCTTGGGGAAGACGGGTATGTCTATCTTGCAGCATCTTTTCACCTGAGAAAGCTCAGCTTGGGGTAAATACTTGAACAGTCATTCAGCTTCACAGATGGGTCTTGCCACCCTAACTGGGCTCCATGTACAGCCATTTTCCTAGTAGCACCTGAGTTAGTTTAAAACAGGAAAGATTGAAACACAGTCCTTTACCTTTAGACAAAGACATTTTTCTGCAAAGCAGCAGAGTCTACTGTCTAAATTTCTTTCCTGCACGTTTTGCCTTGTCTGCTCTAAATGATTCATTAGCAATTAAATGTGTGCATGTAGTTCAGAGTGAATGCCATGCTGCTGACCTGAATTTGAGCCCATGGCTCCAGGAGGTTCATGACTTTAGCCAAGATGAAATCGGTGTGAGTCCTTTTTCACTTCTAAAGACAGACCTACATTCTTCTTCTCCTCCCTCCCCCCAAACCTGAACAAACCTTTCTCAAATAGTATCCCTGGGGAACAGTTGTCACGGTTGAGGACAGGAGGATAAAGATATGAAAAAAATTTGAAATGTTTATAATGGCTAATCAGCTCCTTTAGTCTGTGCAGGTTTTAGTGGAAGCATAAAACTGCATACAGTTTCTGTGGAGCTACTGTATAGATTTGATTCTATGAACTTTAGTATCACTCAGAACTTAACCTTAATTTGATGGCATTTTTATAGTATATAAGGTGTGCCACCATGCTACAGTCAATTTTCTCTTTATTTTCTATTCATATGCTTTCAGGGCAAGCACAGCATGTTACAGACTAAGTGCACGCTGTGTATTCTCTAATGGTGTACTCTCTAATGGTGACACTGCTTTTGTTCCTTTATTTGTTATCTTTTAATCTAAAATGAAAATAATCCAACCTGAAAATATGTAGCCTTTTTGTATGGCTCTGTATTGAAAAGGTGAACAAAGGTCTCAAAGAAAACGTGTCCTGAACTGGGATGACAGTGTATCACACTAAATGCTCATGCAAGAGGATGTGTAAAGGGAGAACAACAATGAGAAAGAGTCATGCTGAGTGAGAGAGTGTCATACTGAGAACATCAGAAATTATAGAGGATAGCGAACTCACTGGAAATCTGAACTCAAATGACTGAAAAGGCTCTTTGAAGATATAGAGGAATAAGGAAACCACTGGATATTTGGGGATGTTGCAGAAAATGGTTTCATATAATCAGCTGGACAATTTTGTGTTCTTCTCTATACTTTTCATAGTGGGGTCTTGAGGCAAATTTCTGCAGCCAAAGTTTGTGGGAAGTACAAATAAAAAGTGAAGGCGATTAGCAATCTCAGAAGAACAAGTCCCTTACAAGCTGATATTATTGAGGACAAATTGACCTCCTGGGCTGGAGAACTTATGGTATAACTCCTATAGTAGATGACTGAAGGAAGTATTGAACCAGTAGCAAGTGCTGATTGCTTTGGTAAAGTTGAGACAGGCATAAGTAAGCAACAATTTAATAAAGGAAAAAGGCAATAAAATTGAATTAAGGAGAAACTGGAGGTGGTGCCAGAATATTATAAATCACCAAATGTATCCTCTGTAATGGGAATAAATTTGAGATATTAATATATGGTCATCTTCCTAAAGAAACAGAAACACGCAAAACCTGATTGCTTAGTCTTAATATATTACAACTAATTTTTCTGGTTTTTTGGAAGTGAAGATATTTAAATTTAGGAGTGATCAGTGGCTTTGGAATGGCTAAAGATAGTCAATTCAAAGAAGTTATCATCATCATCACCTCCAATACGAAATGAATGAGATGTAATCATGAAAATTTTTCTGCTTGCTGACATGCAAAGCTACCCCGATTTCCCTGGGATGCCATGTAGGTGCAAGACATTGCTTGCAAACATCAGGCTTCAATGGCACTATCCCAGTAACAGCAAATGGTGATGGGAAAAGACAGTGAGGTGAAGGCTGATATAGTAATTCTGGTTATGCCTTTCACCACAATTATTGACACCAAATTATTTTTGCCAAACAGAGCTACAATTCTTCATTCCAGCTCTGGATCATGCCCACATATATAACTTGAAAAGATACGGCAAGTTAATCAATGCTAATTACGAGCCTTAGCCCACTAGATATATTTAAGACCAAGTACATCAAATAACTGAGGGTCTTTAAACATCAGTAAAATTGGTTTGTCCCAGTGAAAGGAGACAGGTGACGAGATTTGCTGGATGATACTTACAAAGTGAATGACTTCATGATTCCCAAGTGTGTCAACCATCGAAATTAATGGAAAAGCAAACAAACTGGGGGAAAGGTGCCTTAGTACATAGACAGAACATTTTAATAATATCTATGCAGCAAAAATGTAATGCCATGAGGCATAAAGTTAAAACAGAAGCTAGCATCTGGGGCTGCATACAGAACAAGAAAGGAGTACAAAGCTTTAGTGAAGTGGGTGTGTCAGAAGTAACATAGCTTCATGTCTGCTAAGCAGGTACACAGAGAAATTATGCAGCCGAGTCAGAGACAGAAATTGTAGTCATTTCAAGCATTCTATAATATTGCTGTAACTTTTTGAGGGAGGAGGAAATTTTAAAAAGCACTAAAATTTTGAAGGATTGCAAAACATTCAAATATTCAATGACTAACAGGCAATAAAGGTTAACCTGGTGTGGCAAAGATACAGAAGACAACTGAAGTTGTATTCAGTGAAGAGCTTCATGATTTTTCAGTAGGGTAGTGCTTATATTTAGGGACACCTCATGAAGTCCTTGAACTAACTAGTAGCAGATGTATTGCAACAGTACAACTTACTGACTTATACCTTCAGATTGCTTGTTTAAATATATGACCTTTCATCAGTTATTGAATTACCGTTGTTTTATCACACTTAAGTTGTTTAAAATAAGATACATAGTCTTGACTGATATGCATGTCCAAAACTTGCTAATATAAACATATAAATTTCTCTCCTGGCTGTCTAAGTAGGGAGGCTAAAGAATAAATGATCAAGGAGGATAAACCACCAGTTAGAAATACCACGAAAGAAAAGGCATATGCTTAGGAACATACAGATTTGCACTGTTGTGGTCTTTCCTCTAAAAAAGGTATTTTTTCAATGCCATCAATGTAAAAAAATTAATAATCAATTAGAGAAACAAAACCCAAATAAACTCCAACAAATCCCCAAACCAAGCCTCACAAACTAAGACCAAAATGCCAGAACAGTAATGTATGTTACACAGAGGTCTTAGATAAAGTACTTGGGTGACTTCTTCCCCTGCCTGTTACAGGGAACTTACCCAGATCCCACGGGGAATCAAAGATATACATAATAATAATTGTACAGGAAATTGTCTGCTTTGAAGGAGGGAAAATAAGTAGCTACTAATGACTGTGCTTTGGAATCTGACAAAGTCTTCCAAAGCCCACTGTTAGCCTAATATCTTTATATAAAAAATTGTACATCACTAAAAACACACTTAAATTCTTACCTTTGCTATAAAAACCTGACAAAATAATGAAGACTTCAACTAGAAAAAACCTTGAAACTGGGACAGAAAATAAAAAATGGGTATTTAAAAATGTACACAATGAAGGATAGCACCAACCTTCCAGCATTGATAATATTGAGGTCGGCTCCTGAGCAGATATCTTCCACAACATACGAGTTCTCTGAGCATGATACATTTAAGGATGTATAGTTAGGCTTGCAAACAGTTAGGAAATATGGTGCCTGATATCCTGTTGAGAGCTGTATAATATCAGTAACAAGAGCAGTAGAACAAAGACCAAAGACATGAACACCTAGGAAAGAAATCAATAGAGCTCGTTAACTTTATTATATGCATAGATTAGATTAATCCATTCTGACAAAATACTTTCAGTGGAATTCTGGCGGCTTGTGTCATTGGACTTGAAATAATTTAACTGCAGAATAAGATGTATTTGCTTATTGCAAAGTTGAATTCTTTAATGTAAAAAAAAAAATTATTATTTATGCTTGGTTTTTTCCTGTTGATACCTAACATTTCATTTTGATGTCTCGATGTCCTGCAACATCTTTTCATAAAAGTGAACTACACTGGAGCTGCTTCAGTTTGGAAAGCAGTTTTATGAACTATCTGAAGGGCAGCTGGCTATTTTAGAAGAGCATCAGTACTCATCCAGTCCTTGGACTTGCCCACTGGGATACAGGCTTTTAGTAACATGGACAGCTGCTCTGAGACCACTGCTCTGACCTGTTCTCTTTTTACCACCAGGGACTCATCAGCTGGCAATAAGTTGGGCTACCTTCACACCTCTGGTATTTCTTGAGTACCAAGTCTTTCCACGAGTCCAAATACTTAAGTCTTTTTGATAATTGATCAGTGTTTCTGTCTAGTTAATAATGGCAAATTCACAATGCAGTTGAAGTAAATGCAGGTGTTTTACTGAGCATTTTCAACTGCTTTTTCCCTAAAGATTTACTTGTAATTAAATCTAAAAAAAATACTTGTAATTATCCACTTGTATTCTTAAAAATAAATTTATTTTTCATCTTAAAATTGAAAGAATGTTAAAATTATTAAAATATAGAAAGAAACTGCAGGTTCAGAGTATGAATCAAGAACCAAATTCATGTGTCTTTGATCTTGTCATTTTTGGTGATGGAATGGGATGCCATACAGGAGAAGTGGAAAGCACGGAGTATTTTCACAATCCTCCTTGCTGGAGGATTAATCTACCATTCACTGTGTTCACTTCCTCACTGCTGCTCTTAAGAGGATGCTTTACTGGTCATGGACTCTATAACCTGTCCTGTCATTACCTCTTGCCAGACTACAGAAACCTAGTGTATAGTCCTTCTACCAGGTTTTCAGTCTGCTGTCCTGCAAGTTCTTTGTCTAGGCTGCCCTCTCTAATGGAAAAGAGAAAACCTTTCCTTTAGCCCTTCACTGGTAGAGGAAATTAACTGTAACAATGGGAACAAAGTCCAGTTGCCTTTTCAAGTTCAGTTTTCATAAATGAAAATTAAACAAAAGTAAAATAAAATAATGCAACACGTTCCTATCATTAGGTTGCCAGATTCTAGCCCTTTCTCAAGATAGATAAAACACATCACAGAAAAAGAATGTAAAATCTACCGAGAGTTTCTGTCAAGTTTTTACTGTCATGCTGAATACCATGCCAGGTGGGTTGAATCCTTATGATGCACTGAAGACTGGCAGGGGAAACCATACACTGAAACCATTAAAAGGAAGCAAGGTGGGCAGAGAAGGAAAACCAAATTATTCTTTCAGAAAACACGGGAGTGTAGATGTTGCACTACTGAGATGGCACTGCTCTATCACTCCATTTGACAGTTTCTTCTTGCATTGTCTGGCAGAAGATCTATGCCAGTGACAGCCCCACACTGCTTTGAAAGGCTGTTCCGAAAAGGAAACCTGCATGGTGAAAACTGAATGTATATGCAAAGCTCCTCTTTGTGACTAACATTTGAAACCCACCAACAAATCTGACCGCTCTTCTAAGGAAAGAATTGAAGTTGCATCCTCCTGCATTAATATTGGCCTCTGTTCCAATCCCATTTCTTCTTTTGGACAGGCAACAGTAGAGAATTCCTTCTCCTATCATTATCTGCAATGACAAAGGAGCCATTAATTTATATGTAGCAGTTACTCAGAAGACACTGATTGAATTTAAAGGGCTGAAATATAACTATACCACAACCAATGTCATCCACTGACATGTACTTGCCTTTGAAAGATTTGTATCAATATGTAACATTAAGTAATGCGACTTAGCCTGAGTGAGGGCAGGCTAGAAGGTGGCACTGAAATAAATGCAAGTGGCATACAGTATACAGTGCTCAGTGGAATTGAGGTCTTGATCCACAGCTGAAATGTGGTGCTTCTACAACAAAAAAGTAATAATCAGAAAATATCGCCTCTAAAATAATCCAGAACCACTGTGATCCTGAGGAGGTTTTAGCACTCAGTCTTGGCCTCAAGCCTAGCAATCCTCCAGCAGCTTCTAATTATGTGACAGCCTGCTCTTCTGTATTTGTTTAATTTGGCTTGGGTTTTAACCAGTTCCACAGTAGAAAAAGTTCTGTCCTTATGGTCCCTCTGAACACACCAAGCAAAATAGATTATGACTGAAGCCATAGACAAGAATTTATAAAGAGAAGAATATAAATGAAAAATGCAGTTACTTGCTGGAAAATCCAGATCTATTTCTGCATTTGCAGTCTCAGGGTTGATTGTTATCCTTATTAAATAGTGCAACAACTTGGAATTCTGTACTGGGCTTGTACAGAGTTCAAAATGCGGGTTGGGTTGAAATATTGAAATTAGTGAGGCAGTTCTCACCACTAACAGGAGGTTCACCTTGTCTATCCACAGATGCACTGAAAACTAATACATGCAATGCATAAAGCTTGCAAGCAATGAGATGCTAAAGCATCTGAATTATGCTGAATCTGCTCTAATTACCAGTGAACTTTGTACATACTAAGACCCCTCACCCTAGGAGAAGGGAGATAAAATAGACAAATTTAGTCTAACTCTTTTTAGCTGAAGGTTTAATAAATTGAAGTTTCCATTCTTTGCTAGAAAAATGAGGTAGTGAGGGTTGTCTCATTACGTGGAAAAGCCAGTGATAAAGATTATTTAAGGAATTTTAATTAGATGAGAACTAGGGTCACTATTATCTGTCACCATTTCATCAATTTACAGCTGAAACTTCCTAGAGAAATCAGTAGTATTGCAAACTTAAAAACCAGAGAAACTAACAGTTTTTAGCCAAGCTCTAGGGAATGTCTGGCACAGGGAAAAACACCAAAGCTTTGGATTATCTTGTGTGACAGATAAGAAAATTGCAAAACAGCAAGGCCTATGTCAAAGAAAATTCAGAGGCTGGTATTTCCAAGGAAACAAACTCCCACAGTAGAGGAGGCAGTAGGACTAAGACTGCCAGCATTGAATTTCTCTCCTTGCGAATTGATTTCCCAAATCAATGTGTTCTAATTTCCTGGTGATCTCTGTTAGAAAGCACATGGTTACCTTTAAGTAGGTTTTCAGTCAGTGGCATATAAGGGTTTAAACCTACACTGATATGATTAAATAACTGGTCCTAAAATTTTTGAATTAATAACTAACTAGAGAGAATGTATGTCAGAGAATCAGAGTTCTTTGAAGCAAATGGAAGTCACGTTGCAATTCCAGTATATTCCAGACATAAAATGTCCATGTTGGTAATTTCAAACAAGGCCAGTTGTTCCACACTGAAGTCCTGTGTGATTTATGAATACATATAGAAATTTTCATACATGACACAAGCAATAAGACATATGTCAATAACACAGGTGGTAATTTTCTATAGCACTTCAGAACTACAGAACAGACCTGGTTAAAAGCAGTTGCTTCTCACTAATAACAAGCAAAAAACAAAGAAAAAACCCACCATAAAGAGCCAAATCCACACACATCCTTCTGTAATAATGACTTGGGAAAATAAATTTTAAAATGCTAGACTTGTTAAAAAATTTACTATAAAGTGAATAGATATAATATTTTCTCCAGTCTTGGGAAACACTGGGTGTATCAACAAAAATAATATAGAAAAATAAAGTCCTATTCTAATATTTATATAAATCTTTAAGGAGGGATTGAGACTAGAATTTGCTTGGTTCTTCCCCCTCTCTTTTTTAAAATATTTTTTCTTATTTAGACTCTTTGGTAATATTTAATATGTGGCTTAATCACACCTGTATTTTACTGAGTCTTGATGACCTGCCTCATACTGCAGTTAAGTACTGCAGACAGAGGCTAGCATATGCTGTGTTACTGGACATCCTCAGTTCCTCATATAGCTCATGCTTTCTTTTCTGTATTTTACAGTTATGTAATTCATTGAAATGTTAATGAAAACAATTATAAGTGCTAAAATCTAAAAGATGACAATGGCACAATTTTCTTTTCGCATTGAGCTTCATTGCCCTATTTTTTCAAACAAAAGGGGAAAAAATGACACCACCACCCTCCCCCCCTAGTTTTTTAATTCTGAAGTGGTATTGAAAAATAAAGTGCTGATGTTCTACACCATCTTCAATGCCTTTTATTAAAGAAGGTTGTGTATTTCACATATCAGAGCCCATTCTCCAGCTAATACATGCATCACATTCATGCTCACACTAATACAAACAAACTACACCTTCCTAAGGCTTGCAGCTTTTAAGTGGTTGTACTTTGAAGCTTCAGGATTTATTTCCTTTATCCATCTTCTCTTTGATAGGCATGCTCAGATGGGGGTGTAAGTTCCTCATGTGGCATGCTTTTGGTTAGTTGTTTGTACTGCTGTGCTGCAAGTAATTCAGCTGTAAGCAAAACTCTTAAAAAACACTCTAATGAATTGGACATCTTTCATCTCAGATGAAGGTGTTTGATACTACCTAGGCTTGACATAAACTCTCTGAAGTAAAAATCAGCTTTTGCCCCTCTATTGTGGCCCAAGCGAGCCTGTATACATTCCTTCTATCATTGTTTCAGGGAAGTCCACTTTGTTGCTATCAGAAACACTGTCTAAACTTAAGAAACCCAGCCAAACTGCAATACCAACAAGTTTCGTTTTTATCACAGTATTTAGTGTTTGCTGCAAGTGTCTGCATGAGGACCACTGAAAGTCTTAGCTTCCAGTTCCTAAATAAGTACACTTTTTAGCCTGATGGTTGTGGAAAATTCTTTGAAAATGGTTTCTGAAGCAACCAATATCAAACAAAGTAAGAAGAGTTCAGTTTAAAAAAAGACAAATGAACAAAAAACATCCTGGAAAGCAAAGTGAGAATAGCACTTGTTTTTTATATGTGCATCAAATTTTATAGAATTTTAAATTGTAAACTGGCTGTATATTATAAAAGGAATGAACTGGTTGAATTTAAGAGAATTCAGAGGAGCTGGCAGCTGAGGTACATTTGCAGCTAGACTTAGAGCAGTGCCTAACCGAGATGCACAGTCATTGCTGTCAGGGGAGAGAACAGACCCTTTCAGAAGGTTGATTCAGCTTTTTAGGTGCATGGAATCACACACTCAAGGTGAATTTCTCTCTTCATTTACCAAACAGAAGTGGTGTGAGAATAAGGCTCCTATCTGAGCTGCCTGAAAACAGGCAAAGTGAATTCCCTCTAGTATATATATAAAGTGTTTAGATTTCATTTGAATTTGACACAACAATTCCAGAAAGGACAATACTCAACTGTATCATGCAAATATATTTTTTTTTCTGTAAAATAGTGACCAAACCACTCATATTCTGACAGGACATTTCTGTTCTACTGAAATCATCTCCTCCTTTTGGATGAATGATTAAACCAGCCTCCTTTTCCCTGCTTTTAATGACTAACTTGCAATTTAGAGGAGTCCCAGTGCTATTTGGGAAAGTGTAATCGATTTCACTGACACATTTGATATACCTTCTCACTGAATAAAGCTAGCACTAACAAAGTGATATATTCATGGCTGCAAATGAAAGGCTTCAGTTTCCAACAAAATCTTGAATTTTGGGTGTATCTCAGAGCATGGAGATGTCCTGTCTGTAAAAGTTCAAATATTTGTACAGCATAACAGAATGATTCAAACTATTCTCGCCCTACTAAGGATGCTGTTTCTTAACATTAATGCCCGCAATCAGGATGTGCAGGTAGATGAAGTTCTACAGGGAATGTTTTAAGGAGTGTTTTTCCTTCTGTTGTAGAAGAATAAAAAATGAATTTAAAATCCTAAGGTAATTAGCCTGGATGACACTCTGCAGACTAACTGAAATGAAAGGAGCTATTTTCTTTATGCCAGCTGAAACTCTGTTCAAAATCTTTAATAAGTGACAGTGGCACCTCAAACTTACCGTAATTGATGGTCCAGCAAAAACCAGACTAAGCAACATCAGGAAGGGAACAGACTCTTGTGTAGGTTCAATGTATGGCATACTCAGACTCTTGTCATAGCAATTAAATCCAGAATGAACTGGCTTGAAGACATCAGTAAGTTCAAGAAAATAGAGGCTAACAACAGAAGATGCCAATATGGGCAACTGGAAGAGAAGAAAGCAACAAATTACTATTGGAGATGGAATAGCAATACTTTTGCAAAGGCAACATAGCCCGTTAATAAATCTCTGTGATGACTGCTATTTACATCTCACTGCTCCTTGTCATAACCATTTTACCATTTTTAAATAATTAATTCTCTAGAGATATACTATTCTGTTGATATCAAATAACCCTGTTGTCTACCAAGCCAGTCAAAACACTCAATCCAATCTTTAGTCTACATAATTTAGCCTTTTCATCTATGAATCATTAACTGAAAAACTTTAATTATTTTTTTTTAAAGGAAGCACTAAGACTGCAGTCTCCCATGTGGGGCCTCAGTGTTCTGCTGTTCATCATGACACTTTTTAGCTCTTTGTTATGTATATGACAGTGTTTATATCAAAGCCAGTTTGCATTTAGTTTCAATGTAACAGTTAACGAAAAACAGTATCCTAGAATCTAAATCTGTGATAATACAGTGCTCTGCCTTTGAACATTCATTTTGTAATTCTATCAAAAAAGCAATTAACTTTGGCAAGACTCAGTCTGTTTAGAACCATGATGACTACAGTTCACAGTTTTTTTATCCTTTAGCTATTTAATGATTTTACCCTTTGCAATTACTTCCAGTAATTTATTAAGAGTGAAGTTGGCCCCTCTGGGGATAAATTCACCCTAGTTTGCCACCAGCTCCTGAAAACACAGATTCAACCAGTAAGCCTCTGTGGAAGGAATTTGTTTAAAAGAAGAAATAGCAAAAAGGCATTTTGAAGCCATTGGTTTATAATTGAACAGAGAGGGCAGCCCTGCCCCTGCGGTGGGCATCAGGGCATTCAGAGGTGACCAGCAGCATGTGATTGTTCTCTGTATCTTCTTAGTAAATGCTCAGAAACTGCTTGTTTGTTGTTTCACACATTCTTCACTGAACATGGCAACATTAGAACAACAGCCTGCTCCTCCACTGAAATGGATATATGACTCCTTCCCTCGGAGGTACCTATGTTAACTGCCTGTTTCCTTTTGGTTTTTTCTTTTTAAGATGGCTATCACATTAATTTTTCCTGTTAGCTGCAGCTGAAAAGTAAAAGCTTGCAACTACTAAATAGATACACTTAGAGGATAAAATCATAAATATCTGATAAGGCTGTACCACATCTCTTGAGAAAAAAACCCTCTGCTTTTGCATCAAGCACCTCATGAGAAATAGGGATTGTCCTAATACAAATTTGGGCAAACTTAGATTATATTATTGCCATGTTCAGTACACTTTTACAAAAACAATTGGTTAAAATCAATGTCATTCATTCTAGTCCACAATGGAATAACAGAGCAGAGGTAAAACTGGATAAATATGTGTATTGGAAAAATGATGAATAAAACCTGCTATATATGGCAGAAGGACAATGGTTTCTTGCCTTAACTGGCCATTTTCAGATTTTTAAACACTGAGCTTTTAAAATGCAGACATTTTTGTGCATAAAATGGAATTTTGGGTGGTTAAAGGAGAGTTCTAGCTAAATTTCACTGAGACATCTTTAATACAACTTAGATTTTGTTTGGAAAGAACAGCTTATCTTTGACATGCTGGAGGACAGATCTGAAGAGGGTGGGTTGTGTCTTCAAAGTGTTCTAAGCAAAATCTGCAGAAGTCAGGGAATAGAAGAATTTTGCCTGTTTGGTTATCTTTGTTCAAGCTGATTGCATTGTAACATTACATGGTATAGAGGCTGTAATTGTGTAGAAAGGGGGGGAATGTGTACTGACATCCCTTGGCGCTATGAGCATTACAAAAATAACACCAGCCATCTAGTAAGTTTGTTTCAGGAAGTAGTGTGTGTGTGTGTATATATAAAATCCAAACATGTATGCCTATTTGCACACACATACTATATTACACATACATATTAGGTATAGCATATAATATACACAGGATGTAATATATACATGTTATGTGGATACATAATATATAATAGAACTATTATATATCTGACATATAATATGTATGGAATAATTATATACAATGTAAAAAAAAATTGAGTCCTGCTTCCTGCCCACCACAGAAAGAAGCCCAGTTCTTTAGCTGGATGCATTATATAGGTAATACTACTTCTCACTTCCTGCTGAATGCAGTCTCTGATTGACTATAATGAAATCATGTGTGATTAGTCAGCATGGGCTAGACTGATTCTAGTCATTATACAGATGTGCAGGAATGAAAGAGGACTTCCCTGAAGTCTTCATACTTTGGGAGTAATTAAGATTGTTGTGGAACTGTGTGCCCTTCTTTCCACACCTGCCAGCACAGAGACTGTGGAGCTATTTGGGATAAGGGGCCTCCTAACCAGACGGCTGGCACAGTGTGCGCTCACCTGGTGTGCGGGAAGCTTGCACTGAGTCTCTGCTGCCCTTGCTACAACACTGAAATACTGCACAGCGTTTGAACTCTCATGCGTTGCAACTTCACTTCTACACAGCATTTAATTCTGCTTGATTGAAACATCTGCAATGTCTTTTATTATTAACTATTTGAAAATCAAACCCAATGACTTAGCCAGGGTCCAGCCTACCATGGGGCAAAGCATCTTATAACAGGATACAAACCTATTCCAATGAGATGAGCTAAATGGACAAAACGAGCAAACTGCCTATTGCCCTTCTTTTCAGAAATTATGTCCTTTTATTTAGATGTCCCCAAAGGTTCATTTCCTAGAATGGTAACACAGAGCAGGCACTCACGAACACCTTGCACTCACAATTTCATCCTTATTGTATATTTTTCTATTTCTCTAATGTCAAGAAAAGGAAAGCCTCTCCCTGAACAACAGGCTCTGGGTACCTGCAAGTCCACCTCTAATTTGATTATGGTATACCTAGGCAGGCAACTGTTTTAAATGGCAATATTGAACTATTAAAAATAGGATATATACGAAGTAGTATTTTATTGTGACACACTAAAGTATGTGGATAACTTTTTTTTTTAAAAACTACTGTATGTAAGCTATAATTTTATTGTTAATTACAAACTCAAGGAATCTTAAGAATTGCATTTTACTGTCTTATGACTTCACTACAGGACTCCCATATTATTTCTGACTGTAATTACCCATTCTGCTTAAGGAAAAAAAATAATTCTAAAGGACTATGAATCTCCAGCTTAACTGCTTACAATACTAATGAATAGGTTTATAGCCAATTTGCTATATACAGTATGTCAGATCCCACAGGACATTTTTCTTCCTATCTTTTTAAAAATACAAATATAAAATGCATCTTCTAAAAGTCTAACATTTCTAAAAAAAATAGCAAACGTCTTCTAAACAGTATAACTGGCTATTTAATATATGAATATTTATGGAGCGTTCTGCTTAAGGCAGCAGTAGTTCTGCAATTATAGACTTCAGCTCCCAACACCTTGAAAATGTCAAATATAATTAGATGGTAGAATGTGTATTGTTTTAATTACCAAATGGAATAGGAATTTTCCTGTTCCTAATTAGAATAATAAAACCTCCAAACTCCGTTCACATATCTTGACTAATAAGTCTTTATACTCTTACTTCCGTGGTTGGCTAAAGGAGAACAATCCCTGTTTAGTTTGAAATTTAGACTGTAAATTTGGCTTAGAGTCTTAAAGTCAGAACCATGATCAGCATAGCTGCAGAGAAATTTTCATTCAGAGTTTATTTATTTTTTAAAAAAATATTTTTTCCCTCCTGTTATTTCCTTAAACTGTAGGTTAAAAGCCTTTATTAAGCCATAGGAGTTTGCTATTAACAATAATTAATGCTATTAATATTTAGAAAGATTTTGCTCTATTGAGCTAGGAATTGTCCAAGCATGAGAAAAGATGATCTCTATTCCCAAGAGCTCAACAAGGATGTAAATACCCAGAGATCTTCTAAGGAGAAAAATAAAAGGTGAAAAACTCTTGTATGTTACATAACTCAGGACAAAGCAAAAGAGCATTCAGTAGCACAATAACTTCTCTGCACTGATGGGATATGTAACAAATTTTCCTTCTGGCCAAGAGCCACAAGACATATATCACATTGCAGAGAACTGAAAGAAGAGATGGCTATAAGAGGAGTTCAGAAGCAGGAGGTAACAGTTCTTCAGGCTGCCCATCATTCTTCTGTGGGACATGCCATGATTGCCTCTGGGGTTATTCTGGGGTGCTCCTCAGTTACTTGTGAGGATTAGGATCATCCAGGACCCACAGTGCCAGCACAATTTGTTATTGGTCATATGATATAGCCTACACGTGGAAGCCATGTTGGTCCTGCCCAAGGCCCAGAAGTTGGCTACTCCTTAACCACGAGGCCCAGACTTGCTGAGGTACACCCAGGCAAATGGAAACACTTCTGTTAAAACTTCCCTAAGAGTAGTTTCCCATGGCTTTAAATGAATGAAAAGAGGAACATGTAGATAGCTATAGCCCACTGAATACAGTATCGTCATTGCTACTAACAAGCCATAGATTTTGTATTGAATTTACAAGGACTTAGGATTGGGGCTTGTCAAACATTGTCTGTACATGTCTTGACCTGTCTAGGGCTTTGGTTTTATTTGGTTTAATTGTAACAGCAGTTTTTCTAATGACCTTAGAAGTTAGGCTATGCCTGACTTGTTTTATTTTCACTTCTGTTGTATGGTACAATTCTGCATGATTTTTGGATAAATACCTAGGAGTAACAAGTAGTTATTCTGTATAAAATGAGCTATTTATGACTAGTGTAGTGCATTCCAAACCCTTTTTCAGGAGCAGTATGACTTTGATGGTGATTCTTCTTTACTCTAGGAACCACTTGGGTTCATTCTTACGTTTGCTAATGTACTTTTAAACCTTGCTCTTTCTCTTTTGGTCTGTTTTTTCACATTACACCCCAATTTACTATATGTGGCTTGGTTTACATATGTTGTATGCTTGTTCTTTGTACTTTTTGTTACCCCTAAAATCACTTTTGCCAGCTGCAGTTCTGCATTTCTTTATCTGACCATTGGGCGAGTTGTTTATAGCCTTGAGGTCTCCAGTACCAGTATATGCCCCATCTCTTATCCTGCACCTGGAACTCCTCCATACTGCACCCTCTATAATGCAGGATACAGGTCTGGTATGACAGCAGAGGTCTTGCAAACGTAAATGCAGTGGAAAGCTAAGCCTTAGCAGGAAAATCTATTGGAGTGGGTGGAACCCTGAATAGCATAAGGTTGTCCTTTGGATGGCTCAGCACCTGGGGCACTGACTTTTGTTGCTGGCCTTCCAACAAGGCACAAAGCCTGTTGCTCTGAAGGAAAAACTGAACTACTTGCTCTTGAATTAAAGTGCAGGACTTTTAACTTTACTGTTCCACAGGGTGTCTGCAGAGTGCTAAGTTTCTAATTCAAGGTGCTTCCCCTCCTTGGAGAATTTCCAAACAATCAGCGCTTCACTAAAACCACATGCTCTCTGCAAGCATTACAGGCAAGTCAGCGGCAATCAGATGTGGATAGTTTCTTAAATGACACCATGGAGACAGTGAGGCTCAAACCGAAAGAAAGGCAACAAGTAAGCACACCCTCTCCCACAGTTTCTCTTACCTTGAAAGAATATGCAGCTGGATGCATACATAATCCAACTCTCTGGGAATCAGTAGCTTCTATACATTCACTTTCTTTAAGACTGTACACTGGTATCTAACTCTTATATTTGCCAGCACTTAGTTAAGCAGAGTCTGTATTTAACTTCAGTAGAATAATACCTTAAAATACATGGGCTTTCTGAGAGTGCAACCATGGACTGTCACATACTCAAATGCCTGACCCTGTATTGCAGGTTGCAGTCACGTGACTTCTCTTTGCTTTGCTAAAATGCACTACTGGCATTATCTCTTATTGTGAACTCCTATCCAGGTGCTGTGGTGGTGTTCTATTGGGCTGTGTTGGTGGCTACCAGCAGACGTTCTTTGAACATGGGTTACAAAAATTATTAGCCTGGGCTGTCTTTCAGTCAGGCTAAGCAGGTAGAAAAATGAAAAGCCTCTCTTGTAATTGTAGTTGACTGCTGAAGTTACTGCTCAGTGTGCTGGCCAGAATAATTTGAGTGACTTTCCTTGAGACTGGATGCAAATACAAAGGCTGTGGAATTGATTATTTTTACCTGCCTGTAATAAAAGATAGGCAGAAAAGAGAGGGGCAGTATGTATGTAGCATTCAGAGAAAGTCAAGACTTGATTAGCCAGATGCAGAATAAAGACAATATGACTAGCCCACCTGCCAAAAAGAGTTAAGGAATACCTGATGCACTATTGGAATCTTTTATATTTTGTAAATAATTTTTACACTTGGATGGCCAGGAAATTCTTAGATCCTTAGGTTGTTCTGCAACCCTGCCACAGCAAGAAAGAAGTTCCTGAGCATGGGAGCTGCTTGCTGGTGTTTCTATTGTTTTCTGGGAATCAGAATGACAAAGAAATCTTTGTAAGCAAACAGGTAAATAAACAGATTGCCTCAAAGAGATACCTAGTGAATGCCACTGGTTCCTCCTCATTGAAAACATACCAGCCATGTACTTGGGAGAAGGATGGTCTATTTAATAATTATGTGTTCATACTGCAAGGCATTGTGGAAGTTTCTATTAAAATGTATCATAAATGTCAGCCCTTGTGCCAAAGAATTCATGGTCTAAATGACAAGGCACAACAGATGGATGAGACAAAAAAGAGGACTGTGGTGGGTTGGAGGAGACAAGGTATTCCTATTCTTAGCCAACTACTAACAGCAATTGCAGCTTTCAACCACCCTGGCTGTTGTCCTGTTGTACTTTGCTGTGAGATTCACGAAAGACAGGAGAGAACGGAAGGAGGATAGGTCTCTCTTATCCTGGCAGGAAATTACTATGATTGAATACCTTCCAGAAACAGGTCAGGAAGAAGAAATAGTATCTGCTCAAATTCTGCCATTTTCTGTTGGTTTTGAGAAACCATGGCTCCTGCTTAGCTACACCAGTGCTGTACCTTCACCCTCAATGAGACTGCTATGCAGGACTGGGATTAAGACCAAGCACAAGCTCAAATGCATTGCGAACTAGGCTGTCATGAGGACTTTTGAGAGACTAAGCACAGGATGGCTATAGAGTAGGGGACTTGCATGACCTAAAAGTCAGGTTTGTAGATTTTTTTTTATGTTCTAAACTTAATTTGTAAATGCCTCAGGCTTATAAGAGAAGGCATTCAGGCTTTTCAGAAGTCTAAGATTTGCAACTGTATAAAGGCTTTTTGCTTTTCTCTCTGAACTTGAGTTTCTGCTGCTGCTTGTCCCTTTTTTGGATACGTTTCATGTGGCCCTAAGGAACTGGTCTATTCTCTAAAGGATTTTTACCTCATCATTGTCCAAGTTTTGTGGAAACTAATTGCAGAGACATGATATGATGGTCTTTCTTCCACATATAACGCTGTTGGGTTTAATTTCAACTCAGTTTGATTTCAAATGCCAGATGTGATTGAAATCTATTATCATTACAATTTTGGAAAATCAAGTTATCCCTAATTCCAGCATTGATTTTAGCATTTAATTGTTCAGTGAATGCCAGTTAGAGTCCGGCATTAGAAATACAATAAATATTTTCATGCAACTTCTCAGACCCCTTGATCTTTTGCCAAATCTTAATAGAAAGCCTCTCAGTATGTGTAAGACCAAAAATAGAGCTGATACATCAGTGATAAAATGCCTATTTCAGAAATCTCAGTCATGCTGAATGCGTGATCATCCTAAAAGTGCTTCTTTTTTTTTTTTTTTTTAATAAACAAAATGATGAACAAAAATATTCCCAGGCAGGAAAAATCTAAAAATACTTTAAAAATATTTGTTTAATTAAGTGTTTAAATAGAAAGCAAATCCTAGAAATTTTACAATGCAAAAAATACCATTAATGCATTTCTTTTCAGTGTGACTTCAAACCTAATTGATGGTTATGTTAATTATGATTATTGATTAATTAAATAGATTATTAGTTATAATCAGTGAATAACTACAGACAATGAGATTTAGCATATTGCATGTACTGTTAATAATGAAACTTCTTTGATGCTACTGCTGCAAAGTTATGGTAAATCAAGAACTGCAACACTTCAAAAAAAGGTGGTTGTTTTTGGGTCAGAGTGTTACCAAACTTAAGCTGGAAGTTTCCTCAGAAATTCCATCTCTTGGGGACAAAGCTGCCAATCCCTCTGCAATACTACAATTTATTCTACTCTCTAAAACACACTGATTTCCATACATTTAAAAAAAAACTATTCAGTGGGTGCCAACCCCTCTCCAGAGGCTTACTCCTGTGCTGTTTTGCCACTTCTGAACTCCCTTCCTACAAACTGAACTTTTCAGTGACATGATCATCAGTCAAGATGCAACGTTTTTAATAGCTCAGCTTCTGTGTACTTAAGATTCCACAATAGGCTATTCTTTATTAATTTTGGCTGCTGAGTAACAGATTTTTAATAATTATAGAATAAAATCAGAGAGAGGGGTATACATTTTTGGAAGAGCTAATCATCTGGAAAAATGAATCTCCTCTAATTTCCAACAAGTTCAGGCCTCTTTTTACTACTGGGGTATTAGGTCAGGAGGATAGTGCAGGACTGAAAAGGGAGCAGGCCCTTTCACTATGAACTACTCAAACTCTACACTTGCCAAGCAAGTAGCCAAACACAGAGGGAGATCCAACATGTGGCATTTGCATTTTTTCTCCCAGGACAGCCTTGGCACAGGCCTGACACTTTCCTTTTCACTCCCTTTTTCTGGTCATCTTTTGCTAAAAGCCAGTAGTATGGTTCTTCTATAAGCACAGAAGTGATGTGGAGGATGTAATTTTGATTACTTGGGCAATGAATTATACAGCTGCTTTGAATACGTAGCAGCCTCCTCGGGCCTCAGCTCCTTAATATTTTGGGGATGCCAGTCTCTAATGCACCGTTATAAACAAATCTGACATCTGTCCCCTGTGAGTCAGCCACATGACAAGGTCAGCTCAATGAGCAGACTGTTGTGTATTTCTCCTTCTTCCCCTCCCCTCACACATGGTTGACTCTTTTGAGAGAAAAAGCAATGTATTTGGAAAGTATTATACTACTTCCACAGTATGGGGATAATTTAATCTTCTACAGCAGGGGTTTTTTTTGCTGGGCCTGTCCCCCCCCCCCCTTCCCCAAGGCTAATATAAGCATAACAGAAAACCTGTCTAGAGAGAATTGTGACTACACTGTGCCTCCAAGACACAGAAGTATAGTTTAACTCTTACACTAGATCCAAACATCCTGTTCTTAGGAAGAAAGATTTAACCCCATAGCCTACTCTCCGGCTACTCTTACTCATAATTGCTACACTCCCTTGGCTTTTCATGTCTCTTGCAGTCACAACTATACATGACTAGCAGGTCACAAAGTGTATAACTTAAATGTGGTGGGTCATGCATGACTGAATAGCTGAAAAAAATTCCAGATGTGACAGAAAAGTGGCACTGAGCTACCAAATGATGTGTACAAACATTTGACAGTTCAAACCTAGCTATGTAGGTGTATGTTAGAAACAAAAGGAAACAAAGCATCTGGTGCTGAAACACAGTGAACGTTCTCTGCATGCACTTGTTTCAGTGGAAGCTGATGACCTCCTGTGTTTTGCAGCCTGGAGTCCTACAATGATAACAGATCTTTGTGCTTTCTGCTGGTGAGAATTCCAGCTCCTTGGGGAAATAAGAAAAATAAGTGGTCTTCCAGTACTCAAAGAAATGCTTCCAAACAATTCCAGTGTGATTAATTCCTGACTGTGCTCAGGAAAATGTAGAAAAAAGAATCTACCTGTATCCGTATGCATGCATCACACACAAGAGTCTAGAAGGCAATATAAGGAAAAAAAAAATTGACTGTACAAGGGATATTGTCAGAAATCTTAAATTAGACTGAAACCAAAATCAGGCCCAGAGTATTTCCTTTGAAATAACCATCAGTTGGCCTGCATACATTCTACATACTCATATTTTACCCAATCCTGAAAGTTGCTGCCACCAAACACATTTGTTTGCAGGAGTTGGTCTCATTCGTAACACATTCTTAAGGGTCTTAATAGCAGAAAACCCTCAGTGTCAGAATTGTATTTTTTTGCTACTATTTCTAAAGATAAAGTCCTTCTGAAGCAGAGAATCTGTCTTTACTTGTTCTTCTGCCTGAATTTTATTAGTTACTATACAGTTAGAGTGAAAAAATATCTGTAATGTATTTCATTTGTATAACACAAACAAATCCCTTTCCTACTGCTTTGGAATTTTGACTTCCACCTTGACCCAACAACTTTTTTTCCCATGTCTTTCCTTTTGTCTAGTGTTTGAGAGAAAAAACAGCACTTTTTTTCTAATGTATTTTCTAAACAATCTGCTTTCCCTTTGGCCTAGACCACCTAGGTCGTGATACAAAGCGGATGACAGCAAACCCTAATTTTTTTGTTTGAAGGTACAAACTCAACATGCCATGCTTTTTTTGTTGCAATTCAGGGTGGGGAGGGACTGTCTGCTATGAATGGGACCGAGAAAATTAAAGCAAATGCGTGGCAGAACTAAAAACATACATTAAAAAATTGACAGCATTCAGATGGGAGAGGTTGAAAGCCTGTTTCCCATCATCCATTCAACTACCATTCACAAAAGTAAAAGCTTTAAAATTCAGAGCGCCTTAATTAAATTGAGTGAGTTTTGTTTTTAAGTAGTTGGCTATTGGATCACATTAGGAGCTTACCTCCTGCTTACAAAGGAAATCCATATTATGTAGTAATGCCAGTCAACAATAATGGATGACTTCTCTACCTCACACTTGTGAACTTCTCATTGCAATTAAATTACTTTTGATTAAATCCCACTTTATGAGGTACAACTCAATCTTTGGTTCTCCTTCAGCCAATCAGAACAGAAGAATCTAAGCCATCATGTTCTTTTTCTCATGCTGTTGAAGTGCTGGCATCTGCCTGTGATACAAAGCTCTAGAAAGGCATTCTCATTAGTCTGATTAGAATTAGTGTGGGTAAAAGCAGGGTGGGTGTACACAAGTAACACAAGCTAAATGTTTCTTTCTAAATATCATATGAATTGTTGTCACCCCTTCACTCAAGTGATTTGTATACTCAACTAAAATGTGGGAAATGGTTTCAAATCCTCCTTCTGTGTAATGGAAGATGGCTGATAAATCGGTGAAGAGCTTCCTAATCAATGTTTAGGCTCAGGTGTATTGCAGTCAGTTTTTTCTCTTTGATATTGCTTTTACTTGTACTGAATACCTACATGATCATCAGTTCAAGAGGGACTGTAAGTATGCAGTTCCATAATTGGAACCCACTCCTGGGGTAAAAGGGCTTGCACAGGCTCAAGACTCTGCTCCTGTGACTGAATAACATAGAAGGCCTGAAAGCTCATTTGGAGACCATTCTGTTAAACAGGGACTCTTACATCCTCTCAGCACAGCTGGGTGCTGAAAAGATCTCACCCCTTTTTAGATCTAGCTGTAAATGACTTGCTGAAGGTTGTAAGAGTCCACAACAGAGTGGAGAACTCGCCTGCTTCAGGTGGCAACTGTACACAGAGCTCAGTCTAAGTTCTTCACTGCTCTCAGAACCCTTTGCCTTATTCCTTGGAACAGCTACAGGGGGCTTCTAGGGGAGCTACAAGTATGCAATTAATATTATAGAAGGCCACTCTTTTGAGTAGCAGGCACACATTACTTCATCCCATCTTGCTGCAGGCCAAAGCACGGCCTACCAAACAGCACAGCTCTTGTGTCTTGCAGGATCTCCACCTTGTCCCCTGCATTAGTTATGCCCAAGCTGAGGTCCAGCAATCTCCCTTCCTGTTTGGATTCCCAAAGCAACAAAGATAGAACAGAAAGTGAGGAAGCCTCTACCGTTGTTTAAGGGCTTCTCCAAGCTTGACCTCTCCCTCATGGGCAAAGCTAATGTAAGATATATGGCTCAGCCAGTGCCTTCCATCAAAGGGCTTTTCTTGAGCAGGCCTGAATACATTGATAGGATGTGTCTGATGCTTCCATATAACCAGCCTCTGCAAAGCTTTCCAGTTGGTGCAGTTTGCTTTGGGTTAGCTCCTGACCATGTCCAGGTGCTTAGGGAGTGCAGGGGACAGACCCACTCCACCGTTACCTAAAATCCCTTCTCAGCCCAACTCCTTCTACCTCCTAGAGAACCTCCACAGCCCTTCAAGTGCACCTGAAAGAAAATAATTTTTGGTTTCTGTTTTACAAAATGTTTATATTTTAATACTTTATACATT
Source organism: Falco cherrug (assembly GCF_023634085.1). Lineage (NCBI taxonomy): Eukaryota > Metazoa > Chordata > Aves > Falconiformes > Falconidae > Falco > Falco cherrug. The sequence continues at coordinate 14,470,631 of NC_073708.1, forward strand.
GAGTATTGTATGTATTTTTATGCTTTTATTTAGCATACCGGTTATAATTAACTCACACCATATTTTACCATTGAGTTCTTCATGTTATTTTCAGTCTCTCTCTGGGGTAAGTTACATGGTGCCTCAAAACGCCTGTCACTTCCCCTGTGAGTGGGGTCACCTGAAACACTTTGTTCAATCCGTAAAACATTTTTACCTCCCTCTTACTGCTGTGCCATTAAACCAAGTCACATCACACCCATTTCCTTAAGCTTAAGCTGTGCCTACTCATGCTCTCATAGAGGTACGTAAGCGACTGTACTTTCCAGGGGGGTTAAATGCCTCCAAGTGACACACCAAGCAGCTAGAGCCTCTGCAACTCCACCTGCTACCAGCTCAGCAGCCATAGCAGGTTTTGCTCTTTAAGATGTCCAGAGAACACAATTCCATTTTCAAAATGGACATTTTTAGCTCTCTTAGAAGAAGCACATAATCCAGGAGTCAGTAAAAACATATCACTGACTATCATTCTGAGAACATTTATATTTTCCTAAGCATTTCCTTACAAAGGTGATTTTTATTCCACCAAAGCAGTGCGAGCGGCGTTTGCCTAGAAGCCAGCCCTCCTTGAAACATGTCTTCCTCCCGAGAGGTTCCTGTGCACACCGCAGGATTTAGTTGAGCAACCCTTTCATTTTCTGAGCGATTCTTAGAAATAATTCCCGCTTGCAAAGACTGCAAAGAGGTTAACTTGTGCCTGCGCCTTACGGGGGCTTCGATGCCGACTGCGGTGAGGCAGAGAGCATCACGTAGGGATTCTGCATCAGGCAGTGCGGCACCAGCGCCGAGGCGAGCTCCCCCTGCGCGGGGACGGCGGCGCTCCCCGCAGCAAGGCTCCGAGGGGCGCCGCTCCCTGCGCCCGCCCCGCCGCCCCCGCGCCCGCTCCCCAGGGCCCCGCTCGCCGGGGCGGCCACTCACCTCCACGAAGTAGAAGCAGGGCAGGAGGGTGACGCTGTCCTTGGTCACTTTGCCCTTCTGCCGCTCCTTGGCGGACATGCTGGCGGGGGCTGCGGGCGGCGGCCCCGCGCTCCCCCGGCCGTCGCAGCCGCCCGCCGCGGCTCTCCTCCGCCGCCGCGCCGAGCCCCGCGCCGCCCGCTAGCGCGTCCCTGCGCCGTGCGCGGCTGACGTCAGGAGCCGCTCGGCGGCGGGGGGAAGGCGCCCGGCCCCGGCGGTGCGGGCGGCGGGGGTCCCGGCCGCCTTAACTCCTTCGCGCCGGGGCTTCGCGGACGGTCGGTGCAACCGGGGACGAGGGGGAGCCCCGGGGCGGCGCGCTCTGCCCGAGGGAAGCCGTGGCTGCTGCAAGCCGGCTGAGGATGTACCCCTACGGGCCCGAGCCACCTGAACAGGGTCCCTGCAGGCGCGAGGGCGTACAAGATGCGCCATGGGGAGCTGGGGGCTTTTGTCGTGTTTCTGGGAAATCGTTCTCCGAAACAGGGAAGTAGAATGGCCCTAGGGAGCAGCATTCCTGTATGGCCCATGTTTTCTTGCAGGTGTACTCTTTTGGAGATGAAATTGCTAAGGACAGCTCACCCCAGCCTCCACACTAGTCAGAGGGCGTGTGGCTGGGACTGAGCAAAACTGAGCTTTTCAACCCCGTGTGCAATAATAAGGCATGATTTCTCCAGTTTGTGAGGTATCTGGTGCAGGTCCTGCTACAATCTTAAAGGGAACAGAATTAACCTGAACAGTTGTTTCCATGGTGAAATGTGTTACTTTGAGATTCTATTTATGGATCAGTTAGCAGCCTTTTCTCAGGCAAGCTCCTGTTGATGTCAATGACAGGTACCCTGGATAAGTCCTGCAGAAGTTCTCTGTATGGGATAGTATTTTCATTCTTTTGTAGCACATTAATGATGTCTGCAAAGGTTGTCCTGTGCCTGTAAGATTATTCTTGCATTGCGGTGTTTAGCTTTAATGTTCAAGGAGCAGAGTGTGACTCAAAGAGTCATTGTTTATTTTCTGTCCCTCCTTTTGGGGAGGAAAATGGGAAATAATGTGCTGTTCTTGTTCAGATGGTTGCTAGTAATTTGGCTGCTGTAGCCAGGGTCCTATGGCAATGAAGGTGAAGATTCTCATCAGCCCCTTTTGTTGACTAGCTGTTCTCCTTTCATTTACTCGTAGAGGACGTGCCACTCTGTGCTCTGCACTGAGCAGGCAGGGAAAGAAGTTTCATAAGAGGGTAAAAGCAAAATCATACTCTGTGGAAGGCAAATCAGTAGTCTGACTCCAAATTATTGAAAAAGACGTTCCAGAGCTGCAACAGGTTGCAAGTGTTGCCACACCAACACATAGTCTTCACCTAACCCTGTTAAGAAAGATTTCCAGGGTTTCTGCTCACTCAGGGGAATGGGGAACTCATTAGTACCCCTGTAAAAGGGAGGTTGGGGGGCTCCGGGCAGCAGAGGTGGCCACGAGTATTTCTGGGAGTGAAGCAATTACTTTTTTGCCAGTGACAGACCTTGACCAGAACTCCTGCCCTTTATCTAATCAAATTGAGGAGGAAAAGGATCATCAGTGGCTGGGTCCCAGGGTGTGGTAGGTCTGCCTTGCATTAGTCTAAAGGTGATACTGATGGGCAAGTCGGGACATGGCTGGGCTGCATTTCCCAACCTTCTCTCTGGACTTTCATTTGTTCTCTGTTGAGACTCAACTATAGCAAGCACTTTCTCAGGAGTAGGTAACCAAGGTACAGTGAAGGTGTCACTTCATCATTTTACCCTTGCTGTGCTGCCAGTGATGTGCTCCTAGCTTCCAGCTTACCCTGCCTGAGACTCAGAGGGTAGCACCTGGCAGACTCTGTGTCGAGGCTCTGTATCTCTCTTCATCTTGCAGTGTCCAGAGAGGGTTGCAGTCATTTGGCCCTTATGTCCTGAACTAACATAATGGAGTAAGAATATTTCTTCTCTTCTTCTCAAGGTTCTCTTAAGGTTCCTGTGTGTCCTCTTTCAAGCACGTGAATATTGATGGAAAAAGAGAAAAATCCCCTCCTGAGTGTAATGATATGGCTTTTGGACTAAAGGATTCATATATATATATTAACACCTGGTAACACATAAGTCCCCCCCCCAGTGCTGTTGTATTCACCTCTTTTGACAGTTAGTTATTAGAAATTATGGGATTGTTTTACATTTACATAAAATCTCATTGGATTGCTCTAGAAGTATAAGCAGCCTTCAAATGGGTATAGCATACATTTATAGCCCTATTAAATATCCCTAATGTTGATATACCAGTGTGAAACGGATTTTGTGTAAAGGTGTGTATTGGGTTTGCATGGCAAGGTTTTTTTTTTGGGGGGGGGGGGGCTACAGGGGTGGCTTCTATGAGAAGCTGCTAGAAGCTTCCCCTGTGTCCCATAGAGTCAATGCCAGACGGCTCTAAGATGGACCCGCTGCTGGCCAAAGCCGAGCCCATCAATGAGGGTGGTAGTGCCTCTGTGATAAGATATTTGAGGGGGGACACCTGGCAACTTCAGCCAGATAGAGGAGCGCGAATATGTGAGAGAAGCAACTCTGCAGACACCAAGGTCAGTGAAGCAGGAGGGTGAGGAGGTGCTCCAGGTGCTGGAGCAGAGATTCCCCTGCAGCCCGTGGTGAAGAACATGGTGAGGCCCGCTGTGCCCCTGCAGCCTGTGGAGGTTAACAGTAGAGCAGGTATCCACCTTCAGCTTGTGTAGGACCCCACACTGAAGCAGACAGATGCCCAAAGGAGGCTGTGACCTTGTGGGAAGCCCACACTGGAGCAGGGTCCTGACAGTACCAGTAGACCTATGGAAAGAGGAGACCAAGCTGGAGCAGGTTTTCTGGCAGGGCTTGCGGCCTTGTAGGGGACTCATGCAGGGGCAGTCTGTTTCTGAAGGATTGAACCCTGTGGAAGGGACCCATGCTGGAGCAGTTTGTGAAGAACTGTAGCCTGTGAGAAAGACTCACATTGGAGAATTTCATGGAGGACTTTCTTCCATGTGTGGGACCCCATACTGGAGCAGTGTGAGCAGGGGCAGAGTGTGAGTCCTACTCCTCTGAGGAGGAAAGAGAGGCAGCAATGTGTGATGAACTGACTGCAATCCACAATCTCTGTCCCTCTGTGCCCTTGGGGGAGGAAGTAGAGTGTTTGGGAGTAAAGTTAAGCCTAGGAAGGAGAGAGTGGTGGTGGGAAGTTAGTTGAAAATTTGGTTTTATTTCTCATTGTCCTACTCTATTTGATTGGTAACAAATTAAACTGATTTCCCCAAGTTGAGTGGTCTATTTTGCCCATGACAGTAATTGGTGGAGTAAACTCCCTGTCCTTATCTTGACCCGGGAGCCTTTTCTTATATTTTCTCTCCCCTGTCCAGCTGAGGAAGGGAGTGATGGAGCAACTTTGGTGGACACCTGGCATCCAGCCAAGGTCAACTCGCCACAATGATTATCATCTATATGATCTCACGAAGGAAAATGCATTGGTGGTAAAAAATTCGGAAAACACCTCCTGTCCATTTCAATCAAGATAGTCTTACAGGGAAGTGTGGTGATGCCTCACTTAAAAATGCCTATTATCTATGTGCAGGATGGTCATGTGTACAAGACCTGCACTAATGCTGGCAGCTTTTTTTGCCTGCCTTGAAGCAATCTCTGTAACAGGGAAGTGTCATAGGAATGTGTCAGCATAAAGCATAGAACTGTTTGTTTATGCTTTACTTCAGCAAAAACAATGGAGTTCATGGAAAAATTTAAAGAACTTGGGGGACTAAAAAATAAAGTTCATAGATCTGGAGTATAGGCCTCTTCTGACTCATCTGGAATAAGATTTAAGAAATGAGATGCATTCTGCCTTCAACAAAAAGAAAACATAGCCATCCAGTGGGTGGTCCTGGTGATTCCAAGCTGATTTTTAAGAGCTCAGTTTGACACAAAACCTTGCCCCTGCTAAAGAAGTATTGTCAGTGGAGCTTCTTTAGTTTAGCAAAAAAAGCCCCTTTTTTTTGCACTTGTCAGGCAGACAGTAGCTGGCACAGTTATTAGAAACATAATTTGAAATTATTTTCCAGCATAGTCTAGTGTGTTGGCAAAGTTGCACTGTATAAAACGTGACTGCAGGTCATCATCTCCTTATCCAGGTGCTCTCTCTCCTTTGTAGCAAAATCTGCCTTTATTCCCAGGTTTTGGTAAGTGCTGAACAGAGTCAATGGCTGTGGTTTCACTGCTTCCATGGGAACAGAAAGCACACTGCGTAAGCAGGGACCTGTGCTATATGACTGAATAAACCCTCTTGCCAAAGCAGGATGAGATAATTTGGGAAAGAATTAGAAATGGTTGAGAGCTGCTGGGTCTGTGGCTGTGCAGATCCACTGGTCAGACAATGGCTCTGGAGGGCTGTAGCAAGCAGAAGTTTGGCCAGAGGATGCAGCAGCTGCTGCAGTAGCAGTTACCATTGCTTAGTAGCCTAAGAAAACCTGGTTTCCCCTGGTGTCCACACAATTTCCCTGCACAAAGGTAATTTCTGGGACTGTGTGCATGGATCAGTTAACTCTTTCCTATTATATAGATGGATTTTTTTGTTTTGTTTTGCCCACTGATCCTGGAACAGATGATGTGAACTCAGCATATTAAAACAGAAATCCTCTTCTGGAGAAAGAGTGGCATATGGGATCTGGGCTATGCTGTGTGGAACTGACAGATGATTTTTGTTCTGCTTTGCTTGCCATATCAGCTTTCAGAAGTGCAGCAGTGTGTGTGTGTATGTATATATATTATTCTTTTTCCCCCCAGTCCCTCAGGAAAGTGTCTGGTTGGGGGAATTTGTTGTTGTATTGAATTCACATGTTATTCCATAAGAAAATCTGCCCTGAGCAAGTAAGAGGGCATAGCTTGTTTTACAATCATGTATTTAAAAGATTATTGTTGTCATAAGACAGATACATTTTTACAAATATTTCATGAACAGGCTTTCTAATCTTTGGTGCAACTACTTAATACAGTCTGTTACCTGGAGAAAAGAAAATGGTGGCTCCCAGGACAAAGTTCATGTCAGACAAAAGGACATCTTTTCTAGCATCCTAAAAAGGTACCTTACATATAAATCTGTCTAGTGTAATGAAAGGGAGAAATGATAGTATACAGCAAAATTGGATAGTTGAATGATATCAAAGGCATCCCCTTAGTTATTAAGATTTGCATTAGCTTTTCTCAAGTACAAGTTTATTTTTTCCTTACTTTTTCACATTAGGGCAAATTTTTCTTCTGACCCATCTGTAGCTCCCATGTGAGCTGCACATAGCACTCTTGGATAGATGGCATGTGACAGCACTGGGAGGAGATTCATAGTGGAACAAGTTCAAAACATACAATAGAGATCCACAGTGCAGATGGGAGAGTTAAATTCTGCTTTGAAGTTGTAATTGCATCAAGCAATTTTTTCTCCACTATGCCTAATAATCTCCTGTTGCTGTAAAACTGTGTCTTCTAATGTCTTTTCTGTAGCTACTAGATATAGGTCACAGCTTTAAAGTAGCAGATGACTCTGAATGATTCCTGGCTTTCCTGCTGCCTTTTACACTGCAGTGTTTGGTCTAGAAAATGTTTTGCATGAGTCATGCTAGGATCATTCTTCTGAATCTATGGCTTTACATACTACTTATAAACACATTTACATAGTATCTTGCAGATATACATGCCTGTGCCTTCTGGCGTTAGGCAAGTTTTGCGTTGCAAGCTATGTGGCTGTGGAAGCTTAAGGCTGGACTGTGGTTTGTATGGACTGCTTCTCCTTAAGTCAGATTTAACACCAGGCTGAGCGGTTATGTGGCTTTTTAGTGAAGCTGCCTTGTGGCTGGCTGATGTGGAATATGTGAAACTGCATTTATGTTTGCTATGTATTACGACAAATATGTTTTTATTTTGATGGTGTTAACTGCATATTCTTGGTTACCTGCATACATCTGGATATATGTATTTACATTTACATTTACATATACAGATATTAGTTACAGGCATGGAGGCATGAAAACATCAGAATGTGAAAACCCCAGACTGTTGCTGGGATATCAATGGCTCTTTAAAGTAACTTTGTGTAAATATCAGTAAGGCACAAATCAGGGTTTTTATGTGGTGACCTGTCACAGAGATTTTGCTTGAATCTGGGCAAGTTACTTATCACCAGCTAATTAAATATCAGCCATTTGGTGCATGAGCTGAGGCAGAGGTCGAGTGAGAAACTGCAGCCATGCAATTAAAGTAGCACCCATTTGTCTAAATGCAAATACAGAAGTCCCAGCAGGAATCCTGTTTGCCCTGCAATCTGTATGAAATACCATGTCAGAAAAGGGCTGATATACATGTCTGACATTTTGAGGAGTACTGCTACAATATTCTGTTGATATTAATCTATCCCTTTCTAACCACTGCACATATTTGCTTCTGAACTTAGTTTTGCCATTTCCAAGACTCTGTTGTCATGTTTTTCTGACCTAAATAACCTCCTTCTCATTTTTTTTTCTTAAATTAATATGCATGGACACAAAATTAATGAAAAATGTATGCTTCAGATTCTGTGAACAAGACTGTGTGCATGGCTTTGAGAAGGAAATTTGTCAATTGAATGGTAAAAACACAAGATGGTGGCTTATTCATAGGAGGTGGTAGGAAAAATGTCTACAATACTAAAATATGTATTTTTCAGTGTTCTTAGATGTTCCAAATTCACAAGAGATAAAAATATTTTATTTTTGCAATATTGAACAATATTGAAGCCCAACATTAATTTGGAAGTATATAATCATAGTGCTTTTTTGTTGTCAAGGACACAAATTAGGTGGCCTCAGGACTGGAGAAAACTACTGTTCCTCACCATTAAATACTCATTTTCACCGTTAGTTTTTTAAACTGAGGCATAAGAACCTGCCCTGTGTGTACATATGCACATAAAAATGTTTTTATGTACTTATGAGGTCTTAAGGCTTAGATTCAATGTGGCAATTGAATGAAATCATGTCAGCTAAATATTACTGCAGTTCCACCATAGTGCTCAATATATATCGTCATTAACTATTTATACTGTATAGCACCACAGAACTCTGGTTCCATCTGTCATTATAACATTATATCACTGAACTAACAGAAAAGGGAAAACAATGGAATGCATATTTTATTATTTGTATAAAATTTTCCTTGAACATATTCTACATCATCAGGCAGCAAAAAATCTCATTATCAATAAATGTTATGCAGAAATAGCATGGCACAAGAATCAGTCTATCATTTTATTAAACTAAAAGTGAAAAAACCCCAATCTATGAATAAGTTGAGTAGAAAGAACTTGTAAAAACTAGTTGAATATTCACAGAGAGAATGCTCTTTGTAAAATTAATACTTGGGCAAAAATAAAAGAGGCTATACAATCACCTTGTATCTTGATTCTGTAATGTGAGACTGAAGCGCTGTCAGGTGGCTTTCAGCCCCTCTGTGATCATGCTTAGAAAGCTGTTCAAGTCAACCATTGCTAAATTCAATGTGGAAAATTTTGTTAACAGGGGGAGTGTAGATTCAAACAGACAACCTTAGCAAGGGAACAGTAACTGAGTAATTATTCCTTCATATAGGTAAAGATATAACTGTGCAGTCATTAATAAAAATAACTGAGGGTTTAGCACTTGATGTTAAAAAATTATGTCTAGCAATAGTGCCTGCATAGCAGAGGTATGCCAAATAGGCATGCTTCTTAGACATGCTCTGATGCTCTGGTTAGTTTCTAGCACAGAACATAAAATGACAGTGGCAGAAGTGGCTATTTAGCTCTCCAAATAATTAAAAGCTATAGTGCTTGGTCTTCCTCCAGTGACATGAAAAGTTACAAACTGCAATCTTTCTCTTGTCATATGATGGAATCTACTGTACACATATTTTATCATCTGTCTGCACATGTTCAGTAGCTGCAGTGATTCCCAGGGGTGTGGATTTGCCACACACATGAAGATCAGTAATACTTCCCGTGCATGTTAGGTGTAATCTTCTGGACCATAGTTGTGCACACAGTTAATTGGATGCACTTTGGTTTCTATACATTCCCAATGAATAAGTGCCTATGCAGCCAGTTAAATATTATCTTTATTGTATATCAAATGACTTGTTTCTATGTGACAAGTTCATTGTTTGTAGAAACTTCTGGAATTCTGCCTGACAGAAGTATACTGCTGAAGTTCAGAGTGCAAATCCTGAACAGAGGTGTTACACCCTGGTACTTGTTGAAAATACTGTAAACCCATATTTTCTGCCACTTTAATTTTTTCTAATAAGCTGCTCCTGCATTTGAAACTGAAAGGGATGCTTTTCAAGAAGTAGTTACAATTGCCTGTATTATCATTAATTGCTGATATTTTGGTTTCTGGAATAACTGAAGGTTTTTTCTCCTTTTATTTATTACTCTATTATTTCAAATATTTCAGGAAAAAGCAGCTAGTGAGGCCTTACATAAAAAGGGAGCTGCATATAGCCAGCAAAATACCACTGGGCAGTTAAGAATGAGTTTCAATAATATTAGAATAAAAATTTAGTACTTTGCTTATGTAGAGGACACAAAGTGGAGTGGCTGATAGGCATTCAAAATTATGCAATATTCAGTTGCAATAATTCTGAACCAGTTCTTCTCAACAACATCTATGTTGACATTGTTATATGGCAATAATATGACATTGTTAACAGTCACCAGGTTCTAGAGGAAGTAATTTAGCTTCATGAATTTGGTTTTGAGATTTCCTTAAAGTGAATCAAAATGTCCTTTATGCTTCTGCAGAGAAGCACATGAGCTCATAACACTCATAGTTTGTTTATTCTTACCTAAAATTTGCCTTCAGTGGAAATACCGTGTAGTTTACAATGGCACAGGGTTGAAATTCTCTGCAATATACTGATTACTTTTGTATATAAAGTCAAATGGAGGTGAAAGACTTTAGTGACAAGTACACTGGGCTTGCTTTCAATCTGGGTAAGCAGAGAACTCTGGTATTTCATGTTTGGTATTGGGGTGGTTATGATTATTCATCTAAAATACTGATTTAGCTTATCACAGTAAATGAGCACCTCATAATTTAAGATGTTTATCCTAAAGGTATTCCTATTTTGTAACTGAGGAAATTAAAAATGAAAGACTAAGACCTTAACAAGACCTTAGCTTTGCTGTAATACCTCTTTGATTAGACATACCTGGCACAGTTAGACTAGCAAGAGCTCAATATGGATTCAGTGATATTGACAAATATATCTTCCTTATGGCTTTTCACTTGGAAAATAGAAATACATTATCCTAGTTATAAGACTTTTAAGACTTACTTTGTTGCAGTATAAAATACAGCTATCTTGAAGGCTCCTGAAATAAAAAAGTCACACTTTTCTCAGCATAGTTACACAATCGAATTTGGTAAGCTGTGCTATGGTAGTTTGCCTAAAGGGAAGCTGAGAGCTGAATTAGTATCTTCTGAGTCTTGCCAGTGCCTTAAACCACTGGACCAAACTTCCATTTCTTCCTTTGCCAAAAACTAAGGGCAAAGAATAATAAAACACAGACCAAATGAGTTAGCTTAATAACTGAAGGAAAATTATCATAAGTAATGGCAACAGTAATAATGAGAAGATATCCATCATGTAAGGGAGTGTTTTGTCTTGGTGCAATTCTTCATTTCCCCTGACTGGAATATCTTAAACATATTCAAGCCATTATGACTTTTCACTGAGTTTTAAGGATTGTAACTATTAGGTGTAAACTGCAAAAAAAATGGAGGTGCTTCTCTGTAACTTGAGTGATGTGGGCCATATTCTGCTTATAGGTGTGCCTGTACAATATGTGCTTGAGAGTTAAATGGGTGGTATTTTCTATGTTTGTACTCATTCAGTAACTTGTGTTTGTTTTTTTTAAAGAAAAAGTCAGTTACTTATAATTAATTCCTTAAAGTGGACTGCTTTAATAAATAGATGTTTCTACATGTGCTTGGGAGCATATGCATATTAGGATATATACTTTCCAAGTTGTCAACTCTGCATCTAAATTCAGTCTGTCTTCTGGTACATACCGACAAAAATCTGCAGATTTTTCAGATAGCATTTGGGAGTAGGCAGTTATTGCTGATGGTCCCAGATTCAGTCCCCAGATAACTGTCCTGCAACAGCTTGTTATGTTTGCAGAACGTGTGGAGAATGTAAGATGATTTTGTCATAGGGCAAGCAGAAGTGGAGGCTGTGTATCTGCTTGAGCTGTGTGCAGCTCACTATGGTGTGGCACTAAGTTCTTGTTCTGTGTAGCTGCTCCAGTAAATGCCAATGGTAGGATAAAAAGAAATGGGAAAGAACAGGGAATTAGACATATCTGATGACTTAATGAATGCTTTTAGTTTTATGTTCTTCCATTTAGCACCTGGTTTTCGCTGGGTGGTTGTTCCTGAATTTTACAGTCTAGAAAGAAAATGGCTACATATAAAATCTAGGGAAATTAGGGCTCTAAGATAAACTGAAGTAGCTCAACTGTGCCTTAACTTTGTTGCCTGCCACAGTGTCCTGTCGAAGCATTCAGGAATGCCAAATACTTGAAGCGCTCTAGTAACCATAGCTTCTGCAGGCCTCTGCCTTGTGGACTGGCTGGTGGAGAGTTCTGCTGGCCTTATATCTCTGCAGTGTGTCTCTTTGCCTACTGGCACATCTCCAAAGGGAGACCTGACATCTTTATGGCTTCTGTGTAGTCAGAGAACTGTAAGAAAGCCCCAAATAAGGGACAAAAGCTTTACTCATGTAACTTGAGAGGAATTAGTCTTTATCTTTGATTTTGTAGGTGTATATACTGAGTATAATATGGGCATTGATTACATGAGGTCAGCATCATTTCATGGAGTTGTAAACTTAGCCTAAGTGGAAGGGTTGAGGACAGAATGTTATGATCTATTCTTTCTGGAATGAAAATAAACAATTTAATTTGTATGGAAAGCCAATACTATACAATTGGAGACAGAGTTACAGATACATACTGACAGAAGATTTACTATTTATGTATTTGCATGGAAAACCCCACGGGTCAAAAAACCCACCCGTATTTGAGCTGTAAGAGAATAAAATTTGCCCAGTGCGTAATAAAATGCATTATAAGGCATCTACTGGCTCACTTGCCTCCTTGCAGTGTGGTGCATGCATAGTTTCACATAATTATGTGCAAGCATGTAATACAAACCCCCATTCATTTATTTTTTGTGCAGTTTAAATGCTGCATGTTGGCTTCTGCCTGTAGCCTGACTAGATACATGGATTTGCTCGCAGGACTTCTATTTTTTTTTTAATTGAAACAAGGATCTATGAGTACAAAGATGAAAACAGGATTCCTGCTCTGAACTTAGAAATCTAGATAGTGTTTCCCAGGCAAACACAAGTCCCTCAATCGTTTTAAATAATTCAACTTTGATAACTTTAATAATTCTGCAAAAAAATTGATTTGTAAGTCAATAATTCAGTAATATGAAATGTGATGTTTTCCGTATTTTTCCAAGATCCCAATCCATGTGTATTATAACCCTTTTTTGATGTTTTGTACATAAATTCTTCAATGACTTAGTCATTGTATTGGGTCTGGCTGAGCCCCAAAGCAGTGCTCATAGTTCTGTGCCTGTATTGGTGCCTAGAAAGGCAGTGATAACACACCAGTGTTTTGGCTACTGCTGAGCAGGGCTTGCACAGCATCGAAGCTGTCTCTCCGACCTTCCCTGCCCTACACCACCAGTAGTCTGGTGGTGGGCCAGATCTCGGCAGGGGACATAGCCAGGACAGCTGACCCAAAGTGACCAAAGGGATATTCCATATCATATGACATCTGCTTAGCTATAAAAGCTAAGAGAAAGGAGGAAGAGAGGGGGGCATTCGTTATTTATGATGTTTGTCTTCCAGAGCAATTGCTACGTGTACTGAAGCCCTGCTTTCTGGGAAGCAGCCAAACATTGCCTGGTGATGGGAAGTAGAGAATAAAATCTATTGTTTTCCTTTGCTTCTGCACATGCAACTTTTGCTATTGCTTCATTAAACTGTCTTTAACTTGACCCACAAGCTTTTTTTTTTTTCCCATCTTATTTTCTTCCCCCCCTCCGGTCCTGCTGAGAAGGGGAGCAATAGAGCGGCTTGGAGGGCACCTGGCATCCAGCCAAGGTCAACCCACCACAGTCATTCAGATCAAATTGAAACTTATACTTTGTTTGTTTCATAGCTGCCCCAGCATTTCTGAATAAATCAATTTTTCCAAGTTCTCTGTGGTCTAATGATTACAGAAAAGCTTAATGCTAAATTAAATCACATAGAATTACTGTTTCTTCACCTGGTAGAATAGCTCAAGATGTCTCTACAAACTCAAAATCTGAGAAAAAAGCTTTTGTGACTTGGACATATGAAAGTGGCTCAGCAGAGGCTCTCCAGTCAGCCTTGGTATAATTGTACCCACACAGGAATAGGTAAGAAAGCAGGAAGCCTTATTTCTATTCCTTACCAAACTCTATATCTAGAATGGAAATTAAATTGAACATAGACGTACACAATCAAGTGACAAACGAGCAATGTCTACGTACAGGAATGTTCTGCAGTGTGGCACTAAAACCAACAAGATGAAAAGTGCTGAAAGTCCTTCAGGACATCAGGAAACAGATGTGTAACAGAGATGTTGCTTTTCTGAATGCTTTCAGTTACAAAAATTTTGTCCTGCAGTATTTTCTAAAAGAAATTCAATTCCTCCAAGTAAATGATGTCCCTTTAAAACTGTAAGAATTCTTTATTTCCAGGAAATTTATCCATTACTTCATTTCATGTCAGTAAAATGGAGGCAACAATTTTGATGGATACTTGTATCAGCATACATGTGGCATTAGCAGTGTAAGTAGAACAGATACTTAGGAAAGTTCACCTGAATTGAGTTGAGAAGCGAGATGCTATGTAGCCTAGCAAATTTCAGCTGCCATTCCCAGGGAGTTCCAGCTTTATGAATTAGGTGGTGAGATATACAAAAGGGGAGAAGCTCCTTTTGAACAATATGGAAGAAAATGGCTTCCATGGACAGACAGACCTTTCAACTGGGTAAATCAGCTGTCAGTTAACTGTGGAGCAAGGAGCTGTGCATTGCCTGAGGCAACAGATCATTGTAGGTTGAGGCAGTCTTTGTGATTTGCTTTATTAAAAACTGCTGTTGAGCTACAAAAGTTATTTCACCCAAACACCTGTAAATCCATGAAAAGCAAGGCATTCATTCTTTGAAATATTACTTTAAAAAGCCCACAGCATTTTACTTACTAGGATCTCAAATTAATATGCAGCTTAATTAGATACCAGTAATTGTTTAAAATCTCTTTTTCTGCTGTGGACAAATGGATGTTACCCTGCCCAGTTTTTAGCAGTACCTCAGAATTGCCCTGAAATAGAATTATTTATATCTTTAATCTAACTCAAATTAAAAACCAAACTGTTGGATTTTGAAAGAAGCAAAAGCCTTACAAATATTTTCTTAATTCCAAATTAATCAGAATATTCAATAGCGTAGTTTTCTTCATCTTTCCCAAGAGTCCATTTATGTTGATTGAGGGATTCATTTGTTTGGGATTTAAAGCGCTTTGATAACAGAACATCGATATAAACGCTTATTCAGTAGAACGTCATTTTCATGTGTTTTTCATTACTGTTATTTGCCTTCCTGCCCTGGCAGAATGCTTTCCAGATACAAATTCTGATGATAAATAGGGAACCATGACCAATGACAAATTACATGTCTAAAAAGAAGGAAAATATATGAAGGAGGTGATCTTTTTGTTACTGCTTAATACTTAATTTTACTGTTCTTTGAATGGGCTCATCTATCTCTCTAATGGCAATAATTTATTTCTGCTATTTTTTATGGATTTAATATACCTGTTTTTTACCATTGTGATGTAAAATTCTACACTTATATGATAATAATTAAATAAGAGTGTAGGAATGTTTTCTTTCATTCACATTGGAATGAAGTTCAGATAGTATGACCTGCACTGAGAATATCCTAATGGTTAAAAATTTCACTATAGTAGAAGAAGTAGGGCAAGTAATCAGCAAAACTTTCTTGTTTATGTGCATGCCACTTGATGAATATGCAGATGAACCATATCGCCATCTTGGATACCAGATAGAAATTGTTTATGACTCTTAGATATGATCAGCAAGTTTATTTATGGTGCAAAAGCAAAATTAAAAGCAATGACTGCACCTATCATCTTAATTAAAGAGGTTAAAATATTTAATCACTGTGATGTCAAGATTATGACCGTGGTTAAGAGGATAGAAAGTATGAACACCTTCTGAGGAGCTGAAGGGTATCCATTAATCTGTTAATGGATTGGTGACTGAACCAGTGAATTTTGATACGTTCTGGGATATAGATGTAAGCTTTGGAGATTTAAGGAAGGATGTGGTGCTCCAGAAGCAGGTATCACTGCCCATAATATGGTCTATGCATTTCTGTATGTTCTTGCTACATGTTTTTGTATGTTCTCCTTTTATTTTATGCTATCCAGATGCTTGTACATCTCTTGTTCATGTGCCTTCCATTTAATTTCCTCATTTTCTTTGCCATTTCACTGTCCCAGTTCTATCACTCCATTTTCTACACACCTTTTCTTTCTTTTTTTCTTATTTTCATGTCTTGTTCACTCCCTCCTACATAGTTTCCTACTTTTCTTGCCTCCTCTCCCATCCTCCCTTCCTTATCCTTTTCTCTCATCCAGCTCTTTCGGTCTTCCATTTTAGCCTTCTCACCCTCTTTTGTTTATCTTTGCCATGTCTGTTTCCAAGCTCCCTGCCCCTTTCCCCACAGTGCTCCACTTCCTTGCTTTACTCCGTGAAGCTGTCTCCTGCGTATTGCCAGGCAACCTGCCTTGATTAGGGCAATAGTTAATTGAGACAGTAAGCAGAAACCAGGTGACCGAGCCCTTAAAGGAAGAGCAATATGATACCCTTCTCTTTGTGTCTGTGCCCCGTGCTTACCACACCCCTCTAAATATTACCGGTAGCAAGGTCATCGCTGCCAGCGTGACACTCCCGGTTTTGCAGGCGGCAGTGAACTGAGGAGCTGTCCAAGGTATGGCCGGTGGTCCCAGCTGCCCTGTCCTGTCCCGTCCTGTCCTACCTTGTCCTGTCCCAACCCATCCTGTCCTTGTATCTCTTTCCCCTTCAGTATTTTGGCACTGAGCTCTTCAGAAAAGTGGCTGTAGAAGTAGCCAGGAAGCCTCTCTTTCTCTCATCCTAGTAACTCCACTGCAGACTGTGGGGAGGTGTCTTTTTCTGCGACTGACTGATAGAATCCAGGATAGCTATCTCAGGGTGCTGGAGTCAGTAGGATGTTGCAGTGCAGGGAGCTCTAAGCAACACTTCAGCTTATCAGAAGATAAGGAAGACAGTGGGAAGCAGTACCTCTTGTTGCAAAGTAGTTTGGCAGGAAAACGTTTTCTACATGAAGATGGAATTACAGACATATCACCAGTGTCCTGCTTCCCTAGTTACTTGCCTAACTAGAGTTCTCAGGTATGCAGATATGTTGAGGGGTTTTTTCTGTACTCAAATCATACCATCCAATCTGTTTTTTTTCCAAATGCTTGGGAAAATCATGTAAATTATGCTTCTATGCATTGCTGTCAATATTATGAACTGACACCTAAGGATACTTTTCCAGTCTGTTGACCTAACCTTTCATTCACAATATATGTAATGGATATCAAGTGTATCAAAGATATGGTGAGAGACATTGACAGGTACAAAAGATCAACCTTTACCTCTCCTTGCTCCGAACAATACTTTATTTTCATGGGCATTCTCAGCTAAGTAATCATATTTCTTACCGAGAATATTTTCATCATCTGTTTTAGGAAGTAACATATCCACATAGAGGATTAGAGAAAGTTTGTCTGTTTTTCAGTTTGCTTAATTTCTGTGTAGTTAATTTGTTTACCCAGTGACTCAGTTTTCCCACTTGTGACTCTTTCAAAGAGTGCTTGAAGAAGGACTATTCCTGAAAACCAGAAAAATGGGATATAAAATCACCCTTCAAAGAGCAAGAAGGTGGCATTGGCACATTGGCACAGTGCATAAAACTTTTGGTTTTCTTTCATTAACTTTGTTCCTTCTTCTTTTTTTTTTTTTTTTTTTTTCCCCTCATAAGCTCTGTATGCTGAAGTTTATGCTTTTGTTGAATGGGGACAATGTCCTTTTCAGTCTTAGAAGATGATAGGAGGTTTATGTAAACCATAATTAAATTCAGTATTGTGGGATCATTAGAAGAAAGTCTGTTGTTACTGTAACTGTAATTGTTAAAGATACTCAATTGGGTACAATTTCTAAAAAATGTTGATGGGATTTAGAATTTTTCAGGGGCTTCTAAAGTTATTTGAGACTTAGAATGAATAATTCTGATCTTTGCCCCGCTGTACATTTTGATTACAGACTGTGTCCTCTTCCCAGAGGAGCTATGGGAATCCTTTACTGTCTTTAGAATTTTTAGAATCGGGTGTGATAATAAGAGGTTCACCCCTTACTCCAGCAAGCTAAACTCTTCCTGTCACAAAATGGCAATACAGCAGTTGTTAGCTACTTCTGTGTCTCTCAAAGAAAATCCATAAAACATATAAAGTTCCTCTAAGACACAGTGAACTTGAGGTTGTGCCTTCAGATGGGTATTTTCCATGGCTAGTATTTTTTTTAATGCAATGTCAATTTTTTAATAACAAAAAGGGATGAATTTTCATGTAGAAATTTCACAGAAACCAAGAAATATGGGTTATTATTAGTACTGTTCTATGAATTATATGTGACAGATTTTCCTTTTAAATATAACACATAAGATTATTATATAAATGTAGTAATTTATCCTCTTTTACTATACTTGAATTCTTAAGTACGTTTTTCCTCAATCTTTTCTGGGTCTCCAAGGAGTGTTTTAAAATGTAAAATGGGAAAGAAAAGAAATGAGGGTTGGCAAAGCATTGCTGAGGTTTTTTTCAAAAGCAGTAGCTATTTTTCCAATTTGTTCCCTTTATGGAAATATGGTGAAACAGTAGTGTTATCAGTGTAATGACCAAATGTCAGGGAAATCAGTTCTGAGTAAGATCAGCTTTTGTGTTTTGGAAAACTGTACTGAGTATGGGAAAATGGAAGCTGATTCTTATGCAGTTCTATAAGAAAAATTATCATCACTCATGATTTATAAAAAGTACATCTGAAAACATACCTCTGGCATATGCAGGAGAGCAAAAATTATGCACATTTATTTGATGAGAAGTTTGCCAGGTTAAGTGTAATATTCCTCTGTGTGCTTCTACTTCAGGAGCTGTGTTAACTCTAGGAATGGGAGGGAGGAGAAGCCCCATATGGCTCTGCAGATGCAAGTTGTGTAGATTTTCTGGGCATCCTTGCCTGCTGCAAGATTTATAGTGAAGAGGTTACTTCATTAAAAAAAAAAAGGAAAAAAAAAAAAGAGGAAGAGCATTTTTATGAGTTATTTGCTGCTACTTAATCTGGCCCTAGAAAGATTTGCAATAAGATACAGAGCAGAGAGGTGCAGATTATACCTGATACAATGTGGTATACATAGATTTTGCATTACATGCAAAAATTAAAAGGAAGATTTCATAGCTGTTCCTCACCCCTGCCCTCTCCCACTTCCTTCAAATAACTACTCAGCCTCCTGGGAGTGAAATGCTATTGTAAGTGCCACTTTTACAGGGAATGGATCTTTCAGTAATTAGCATAGCAGGACAACATCATTCCCTTCAATAGGTTCCCTGTAAAAAATGTTGAAAATCAACAGCAATTGTTTGTCCTCACTTCCAGCCTTGAGTGTTTAACCTTGGATGGGAGAATCATGCTGAGTCCTTTCCTCCAATGAATCCTCACCTGCAATTAAAATGCTGCAGATTGTATTAGTTACTGATAAGTGGTAACAACAATGCCTTCAAATCGTATTGAGCTGACCCCTGCACTGTGCTGGTAGCCTTCTGCTGGTTTGTGAGAGATGACTGATGAGAGTTAGGCCCAAGCACCTTGCTATGTGCAAGTTCCCAGCAGGTGTATGCGGAAACGCTGGTTACTGCTCAGCTGTGCCTTCTGCTGAGTGTAGCTTGTCTTGGCTCCTGGCCGGTCCCGCTCAGCTGCGTTACGACTTCTATGGCTAAATGGCTCCAGGAAGGCAAAAATGAAGGTCATGTACTTCTGTGTTCTTGCCTTGTTTCTTTGGCCAGTTTCATTAAGTTTTCATTGATGTCATAATTTTCACTGAGATGCCTGAGAGAAACCTTCACATCTTCAGTCAGTTATCCTGCCTCCAGAATTTTCAGGTGATTGTGCTATATTTAGGGCCTGAGGACCCTAATGGTATTTAGCAAAACAGCCACAATCCCTTAGAAAATATGTGTTGCTTAGTAAATGATCATACAACCAAGAACAAAAAAGAAAAGGATGTTTGGCTCCTTCATGTTTTCTTAGGAGTTAGAAAGAAGTAAAGGAAATAGTTTTGTGACTATGGTCAGCAGAAATTACCTAATATTTCAATAGAGGTTATCCACCATGTAAAAGCAGACTATTTTAGCATAATAACTTTTAAGACTAGTGTTACACTAAGAGAGAAAAATCCAGGCCCAATTGAAGTTAATGACTTAGTCAAACTGTAATTTAAAGCATTTCATGAAGACCTGCACACATTTTTCTCTCTAAGGAAATATCTTACTGAGATGAATCTATGTTCCTTTTTTTAAGCTGAAAAAAGAATACAGGGGAGGAAAGAAGTTGTATCATACATCCATAAAGCTCACATTCATTTGTTATACATACAGGGCAGTTTTGTCTAGAGTTGCCTGAGATTTTTTTAAGGTATCTTTTAAACATTTTTTCTAAAATTTTAATTAATCTTTCAAAGTGTCAAACTTTCCTATAATAATATTGATATTTCCTGCCCCACTGATATGGCTTACATCATTTCAGTGCCATATAATGTCTGGTCATTACTATAAAACGTATCTTTGTGGGGAGAAAGAGAAAGAAAAACTCAAGAGCAGCATAGGCAGGAGAAAACAATTCTGTCTCTGCACAAATGAAGGGAAATGTCATCACAGATCAGACATTATGCACTACACATGCATAATGTACATATTTTTTCCTCCCATTTTCTCTCAATCAAGTCTGATTATGAGGGGAAACTAAAAAAATAATGGACAACTGGAAACTGCTAGAATATGTTGTTACAGAATGCTTTGAGTATTATTAAATGAATTAGTTATGCCATCAGGAGGAGAACAGCTGCATTCTGAACCAGGAAATAGCCTAATTCTGCCTTCATTTTTATTTTAAGCCAGTGAAACTAGCACATGACTGAAGTCAATGAATCTAATGAATCTTTCAAAATATCTTCCTGATAGGAACTACTCAGTACATAACCACCTCGTGTGCAAAACCCATTAGAACCAAATACTGCTTCACAGTGTTTCGGAGTAGCAACTTTCATTTTCAGTAGGATTTGCGAACACAGATAATGCTTTGTTTTTATGTCTCTCCAAACTACATATTACAGACAGAAAAGGTTATCAATTCATCAAATTTGTACAGCTCCACTGAGTGAAGGAGCTGACAGTACAGTTGCAATACAGAAAGTCCATTTGGGAACACTTTGCAAGAACAACATATGCACTCCCTTACAATGTGTATTTTAGACATTTGTTTAATGTATATTTTATGTCAAGTTGTCTTATATTAATTTTAAAATTTGAAGTAGACCGAGAACACTGTAAGGCCATATTTCACTGAATGTCCTGTGTGCTTGCCCTAAACTTGAGATCTAGTAAAACTGGGCCAGTCAGTCTGACGATGCAGCACCAAAGGGAGAATGTGTTTTGAAATACATATAGTTATCTTCACCTTCTGGCAGTGTTTCCCCCCTCCTTGGAAAGGCAAAGCTATCTTGGCACCTATAACGCAAAGTTCGTTGTAGTTCTCAGGGATATGTGCTGTGGTGAAAATACATGAGGTGGCACGGAGAACAACTGCATTTTGTCATTTATATAAAATATATTAATGCTGGAAATAAAAACTGTCATTATGGAATGTTCTATGGTCAATTCATAATTTTTTTATTCTATCAACCCAGCAGTGCAGTAATCTGTGTTAAATGAAAATAGCTCTATAATGAAAAAAAGCAGTCATGATAAAACTGTATGAAATGTTTTTCACAGAAGAAAAGAGGTATAATTTTTCTACCTCTACAGTGAGCTGGGTGCCTCATGGGCACTGATCTATCTGTTCTATCATTCTTTGTATGACAATACTCTCCCTTAGTACTGCATTCTTCCATGTCACATGGAGGCCACAAACATCTGGGCCAGATATCTGGGCACGAATGAACTCTGAACAAGTTCAGGCACTCAGTCCCTGTTTTTTCCACATAATCAATGGAGAGAGTGAGTGTGTTTTGTAAGAAAGAGGCATCTCTAGAAGGTGATTTGGCTTTTAGGAAGACCAAGGATAATCCCTGAGGTTCTGCTACTTTTGGCGTAGTTGGAAGCTCCTAGCTGAGGTACTTCAGTTAAATAAGTAAATTTGGATGAATCCAAGCCTTGGTATGCATTTTATCCTTCAGGCTATGCCAGGGAAAATCCGACTCTTAGTGTGTCAGGATTCATTTGAAAAGAATGCATCTTAACTATGTAGCATTAAACTAAGACCCACTGTAAGCTGAAGTCTTTAGAATGTATCTTCAATTAACGTCATGCCAAATTATGTTTGTGGTGGAAACAGACATATATGTAATTTCCTAGGAAATATGAAATCACAACCTTGTAGTTCAGAGTGGATTGCTCCTTGTTACAGCAGCTCATGTTTGTGTAAGGGTCTATCTGCACTTTGATTGCAAAAGCACCCCAGGCAGGACTGATTTCATGGCTAGGCTGGTAGTCTGATCCACCATGGTAACTGGTAAATTTGGCTCAATGCAGAGACATTCTTCCTTTCTCCAAAATGGAGAATTTTGTTCCCCATAGATTTCACTGGGATAAAAGACATGATAAACCTGTAGGGGTTAAGCTTCCTGTCCTTTTTCAGTAAGAGCTAGTTATTTAACTGCACTGTAACATTAAACTCCCAAATATTTATGTCCTGCATTCTATGATGCAGCGTTTTAGTGCATTTGCTCTGAAATATCTAATAAACTCTTAGATTTCTTTCTCAGTAATAGGATAATGGACCCCTTGAAAATTACTAACTTCGTTCTGGTAGTTTTCTGTTATTTAAAAAGGAGAAGAAAAATTTTACTCCCATTATCACAGAAACAAAGCAAACCAGAGAGGAAAATCTGCATGATATAGGACTGTGTTTTCAGCACCTCTCATCCTTAGCTTTAAAATTAACTGTAAAATGCTCATTTTGTATTTCAAATTGCTGGTGGTGTAATTAAAATAGATATTTTTACTGAGATTACATAGTCTTTTTTTTACAGTGCTAAGGTACTTTAGCATTTGACAGTCTTCAGTCCTGAATGTACTACCTTGTAAAAAGTTGTTATGCCTATATTCACTCAAAATCTCATTTGTGCATGCGTAACTCACTGTATACCCTTTTCATGGCCTACTCCAGATCTCCCTTTGTTCTTAATAAAAATCAGTTAGAGGAGGATAGGGATGCACATTTTAACAATGCTGTGTTTCAAATCTTCCTGTTTTAAATTAAATAGATTTCTTGAAATAAATGGAAGTTTCAGGCAAAAGAGTGAGGAATCCTGTTTATACCAGGTTGGAAATATGTAAGACTTGCGGCATTCTCTTAAAACTTCACTCTCACCCCAATGCTGCGTTTCCTCTTTCTATATTTTCTTCTTTCTGATCTTCCAAATTCATCAGGGAAATAAATATACAGTTGTCTTCTACCTGTAGTCCAAAAGAAAAAGGATGGTAACAGTACCAGGCATTGCATGCATAGGTACAGGGAAGGCTGTCATGAGAAAGCCTGCTGTTTCTGGCCTGTTCTGAACTGCAGTTTGCCTGCAATTATGGTTGTGAGATCAGAGCTTCTTCTGTCTATACATTCATGCTTTACAACACTAACAGTACAGTGGTCTGTCATATTACATTGGGCATTAGGGCAATTCTCTTTCCCTTTGAACACTTTTACCTAGTGAACAAATGAATTTGCCACATGTTACTGAACTTCATGAGGAGTAAACACTCAATAGTTTGGACAACTTCTCTACCAGAGAAAACCTTAATCTCCAGGCTACTCATCATAAATTGAGAGTTTCTGAGTGTGATTTCAGCCTTGCTAGAATTTCTCTTGAGGGAGGGATGTTTTTTTTTTACAGTAAATACTGAAGAACAAAAATCTTATGGATAATAATATATCCCATATGCAAAATTGTCTAAATTTGGATAAAGCTGAAAACATTTATTTATCAAGTAGACAATCTCATAGAGAAATGACATAAAGATCTTAAAGAATTGAAAAGCAAAAAATCACGTGAAATTCTGTAGCAATATCATTGCTGTCCTATAGTAAACACTACAAAAAAGTACAAAACATATCAGTACACATTAAATTCAATGAGATTTTCTCATGAGGGATCAACATATCAGAATCCTTGGGGTCTTCTTTAGGCTTATAGCTCCAGACCGCTTTCACGTCCGATAATGTCTGATGTCTGCATCTGTAACTGCTGTAACTCAGTTGTGCATACTGTATGTGAAGGTTGCCCACATACATGTGTACTGCTCTGGGTAGCGGTAGGCCCATTCTTTCAGCTAAGCACACCCCTTTGTAATTTTGCCCTGTTTCATGGTTATCAATCCATATGCATATTTGTGCACTCACAATTGTTCTGCTTATTGGAAACCTGTGAATAAAACTAAATAATAATGTATGGGGAGAAGGGAAGGAAAAGATGTACAATTGTACATTTGTCCTCTATTGTACAATTGTCTCCTACTGTACAATTAAAGACCACAAAAATAACTAAGTTACCACTGAATAAATATCCAGTGCTAAGCCCGAAGAAACCTTGCGCTTTTTTTTTCTTAACATCTAAATATGACTATAATAAAAAAGAAGTAATAATTGTATTACCATCTAGACAACATATCTTGCAAAGCAGTATATAAAGGTTGGGGTATGGGCTCTGAATATTCTTGTGAAGAGGGTTTAATTTAGAATAAGAGCTAATCTGCTTGCAGTGGCAAGTACTTGTAAGGAGCAACTGTACTGCAGTGAAGGAAGTAATTCCAGCACACACACAAAATCAGGGCAGATTGCTTCTGTATTTCATGTTAGGCTCAACTGAATAGCTGTTTCAAATGTTTGCACTTTGTGGTGGTATTATCCACACCTGGAACACAGTTTTGTCTCTGTTTGACTCCTTCAATGTTTTTTCTATAGCCTAGAGAGCCCTCAGTAAAGGACAAGGTGGGAGCAGAGACTGAAATCCAGACATTTTTTTTTAATAACATCTTTAATGAAAGAGAGAACAAGAATTTCACTCTGTTCACTTGAGTAGAACAAGTTACATTATGTCACTAATAAAGAGTGCATGGGCACATGAACCCTGGCATGCTTCCTGCTCTGCTGTCTGTTTTTTACTGTGTGGTGGATGTGTCACAGGAACTAAAAGGACGTGAGCCATTTTATTTCAGTCCCTGCAGCTCCTCAGTGCAGGAACATCATAGATCTTTTTCTGTTAGGAGTAATGATGATTTCCAGACAATGGTATGAATGGAAAACATGAAGCTTATTTCTTCTTTCAAGTCAAAATGAACATCTTAACTCTAGTTTCAAGACAGAGGTTTATATTTGCTGTGATTGGACAAACTGTGCAATTTCCCTCTTGAGTGTGGGCTGCCTGCAGCACCCCGGGGCACAGTGAGCAGCTGCCTGTGGGCTGGCACAGGGGGCTGGAGTCCTCTGCTGAGTGCCAAGCTCTTGCAAACGTAATGGAGACGTTGGTCTCCTCTCTGTAATTATCTCTGCATTTTTTGTCATTTCAGGCTCTGCTCCTTTTCTCTTAATTTCTTTTCATGGTGCAAGAGCGTGCCATTAGTATTTTCACCCAGCTTCTCATCTGTTGGTCTGTGGGATCCGTATGCAGGGTGCGCGGGCAGGAGGCAGAGGCTGTGGGGACTGGCCCAGGCCTGCAGTTTGGGCAGGGCCACAGGGGTGAGGAAAGGGGGCCTGGACAGAACTGCTGCAAGGGGCGGTGGGCCCGGGCTGGGGCTGCGGGGTACGAGTGTGGGTGGTGGCAATGGTGGCTGGGACACAGCAAGGGTGACACCAAGGGCCATGTCTGCCTCTAGCCCTGGTGTCCGAACAGCCAAACAGGAACTCTGTTATAGGAGATAGAAATATCTTGTCTGTTGAGTGTAATTGATCTGTAAAAAGTAATCAACAGTGATTTGCTTTGCTTCTTCCTTAACTATGAGGGACTGTCAGTCATGTGTGCATAATCCTATTTCAGATGGCACCAGCAATCCCTGCTGGGATTTTCCACTGCATCAACACAGTGCATTTTGAAATTCAGAAGTGAATATGCATCAAACTTGCTCAACTAACAAAAAAACCGCAAACATTTGGGCTTTTTTTTCCCCTTCAATGAGTCCATGTAATCTAGAAGCAGTCATGAGCTATTAGAGCTTTTCATTTTTATTCTGTTATTTCTCTTACTCCTTGCAGCAGCTGCAAGCCGCCTGGCACTGTCAGCAGCCTTTCTGCGTGCTTGGATCCCCCCTGTGGGCAAGTGCATGCTGCCAGCCACCCTGGCACTCCCTAACCTGGCGCTGTGCGGTGCCCTGGCTCTTCCTTAATTGCCTTTTAAACATAGTTTTGGTACTGTATCTTTCTTCAACAGAAGCCTTTAATTTCTTTAAAAGCGTGTAAGGTAGTTTGTTTACATTGATGCCTAATGCATATAGAAAATTCCTAAAGACTCTTGTTACTTTGCACGTGATTCTATTAATATTGACTTAACACACATAAAGAGTAACTAATGTTACTAAGAAGGACAGTGATGCTTTTTAATATTTTTAATTGCCTAAAATTATTTATCCTCTGGAAGAAATGAACCAAAGAGATTGAAATATGCAGTGAAATGCTCTTTAATGCATTGGGGAATTGAGTATATTATAAGAATGCACATAGATGAAATGCTGATTAGTATTTAGGAAGACTAATTATAGTTAAAGACTGCTCTACTGAGCATAGGCTGATATGCAACCTTCCTGTGTCTTCAGAAATCTTTAGAGTGTAGGAAACAAAACAGACTTTACCTTTTTTGAAATCTGGTACATGTGTATTTGTATGGCTTACAAAACGCTTTTTCTATGCAATGAGTGATGGATTGGTATGTAAATAAGGAGACAAAGCATCACACAGCTGTAGCAAAACTGGATACAACTTCCCTGGAAAAATGGAATCTGATTTCTAGGGGCATTCATCTAACAGGATGAATCTATGCAAAGCTTGCAGGATGTAGACAGTACTGTTTTTGCTGATGTCAAGGACTTAATGAGTGGGAATAAAGTGTACTGGAAGGCAATATATGGGATTTAAAAATAAAATATTCTATAGTTGCACATTTTTTCCAATAGGTTTTTCTTCTAATATACAATTCCAAACCCACAAATGATTTGTGGTTGTTGACAGAAGGCATTTTCTGCAGTAGAACTATTCAATTCAATTTATGAGTGATATGATACTTTCCCATATAGAACTTCACATACATTTGCTGGGGCATGCTTTGCATGCACTGCAGCACCAAGAATATTTAAGCATTGGGGCATAAAGTGATCAACTACTCAGAATGGGAAGTTCATTCTTCTATCAAACAGTGCATTACTGGAGTTTAATGTTTTCTGGAGCAGTAGTAGCTGTTCAGAAAAGATAGAAAGCTAGATGGATCTCCGATCTTTTCCTGTATAGTACTTCTAATGATCCTAAATTGCTACAAACAGCTACAATACAAAGAAGCACTGCAAACGTTCCACAAAAATCTTGCTTCCTTTACACAGAATATTACATAGAAGGCAATTGGCTAAATCTCCAAAGTAGTAGGATTTGGTGCAGAGCACTATTTTTTATGAATATGGAAGATATCAATTAGGTGTTCTAGTATTTATTACAAAAAATGATAAAACATATTTCATACTCCAGCCACCAAAAACCCCCTTGCACAAAAGCTTTTTCTCTGAAAATAGAAAAGAGCAATTCCATTAAATGCACCAGTGACCAGTGCATTTCTGCTGAGGTCTCTGATTTGTGTTGCTACAGCACTAGACAGCTATAACGACCTGCCTAATGTGGTCCAAGGTAGACACCCAGGATGGGACCTAATAAAGTAGTTTGAAGAGGAAGATCTTAAACTGGTTACTGAAATATTTTTCTCTAACTGAAATAATTGACAATAAAGTGATGAAAAATAGGCCAAATGGGCATTTTCCTTCTGATCGGAATAGAGAACAATTAATTTAATGGAAATAATCAGTTGTACATCCAACACCAGATGTACCATTACCATAGTCCTAGAGTGAACAGAATCTAACACTTCCCAGATTATGACAGCAGGTAAGGTGAGGATTTTATTTGTCTTGGGTGAATGCAAAAATGACTTTCCTAACATTTAGTATTAAAATTCTTATTGAAAAAAAAAAGACTAAGGGGTCTTGGAAGAAGTGATTTCCACTAAATAGATGCATCACATATCACTTAAATTTTTCTTTAAGCTGCATACAGATACAGAACCATACTATTTCTGTCACACAAAATGTCTATCTGCCCACTATTCACCCATCTTCCTACCCCACTCAGACATGCTATACTGATTTTGTACCAGATTCTTCCGCCATAATCATGCTTGGGATGTTCTTCCTATTACATGGGGCCAAACTATGAAAAGACATGCAGCTTGGTTTGAGATAGGACTCTGAGAAGCCTATTAGTTGTGGCACAACATCACAATGATGGCTGTGCTCTTGATGGAAAATTATCATGTGGCCTTTGGCCTATGTGGTGGAAGAACAGCAGTTTGTATGTCCACAGCTGAGACCTCTGAGAAACAGAGGTACCTTTGTCACACTCTGAGTAAATAAGGAAACAAAAGTTACCTGGGAACATGAACAGATGCAGGTATAGATAACAGTAATGGATGGAAAGACAAAAGACCAGGTACTAGCTTTTCCAATTTCACGGTAACAGCTATAGCAGAAAGATCATGAGATTTTGTGTGGTCTTTCTTGAGCCACATCCCATATCCTTAGTTTGCTGGGAAAAGGTTTTCAATAATGAAACTGAGGGGTCCTGAGTATGTGTGAAATACAGGTATATAGGGTAATAAAACAAGTATGGTTCCTTGCAGTTATGCCTACTTGAGAAGTACGGCTGTAAAATTTTACAGAATTTGTTTTCAACTCCCTTCTGCCCAGCCCCTCACCTGATGTATTTCTACAATACCATTTCTACAATACCATGGTATAACACGTTGGGAAGGAAACAACCTTGACAATATATTTAATTTTCTAGTAGTGACAATGTTTTTTTTTTTTTTTTCTAGTAGATGTATTTCCTAATATGTGTCATGGGAGGTGTTTTTTTCTGGTGTGTTTGTATACCATTCATAAAAATCAAGCACAAATGGGTCTTCTTATAGGAACCATAACCTTCAGCTTCCTACTAGCTTTCTACTATTAGAGGTTTCTTTTGTGTACATTAGAAATACTTAGAAAAACTTATTCTTGGAAATCAAGTACATATTTACGTACCATTGGATAATCTGAATAAAGTAATTAACAAAGAAAAATGGAGAGACTTCTTGATAGACATTGGCTGGTGAAGAGGTAGTGTGGTGACATGATGAGTGACCAGCCACTGTAAGGTCACCCAGAGACATCCTCACCCTAGTGCACCAGTGATGTCAGCAGTACTTGTTCCTGCGATGCTGCGGGCATTTCGGGCGAGCGGGAGTCAGATTCAAATACTCACAGAGTTCAAGATCTGATCCGTTTATTGTACAAACCAGGTAGACTTTTATAAGGCATTCTATAAGCGTGCAATAATGTGATTGGCTATTTTACAAGCGTATAATAATATGATTGGTTAACAATTGTTTACTGGGAAGATTTCTGTTTTCTGCTTGTTCTGGCATGTAGGCTCCTTTCTGCGGTTTCCCAGCTCCTCTTATCACGTCCCGTTGGCCTTGGTTTTGTGCAAACATCTGCAATTTGCTCCTTTTTCTTCATCCCACTGTTCTGGCCGTAACCTCGTCTTATCTCTTCAGTATTTTTCCACTTGCTTCAGAGTTCAGTATAATCATTCAATACAGCAAGAGCCCCAACACCGCATAAATAGATTTTCATTTCCTTTCCTCTGTCTTCTTTAGGCATATGAGTTCAAAATGAGATGTTAAGTGACAGTGGACTTGGCACTTCAAATAGGTACACCAGAAAATTTTTGCAGATATGCAGCAGGTAGGAATGAGCGTAATGGACTATAGTTTGTCATGGTGATACTTACAAATTTTCATATAGGTGCTTCTGATTTCATGAATTTAAAAAAAAAATTGCTCCTGATGTTGGGTACTGTAATCAAGCAGACCAGCTCTCTGTCTAGCCTACCAGCCATATTGTCCAGTAAGAATGAGACATAGCCAAATTTTCAGTACAAAGAGGTTAAGAGTGCCCATAAATTCACATCACACTTGGAAATGAAGGCAGGCTTTGTGCCAGGGTTCTGCAGGCAGAGAGTAATGGCTTAATTGATTCTGTTACATTCTCCTTTCCACTTTATAGTTTTTCTTAAACTTATGCCTACCCTGCTCATAAAAATTCATTACATTTTACTGGATTTCAAAGATCCACTTGTGTATTAATTTTTATGTGCTATCCATTTATCTGGTGATTCTGGAGGGTTGATATTTTAAGCCTGGCATCATTTACAGGATAGATGTCTGTTGATTTTTAAATTACATGACAGCAAATTTAATGATTTTTTGTTACACTTTTTGGAATGCTTTGTAAAGGCATTCAAAGAGAGATGGCAGCATGGCTTACGTTGTTTCAAATCTCAAAATATGCCAGGCAAATTGATATGGCTTTTACCTGTATAGTTCTCATCTATTTCCTTTTGTCTCCTATATTGATGTCATCTCTAGAAAAGCCTCTTAGGAGTGGCTATGTGATTATTTTTTATTTCAGTGGGCCATGTGATTATTTTTTTCAGAACACATGGCATCAGCTGAGTCTTTCTTTCAGGTGTGAACTGTTTAAGATAGGCATTATACAAGGGAGCCTACACATGCTTGTGCTGACCTAGATTTATCCTGGAGTTGGCAGTCCTCCTGCAGAACTTGGAGCAGGAGGTAGTGAGGCTGGTAATTCATGAACATTCCTGTGGAGTTCTTTCATAGCCTTCAGCTTGACTGGAGAAGAGTTCTAGTTCCTTCAGTGAAAATCTGTAGATGGTAGAGAAGTCCATTTTATCCCTGTCCTTATCTCCAAACTAACAGCCAACTTTCACAATTTTGACCAGTGTTTAGCAGTTTGAGGATGGGAGCTGAGACCCAGAGCTTCTGAGGAGATAGCAGGAAGCTTTGCAGATTTGCAGTGAAGAGTGAAAGTGTCTGACGTACCTGCATTAGTCCATTTAGTTGACAACACTAAGCTAGAGATCTGTGAAGACGAAGAGCCTCATTGCATAAGCCATATATAGAAGTCTAAGAGGATGAGAGTATCTACCCTCTGAGAATTGATGGAAGCAGATATACAGTAGAGCAATAGTCTTGCAAGGGTCAATTCTTCCTTCTGTTGTCTTGCAAACACTCTTTAGAATTCACTACATATATAATAACAAGCAGGTGTTCAGAACACATTCAGGTAGCACTTCACTAACTAGTCAGCCTGGATGACACCAGTTTAACAGCTTCAAAGGCCATTTTTAAAAAGGTATAAATTATATCTCAAGAAATTCTGTCACCAAGTATTTGAAATTATGCACAAAAGTGTACAAATTGATATCCCCAAAGTAAAGGCACATACCTGCTCAGAAAATAGCAGGCTGTTGAGTTGTTTTCCTGCACATTAAGGCCAAAAGTCCAATTCATTTCAACTGGGGCAGAGTGGGGGTGGGGGAGGGTAATTAGTCTTTCTCTCTCTTTTTTTCTTTTCTTTTGAGTTTGGAAAGAACTGGGAAAAGTAAAAATAAGTCCTTATCAAGAACTATTAAGTTCTCTTCCAGAACCTTTCAAATATTACAATTCAAGTTATCCTTCAAATGTCAGTGTCAGATTTCAGTGTCAGGTAGTCACTGCCTGTTCTATCATTACTGCTGCTGCCTACCTTGAAAAAATTCTGTTCACAATACATTCTTTTTAAAGATATGCAGCAAGATGTTAATCTGTCTTTCCATCTATCTCTTGTACTGATTTTATTGCAACAGCATCTGGGCCTCAGGAAGAGACAGTATATTAAAGTTAGTTAAATGAAAAACCTAGAAGAAATTTGTGACTGTCTGAGATGTTGGGATTCATTTGAACCCTTTTTTACTATGTGGTGTTTACCACTTGTGCAGTTTTTTGAGGGAAGTTAGCCAGAAGCCTAGTAGAAATATAAATCATAGCTGTAGCTAAATTGAAAGTGGATCGTGACTGTATCCACAGTCAAAAACTTTTTATACAGGGTGTGGTAAATTATGAACTATGTGCTTAATTGTGCAGAATCCATTTTAGGTTGCATCCCTCTTTGGCCTCGCAGTTGTTCTTCCAGACTATGCTAAAGCTTTCAGTGGCTCATTCAAATGAATATAGGTCACTGCACATTTTCAAATGCTGCCATTGTCACAGTAGCCTTTGTTAGCTAACCTAAATACTTGTAAAAATATGTCAGCTAAATATTTTTCCTTGTAAGTTGGACCATATGATAATCTGAGCCTACACCTTTGTTCTTCCCTTATTTGTTACTGATTTTAAATTACAGGCCACTTACAACAGTGACTGCCTTTCCATATCTGCCTGGACAGCAGCTAATACATTTGGAGTATTATTGAAACTTTAATGAATATTACTAATTATGCAGCTTCTTTACAGACTTCAGCAGAGCCACAGGGCACTGCAACATTCATTATCACAAAGGAACTCACATAGTACATAAGACATTTGCAAGATGCTTTCCAACAGGTCTCAACCAGTTGAAACGTTTGACCCAAATCCTTGAAAGTCTGTTGACTGTGAAGGAAAAACACAGTTCTTCAAAAAGAAGGGAGGTGTTTTAATAACATTAAAATGTTCTAGTGGCAATACTTTAGCTTTCTTTTTATCTGTCTTAGATTATTTGACAGTAGTGGTAGGCAAAAGAACCTGGTTTTGATAGCAAGAGCACTTTACTCTTCATATGTACAGTATAAGCTTCCTGGACAAAGACATTGCTTCATGTGGTAAATTGTACAGCAATTAAAAATATGCAGCATCTTCTCATAAACAAAAAGTAACACACTTGGTGAAATGATATGTTAACTGTTAACTGAAAGTTGTTAGGAAGAGGCTTTTCTCAGCATGTACTTTTACGGACAAAGACATACATCCAGTCTCAATAGTAGGTTAGCATTACTTTTTTCCAGAGAACATGAACTTTATTTTTCAATCATTTTTATGATTTAGGTATATATTCTAGGATGTCACTTTATATTGTACTGTCATTTCATGCAGTAAAGTTCTGGAAGCAGCCATGGACGAGACACTAACTTCCAGACAGCTTTCCAGCTCTCTAGTCTTCTTTTCTAGTAAGAGTATGGAGTTGAAGGGTTGTTTACCAGTATCAAATTAAGACTTCTGGCTCTTTGTCTGAAAAAGGGTTATGGAATGAAGGGTCATAGATCACTGTGTTCCTATTCATGCTCCATTGGATAAAGAAATCATGCAATCAGTAACAGGTATGTAAATGTTCTTATTCCCTCTTGTTCCATTACAAAGGCATGTTTCAATCTCAAACTCAGAGCACAGGCATGCTGAGTTAGAACAGAGGGCCATCTAGCCTGTCTCTGGTGTCTGTGCCCATTTAAGGATGCTTAAGGAAAAAGTAGAAGAAAGAGAGAGTATGTCTTAATGATCCTTCCCCTGAAAAGACATCCTGAATTTAGTGATTTATAATCTGAAATTTCATCTGGATCATCATGTTTAAAAACTGATCATGTCTTCAGTGAATGCATTTTAACTCTTTCGGGAGCCCTTTCACAGCTTTAGCTTCCACAAGAATATAAAAATTCCAAAAAGCTCTCTGAAACAGTACATTTCTTTTCTTAGCGATTCAATTCTTAACACCATAATAGCAAGATAAAGAAAGGCCAAACTGTGCTTCTCAACTCAAGCTGAAAGCTACACTGGAGCTAAGCTTTCATTGAAGAGCAGGTAACCTTAAATTTTCTAGTAACTGCCTTCAGGTAAGAACACTTACACGGACATTAGCCGATGGGAACCTGGGTGCATTAGGAGAAGCGTGGCCAGCAGGTCGAGGGAGGTGATTGTCCTCCTCTGCTCTGCCCTGCTGAGGCCACATCTGGAGCACTGTGTCCAGTTCTGGGCTCCCCAGTTCAGGAGAGACAGGGAACTACTGGGGGTGCCCAGTGGAGGGCTGCAGAGGGGATGAGGGGGCTGGAGCATCTCCCTTATGAGGAAAGGCTGAGAGAGCTGGGGCTGTTTAGGCTGGGGAAGAGAAGGCTGAGAGGGGATCTTATCAACGCCTACAAATACCTTAAGGGTGAGTGTCAGGCCAGGCTCTTTTCAGTGATGTGAAGTGCCAGGACAAGGGGCAGGGGGCACAAACTGAAACACAGGGAGTTCCTTCTGCATATGAAGAAAAATTTCTTTACTGGGAGGGTGACAGTGCCCTGGAATAGGCTGCCCAGAGAGGCTGGGGAGCCTCCTTCTCTGGAGACATTCAAAACCCGCCTGGACACAATTCTGTGCAGCCTGCTCCAGGTGCCCCTGCTTTAGCAGGGGGTTGGACTGGATGATCTCCAGAGGTCCCTCCCAACCCTGACCATGCTGTGGTTCTGTGATTTTCTGCAACTGATTTCCCAATATCCAACCAGCCAATTGTGGTGATTACGCACTTTCAACACTACTCAATAGAACTGCTTTTCACACACTGATTGTGATTTACCTAGATTCTGTTTCACCCACAGTAGCCCTTCTTATGTCTTTATAATCTGTCACATCTTTACTGTGAAATGAGATCTCACTGTATTAAGGTTTATATCCCTTTCCTGGCCAGCAAGTTCTTTTTGATGCTGGTATTGTCATCACAACTGCTATTGCAATATGCCTTCCTTCTAGAGGTTTTTTTTTCCTTTATGCACATACATTTCAGGTGTTGCTTACTGTCTTTTTTTTTTTATCACATTTTTTTAAAAGCCAGCTTTTGGCAGCTATGTCACTGACTCACCTGTTTTCTTTATCTTTTGTTTCTCACTACTGTCTCTTCCTTAAAAGGTCCTCCCTTTGGAAGAAAGTCCTTTGCTGAGTGGCCAAGCAACCTAAAACATTTTTTCTAAGATTAGTCATCAAGTCATCTTCCAGTTTATTTAACCTGGTATTTTGTGAATATTTCTTGTCTTGGGGCTGAAAGAATTCCATTTAAGACCAGATAAGCTAGTCTTCCCCAGCTGGCAGCATTTTGATCCTCTTCTCAATGGAATTTTGCAGTGACATTTTTGACCATGAAGTAGGATTAGTGGATTCTTCTGTTCTCCCATGATGACTTTTGTAATTCAGGACAACATATATCCTTTCTCCTGCCATACCACATATCTTTCTTTCCTCCACATCAGCTCTGATGACCTACTCATTGGCTCTAATGAAAATCCCCAATCATCCATGCACGTCTGTTTTTCATGTCATATATGTGCTTCTTCCCTTATCCCTCATCTGTGATTTCTTTATCTATTATTTTTGTCCTTTTCTGATCTCTGTCATGATCTTCTGTATAATGCAATTCATGGTCCAGCCCCTGCT
This sequence comes from Falco cherrug, assembly GCF_023634085.1. Taxonomy (NCBI): domain Eukaryota; kingdom Metazoa; phylum Chordata; class Aves; order Falconiformes; family Falconidae; genus Falco; species Falco cherrug. Next base: position 14,505,680 of record NC_073708.1, read on the forward strand.
TATTTTTATTGCCCCTTCCTCTCTTCTTACAGAGCTAGCTGCTCTTTCCCCCTTAGTGTGTCTGCCAGTTTCTTGTCTTTATTTCTCCACCTTGATCTTTCAGTTGGATGTGTTTTTGTTAGCCTTGTCTTCATGGCAGGAATTACTACTTTTCTTTTCTGGGTCTCTGTGTTTCAGATTCTCATTTTCTTCAGGGATTTACAATCTTTGAATCTTCCATGCTGCCTTTTCTTTTCTCCTCTGTCATGTCCTAAAACCCCTTTAAAAACTTGATTCTATGTACCCATGGCAACAGTCACTTCAGATTCTGTGACCAAATCAAGCACTGAATTAATTCTGCAGTGCTTTTCTTGTTTACCATATCACATAAAAATGGGAGAGCTGAATTTTCTTATCTGATGACTCATAACTCTCCACTAGAGAAGTCTGAGCACTATTTCTTAGAGCTGAGTGAACAACTCCTGAACAAAAAGTCATTTAGTGAAAGTAACTGGGTTTTCTTTTTTCCCAGTTATTGTGAAACAGAATCTGTTGGATTTTTACAAAGAGTAAATATTCACTGGTTGGTTATGATGTGCTGAGCTTTGGAATACTCTTCCCAAAATCTTTAGAGAAGAAAGTCAGCAGTGGGCAACACATATCTGGAATGGTGAGGGAGGAAATAGGATAAACCTACTTTGTTATCACCCATCTGTTACTCCCACAGATACTGCCGCCTTGTGCATGAGCGATGAAAAACATGTGAAACCATGCAGTAGGTTCAATTTGAAGGGATGGCTTTGCAAACCCTTGGCAAACACTACTACGAAGCTGCAAGCACCCTTCAGTCAATAAGAGCAGCTACTAATAAACTTGACACAATGTATGATTGAATGCTATGTAGGTTCAGAGCCCCAACTAGCACGTTAGGAGAACTACACAGGTGTTACATGCAGAACATGCACATTATCAACTACAAAATTAGGAGTGAAATGCAGAAGCGGCTATGATACATAGGAGGAAGCTTAATACTTAAGCAGGGATGTAGGTGTATACAGGGTTGATTGATCTTGTAAGATAAGGTGCTGGTTTGGTTTCTCATGTCAGTGATACTAGAAAGAAGCTGTTTATCTGATTATACAGATTATGGAGAGGATTAGTTCTTTTAGCAGAAGACTCTCCTACAAAAAAGATGCGTCCTGACCATCTGTTGCCAGATGGAAGTGTTCTACTTCTGAATCACTGGCTGCATATTTAGAAAATGAATCTTTCATGGGTAGATCCACAGCACAAACTGTTGTGATGAACCTCATATACACATGCTGAGGTTATATTTTATGTTTACTTGGCCTTAAGTTATACTATGGCTATATACTCCTGTGAACATATTGTTATTTAGTAGATAGCAAATCCTGCAGTTTGCACCCACCCTCTGTGAGATGTCCTGGTTGCCTGAATAAGAAGTACATAATTTATCACTAAAAAATGCAAATATAACATAGAGGTCCCATTTCACTTTTACTTTGACATCTGTAAATTTATTTGAGGAGTCCGTAGGATTCAGCATATATACTTAAGTGGCCAGTGTGGGCAGTGTTTTAGTATTCAGGCAGGCCCAGAACACAGCCAATTGGCTCATACACCTTCATGTATAAGCCTATGCTTAAATTTCCCTGGTGAAAATAAGTCACATTTTTTTGTTATTTTTTTCTTTAAGATCTTTACTGTGATAGTGACTGTGACTGATCAGCCCCAGAGCTGAAGCAAGCAATGCACAAATGCTCATGTAGATCCTATATGGCACGCTGCAAAGTGAGTAGAGAAGGTGTGGCTGGCCATAAAGTACTTCAGGGACCTTAAATACTCAACTGAGCATTGACTGAGGCAATGAACTGTGAGATAAAAGGTGCAGTCATGGATGCATCAGGCAAGCCTGACTTACCCACCACCTCCAAGCACTACCAAGCTTGACCCTAAGAGGCTCTCAGAAGCAGTAATTCTAGTGTCATCAGTGTGCAGCTAAAAGAAAAAAAAAAGTTTTAAATCACATAAATATGTTTTATTTGTGAATTATTTGTTCAGAACTTTCAAGATTCAAGACTTGTTACACTGGATTTAAACCAGACCTGATATTACTACTCCATTGCATGGCCTGTGTCATTCATACCTCACTAGCCATTGGTAATACACAGAGCTGCAGCTGATTTTGCCTTGCCTGTAAATCCATTCCTGACTGCAGAGCAAGCTGCCGACTAAGACTAGCTGTTTAAAGCATTCCACATATTTAAATATTTTGATTCTAAAACAGAGATAAAAATGAAGACAATGAGCTATCCCAAGATCTATAGGGGGAATTATTCTTTCTCTGCAGAGATTCCCACAACCGGCTGCCTGACTGTGGGAAGGTGTCTTTGTAGGTACCTTCTGAGTGGCAAGGGTTTTGTGTTATTACAGTAGAGGACTGTTGTCACATATGTGTTGGATGGGATTTTGTGTCAGCACCAGGATTTTGCTCCTTCACTTCAGTGGGATCTTTGTTTAAGTACAAAGCTATAGGATTAAGATTTGCCTTGACTTCACAAATGAAGTAATTTTATGAAATTCTTTTATTGGTTAATCCCATATTAATTTGTCTGCTTGCAAAACAAGTGCATTCTTCCCTCATCTTCTTAATGTAAAAATGACCTTGTTATTTCTGATAATGCAGCTTGTTGGGCAAAACTTAATCCTGTCGCTACAAACATAATCCAGTGAATCCTCTTCTTGCTGATAACACTTTTTACTATTTGAACTCCAGTGGAAGCTTTTGATTTGGTGTCTGACAGGCTTCCAGGTCCTCCTAGTGTTAATCTTCAGATAATGAGTAATCTAAGGAAGAGAGGGATATAGTTTCTCTAGTTCCTAGCTTTCATCTTTCATGGTAATAAGATTGTATCTCAATACTGTTTCAACTGCTTTCCAGATTTAAAAAAAATCATCTTATTTAATTTCAAGACAGGAAAGCACAATTTAGTTCTCAATATCATCACAAATGTACACCCATCAGAAGGCCAGCAAAGAATGAAGAAACAAGAGACATTTGTGCAACATATGTGGAAATCACTGGGGAAAATATTGTGTTGCTGTATGTTGCACTGCCTCCAATCTGCTGATGACATTCCTCTCCACATTTCATTTACTCTTGACATAGATGTTGCTGTCCGTTGGCAATCACTGATGGCCCGGCAGATGCTACAGGGACCTTGTTGGCTGTGGATTAATACACTTGTGAGATGGAAGGTTATTTGGAGGAAGTGGAAAGCGAGTAACTGTGCTGGGCTTCAGAGGGGAAAAAGCATCTGAGTTCATTACTAAGGTTCACCAGTTAGTGGCACTCATGAATTTTCACGTAGCAAAAGCAGCCAAGAGTGCCTTTTCCTGCTCTCATCAGGGTGATATGCAATTGTTCTTCTCTCATGTGTCTCTCAGGTGATAACAAACTATTATTGCACAGTTTAGATTTCATTGGCTTCACACCTTGCTTTTGAATATACATTAATATATTGACTTTGATCTGTATGATCTGTGTCCAGGTTAACTTAAACAGTAATTTCTCCCCCTCCCATCTTTACCATCAGTATGAGCTATGTTACTTCTGTTTCTTTTTCCTGTTATGTACATAAGATATATATTCTTTCTCCTATTGGGGAGAACTGCTCCTCATGTATTTCTTTTCTTACTCTGGCAGATCTGGAGCCTGAAAGGATCATCATTCCTATTTTTTCATTTTACAGCATTTTTCTAGGAGAAAAGCAATTTGGAAAAAATGTCACATATTTGGCTGAGAACACACTCCCTAGCATTTTACTTGAAACAGGTATAGACATCAGTGTACAAAATTCTCTGTTTTATTACTCCTATCTGAAGATGAGTTCTTTGATATTCTGTATGTTGGTTTGATATTCAGGTTACATCAGATACTAGACTTATCTTTATTCTGTCAGTTATTCAAATTCAACAGCTCATTTGCTGTTCGTAGAGTTAGGGTTAGCTTCACATTGCTTTGTCTCTCCTCTCTCCTCACACCCCAAAATCAACACCAACATCAGCATCACGGAAAAAAAACTTTTAATTACTGCAGCACCTAACCCTAAAATGTATGAGAAATCCTCTTGGAGGAAGATTGAAATTCTGGAAAACTTAATGAACTGTGTTCTTCTAAAGATTGTTCTGGATATACATTTCAGTTTTTCCACCATTAATATGGTTCAGGTTACAACAGTATTTTTCTCTGATGATTTTCCTCAGCCTTAGAGAAGCTAAATTATCAGCTAAAGCTAATCATGTAAGAATGCTTTCTGATATAAGAACAGAGACTTCATTAGCTGTGAAAGCCTGAGTAGAGTTTGAAAAAGCAGATGTCTCTGTACATATGCATGAAACAGAGAGGTAGCTGGACCATAGGCAAAAATAAAAAGAGAGATCTTCACCGACTGTATTTTCTATGAGTAGAGTATCAACTACTGTAAAAATTAACTTTAAAAAGTGTTTTTTTCACTCCAACTAAATTCAGCAGTGACAAGAGTTACGAAATTTGGTATGAGATATGAAAGAGTTATGTCGTAAGTATGAAACTCTTCAAGTTTTCACTGTAACTGTAATTCTTGTGTAGCTGGATATCAGGACTGTGCCTTTGTGCTCATCAAGGCAAATACACTGGCTGGTGCAGGAACTCTCAGCCTGGCCATCTGCAGAGACACAATAGTAGACAATTTGAAGCAATGGACTAGCTTGAGACAAAGTGGTTGACTGAATTCTTAGCCACCTTCACAGCTAAGTGACTAGTTGGTACAGGAACTATCTAGGTGGGAATTTTGAACTGTCTTGAAGGCTTCCCCAGGCAGCTGCAGCCACGCCCAAACCAATTTGTGTGTTTCAGTATGTTGATTATCAACCTAGGCAGAGAATCTGAACCTTCCAGAGACCGCCCAGCCAGTTCATCCTGCAAAATTGATCAAGCTGTATATAAATATCCTTTAGCCCACAAACTCTAAGCTCTCATGCTTTACATTCATGAGGCATACTCACCCTCCTTACAAGTAGACACTGATGATAAGTAGGTAGATATAAATAATACAAATGATAAAAATAAATGTCAGTATCTCAGAGGAAAGTATCTTCATTGTTTTCTTGCTCTTTTTCTTCATTAAAATGTCATCATCTTCTCCATTTTCCATTACCTTTAGGAAGACTATACAGATTTGGCACATAAAAATGGTTTCCTATCATGAAGATTTGCTTTCTTCTTAGCACAGTGAACTTATTTTCCTGTTTTCTTGACAAATCCAACATTCCCCAGACACATTCTCTGTTTACCTCCTGGCAAGTCACTACAGTTTTACCACGCTGTGGAGTATAAGTGCTACAGATAGTTCTAGTGAGCTTTATTTGCATTTTAGTAATTTTTTTTTTTTTTTTAGTTCAGAGTGTATCTTTACACCTCCTGAATTATTGATAAGCACTTTTTCCTTGGTGTAGGTGAACTTCACCCATAAATGGAAAGAGACAAATTAAATAGAATATGCCATTTGTATTTCTAGCTGAATCCTAAGTTACAGGGAAACCTGTGATGGAACAGACATCTTGTAATGATACAGTAGTGTCTTAGATCTGCTCGGCACTTGTATAACAAGCTATGGAAGATGAGCAGCACCAGGCTCTCAAATTGCCTTCACACTGGCTTTCACCAAAAAAGGGGCATGCCAGAAGACAGTCATACAAATGGAAGCTATGGATAATACAAGTAGTAAAACAGTGAGAAGATTAGGGGACTCCCTTTCAGAACTAAGGGCATTTAAGTTCATTTTGTGGCTCTGGCAGAAATGTGGTATAAATAAAACACTTAAGGTCATATTCAAGCTGTGAGCCCAAGTGCTTCCTCTTCTATTTCTGAGTAATGTTGAAAGTCCTTAAACTCTAGGCATCTTAGTTACATTAAAAGTCGTTTAGAGTTACCAGAGCCCATTGCTCATGTCAGATTCAAAAGAGGTGGTTTCCCTGTGAACCTGAAGTACCTGAGCCAGTAGGCATGCCTAGAAATCACATATAGAATTTATTTCCAGGCAAAATCCCGGGCAGTGACTGCTTTTTGTAAAATCATTCTGCTGTTTTGGCCATGGTCTCGTAGTTAAAAGTTAAAAAAAATAAATCACCCTAGAAACATGAATACAATTCTTTCATATTGAGGAGAGGTGCCGAGGCTTGTTATAAATGGAATGAATTTTGATCCAAATGGGATCAGAAGCACTGAGAGCATGTGTGTAACAACTGTGTGTGTTGAGGATGTTCAGCCTATGGCTGCCAAGTGTGACATTCACCTGTGGCTCATAGCCGGCCGTCATTCAGAGCTGCAGCGGACCCCTGCTGCTCAGTCAAACGCTGCTGTCCAGAGCTCCTCCTGGAGGTGTGTGCCTGCAGTATTTCTAACAAAAGCACAGATGTGAACATAACTCCCTAGTCTAGCAGTGAGGCGGATTGGCGATGACAAGTGGCAGGGATAGGCTTGTCTGGAAAGTGATCCTGTAGGCTGCTGTTAGGCATACCCCCAGAACAGCAGCTGGAGGGAGGCAGGCTGCCTAATGCATACAGTGGGCTACTGCCAGAGAAACTGTTTCATAGGCTGCCTAGTAACTAGTTACATAAAAAGACTTCATATGACTGAAACAACTAATTCTTTCCCAAGAGCTATTTATAGGATTGCTTGTAGCATTTCAGCCATGCCCTCACAGATGACTTCTTGATGCCTCACTCAGACTGACTGATCCTCCTCTAAACTCATAGCAGCAACCTCTGGAAAGGCAATTTCACATATGGTATATTTTTACCCTGTGTAAAGGGTGTTCCAGGCTCCAACCTGTGTCCACCTCCATGTTAGGGAAAAGAAAATTCTGGGACACACCTCAGGCTCTACAGTTCATCCCCATTTTGGTGCACTGAGAGCCTTAGGCACTGGCAGACACCCATCTGCAATACTTGTGTGACATTAACAAGAACATGTCTCTCCTTTGATGCTATGATGAAGCAGATGAATCTTAGGTCCTTTTTGTTCATGAGGTAACAGCTGAAGAGCAGCCACATATTGGTCCTTAATGCGCAGAGCTTGTTCTCTTTTCTTCAATGTGCTGTTAGCAGCCAATAAATAATAAATAACTGCTATGTTAGTGTCTCTTTGATAAGCTGAGCCTGTAGTCCCAATGTGCAGTAGCTGTGCATGCACATCTCCATATGCAATATTAATGGTTATATTATGTAACTGTATAACAGAGCGTAAAGAAGTCTCTGGGACTCTTGCCCGAGTGAGGGTTTGAATGGAGTATGAACAGCAGAGTTTGGCCCCGGATGCAAACAAGTAAACTGATCAACAGCAGAGCCACCATTTTCTATTTGCTTGGTAAATAAGTTCAGCCTTTAACAATCTGAGAGAGATTTCAAGAACATATGCCATACTGCTTGCTTATGAAACATTTTCTTGTTCGTTGCTTCTGATAAACGCAAGCTGAATGCAGATAACCACTGCTGTGTTTGATAGCACCAAAGACTGGGCTAAAAATGCCCAGAGGGACAGGGTGCCAGCTGAAAAGCTCATAGCTCCCAGGGAGACCCCAGCTGGTGCATGCACAAGTCTCACTGAACAGAGCAACAGCTCTGTTTCCACATTTCTACTAACCGACTCAGAAGGGTAGGAAGGCACAGTGTCAGACTCCCTCAGCCACCTCCACGAGGGGAAGAGAGCATCAAAGATGCTCAGTGCATTGCTGGGAGCCAGGCTGCACGCACACATAGCATAATATGTTTTTCCGATATTGCTTGGAAGCATCTGCTTTCTCTTCTCTTTAGTGTGCTGCTTCCTGGACTGTTCAGCCCCAAGCCCTGTATGAAACATGTACAGGCACAGGCAGGGCACGGCAGGGGGAAGGAGTCAGCTACAGCTTGCTAAATCATCAGAGGAAGAAAGGGAATCAAAGATGGATTTGGGAGGCCATGAAAGAGAGCAAAGGAGATGCAAGATACTGGAAGATGTGCTACATGAGAAAAGCTGAATGAGGAAAAAGGAGTATGTGAAAAGGATAAAGAGAAGCTGGAGGGGGAACACAAGGAGACTGAAAGGAAAGAACAATAAAAAGAGGAGTAAATGGTGAGACAGAAATGAAGAACAGTAAGGGGCACAGTTGAGAAACACAGAAAAGGGCTGAAGGATTAATTGTTTCGGTATATTTTAGGAAGAGACAGGAGAGAAGCTTTTAAAACTAGAGTTTAAAATCTTAAATAATCAACATAATAGTGGTTAGTGGATGTTTGTTTGTTTTAAGAAAGAAGAGAATAATCTAGAGGGCCTGCCCAGCATTTAGAATTTTCTGATTCTTGAAGATGCTAGCTCCTCTAGAGACTTTCGTCAATTCACTGTTCCAGTCATGGGCTGATTCCTAGGTTCATCACTTCCACCAGTGCATTGGTTTCTGCTCTTCTTTTGCTATGGTAGGGATTAGTAGTGTAGGTTTGTCTTCCAGGTGGTTATTGCTTTTTGATTTGTTTTATTTGTAACAACAGATCTGTTGTAAGGGACTAGGAAAGTTTTTGTAGCTGTGGTGTTGAGAATAAATATTCTGTGGATCCTTCAGAACCAGAAATCTACTGTACTGTGATTGCAAGACAACAAGCTTGGTAGTTCCTTCTAGTCCTCTGTTCTGTAGAAGCCTGGTAGATTAAAATTTTAGTTTTGAAAACTATTAAGCCTTTGACTAATGCCCTTTCAGCAAAGCCTTCCAGTATTAACTCCAAGAACATGCTAAAATTTATTTGAAGTCCATAGAATTAGAAAAGCTCTGCTGAAAAGCGATAAAGGATTTGTTTTGTTGAAGTATGCAGGGATATAATTAAAACAATTATACACAATATACACAATTATACACAATAGGCAATAAAACCTAACACAAGTCTTCGTATAGATACCATTAGTTGGAACAAAAATGGCTGGAATCCATTTAACAAAATAGTGAAGTCTAAATTAACTTGAAGCTCTTTCATACTGGAATAAAGGAGCACACATGAACAGTCCTCTTCCCTGTTGTAATTCTCACCATTCCTTATTTTGGTACAAACCTGTGTTTTAAGCAGGACTTTCACGGCTTGCTGTGGGCACAGTATTCTAAACAATGCTATCCTCTTACAGATGGACACACTACTCTGTTTCTTTCACAGGTGAACATGATTTCAAACAGCAGATGTCAGTCTCAGAGAAGCTACATGACGTTGCCATGCTTCAAATTAGTTGAGGTAAGAAGACACTGTAGATACTTTCTACTTTCTTGGGTGTGTTTTTTAAGAAAACGCTCGCAGCAGCAGCAGTTTTATATTTTACCAGCATATTTATGTTTATCTCAGCATGGACTGCTATCTGCTAGCTGGCAATCACTTATGGCAGCTGTGAATAAAAAATTTCTGCCCCCATGCTGTCAGTTCTTTTTCCCCAGTTCTTTCATTAGAGGGAATGAAGGGGGATCCCTATGCCTGCAATTTCATTTTAAGTGACTGTGATGTTCCGAAGTGCCAGAATCCAGGAGAGTGAAGTACCTCTGAGCTGGACCCATATAGATATTGGAAGTTAAATCTTGATAGTAAAACTCCATCAGTCTAGAATTCTTTTTGTTTATCACTCTTAAACCACCTTACATTTGAGGGTAAATATAATTATTTTCATTTTAAAGATAGGAAACAGTGGAACAGAAAGTTACTTTAGTTGTTCAAGGTTGTTGAGGAACCTAGACATTGTGGAATAATGCATATTGAGTAACTTAAGCACCATCTATACCAGTTTGTGTTTCTTTTGTTTTTATTTTTGAGACTATTCTTACTGAAGGCACTATAAACAATTCCTTTTCTTTATTCAGATGCTTGTAGATAATGCTCATAGTGGAAATTACCCCAGTTATGTCTGTCCTGCTGTGGAGTTGGAGCTGCAGCACAGCATATATCTATTTGTTTCTATTTGATCTGACTTTAAGGTGGCTTACTTCAGCCCCACCATGAACTCAGCAAAACTGGCCAGCTGCAGGGATTTTGGAGAGCCTGGCTGCTCTGGCTATATCCCCACTAGTAACCTAATTATGCTAAAGCTAGCTTAGCCAGCGTTAGATCCAGAGGGGTATGGATAAAGAAGCTGCACAACCATAACGGGATGTGTGGCGAGGGACATGCTCATTGCATTCAAGTTTGTAAGGCTGGCAGGTACAGCCCCTTAATCCCTGTAGTAAATCTTGTGCTAGCGTTTAGGTGTAAATGAATACGTTGCAGTCATGCAAGGCCTGTGGTGTGGAAATGTCCCATTTCTGGCTAGGTGCAAACTCGCTTCTAGAGAATGGACAAAACTATGCTGTAAGAAATATATGATAATCTTGTGGAACCCAATAAAATATTGGTGTGAAGGAGAAAGTAACTTCTTCATATGGCAGGTTTTACATTGGTAACTCAGTTTAGGGTAGTTGTGCCCATTTCTATTGGCAGAGGTTTTGTTCCCATTTATCTTAAGGCATTTCTACATCCAAAACATTTGGATCACGTGTAAAATTCAGGCACCATTTTGCCTTTCTTTTAATGCATGCTAATTATAATGAAAAGTCTTGATGGTTCATGCAAGGTTTCCAGCTGATTTGGTATAAGGGAACCTTAGGGAAATGATTAAACTGTATTTTGAGCACAGTACTTCCTGACTTACTCATACACACTGGTACCATTGGATTCTGTGGACTGCAGATCAAAGTAGAACATCTTCAGATAAACATTGCTTAGGCTGAGGGAGAGTAGGACATTTGCATTCAATTTTCTGTTCAACCACAGACTTCCTGTGCCATATTGAAAATACCACTTGGGCCTTACGTCTGAGGCATTGGGCATCGTTACACCTGGATTTTACTCAGCCTGTTTGATAGCAGTTCCAGGGGTTTCAGTGGTGCTTAACATTGGACTAAAGAAGTAAAAGTTGAGGACCATTAAGATCCCTCTGTGGATCTAGTTCCTAGACTCTGTGTCTTGGTATCCACCTCCTTACCTCACACTGATACTGGGAAACTGGTGTTCTGGTTGCTATAGGATGCTTAGATCCTTCTGATACATTTAGAGACATCTGATAAACAGAGAGTGGGCAGTGTCACAAATTGAGGGACAATATAGCAACATGCCAAAGAAAAGTTTTTTACGGTGTAAATATTATGACTTAAGTGACCTTTCCTGAAGAAATTTTCATCCTCCATAAGGTCTTTCTTCTTTGCATTTTAAATTACAGTGGTTTTTTATCAGCGCATTTTGGAATTTGCTTCCATGTGGATAGAAAATTGCTTCATTGTCTGGCATTATTTCTGTCACATCATTTCAGCTCATTTTGTAACTTGGCAATTTATGTTCACTGTTTGCAAGTAATGTTTGTGATCCACTGTGACAGAAATCACTGCAGACCCACTGGCTTTTCTTGCTTGTGCTATGTCATACTGAGACAGCATCAAGATGTATCATCAAATCTAATGGCATTAGGGGATCCAAAACTGATGATTTCATGATACTGTTATGTAAGTTTATGTCATAGAAGTCGTTAGGGAGATGGTACAGAGCAGCTAGAGCTGTAGATGGGGATCAGGAGACATGATTTCTATTCCTAAATGTTGGGGGGAATTGCTTAGCCTTATTCAACTTCTGGCTCATTATTTGTAAAATCTGAATAACAATTCTACACCCACATTTGATAACACACACAGATAGAAGTCAACAGACAGGTTGCAGCAGTACTGTATTCTAAAATAATTTGGTTTTTTATCATTGTTCTCCAGGATCAAAAAGTGATCCAAATGTTGTAACAGCTGTAATTCTTTTTTTAAAGCAACTGGGTAAGAGAAGTATGCAATATTTGAGCACCTGGGTTTAGGTGTTTGGGTGATGAAAAGGTCTGTGAGCTTTCTTAGCTTTCCTTTAAAAAATTCCTTGTATGTTCCTCAGCTCTCTAGCAGAAGAAATTAGTCCATTCACATACATAAAAGATGTGATAAAGGAACAATTGCACGTGCACTTAAGTTGCAGCTGGAGAGCAAAAGAAGGTATCAGGTAAGGGTTCAAGTATCTGCAGCCATACAGCCACAAAATCAAGCCCTCTATACTGATAAAAGGGAATAGAAGCCATGAGATGCCAGTGGCAGTAGTGGTGACTCTCATTTGGTGGTGATTGCCTGTAGAGACCTGATGTGTCTGCAAAGTTTATAAGACTGGGCTATCTGTCAGAGAAACTGTTTATTTGCAGAGGCACAGTAGTAAGTGGCTGTGTGTGGCTTTGCCAGCCTGTATTTCAAGAGTTTCTTTTGCATGGGACACAGAAAAAATCTGCTTTCCTGGGAATCTGTCAGCCTTTATTGACTTGCGTATTAGGGACTTTGAAAAGATTTAAGTGGGATACAGGGTATGACACAGGACTGTACACAACTCCTAGCTTGCTTCTCAGAGAGGTGTGTCTGAGATGCCGTTGCTCTCCATGGCACTGATTTCCTGGCAGCACTTTCTCCTGAGCTCTACAGCAGCTGGGAAGCAGGGGCTTAGCTCTCAGCCAGGGCTTGGCCCAGCACTCCTGGCTGGGAGGTAAACAGGGGCAGCACAGTGTGGGGCAGCACAGCTAAAGCCACATGAAGGTCAGTAAATACCTTAGCCCTGGCAGGTGTGAATGTGCTTGCTGGAACTTACAGCAGGGAATAGTTACATACGTGTTAGGTTCTATTTAACTTTTTTTAGAAAAATATGACTTTTTCATGAGTAGCCTGCAGGTTAGGAGCAAAAGAAAAGGTGGAGATGAGAATGATTTATATTAGGGAAATTCTAAGATTAGTTTCTGTCTTGCAACAAGGCAGAAGAAGGTTTTCTGCACTTCTTTTGCTCCCAAGCATAGGCTCAACTCTGCTAAGCAATGATGTTACATCAGGAGATTATTTATTTATTTAGTAGATCCAGCTTCTGTGCTCTTGGCCTTTCTAGCAATATTTAGTGGAATTTGTTTCCTAACTTGTTTCTAACCTTGGGAGAGAAATTATCTAAACAGATAAGATGTACAGAAACTTTCAGTGGTAAGAAAACCAGGGTGTCTGTAGACTTCATTCTTCTGGTGATAATAAACTCTATACTTTTCAAAATGTCAGCTTTTCTTTACAGAGCAGGCTTGTAAGATACTACTGTTAACCTTTCCAAAAACCTCTCTTCTCTTCAATTCACAGATAGAAAAGATGCACCTGGATATTCTGTCATCTGTTCCAGATACTTTCATTAGTCTGATTCAAAAAGATTAATCTCTTTTTATCTGTTGATCTGAGTGGATGGAACTAGGAGTTTGTATCTGACTACCTAAGCTAGAGGAAAAAATTCAAATTCTGTAAGAGGTTGAAAGCCCAAAAACTGAATCTACATGGCAGAACCTGATCAATGCAAACATTTGTTATATGCTATTGCTGCCAAGAGCTTCTGCTGGTTCAAGGCATCATTTATGCAGTCTTTTAAATATTTTCCATATCAGACATTGAATTCTTACAGTATGTTGCTGCACTTGTTTATTTATTGTTTTCCTGCTAGTACGTTTTCCATTAAAGAAGTTAATGTAAGCATCAGATTTTGAGATTAATCTTCTCAAAGCCATTCAATATCAGAAGTTAGTTTCTCCAGAAGTACCAACTCATGCAGCTATCATAGCAGACCATAAATTTAGATTCTAAAGGCCAATTATTGTCCAAGAATACTGTTCAATTTTCCTTTGACCTAAGTTTTTTCTACCTTGTCCATTCTTATGCAAAAGCTGAGTTATTTCTGCAAGCCCTGAGATATTTTCACTCATTTAGTGAAGTATCTTTTTCTAGCATGTATGCTTACAAGTAACAGCTGTGAGGTAACCTTAGCTATCGCTCTTTAATGGAGATATTTTAGACATGGCAGTTAGCTATCAAAAATGCCGGCGGGACTCAGTCTTAACTACCCTAAATGTAACTGTACTAATCTTGTAACTACTTAGTATCACCAGGTGCAAACTTTCTAATCTTGCACACTTTTGCAATGTTATGCTTAGGCATTCTCCTACTAAAAGCATTAATTGGTACTATTTAAACAATCTATTTTATGTGGCTTTTATGGTTTTCTTTTTTCCCACTCATTCATATAAAGATACTCACTGGAATTTCTAGACAAGGTATAATTCTTTCACCTGGTATTAACTTTTAGGAATTACTAAACTTACCCTTTTTGAATGCAGGAACCAGAATATTCCTAACTCTGGCAGTGGGCAGATATATTAATATAAGTACCTGTAAGAATATTGACTTCTCTGTACTTCAGAATTACTTACATTCATCAACTACCTATCAAAGTTTGGTGAAAAATTTACCTTAATGTGCAAGGGAATTCTGACTTCTTAGACTAGAGCTCTCAACCGTGCTTAACACTGATAGGCTTCGTCCTAATTTAGCTTTTGTTGGGGATACTTTTTGTAGCAATACAGCGGTGGTTTTTTTCATGCTTCTCAGGAGATCCTAGTTGACATTTATCTCTGCCTTGGATATGCACTCTGCAGAGCTCTCTATGCAATTTATTCTCCATTGAATTTTGAGCTTTCTCATAGCTGAGAATCAAGATGGCTCAGCCAATTTACAGCTGATTCAACAGGAGGTCAATCTTAGTTTCTCCTTTACCCTTTGGGTTCCAAGGATTTCTTTTCTGCCAACGAAGGACATTATTTATAATCTTTCTCTTGTGTAATTTTCTCGGGCTACCAGTTTTTTTCCTCTTTTTCAAGTATCTTGTTGACAGTCTTAAAACCTGGCCAGTAAGATATTTAGCATAAGCAGAAACTAGTTGCATATGAATGGCTGAACTGCAGTTTTGTAAATTTGTGCTGACACCAGAAAGCCAACAAGGAAGTAAATAAAAAGCATTTCACATCTCCCATCCAAATAGGCAGTCTTCAAAATCTCAACTTATTAATCACTATTGTAATTTATAACTCTCAAAATATATTTTTTCTTTAAATCTAGTATTTTTGTTTTTCAATGGACCTTAAAGATATTGCACTGAAGTGAAACACTAGATATGTATACTGGAGTCTGCACTTAGATGAATAGAATGTTGTTTCTATTTCTAACAAGTATATTTGTTGCTCTTCATTTACTTGTATATTTATTCCCATTCCAAGACTTGTAATCCCCTTTAGGTATGGAGTAAGATGCCTGATAACTCTTCTTTTCAATGTGACATGAAACAGTACATGAGCAGGGAAATACAATATTAAAATGTCATGCAGATTTGTTTCTAATAATACTGTTATGTATTTTGATGTCTTCTCCATGATTTAGCTCTTCAGGCTCTGCATAGCCACTTGAATGCAAAATGAAGGTCCTGAAAGGAATTACAAAAAGTATCAAGATTATGAAAGGCAGTTCTATCATAATAATAAAAACAAAAAATAATTTTAAAATATATTAAACTTTTAAATTATGTTGTAAGAAAATGAAAACTGTTTTAAAACAATTAAAAAGTAAATAAATAAATTGTAACTGAAAACCCCACTTCATAGCTTTCAGCGACTTTGGCTGTCCTTGGCTCGCTGCTTGGTAGAAAGCTGTTCCTTCAATTACAAGTAGCCCTTTAAATAATTTTGACTTAGGGGAAAATATTTTTGTCTATCCTACATATTTCTTGGAGCATCTGAACTGGGGACATGATTTTTTTTTCCTAATCTTGCATCCCATTAACCGCTCCTAGTTTATGGCTTCAGATACAATCATAACAGCTGGCACAAAGAAGTTGCTTTAGGGAAAATCACAAGCTTTGAACTAGGAAGTGAATTGCTTGGACAGTATTTGTCATTATATTTGTCCAGATGTTATAGAGATCATCTTAAAGAGTAATTGTCATGACTGGCTGTCCTTTAACCCCATTCCAAAAACAGAAAAAAAAAAAAAAAAATTGGTCCTTTTAAAATCTTGCTGAATTTGATGTATCAATGATTTGACAAAGAGTGTGGAGGGAAATACATCTCTAGAAACTGTGTGTGAGTTTCCCATTCCAATAGAGTCTTCCCTTCCTTTGTGAAAATAAGTTTACCTGCTTAGAATCTAACCCTTGTGAATGTTATTGCCACGTATTGATTAGCCTATATTTACTACACTGTTCATTTAAATAGCTTTTGGACAGAAATTACCTTACATGAAAGTAATTCACAGTTCTTTTCAGTTGCCAATTTCTGTAATTCATTTCAGTAACTCTTTAAAATGAAAAATATATGTGCCACAATAGATATCTGTTCCATCATTGCTAGACAGGAATAGTCCACTGTTAGATACAGTCCCCAGGGGGCTCTGGCTATCTGTGTAGTATTTTACTTTCAAGAATAGCAACACACTTTATTTGACAATGCCCTGAAAAATTAAACTTCCAACCATATATAACAGGATGATAAGCATTCAGAGAGAAGAGGATTTCAACACTAATCATTCACTGAGAGCAATGCAACTAGGGGAGAAAGAACTGACGTTGATGAAAAGCCCTAATTGTGCTAATGAAACTTTTTAATGTCTTCCACTGACAAGGCAAGCATTGGCAAGCTGCTTCTTCTTTGAAATGGATAAAGCATAGTAATTCAATAAATGTTCTTTATTTGTAATGTAATCTTCCCAAGCAATTTCTGAGTGTAGCTTTCATAAACCAGTAACACCCTAGTAAGCAATTTCACTGTAGCAGATAATTGTTTAAGGACTTGCATAATAGAGAATCAGATGCAAGTAAGTAAGGGTTGTGTCATTCACCCCAGGCATTGCAGAAATGAGCCACCTTCTCCTCCTTGTTCATCTTCACCTGCTGGTACTGAATGTGATTGTAGTAGCCAGTAACATGAAGCAGGTACTGTTTCTCCTGCTTTTCATAATGCCCATTTTAAGAAATAGATCAAAGCACAGGAAGGCAGGAAGAGAAGATGCCAAGGACAGCAGTATCCAAGGAAGCTCTAGTCTGAGGGAAACTAATTCATTAAAGATTTTTTTTCTGTAATTGTCTTGAAGGTGAAGAGGTTTCCAGAATTTTTGCTCTTCTCCCTGATACAATGACTTTCCCAGCCCTGCTCAGGAGAAATGCAGGGAGAAAAAACATACCTGGCATCCAGTGAATGTGTTGTGGTTTACCCCTCCTGCTGGCTATCCTAGAAGGAAGGGCATTGTAAGTTCTGTACCTATTGGATATGAACAAGGAGTTAAACTTTCCTTTCTCTCTGGGATATTTTTAGACAGTGGAAGTCTTTTCTAAGAACTTGTATAGCAAAACTATCTGATGGGTTTATAAGTCTTGTTACTCTGTATTTCTTTAAAACACCCCCACTGGTGATGTTTTTCTTGAAAACTGATATTAAAAGATTATGTAGAAGTATCTATTCATTACTTGAAACTAGTAAGATACAGTTGCTGTGTATCAACAGCAATGAAAATCTCTCCTTCCAAGATTTTTTTCTATCTTTGGGGAAGATTATAAGACATGGGGAAGATTACACAACAAAAGCTGCTCTGCATCCCCATTTTCATTACCCTTGTTTCTGGAGCTGCTAGTTACAACGTTATTGTAAGACAGTTGAGATACTAAGTAGAGAATGCATGATTAAAACCTGTGTGGATGATAGTAGTTTTTTAGAGTCATACATAATACACCATACATGGTTTTCCTAAATTTATTGTTATCTTTGGCTGTGTATCTAATGCCAAAGTCAGCTGGGATAAATCTGATATTCTTCCCATTTCTGTGGGATGACTTTTTTTTCCCCCCTAACTGAAATTTTAAATATTTCTAATGGAATTAAACACTGGACATTAGGATGCCTAATAAGCTAAATAATTTGCTTAAATCCAATTTGGATACTGTCCTAGTTACTGTGGAAGCAGTATTCAGCATGCTGGATATTGGCATTGCTCTATGAAGAAAAGGTTAATGCCATAAAAATTATGTGTGTTAGGATGGTTGTATCTTTTTAGCAACTGCCCACTCCATTTCCCAAAGGTTAATTTTTGTGCTGGCTTAGTGAGAATCTGATTCTGCAGCCCTTATGTTCTGTACTCAGATCTCCTACTGATTTTAATTTCTCTAAATCAACAGAATTCTTATGGGGAGGAAAGAGCAAACACTAATAATATTATAATGTCTTCCTATTCCTGAGGCAGTTGTACTTCATATTTACAGCTTTACCACACAGCAGTCAGTTCAAAGTAAACGAGCCTTATATGTTCCAAAGAACAACAGTTTCTGGCACTATGAAAAGTATAAAAACTGCACAACGCTTTAAGGCCATAGGACTAAAGTCACTAGGTAGTCATAAGAGAAAAGACATACTGATCTCAGTTCTAGCAGGTATCAATTAATCCTCTCCTGAAATGAATCCTTAGGATATTTTATATTCCTTGATTCTGTTCCAGTGGTATGGCCGCCTTAACCCTCTACCACCTGCCAGGCCCACATAGAGCCAGGCTGCCTGTGCATAATCAGGCTCTTCCTATTGTCCTGCTGTCATGCCAGCGTACTAGCTGCCTGCCTGAGCTGTGGAGCTGCTACCTTTTAATCCTTTTGCTCTGACAGGAGCCTACAGAATCCCCCACTTACTGCATTTTCCCACAAGAAACCTGTAGTTTTAGCTTCTGATGTTCTTGCCAACTTTGTAAAAGCACCCTTGCACAAATCTCTCTCCCTACTTTTCCTTCTTTTATCATTTTTTCCCACATGTTCACTTGCCGCTTCTTTCTTTTGGTACAGTTGGTTGTCTGGAGTTAAGCTGGCTAGCTGGATGAATAAGGCATTGAATGAGTAAGGATTTCCAAAAGGAATGATCAAAGTAGAGTTGCATATTAACGAAACAAGCATCTATTTTATTACATAATAATTTGACAGTGTCCCTTATTATATCAGTGATATTCATATTCTAAGCTAATAAATTTCTTACCATTTAGTCTAAAAATTTATTAAATACAGAGTATTTTTAAATGAGAAGCAATCTCAAGTAAGTTCTATTTAGTAAAGAGATTTAAAGCTTTCGTTATTAGTAATTGATGGTACCAACAATCGCAAGTTAACACAAAGGATCTTTAAAAGCTGGTTTATTTATTATTTTATTTTTACTCTGGCTCTTTACCTTTCCAGCTGCTCCTTGCAGTTCAGGATTCACTTCTCAAAGCAGAAAATGCTGTTGCTATGTCTCTCAGAAGTGACTTTTCAACTATTTCCTTCCTTGCTGCCTTCCTGAGTCTCCTGCTAATGCTTGACAGTATGCTTTTTGCCTGGAAGGTAATTGTGATGAGAAATGATGACTAAGTCAAAGGAGTAGCCCCATAGGTTATTTTTTTAAGGACCAATCCTCTAACATGTTTTATGTAGCACCTTACTGGAGGATATACATACACTTATATATGTGTGTGTGTGTGTAGGACTGTCCCTTTAGAAAAGGGAAAATTAAGAGATATCTTTGTTGCTACCAGTGTAGTGAAGTGGATGGGCAGTTTCACTTCATACCAATTCACCAATTTAGAGAAAATATGATTTTATTTTTAGATATGAATTACAATCAAGTGAATTACAATAATTGCAGTGAATCACCATTAGAATAGACTGTAATCATTAAGACTAAAGACTGCAAATATATGGGTTGAAGTAAATTAGAAGTAATTCACAGAGTTATAGAAAAATGTAGGTTTGAGGGGACTCCTAGCAGTCCTGTAATCCACAAATGTGTTGAGAGCAGGGCTGACTCCAACTTCAGGTCAGGGTCCTCTCAGCCTTTTCAGTGAAGTTTTGAGTATCTCCAAGGACAGAGATACTTTCCACCTATCAACGTATCTGAATAGTGATGAATGGAAATGGATGATTCCTGCAATGACTGTTTTGTAGGAATCCAGTTGTTTGGAGAAACACAGTTACTAACTTCAGTATGAGCAGGCCTAATACCTTCAACAAAGGTTGTCTTTTTAGTCCTGCTGTGGGCTTAGCCCTGTAACCAGAAGGGATAGTGTAGAGGCAGTGTTCTGCAGAAGGAGGGGCTTCTCAAAGTGCAGAGGCATCTGTCCTGCAGCAGACATGAAAAATGTGACTTTGTGACACAAATCAGTATAAGAAATTCCTGTGAGGTCTGTCCTCACTGGCTTGGTGATGGTGTCATTCATGGCGGTATCATAGGACTCTATGAATGCTTTGTGTCTTTCTAGCTGATTACTTTTTGTCACTAGACTTTAAGTTTTGCTCTTTCTTGAGTTTTCTGTCTTCACTGAATCCTCATAAACAAGCTATAAAAGAAAGCACATTTTTCAGAGAAAGGATGTGTGTGAAAACATGAATGTAACATGCATGTCTTGGTGTTGAATGGAAGTGTGCAGTACCCATGTTTCCTGCAGCTCTGTGGATTGTTAATGCTGAGGGCTACACCAGGGTACAGAAGAGCTAGGAGATGATGAGTATTATGAACTAGACTTCAAATATTTTTAATATTTTAAATTTTCAAAGTAATCTAAGAAAATAATCAGCTCCTTTTCTAGCTTTGTTGAACAATTACCTGCTAGCAATGAAGAGTGTCTAATTCTATTTGCTAAATTCTGTGGGCTTGTTTTTTCCTTTTTCTCCATTGAACCACTGGCTCCAGCAGAAACTGTTACAGAGGATGTACTGGACTCCTGCCAGGATGAGCTGCGTACATTAAATGATAACTAGAGCTGGAAGTATGTAGTGATTATGGTGCATAATTTATGATATTAGAGTATTTTTCTTTGCCTTTCGAGATAAAGTTAGTGTGTTAATTTAAAATCACGTACAGACTTGTGCCCGAAATTATCTTTGGAATCTTGTATACCCTACTTGTTCATGATACAATTGTTAAGGACCAGGCTTGGTTATGGAAAGAGATAACTGCAAGTTTTACTGTGCAGCTGCCCCTAAATTGAGGAATCCTGTCTCAGAAGGCAACCCTCACAGTTCTATGCAGAGTACAGTCTAATTTCTTTTACACACTTTTGGATGGTTTTACCTTTCCCCTCCTCTGTATTTCAGAATATTTTGTTCCCCAGTCATGGAATTAGCAAAAGATAATGATGGCAAATGTGCAGAGCTAAAAATTAGTCATACTTTAGTTTAAATGTGGAATTTAAAAATGAGAGAGTGGATTCATCCAGGTAGAGACCAGGCTATAAAACATCAACCCTGCAAGCAGACTGAGCATGATTTTTCACACAAGTTTTCCTGCAAATGAACAAGGTCTCCTTCAGTTAAAACAGAAGTTTACCTCCATCTCTCTGGTAACTTCAGCTGTTGCTTACAGATCTTCAAGCAATGTGTTTACAGTATGTATAAAGGCACTAGGGACTGCTAGAGTCCAGTTCCTACAGGCAGCTAAGCTGTGGGTGAGAGCGTAAGTAACCACAGAAATGTGGCTGGATGGGCTGACCATTTCCTTCCTTCATACTTCTGTGTTTTCAGATTGATTAAAGTTTTATACTGATGACACAGAACCTTGAGGAATGGACAAACATTTACTTGAAGCACAGCCCCTTAATGGCTGTACAGAATGTTTAGCCGATAAATTGTATTAATTAGTCTCACTTTATAATAAAAAATGTACAAAAGAGAAGGCAAATTGCAATGCAGCAAATTGCCATATACAAATATGTGAAATTAATTCAGTAATATGTAAAGGGAATTTTAGGATTGGTCTGTAAAACCTTCAGGCATTGTACAAACATCTGAACTAATTTTGTATTATGTACAAAACTGGCTGTACAGATACATACAGTGTGCTGCACAGGACAGGTCTGTGTGACACTTGACTACTGCACCATGAATAGGCTCTGCTTATGTCAGCTACTGTTCAGTAATCTGCTGCATCAGTCTTCTAAGGTATCACTGATTCACTCAGAAAGGAGTTTTCTTTCATCAAAAGAAATTGTAAGAATGATGATATTATGGGTGAATGAGATAAGGAAGTCTTATTCCAAGAGCCTGAGCTTATGATTTTTATTGAATCGATTATGCCAAAGATTACCAAGTTTACAGTCAAGTTTGTGCAACATTGCAGTTACAGAAAACATTTCTACCAATAAAGATAATTTTCTAGGAGGTAGGCTTTTCCCTAAGTTTATCTTGGGTAAGATTAAACAATTATTATTTGAGCTTTCAAATATAAGTGTTTCATTTAATTTCACATCGACAAAACTGTGCTCTGTATTTTTATTTTGACTGTGTAGTGGTAGATACGCTAATACAGCCTAATATATGCTAATGTACATCCCTTAGGTACATGGTGTCCCTCTGGCATCCCAAATTTCTGTTCTAATCTATAAAGAACTTGCATGCAATAGTACTCCTTAATTTGAAGGTAGCAAGCAGTTTTAAGATTGATTATCTTATTGATGTAAACACTGACTAGTCAACTAATAAGCTATGATTGTTACTCATTATATCAAGCTCAATCATTTTATTGTTGTCTTGTCCTCCTCCTCATTGTTTCATCTCCATCTGCTCGCTCTCTCATATACTTGCACTGCATTGTATGTATGAGATGTCCAAGCTTTCTGGGGCAAAATGTTTTCTTCTATGGAGATAGGGTCCAGCTCTACATAATACTGGAATACAAATGCAGTATTAATGCTTATGCTGCTACTGCTGCTACTAATGTGACTTTTTTCTCACTGTGTGACTCTTGAGAAGTTAATTCCTATTTTGATGCCAGTTTAGCTATGTGCAACTGAAAGAGTAAATTGATCACATCTCACTAGAGCCCTTCAAAATAAGGGTGCTAAGTCTTAAGCTAGTCATCAAGGCTTGTTTCATTATTGTTGCAAGTGCTATCATCAGAGGCTGGTATTTCTTAGGATGGAATGAATGACATTTTCAGAGGATGATTCATCCTGCCCTAATGTAGTGGAGCTTAGTCACCTACCGGAGTTGTCTCTCTATGAAAGACATACTAAGACCATACGAAAAACTTAGATTTGGTGCCTAACTTGTTTGAATCACACTGCAAGTGTTCTGGGCAAGCCTCCATTTCTGATTCTGTGCTGGTTCTACTCCAGCTGCTAGAAAACTATTTTTCTGTTGCATTAGGATGGTTCTACAAGCATGAATTTTAGCTGTAAATGCCCCAGGCTTTAGGACTGAAATCACTGCATATCATTAAACAATTTAATTAAACAGTTAAAATGTCCTTTTAGTTATCTCTTAACAATATCGGTTATTAAATACACAGGAAGAGGCCATTGTATATTGGCAGAATAAAGCTTGCATCAAATAACTAAGTATTATACAATGTTCTTCTAAAGTTTGTATGCAAGTAATTCTCTCTCCTGCTGTTTGCCAAATTAGAGGGATTTTCCTAATTTTCTTCCTGGATAAAGCCAGGAGGTCTCTAAAAATTCAGTTCATTCTGTTTCTTCCCTGCTGCTGTCATCAACACAGCCCTTCAGAAAGGGCTGGTGTAGTGTAGTAGTGCGGAGATGTAACAGGGAAACAGCCATGGAGTTGCCAGCTGCTGTCACTCTGATAAAGCACGAAAGAGGTAAAGAGAAAGGTAAAAACAGTGGGATGATTTTATACCAATTCATGTTTTCTTCCCATTGAGAAGGCTTTGTTGGATTGGCTTGCTTTCTTTACTGCCTTTTGCCACAGCAATATTTTATAACTAGAAAATACTATAAAAAGTGGTGATGTAAGCACATGAAAGGTTAGTGAATTTGGTTTGGAACTAGAAATATCTCCTTGTAATGAAGGTCATGATTTCAAAGTATTGCAAAACAGTGCAGCTAAGGTTTCGTGTTGTCTGCCTGCCCTACATTTTGTCTCTTGAGCTGATATTTCACTTAAAATTAGGTAACAAACATAAAGAACAAGATAAATCTATAAGGACTATCAGGGGAACTCCTGCTCTGAGATCAGTGGCATTATTCCCGAGAAAGTTAATTTCAAAACCAGTCTGTCTGTCATCTGAATTTCAACTGACAATTTTACCAATAGCCTTCTCAAACAAAAGTTGTTGGTTCTGGGTTTTTCTCTGCCATTCTGCTGTCATTGCATGTCACTGCTATAAATGAGCAGGGAATACTGTGACTGCAGAATATATTTAGCTGGCTGCATTAGTCACTGGGGATTGTGTTCTGTGCTTCTATTTGTTTGATTTAATACATGTTTGCATATTCAACTGTGCAGCCAATAAACATAATGTTCATTATAATAAAAAGTATAGCTCTGGTTTTACTTCATCAGCTAACTGCATATTCATGAAGGCATGCCACTGGTGTGCAGGCCATGCTTATAAAGTATGTCTGCAACAATGGGAATTTGTTTATGAGATTAAAATAAAGCAATTATTGTCTTTTTGCATTTGTAATGTTCTAAGCATCTTGTGCAGCTTGGACCTGCCTTACCTATGCATTCTACCCTTCATTATTCTACCAAATAGTAGTCTACACTGTCCAACAGTCGATTTCTATGAAGAGAACAGTAGCAACTGTCAAGCACACCCATGTTTTTTACCTGGTAGCAAGTCAGACAGAAGCTAATTCAGATTTTAACTTAACTTTATCAACTGCAAGAAAGCAAGCATTTCAGGCTTGTTCTAAGGGAAAAAAAAATATCTTCAAAATGGCAGAAGAGGAAGAATGGACTGAGGAAGGATGACAGTACCAGAGCAGGCCTTACCTGTATAAAAATTAAGACAAAGTTTATCATTATTTTCACAAGCCATCATACAGAGCTTTAAAAGAAAAAAATAATTGACATTTTAGTATACTTTCTGCTTTAATGTTTTTTGGCATCTGGTCATCTACTCTGTAGTTGAGCCTCTTGCTATTCAATAAGGTGACCTGACTGGTTTCTCACCTAATGATCTTCACTCTAAAAACTGAAGGTTGAAGAAATGGAATACTTAATTCCCTTAATTCCTCAGTGAAGCATCAAGTTGACAATCAGTCAATTCGCCTACCTTTTTTTTTTTTTTTTAATGAAAACCAGATCCTGACATTTTCATATCTTTGTTTTTTTCCATCGGTCACCTGAGTTGCCTCAGATCACTCTGAGCTGACTACCAACGAAGCTGCCTTTAAGACTCTTCCTTTACTTAAATTCTGTATTCTCTGGTTTGTAACTATTAAATGGCTGGTCCACCCACCTGTAGTATTTGAAACACAGGCACTAGATTGAGCCAGATAATACAAGTGACTGTTTTATCTAATAGATTTATTCCAGCCCGTTGCACACCATGTTTTTAAATGATTGGAAGCTACCTATTACAGCCTAAATAATGTCACTGTTGCAGAGTAAGAGAAAAGCATACAGACACTGTATTACTTTTCACTGTAATGCTCCTTAATAAGACCTTCTGTACTTGTGCTTCATTTAATGGCAGCCAGACACTTGTTAGCATTTGTGTATCAGCAGAAAAACCAAGCACTCAGGATACAGATGTATTCCCATACCACCAGCAATGCTATTAATTTTGTTTAGCCTTAATGAGAGAAGGCCAAGAACATTTCTTGCTATTGTTTACATCTACCTCACGGTGGGGTGTAGAGAAGGGAGAGTCAGATTCTTCCCTACAGGTTCGCAGTGACAGGAGGAAAGGCAGCAGGTCCAGGATGGCACACAGAAAATGCTAGCTTAATATAAGGAAAAAATGTTTTACATGTCAGGGGTTGGACACTGGCACAGGTTGTCTAGGGTGGCTGTGGAATCTCCGTCCTTCGAGATACTTGACAATTGAGTGGACTGAGCAACCTGGTCTAATGGGACCTGTGTTGAGCAGGTAGTTGGACTATACGACCTATTCTTTCCAAAATCTATGATCCAAAATCCTTCATGGTTTTTGATAGTAGCTTCAAAAAAGCTTTGTAAACCCAGGACTTTTTATGTCCTCTAATTCCTATATGCAATAGGTCCATTGGTATAGCCACAAAAAGAAGTTGGCTTGCAATAGCAAAATGCAGAAGTATTTTAGTAGATGGTTACTGGAAAAAGGTTGACTTTCCCCAATGCCAGTTTTTGAAAGAAATATGCCACCAGTGTTTCCCTGAAGCATCTACTCAAATACAACTGAAGAGCTGAGCTTCATGCTCATTGCAGTCCTGCTGTTGCCTTTGGTCTTTGGATCAGGCCTCATATCCTAACAATGGGGGTATTTGTACGCAACTTCCAGGATGAAATTAAGATTTTTATGTGTGTATGGTAATGGATATTGGGCTGTTCTAAGGAAATGGAGAAAATAAACTCTGTGCTAGGCAGAATTCACCACAAGATGTCTCATGTCTCACTATGTATTTTTCACGGAGGTAGGGAGCTATCCAGCGAAGTCTGGTGAGCGCAACGCCGATGACATGATGTAAAGTCTTCTGGCAAGTATGTTAAGAACGCATAAAAATAGACAGGCATGAGGAGTGTGTTCTTCAAGGGCTGACTGAAATAAATGCATGGAAACTAACATCACTGAGTATGAACAAAATTCTCCAGAATGGAGAAAAAAACGAACAGTTAAAGCCAAAGTACAACACTAGAAAAATGATAAATCAGGGTGATCAGATCTCATTTCTTACTTCTAATGGCCTTTACTAAGTAAGCCAAGTGGAATTTTTAAGGCTATGGTGTCCCTTTAAAGACAGTTTCCCGGACACATAACATACTGGGATGGGTGTGTGGGTGTGTACCTTTTAACTTTTTATCTGTTGGTGTTGGGAATCCAGACTAGAGCTGGCACATGCGTGAATCCCTACAAGTGCTGGGTGCAGTGGTCTATTCTTAATCATACATGCTATACGTGTATTTTTCAGTGGAACTCTTCTGTGTCCATATGTATAAGGTTTCTCCCAGCACTGGAACACACTGTCCTCTTACTCTGGGATGTTACTTGGGTGAAGACAGCTTCGTCTGCAGCTACCCATTTTCTTTATAGCTGTTAAACAAAAGCTTTGGCCAGAAATTGCTTTAATAGCTAGCCACGTACAAGAGGATTTCCATGCTGAGGCCCTTCCACCCCGGCCGATCCTTTTGCCCGCCGGGCCCGGCCAGGCTGCGGCTGCCGGCGGGGCCGGGGCTGCGGGGCTGCGCGGTGCCGAGCGCCCGGCGCTTCCCAGCGGCTCCGGGAGGGGCGGGGCGGGACGGGGCGGCGGGGGGCAGCGCCGGGAGCTCCCCCGCCCGTGCACGCCCGCACACAGGTGCGTGTGTCGGTGTGGCGAGGGGGAACCGCGGCACCCCCGCCCCGCCGGAGGCGGGGGGAAACCGGGGAGGGTTTACTTACTAATCGCGGCCGCGGGGCCGTGCCGTGGGAGCCGTCCCGGGGCCGGGGAGCTGTCAGATTGGCCTTCACCGCCGGTGCGGAGCCTCCGCCCGCCACTCCCTCCCCCCTCCCCGCCCGGGCCGGGGTCCGGCGCGGCTACTGCTCCCCGGGCGGGGCGGGGCGAAGCCGCCCCCTCTCGCCGCCGCGCTCCGCCCGCCCGCCCGCCCGCTACACGAGCCGGCGGCCGCGCTGGAGCCGGTGTGAGCGGCGGGCCGGGCCCCCGCCTGCCCTGCCCTGCCCGCGCTCCCCGCCCCGCGGGCTGCCCGCGCTGCTGCCCGCCGCCGAGCCGCCTCCGTCCGCGGTGGATGCCGCCGGGGAGCGGGCGGAGCGCGCCGCCGGGGAGGGGGGCTGCCGCGGCCGCCGGAGCCCACGTACGTGCGAGTGCCCTCTCCGCTCACCAGCATGCTTTACTTCCAGATGGTGATCATGGCAGGGACCGTGATGCTGGCTTACTATTTCGAGTACACGGACACCTTCACGGTCAACGTGCAAGGCTTCTTCTGCTACGAGGGCGCATACCGAAAGCCCTACCCGGGCCCGGAGGACCGCAGCGCCGTGCCCCCGGTGCTCCTCTACTCGCTGACCGCAGGCGTGCCGGTGCTGGTGGTAAGCAGGGGCCGCCCGCGCCCCAACTCGGGCAACTTGTTGGGCTGGGCCGGGCCGCGGGCCCTGGCCGGAGCGGCGCCGCCGGTGGGGTGGCTCTGGGGTGGGCACGGCGGCGGGGACCCTCCGCGCTCCCGGCGCCGCGGGGCTGCAGCCTGGCCCCGCGGGCCTCGGCGAGCAGCGCTGCCGGGCCCGGCCCCGGCCCGTACCCCAGCCGCTGCCCACCCCGCGCCTCTGAAGTGTATTTTTAGCACCGGTTTATGTAACTGCTAGTGCCCGTGTTGCCAGCCCCGTTCGACTCCGTTTGGTAAATGCAATCTTCTATTTCTCGAAACGTGTCTCAGTTGCAGGTAGACGGGCTACCTGAGGAAAAGCCACTTGTTAGCAACCACTCTACTAATATTTTGCCCACTACTAATTAGAAAACCCCTCTGTCCGTTTAGGTTTTTGAAAGTAAAACTGATATGTGCAAGGAACAGGGAGCAGTTGTGCCTGATTTAGTTGTCTCCATATGTCACAGTTACTGATGTGTGTGCAAACTAAACCTGTGTCTCTAATTGAACATGATCTTCTGTCAATCAAGTTTAAATAGGTGTATCTAAAATGAATTTTATTTCATTGATTTTCTTTGACTTTTGGGGAAAACGGCTAAGAGGGAAAAGCAATGCGATGTCTTCCCTTCAAGTTGTTGAATGTACTGTTTGTGTTGTCAGATAACAAGGGCATTAGCATCATTTGATAATCCCTGACCATACTGTGGGGCAAAGACAGGGGGGGAATGAAATGGAAATATTTAACCATGGGGTATGGATTATATATAGACTCTCCAGGTGCATGCACACTTACACATACAGAAACTCCTTATAAAGACTTTATTTTAATCAGCTGTAATCATTAGAATAATAATAAAAAAATTACAATAAGAGGTGTCTTAAAATGGTAATTATTAGTTTCACTGATTAATTAATTTTCAGGAAAATAAGAAAAGTATGAGAAGGGAAAGCTTAATCAGGGTGATATTATGGTAATCCCAGACACGATTCCCTTCTGCGTTGTAGCGCCATGAGGTCTCAGATGGTATCCAACATAAAACCCTCATGGTCAGGCTCAGCCTTAGTATTTGAAACTTTGTTCTTTTTTTTTCTAGGGATTGAACTATATCATTTGGCAAAACATGTTATGTAGCCTTTTGGTTTCATTTTCCTTTTTATTTGTACATCAATTAGTTGACCATTTTATTACCTGTTTGTTTGCTCTTTTTAACCCCCAAATGCCATTGAGATTTCAAAGGAGGTTTTTTTGGTTGTGATGCTTTTCTGTTGTTTGCATGTGATATTTGTTTTGATTTTAAATTATTTCTTTTGTTTGGCTCAGGAAATTATGAAGATTGTCAGATATTCATGATTTACATTTCTTTTTCCTAATGTGTCAGCAAAATGGATAGGTAGTTTCCATTCATTTCCTGCATGCTAGATTATTATGTTGGAGAAAACACATGACGTTTTGGGTTGGCAGTCTTGTAATCAGCCTTGCTAAAAACCTAATAATAGAATGTAATGGTATTTGTGCTTCCTCTCCCAGTCACCAATCTTGTGTGCAAACGGCATACGTTGGGAGGTCAGGGCATGGAAAACCACGTTGCAGGTGCCTGTCTTGCATTTTTTTTTTAAACAAAATTATTGTAATGGAGAATTCAGCCCCTGGACCGCCATGCCTTCAACAGCATTAAGTTCAATTATTAACATTATTAAATGCAACATTTTCCAGGCTTTAGACAGAATTCTGTTCCGATTCTCCTGTGGCAATCCTCCTGGACTCAGCGTTTGCACGAGTTGGCTCTTGTTCAGTTGTGCAGGATATGGACATTGCTGTTGCTTGTTCTTTTCATTGAGAGAAGTGGTGAAGGTAATACTTTCACCAAAGCAACTTAAATGCTTTTAACAGTAGATGAACTTCCCAAGATTTCGGAGATGAATTAGATTTCTTTCAATTTCATTTGCTTTTCATCTGACAGCTTGAACATAAATTTTTCTGTGTAATTTTTGGGGGTTTTGTCTGTAAATGAAATACAAAAATGAATGTGTAACAAATCCATATTCCTGCCTGTGAAGATACAAATGTAGACCAATGAAGGAAATGGATTTCTATGAATGAAATTGTACTTTTTTTTTTTTAATCCCCAAAATCATTATAGTCATGGAATATAGTTTATTAAATACTAAGATTTGTGAGAGCTTTGAAAAAATTTTTTTTCTTTCTTTCTGTTAGTTTGTTGTGTGGGGTTAATGCTGTTTCTGGAGTTTGGAGATAGTGCGACAGTGTTTACCTTGGTGTTCAGGGTATCTGTTTTTTAGTTTGGGTTTTGGGTTTGTTGGTTTTGGGGTTTTTTGAAAGATGGAGCTTGTTGAATTGGAGCCATAGAGTGCTTCAAGGTAACCCAGGTTGTCTTAATGTGACTCAATCAATGGCTCCATTGCACTGAGTTTTAATGAAGTTGGTCTAAAATCTAAAATTAGAGAATAAATGAGTCTTTCCAGTGACTTTCCTCTTTCCATATGCTGCGGTAGCTGGATCTGTCTTGATGAGCATCTCATCAGCCATGGGTCTTTTGCTGCTGTGAGGCTGTCACATGGCTGCTCATCCAAAACTCCTGTGCCACATCAGAGCTGCAGTAACAGACCCAAGTGTCAAGCCATGAGGTAGAGCTGAGTGTCTGGTCACAGGGCAGCAACATGCATGTCCTGAAACATAAATAATGAGCTTGGTCATTTGACAGCCATGTACCTGTGAGTACCATGTTAATCCTGGAAACTTTCAGATTAATCTTTAAAATGCTACTTCTTGGTAATACATGTCTGCAGCACTAGTGCAGCGTTGCTCCCGTGCTTCCATTCCTGTGTCTAGCTGCTTCCCCATGCCACCTGCCCCCATGCCATCCAAGGACAGACGCAGTTGACCTCAGGTCCTCGGGAGTCTGATCTGGGAAATGGAGACCCAGGGCAAAAGCAGAGACTGCTTGCTGTATTGTAATGCTTTACTTGCAGGTGCTCTGGTGTGGGAAAGGGAAACTGTGACTGAAGGAAGAGGTTTTGTATTCTGCACTTGGGACTTTCTGGGTTTGTTTATCTACAGTCTTTGGTCAAGTATTTACAAACTATTAACCAAATATTTTGTTAGCCCTGAAGTGGTCAGGCTGTTGGACTAGATGATCATTGTAGATCCCTTCCAACTGAACTGTGTTGTTCTACAGTATCTCCTAGGTCATGTAGGAGCTAGTAAGAAGTCAAATTATTGTGCTATTCACTTCAACAGTAATCAATTTATTGTCCACTAATAGACATATCTGCTTCAAGTCCCTGCAACTTCAGAGTTGCCCAGAGAAGCTGTGGATGCCCCATCCTTTGAAGCATTCAAGGCCAGGCTGGACGAGCTTTGAGCAACCTGGTCTATTGGAAGGCATCCCTGCCCATGGCAGGGGGATTGGAGCTAGATGGTCTTTAAGGTTCCTTTCAACCCAAACCATTCTGTGATTGTAGGAAACCTGTAGAGGAATCTAGCAGCCATTCTATAGGATGAGCAGAGCTTCTCCCTTTCCCTTTTTCCAGTTGATTTGCCAGCTTTTATGCAGGTTCCATGCAATGAAGCAGGATGTGTTACAATATTGGGTTTCTGTGTTCTATGGACTATCTCTAAAGGGTATACGCTCTGTTCTTTATCTGTCAAATCTGTAGTTTGAGTTCCTTCACTGGAGAATTTTGAGGGCCCAATTGTATGTGTGTGTTTGCTTTGTTTTTAAAAACAGACTGAAAAAACTGCAGTGTAACGTATTACAAAATACATGGTCCATTCTAATGTTAGATTATTATTGGTGGAACCAATAATAATCCTAAATTGTATTTTAGGCACAGGTAAAGTAATGTCTTGAGTGAGTAGATGTGTTTGCATAAGGAGCATTAGGCAGGCTGACAGTGAAATGTTCTACAAAAGTAAATGCAGCTGAAATTGCAATTCTGATTGCAATGTAAAAGAATGTAAAAGCCGGATTCTGCGATGGAAGAATGAGACTCCTGCAGAGACAGTGCCCCTGTGGGCTCCCTTCCTCCCATTTGTCTTTGTGACTCAGGGTTGGGAGAATACTGCTAGCTCTGCACTCCCATCATTTTACTGTCGGTAGCACTAATATCCAGAAATTTCTGTTACACTGTGGAATTCTTAATATGCTATTTTTAAATTTTTATCTTTAAATCAAATGCAAAGAAGAAATACACTCTTGATTTGAGTCTATTCAAATACGTAATAAACATAAAAGTGCTAGTTGAGAGCTCAGTGCTATTTAAGCCATTTCCCAAGGTGCCAGTTCTTGCTCAGTGGGCTGGCTGCTTTTTTAGACTTGTTATGACAGATGTAGCTTGGGAAATATACGTCAGTCTAATCCTTTAGCTTCCAGTAAAATGATTTGTAGAACTGTGAGGCTAGTGTCTCATGTTTTCAGAATCTATAGTATAATCAGTTCTGCATTATTTCTTTCTGATAGATCTTAATAATTTTGACCTCTCTAAAATACTATTAACTGTGCACAAGGATTCTTTTAGAGTCCACACGCTAATATGAATTACTTAAAATGTCAAAACTGTTTAAGCAATAATGGCTGTAAAACTCAATGTATTTGACCTACCATGTATGCTGACTGTTGTATAAACGCCAGGAGGAAATAATGACACACTTTCATTAGATGTGTAAACAGTTTTATTATGCAAATGTTGTTTGTTTTTATTTCCAAGTAACAAGCGGATGATTACAGTACTTATTCGTAAAATATACACTGTTCTATTTGCCTACATGAATTCCTAGCATATTAATATTTTCTCTGTAAACCTATTAAAGACTAATTAGTTTTAGGATTATCCTTTTAATATCATCATTGAAAAAATATCTGCCATTCAGACATAAAATATTGTGCTGTATTTTTTTTTTTTTTAGTAGACTGGATGAATCTTTAAATTGGCACATCCCAAACAAGAAATGGATCTAAAAAATCGGGCATTCTGCTTTCAGCTTAGCTTTAGTCAGGAACTTTCTCCTTTCTGATCATTTGAGGAAGGAATTTTGAAACCTGGCAAAAAAACCCCTGTAAAGTGAGAGGTGCAAATCATTGTTCATTAATTGAATTTACTGTACCCTGATGCTTTAAGAAAAATGAGGACAATTCTGTGAATAATGAGAAAGAGAAGCTACCTTTTGAAGGATCAGCATAGATTTCATGTCTGTCTTCTTCGGTGTCTTTGCTGGTCTCATAATAGTTCCAGGTCTAGGTGGCTCAAGAGTAGTTGAATATGCAGAGACCTGAAGGAGATGCACTGTTTCTTTCCAGCACATAAATGTAGCTGATGTGATTGGGCGTGCTCCTATCTCACTCTTCCTTTGTGAGCCTGTTAGTCCCTGTTTTCTTTCTGGCAGCTATAATTTCGTGTGCTCTGGCATCAGGGACTGATTAGATTTTATCAGGCTGAGTTTTCAAAATGCTGTTTTCAAAGCAGCTTTTAGTTAGCCTGTAGTTCATTGAAACTGTTCTACTCTGGTATAACTTAGTGCTGAACATGAAAAAGGGTGCTGGATTGTGATTCGGTTTGGGGACATCAAAATGTTCTGTTATCTGTTTCTTATAACTTAAGGGAAAAAAAAATAATGTAGAACTAAGGTTCCAAGAAAAGTATTTCTGGAAATGTCCTCTATGAATTAGCTGTCCCAGGAATCTGTAAATTTACCCTCATACCTGAGAACCCTAGATGCTCTTCATTCCTGAGCTTAGTCAGAAAAAAGCACTTCCTTCACAAATGTTTCTGTCATCTATTTTAGGCTGATTATTTTTCTGCTTCTTGGTTGGTACCAAGTTGCTTTAGTTTCTATGGACACTTTGATACTATTGGTAAAAACTAAAGCACAGGGGCAGAATCAAAGACTTTTTACCTGCTCTGCTACTTGAAGCAGAAGTGGCCTCTATGCATCCTGAAGGAGCCTAAGCTGTTTTGTCACTTCTGCCAGAAAGAATTCAAGCAAACTTGATAAATAATGTAAGGATGCACAGTTGCTAGCAGCTCTGTGTTACAGGGCAAAAAATTTGAAGAGTATGCAGTGAGGTATTCAAGTGTTCATTTGTATGCACCTTTACAGCAAGTTAGAGGAATCGCCCAGCAAAGTGGGTCTTTCGGGTCCGTTCTGGTGTTCTTTTTGGGGAGCAGTAAGTTTTTTGCTAGGTAGGTAGCTGCAATAATTTAACATCTCCTAATGCTGTTTTTGAAATGACAATGGTAATGCAACAGAAGATGGGAATTGCACATCCAGACTGGTATGAATTGGGTAGAATAAACTTAGCCCCTGAAATAAAATGGAAATGGTTTTACTTGTATGAGAAACTCTCTTTAGCTCCTTGATATGTGACCTATTTCAATAATCCTGGAATATTTATTAATTAACTAAGCTTATTTACGTGTCCTTTTCTTGTTGGCACATTTGACAGCTGTTAAGACTTTACATGAAGAAGGAATTGCCAGAGTACTTTGTTTACTCTGTGATCACGTTGTTCTTGAAGGGCACATTTGATCTCTCTCTTCATAGTTCTGTTTCAACCTGTGTGCATAGCTGCAGCTTCTTTTCCTTTATAGTTTTCTTCTTCCATTCTCACGTGGAGTAGGGTGGGGAGAAGAAAAAAAGACATGTCAAACATGGGGGCTTTTTGTTGTTTTTGTTTTGGTTTTTTGTTTTGTTGGTTTGTTTGTTTTTTTTAAATGTGTGAATGCTGGGGACTTCAGAAAACCACTGTTTTGAAAGGGGGGAATGCCAGCAGGAGATGTTGAAGATAAGGGAAAATTTATGTCATGCTTTTCCTTTGTGAAGGAATAATTGCAACTTTACTTAAGAACAAAAAATAAATCACACTGTTAAGGTCTGCAGTAACTTTGTATACCAGATGTCAGTATTTGCCTGTTGAGACACATCGTAAGACAAATATGTGGTTTGATAGTCTGATCCTGGTTTTATCTCAGTGTAAAACCACTAATCCAACAGAGCTGTAACCAGGAGAAACAAAAGATTCAGAACCATTGTGGGTTTTCTTGGGAATTCTTTATGTCTGTCTTCCTCTTGTGCTGGGATGGCTTATGTGAACTGTAGAAGTTATGTTTGTACTTCCAATTGAATGTATGATATCTGCTGTGCTTGCTATGCATGCTATTTACAAACACTAACAATATCGAAGCCATATGCTTCATCCCTTGATGGGCTCTCTGGAAGTAAAGTGGCAAGCAGATGTGAACAAAGGCAGACAGGGTTCTGTTTGCAACAGCTGAATGCCTGCTTGTCCTGTAAATTATGCACTTATGTTTAAGTGAGAAACTGTTAATCCAACTAATCCTGTGCGATTAGGGAATTTGTATGCATTGTTTATAATGTAAAAGAGTAGGCTTGAAGTAATGATCAGTTTCTCAACCAAACAATTCTTGCTTCATCATGCAGAATTGAGGAGATGGGTGTCCATATGATATATAATAAATGACAGCCAAAGTAGAATTGTAAGTAGCTTTAGCTGTGTTTTTCAGCCTTAAAAGCAGTGTGATGTTTAAAAAGCTTTACAATGCTCCTGCAGCATCTCTCAGATACATTGGAGTGATGGCCCAGCTTTCAACATAAATGGTTCTTATTTAGCTGAGGTGTGGTACCTTATAGATGGCAAATAAAAAGCCTAGCTGAGGTGGATATACCACATCTCCAGTACTCAGAAAGCATGTACATGTGGCATGCTGTTTTAATGAGGAATACTATTGTAAACATGCTAGTCCTTTAGTCACTCGTAGTGCAGTGAACGTGATATTAGAGAGCAAGTTATAGCCCTTGCTATCTGTTCAGCAACCTGGCTTTGCAAAGATCACTTCTATTAGATGATCAGTTGGAAGGTTGGAATATATTTATTTTCAGTGTAAAGCACTAAGAAGTCATCAGTAGAAAATTACTGTTTATATCACGATTTTTTTAATCTCCTATTAACCTAATAAATAGTTCAGTACAGCTTCAAAATTGACTCTCAATCCTGGATGCCATTTCCTGGAGTATGAGGCACCATAAAACCCCCTCTGGTTATACTGGGTGAAAACTCAGTAGGCTGTGGGTTCTGCTTCTACTTACCATCTGGACAACGTACACTGTTACCGGTAATTTTGCATGTATTATATAAACGTATCATAGTTATCCATTGCATCATTATTATACATTATATATTCATATGAAAATGTCATTAACAATATATCTGTATTAATGTAAAACCAGTTATAAGTGCAATATAGCTATTTTTTAAAGGGCTTTCTTTTTTACAAAAGATATTTTTCCTTCTCTGCACATATTATTTCTTGCGGGTCACCCATGTAAAGTTAAGGAGTGTGTATGAAGACATTCATTCCTAAACTAGACTTTTCTTCTTTTCTAAATAATAATAATTTTTAAAAGCTATCAAGAACAGAAGGCAGCCCAACAGTATCCTACTGTTCTTATTCTTTTTTCTTTCTCTACGTAACATTTTGAAACACCTGTTGTTTTAGGCTGGTAGGTTTCATGCTGTCCCTATATCTGAGCCATAGACATTTTGTCATTCAAACTCTGAATAATATTAATGAGGATTTTCTTTGGTCAATTTTTACTTTTGCTTCTTTATAATTAAAGTATTAAATAATAGAATCAGTAAATGGAACTCAGCTTCCCAGTATAGTTATTCTGGGTAGTAATAGGGATTTCTGTGACCTGTCCATAGCAATTTAGGGCTCAGACATGACTGAATTAATTCTGCTTAAAGACTTTTTAATCACGGGTCAGCTGAGCTGCAGTAAGCAACCATGTGCAATTTGCAGCCTGCAGGGAGCATGAGGTGAAGTATTTGAGCTTGACCTGCTTTAATTGAGACTTGGGCCAAGACATGTTACCTCTTTGGATTTTATGGAGTAGGTGCACAGACTGTCCATTACACAGCTCTGCTCACAAGTGGGGACCTCGTATGGTCAGACTGCTGCAGGCTGGTGTCTGAAGGCTGACCTCCCCAATCGCAGAAGTGCTCCTTGCACTTCTCCTTGCATTAGTTCATCTCTGTGCAGAGCAATGTGTGGACCTGCCTGAGTTTCAGCACATGCTTAATACTAGTTTGGTCATACATAGATTGAGCTTGGTGTCCAGAGCCTTTCCATAGTTTCTGCCTCTCTTGCTCCTATGGGGGGTGTCCTTGGACCTGTTGGGGTATATCTGGGCTCTGCCATGAGGCTGCTGCCATCATGCACTCAAACTACACAGGTGAGTCTGAGCATCCAAGAGGCCTGAGGGAGGAATCAGGAGCTTGTCCTGCATCCCGCTGTAGGCCACAAGCGTGCTCACGTGGATGGTGGTAAGGACAGTCTGGCTGTGACGATGGTCCTCTTTGTGAAGTGCTCATGCTTGACTGAAGTCAGTGCCTCAGTCAGCCATGGGGACTCTGCTTTGTGAAGTGCTCACGCTTGACTGAAGTCAGCTCTTCAGTCAGTCGTGGGGACTGTGCAGAGTATTTAGCAACGGCAGATGAGGTTTCTAGGCGGATTGACCTTAGGGTATGTAAATAGTGCGTGGACATCTGCAGCTGGCAGAATGAACATACATAGCTGGGGTTTAAGCTCTATCAGACTTCGACTTCATAAAGGGATCTGGCCACCCAAGCAGGATATACATTGAGCCTTTACTGCCTAGCTGTTAAGTGATTACTGTGAAACTAGGCTTCTCTGTAAAGCAGTAGGAGATTTGTGCATGAAAAGAATTATACAAGAGCTAGGTTTGTACTAATTGTTAATTAATTATCTTGGTATTTGTGGAGTTTAATCACATACTTCAGTGCTA
Source organism: Falco cherrug (assembly GCF_023634085.1). Lineage (NCBI taxonomy): Eukaryota > Metazoa > Chordata > Aves > Falconiformes > Falconidae > Falco > Falco cherrug. The sequence goes on from NC_073708.1 coordinate 14,543,532, forward strand.
CTTGGAATAGCAAGGCTTTCCTGAGATGAAGCAGTGTACGTGAGCGTGTGTGGTGCTGATAAAATATTTTTATGGAATCTCATTCATTTTAAGAGTCAGTATTGCAGTTTTACTCAGTATTTCTTTTATTTGTGAATTGATTGTGATTGCTGTGTGATTAGAAGGAAGTCATAAAGTTGGGATATTTCTTTAAAAAACTCAATATATTTATGTATGTGAGTGTGTATGCACAACATGCTGCCATAAAATAGCCATGTTTACAAGGTTGATTTGTATCTGCAGTTTAGTTCACATGTGTTTTAAACTTTGAATGAAAATAGCAAAAAGGTTTAGTACACAACACCAGAATACCTGAAAGGGTTATCATATCACCAAATGTATGAAAGCACCTTTCAACACTGCGTACTTTGAACTTCTCTTTCTATTCTTAAGTTGCTCAAATAATAAGAGATTACATCCAACACTGATGAAAAACACAATATATGTTTGTACATTTACATAATAATTATGTATTTTATCTAATATTCCTTTATTGTCTTTACAAAGACCAAATGCCAGCTCTTATAAAGTCTGCCTTGAAGACAGCCAGTGTCAAAGCTTCACAAGATCTAAAATTTTTAAACAGACTCATTCATCCTTAAAATGCTTCTCTCACCACTTGAGCTTTTATGAAGATATTTGATAAAGCCAGCAACATGTTTACTGTTATTTTACAATTCTGTGTAAAGGAGGTGATCCTTGTTAAGGTAAACCATTATGCTGTATTTAGGAGTGGAAGAAGATGCAGTCACATAGTGAAGAAGAGTAGCTGGGCTTACTTTGGCCTATAGACTTCGTAATTAGTTTTCAGAATACCATTGCATGCCTAAAAGAGCTGTTTTTATGCTCTGCTGTCTTCACAGCAAAGTGTACAATCTCCCCTCTGTCTTGCAGGCATTTCCTGTACTAGGAATTTTTTGCTAAAATTTCCCACTCTTGCTGCTCCTGTGTCAGCTCATTGGCTGCTGTGCTAATGAGGGCACTTGGGACTTCCTCTTAATTCAGGCACTGCATTGTGTAAACTCCTAAACAGGGTCAGATAACATAGTGTTGCCAGCTGCACATCTGCAGCCATCTGGATTTGTGGCAGGAGCAGTAAAATAGACATTGTGTAGCAGAGCTGAAAGAGTGGTGAGAGTGGTGCAAGTCATATTTGCAGAAAACCATAAAGTAAATGCCTCATATTTCATCTACAGGATATACAGAATCATTATTGAAACAGTCTTTCTACATGTATATGTATCAAAGACAAATGGGATATGCTACTGCTGTGCAATGTTCTGTGAAAAAGCTTGCTGGCTGCTTCACTATCATTGCATTGTTAAGAGAAGAGGTAAGTGATTATTAAAACTTAGGATGCTCATGAACAGTTCTCTGCTCCCACTTCTATGCCTTCATTAAGATTCTATTTCTAATAAACACCACTTCAGTATATTAATTTATTATAATAACATTCTTAAGGAGACATAACTGCGAAATTGCAGCTTTCAAGTCTGAGGAGAGAAAGAGATGCAGGTAAATGGTCACCCGTTGTTTTGTATCTGGGCTTATGAGTTGTTTGGGGCATATCTGAAGGAGGGACTTCTGATCTCCTTTTCTTTCTGTTCCTTTCTCACTGACCAGCATCTCTAGTGACAATTCCGGGAGTATCATCATGGTCTTCCTGAAGTCAGTGAAGCTTCAGAAGTTAACTTTGGTAGAGCTACAGTTTCATTTGCTTTGACTGTGTCACTGAAGTTGCACTGTGTCCCAAGTTGCAGTTTCTACTTTTCTTTGGTCTTTTATTTCCTGGCTTTCACAGGTATTAAAGTGTGGATTAATACTGTCAGGGTTTGTTACTCAGTAGTTTTACTGCTGGTTTGTTGTATCTACTGAATGTACGTATTACACACGAGTAAACCCAATGTGAGACAGTTCAGAATAAAGTCATAGCTCTAGATCAGATGCTTCCCATGCAATGGCTTTTAAAGTGGTTTTAACTCATTTTTAATGACACCTGGATTCTTTGCAGTAATGCTTGCAGTGTCAAGACTATAAAGTATTATATTAGAGGAATGACTTTAAGGTAATAGGCTCAAGAGTGGGCATTAAAGTTTTGGACTCTTCTTTCTGATTTATCTGACCTGGTAAACTTCTTTCCCAAATACTTATTTCTACTATCCTTTAAATTTGACTTGGCTTCCTAATTTGATTTTATTATCTTCTTGGGCATTCATAGCTGAGGTCCATTTCCCCCCTTTGGCTGAAATATTGCTTTTAATCTAGAATGCTGTAGGTTTTCACAACAAATCCAGCCCCTGTTGAATTTAGTGGGGAAGTTTCCTTTTATTTCAACTGGAAAAACATAATGGCCTGAATGTACTTGGTGGGTTGGCAATTATACTGTAGCCTAAGATAATTGTAAAGGAAGGGATGCTTATACAGAGGCCATTATAGTAGGAGTGGAGCTAGTTATGTGCTTTCAAAGAGTGCTATTGTGAAGATAATTTTTAATAAAAAAGTACAGAATTATTTTAATGAGACGTCTGTTGAAATTTATCATTATGAAACAAATACTAATTACAGTAACAAACATAAGTAAAATACAGTTATGTGTGTACGTTTTTCAGGCACACATATTTTGCCACAGAAGTCTAGAAAACAATTCTTGTGGAATCTTACAGGTATTGATCAGATATGCAGCCTGTAAGGCTATAAGCGCAGGGTGCTTACACTGCTACAGTGTTTGGTCCTTCAGTTTCAGTTGTTCGATGATGGTGGCATTTCAGTGAATGTGGCTTTCCTTGAACTGATCTTGGGAATAATGTATCTGCAAAATGTGGCTGGCCTGGAGTAGAAGTGAAATAGAAGTAAGGCAGTGTGAAAAGCAGGAAATTCAGATATTCTCCTTCCTCTGAGCCTCTGAGAACAGTTGGCTCCAGTCATATACTGACTGTAAAACCACTGCTTTGTGACCAGAATCATTAAGAGATGCCTTTTATGTAATCAGTTTTTATTCAAACAGGGATGAAAGACCGTTTATATCAAATTTAGCAATTGAATATTCATCCTGGGTAGAAAAGTGCAATTGTGTATATCACCTAAAGGTTTAAAGCATAAAGTAACATCACTGTTGGAAATGATAATTGGTATGGATATCATAAGCATTGGTATTGTGCTCGTCAAGGAATAATGTTTTCAATGTGCACAGAAGGGTTAAGAAACCAATCTCCCTCAACAGACAGAACAAAGTACTGTTTTCCTGGGCAGGCAAGAAACAAAGGGGTTTACCAGGGCCAGGCCATAAGGAACCACAGTCCTTTTCACATGTATCACTTGAAGTCCAGTAGAAGAGTTCCTTGATACAGCTGAGCGCATAGCTGAACATGCTGTATGGAATTAATCTTCTAATAGGGAAGGTAAATGATAGGGCTTTGACCATTCTGTTTTTCATTCACAAATATTATGGTGTTTTAAAGGTTGACGCTAAGCACCTGAAAAAAGAAAAATGTTGATGTAAAGTTCTTCAGAATCTTCAATCAAATAATTATATGTGACAGCCACCTTTTTCTGGTATCATTCAGATCAGGAGACTAAAATTAGTTGATCTCTGGTCATATTACAACCCATCTTTCTAATGAGGTGTGTTTGTAGAGGGAAGCTGTGGTGCTTGGAAACTTTGGATAATTGCATCCTCATTTTTGTAAAAAAAAAATAAGGACAGCTTAAACCCCATATGAATTCCCTATTATAAGAACCTTGTCTGGACTATATCTGCCTGAAGTAACTTTACCTTTTGAAATGTAAACTGATGCTTTTTAGAAGGAAGTTTTGAATTAGTTATTTCTTTTCCCCTCACCATTTTCAGATCAAAATTGCTAGTTTTTTTAATGTTTAGAATTTTCTCTAGAATAATATTTCCTAGCTTTTGGGTATTCATTTTTAAAATTAGGAAAGCTTAGTGGATGGGCAAGAGTTCTCACAAAAGTCTGTTATCTACTACCTCTTGGTATGTGTTCACCAAGAATACTTGTCTCAGTGTGGTGAAAGGATGACAGCAGTTAGCTAGTTTCAGAGCCAAGTGCTAGACACCTATTTGGCCCCCGGGCTGCCACGTTAGCATTATTGAGTTTGTTTTCCTAGCGTCCTGGCCATTTCTAATCCCCTGGGGAGCTGCAGTGCAGAGCAGCTGGATACTTTTCATCTCACAGTGATGTAAAGGTTTAGTAGACATGAGTAGGGAATGTAATGCCAAGTGCAGTAGGTAAAGCAGGCTGAATGTGGAGCAAATATTCCCGTCAAGGCAGAGCCTGGCAGGGCTGGTGCACCCTGAGGGGCTGCTTGTTTGCCCCTCTGCTTCTGTCACGGACCTGGTGTCATAGCCATGTCTGGCCCTCTGGCCCTGTGTGGTGATGGCACAAGGCCCTTCTCTTAGTTGCACTCTGAATACCAGAGTCCTGGTAACTGTTTCTCAAAATGATCTTTTATATATATATATATAACTGAACTTTTGTTTCAGCGTTGTGTGATTCCCTCTGCTGTGCAGAGGCTTTGCCTGTTGGGTGATGCCGACATGCTGTAGAGGATATGTCATTTGCATACACGATCAATTGCTCAGGAGAAAAAAAAAAAAAGAAAAAGAATGGGAGGGAAGGAAGCTTTTAGAGAGACTGAATTTTCTTTTTCTGTCATATGGTGAAGTAATGTATGTAGATAATTCAGTGAATGATGAAGTTGTCGATGTCTCTATGATTATGTGCTCATGGGCCTCACTTGAAGCTCCCTGGTTATAAATGTTTGGTTATTATGTCCCTCTTGCTTTCACATAGCAATGAAGTCTTCATGAAGTGAGCAACCTTTACCATTGTTGCATACTGACTATATGTACAGTGTATTACAAAGAGCAGTGACGAATATTTATCCCTGTCAGAGGCAACATTAGTGTTTAGCATATAGCCATATTCTGCGCTACAGAGATATAAGTGAAGCAGATGCTTGACTATTAGATATATAATCTTACACTGCTATTTTAATTTTGTAAATGGCCATGACAAAATGTATAGCAAGAACTCTATAATTTTGGGTTTTTCTCAAAAAATGGAAAGCACATATTTTTAAAGCAAAGTTTACTGGAAAAAAAAGACTGAGTTGTTTTGTTGGGTTTTTTGGTTTTTTTTTTTCTCACATCTTTCTCTAGAAAAGCAATTTCCTTTCCACATCTCTTCTCCAGACCTTCAGAAGCTGCTATGCGGTATGGTCCTATATCTCCATGCTGAAGGCAAGGGGGGATATATCGTATTTAATCAATAGCAGACAGATTTATCTAGGATTTATTTTTTCATTTTCCTCAAAACTACAGGTCATTTTTTACTATAGAAAATGTACTTCACTGAAAATCAACCAGGGTATTTGCTGTCAGTTTAAGCAAGCAAGAAGCAATGAGAACAAGAAAAACATAAAGAAAATGGCCTCAAGGGAAAGCTCTGCATAATGAACTTGAAATTGCTACTGCTGGAAATACTGTTGCTGCTTTTCTTGCCAGGGCTGTCACCTAGCACAGTAATTTTAGATTAAAGTAGAGAGTGGAGCTTATCTACAGCATCACTAAAGACCAAGGTTTATGCTGCTAGATTTTCCCAAACTCTAGAGACCACCATGTGCTGTGGTATGTTAATGGCACTTTTAAAGGGGAAATAGGCCAGAAATAGCTCATGGTCTTGCTAGAAGTTAAGAAGGAGGATACAAAGAGCAGCAACAACAAAGCCTATGGAAGCCATATTTTTAAAAGAAATCTACTCCACGCTCTTTGTGGCAACTTTTAAGTGAAATGAGTGGGGAGACCATGCAACTGAAATGGTAACAATTTGCCTAGAGGTGCAGAGATCATCCCCAAGATTTTTAGCTCTAGTTCCCAACTTCCCTTCCTGCCTGATAAGAAAGTGTGAGGAAGTTCCTTCTAGAGAAAAGTAGACCTGTGGACGGCCTGAGATGCTTATTCCCCAAAAGGACAATCCCTTGCCATATTATTTCTTGAAGGTGGTCTCACAGAAGCCTGGGTTACAGTTCAAGTCCTGCCTAAATGAGAGAAATACAATGAACGAAAAGAAGTCAGATGAGAAATTACAATGCACAGTATTGTCAACTGAACTTCTCAAGAAGATCAGAACATGGATGAATATTCAGTGGTCTTTTTAATGCAGTAACTGCTTTTCAGCGTTACTCATCTATCTGAGCAGTTGCTGTAGCTACAGCATAACCCTGAGAACTGGCAGAGAGAGAATCATGTATTCTACCATGTTCCCTAGCCCATATGAAATATTTCATGAGCGTTTGTATACCTTAAAATAGGTGTTAACTGGAAAGATCTACAAATATGTACACAGAAATTTCTTTCCTAATCCCAAGTAGAGATCATCAACCTTAAATTTCAGGATTTATCTTGTTTAAATGCATTAATATACCCTAAGATATCTTGTCATCCAAATGAATGTTTTATTCTAACTTGAATCCTGGGTTTTTTATAGGAAGTTACATCATATATGAGAAGGTAGTGCATAAAATAAACCTCATTAGTATTTCAGAAGTGCAGGTATAAGGCCATTTATTTATATATGTGCTGGCTGTTGTAAACTGTATGTGACAGTAGGGGAAGTTTGTTTATGGAGTCACTTTACTGGAAAATCAACAAGGTCAGAGCTGCTCTAGCTCTAATATTTGGAATCAGTCAGGTTTGACATTTCAAGTTGAAAAAGAGCTCAGAATTTAGAACCAAGTTAAGAATATACTGGATGGATGATTTTGGGAAGGACAAATTAGATTTCTAAATTGACATGATGCAGTGCTGAAACTAGGAACAGCTTGCCTGGATTCAGAAAAATGACTAATACAGAAAAAACCTGAACTTATTTGGGAGGAAGGACTCTGTGTAGGGAATGTGCACTGTATGCTGTGCAGAAAACAAGGAAAGGTTCAGGTATTGGGTGGTTGGCAATAAATATATTGCTAGTACAAAACCACCATGAAAATCAATGAGCTAATAATTTAATTAGGAGCTAAGAGGTGAAACAAGAAGAAATATTAATTATAGATCTCAACCCTCCTAAACTCTTTTCCTGGTTGTCCGGTGGATTGTCACATTGCTGACAGGATACAATTGCCATGGAGATGGTTATGAGAAATTTTCCTGTAATTTAGATTTTGCTGAGTTAATATTTCTTTTCCATGCTTCCGTAAAAAGAAAGGATTACCTAAATGCTAGTTATGAGGTATGTATTAATATTAAATATCTTTATATAGGGTGATTTTTTTGTATTGTTTGTTACACTTTATATTGTGAACCAGGACTGAGGGCCTTCCCTGTTACAGAGGGACACTGCAGTGGAACAAGGGCCTGATCACTGGCTGTTGGAGCTTAGGCTGATATCTGCAGGGTGGTCATTCTTGTCTTGCTCCTTCTTGTATCAGTTATGTACCACGTACGTTCTTTAGAATACTGGGAAGCCTGTACTTTATGGTGTTAGTCTTCAGCTGAAAATTGTTCTTTTCCTTTATACTTTACATGCTATAATTATGTGTCAAAAAGGTTTCCTCAGCCTTAGGGAAGGATGGCCTCTGCTTTTAACAGCTGTTAAAATATCTGTGAGCTAAGAATTTTAATATATATCATTCTTCAGGAAATCTGTATAGTAATCTAAAGTAATATGACCCTGTTAGACAGAATAAGGTAGGAGTTACTTCTAAGCCTTACTTTTTTCATTGTAAATTGTATTTTTACACCTGAACTTTTGTAGCTCTGTCCAAAAGTTTATGTTGTCGGAGCTTTCACGTTCTCCATTGCAATCCTCTACTGCCAGTTTTAAATATTCCAAAACCTTTTTGCCTGAGACTCTAGCCAAGAAGTACACAAGTAGTTCTGTTACATCAAATGTCATTTGTTGACTGGTTGCAGCTTGCACATATGGTGGAATGGGTGATGGTGGTCCTCCTAGTGAGTGAATACAGAAATTTTTGCTTCCTGAAATATACTAGACATGCAAATTCTGGTAACAGGCAAGAAGGAGAGATCACCCTCCCTTTCCTCTACCTTGTGGAGCTGATTGTTGCCAGTAGTGCCAGAGAGGAGAAGGGGAGGGAATTGCACTGGGAAACAGAATCTCTCCTGGGACTTACTGAGACTGAAAAAGATATTCCTTCCATTTCTGAAACATCAGTAGGCTGATTATTGAGGTGAGCAGTGCTTGTGCTGAAGGAAAGAGGAAGGAGAACAGCTTTAGCTGAGTTGCCAGTACAGAAAAATGCAGAACGTATACTTATTGCCAAATTCCGGAAGGATTCCATCAAAGTAAAGTCACAGAAGCACAGAGATGAATGCCTGTTGTGCTCAATGGCATTATCCCACTCTGACTACTTCTGAGAGCAAAGCACTAAGCCTACTATAGCAAAAGTTTTGTCTTTAGCTGAGTTCTGCATTGTTATGACCCTTGCACCTACGTACTCGCTCCAAGAGTATTTTTGTTCAGCTAAGAACTTAGAACACCGCTTCTTGCTATTCTTGGAGCAGAGGATTTTCTTCATCCACGTTGCCATCAAAGACAGAAGCTGTAGCAAGGAAGAACTGTTGCCAGCAGCAAGAACCTAGATGCAGCTGTTGAAGACAGGCTGCTGGAAGTGAGGATCTCCTTTCCTGTAACTGAATGAGCACCCATTTGCTAACCCCAGCTTCCCTACCAACCAAAGAGAAGAGCCTGCATTCCTAGATCAGCAGATTCAGAGGCTGCTCAGAGCTGGGGAGTTCAGCTTGCTGGCACGCTTTCTCTTGGTGTTCTTGCAAAAGGTTGAGCACTGTATATCACAGATGTTTCCTTTGTGCTGGATTCTGCTTTTTTGTGGAGTTTGGAAATCTGCAATAATTTTGCTGAAACATATTGAGTTTGGAAAAAAAACCCCACCCAACAGTTAAAATGCAGAATCTGACTGTGTTCATGATGTCCTTGATGTTTCGTTATGCCAGAGGAAAGAAGGGAGTTACTGTGACTCACAGTAAAAATCGTAGTGTTTCAGTTCTCACCTTTATGAATCATACGAAAACAGTTCTTTTTGGGTTTTTTTCATGAGAGCTGTAGGGGTCACTGGGCTGAATTCTCCTTACCATTGTTATAATTTTTATTACCTTGAATTCAAGGTTGAGTTAGGTTTCGTATACGTACCAATCATTTGTTAATTATAGATGAAGGAATTGTACTTCATTATGCTGAAAATATTCTTGCATCGAAGTAGAGAGATAATATTCGTTAGTTCAGATATTGAGATTTCTGTTTCATCTAAAAATTCCACTAGGATCTGAAGCCAGTCTAAAGTAATAGATGATGACTGTTTCTGTGACAAACTGAATTTTGCTTTTTACACGCTTGCTGCCACAGTTATTTTTGTTATTTGTGCCACATTATTTATAAGAAGCACTTTCCCTTTCTGTGTGTCACAATTTAGCCCAAAGTCAACTCTGTTGATCTACAAATAACTAAGGTCATTAATGGCATTCTTCCTGTTGACAACAAACTGTGCTTATGAGCTATCACCCATAGTGGGGGTTTTTTGGTTGTTTGGCTTTTTTTGCTGGTTTGTAACCAGTGCTGTGTGCGGAACTATTCAGACCTATTGTGATATATGAAAAGTTTTATGATTTCCTGTTAGGTCAAAGGTTTAGAAAAATCTAGGCACTGCATCAGATTTGATGGCATTATTTCTTGTATTTGTGTAGTGTTAAGACTGTTAATTTTGGTGGTCTGCATTCCTGTTCATCAAAGTGTGATGTACCTATCAATAAGCTTTACTGCTTTTCATATAGAAGGGGTGGAAGAGCCATGCCTTTAAGTCCCACAGTGAATCAAAGCTGGAATATAGTGGTCAGTATTTGACCCTTCTGATCTACTCTTTTTGATTATACTTGTGCTACCTGTCATAAAACTTCAGTATCGTAGGTTTAGATAGATACACGCTTAAGGCTTGGCTTTGGCTATTAAACCATAATTGTTGTGAGTGAATTAAAGATCATGTTTTGCTGTACAGGTAAATACAAATCTTAAAGGGGATATTTTACATTCAAAACCTATATTTTTCTTACCTTGTGATTTTCTTCTTTCTTTATTCACGTTGTGGATGGTGAAAATCTGTGGACATTAGAACTTCATTCATTTTGGTGTAATGAATGTGAAACAGGCCATGCTTGATGTTAAAATACCAGTAGTGACACTTTGCTCAAGCATGAGAAACAAAGCTAAAGCCAGACTTAATAAACTTAGCTGGCAAAATATGAATCAAACCTTGTTAAGTACCTCCTGGCGAACCAATCCCCTGATGTGAACAGGAGCTCTGTTGTGATTTTCCCCCCTCCCCATGGTCCAGAATTTAGAGCTCAACCCTGTGAAGTGCTGAGTGTCCGTGAAAGCCGTGTGGGAACTGAAATGTTCAACATAATTTTCCAGGATTAGGCCATTAATTTGGTCCATGTTTTGTGCATTATGCGATCTGTTGTTCTTGAACTAATAGATTTCTCTTTCCCCTCATCCTGAAAACTAGGTTATGTTATGTCAATTCCAAGTCCTGGTTATAGAAATTTATAACTTAAAGGCTTGCTTTACTTCATTTGCATTAAAAGAGAATATTTCCCTTATAAGAAGATTAACATACAGAACTTGGTTCAATAATGTGGTCTTGTTTCCTTAAGATGAGATAGCTGTCTCTGTAATATTAATATATTTTACTTGCTATAATCTGATGTGCCATTTCTCTCCCCTTTTTTTCTCCTTCCCTAAGATTATCGTTGGAGAAACTGCAGTGTTTTGTCTACAGTTAGCTACAAAGGATTTTGAAAACCAAGAAAAAACAATATTAACTGGAGACTGTTGTTATATAAATCCACTGGTGCGCAGGACCATCAGATTCCTTGGTATGAGCAAAATTATTGCTTTCATTTTCTGAATGATGAGAGTGATCAGTTATGTCTTAATTTTGACCTGAGGAAAATATTCAGATAGCCGTACAACATTTCATGTGTAGTTTTAACTCAGTTGCAGTGAGTTCTCTCCTTTTGGGTAGCAAATGAAGCTTCTTGGAATTTAGGATAAAAAAAAAAAACCAACAGTTGCAGAAACAGCAGTAAAAATACAAAAAATTGAGACCACAAGGGGGTAAACAACCAGCAGGCCGGGCATAGGGTCCAGTGGAGGAAGGAGGTATCCTTGTGCTATAACTATAGTTGATATTTTTCTTTTGGTTATGCACACACATAGCAGCCAAAGTTCAAGGCACTAGGACACAAATTTGTATTTGAAGCCAAGCCCTTTTTAGGGACTTTCTTAGCCTGGTGATTGTATTATAGTCTTCAGTAGAAAACTATACAAAATCCATGCTCCACTGAAGTCAGCTGTAACTCCCCCATTGACTTCAGTAGATATGAGATGTCATCCTTTCTGCTTAGTTCATTGTAAATGTGTTTGGAAGGAGAAGTACCACCATGCAAAATGTCTATTGGATATTCCCAGGTGCTGCTTTTTAATATGTGCAGGGATGCTACAGCAGGGCTTAGTTCTGTTGTTTGCTTCTCACTCATGGTTGTATCCAAGAGAAACAGCTGGAGCAACGAAGCCTTGGGGCAGCTAATCCTCCTGTGTGCCCCAGTGGCAGGGGGAGGGAGGGCATGTGCAGCTGTGTCTGTATTTGCAGTGTTTGTTTTAACAGCGTGCCAGCCTTCTAAGAGCATAATTGCTTGCTGTCACAGGAGTGCTAGAAGTCATTAAGAACAAGACTGTCTTGCATAGTTCCAGCGGAGGTGGAGAGTGATGATGAGGAGCTCCTCCTGCTCCAGTTGTTCTGTGTGTAATCAGTGCCCACATTTCCCTACCACTTGGTGGGCCCTCCTTGCTCAGAGAAGCAAAAAGGAATCGGGAAGGAAGGGATGAACAGAGGCCTCTGCACTGTTCTACCAGATGAGGCATCACTACCCATTACATTCACGCAAAGTGATGTGGCCACCTGTGTTGGGGCAGTGCACACCCGCGGGGCTTGCTGAAAGGGCCCTTCTGTGCAGCCACCCAGCTAGGCACAATCCACTGTTCCCGGTGTCTAGCAGCTCAGGGTGGATTAACATCAGTGTGACATTGCTGACCAGCCAGGAATCATCCCAGAAATCATCCTCAGTCCTCTAGCTTTGAGGAATAAACCTGACCTTCAGAAATGCACATGTTTCTGTGGGATTGTGTCTGCTGTGGTGTATATCCATTAAAGTCCTTGGGGTACCCCATGAAGTTGGGAACTGCCAGAACTCATGCTATATTCACAGTGAGTTGAAGTATGAAGAAGGTAAGGTGACTTGCCCATGGAAATACAGGAGGAAATCTGTAGCTCAGGTAGAATTTGAACACATACCTGCTAGCTGTGCCTCCCAGTCGTGGTGCTGTGTCTGCATTTCCTCCCAGAGCTCATTTCCTGCTTCCAAAAGTATAGAAAGGGACCTCAGAATAGCAGAAATCTGTTTTCTTTTAAGTAATCAGATACATGCATTTCCATTCTGATGAACAAGTACATGTGCTTAATGCTTTGCTGATGTGTCTGATTAAAGGTCTTTAGCATAAGTAGCTCCTCAAACATATAGATCTTTAGCTTACTGTGTTGATATTATGACTAATACACCATGCTTAGAGATGTACCCAGTAGCAGGCAGATGAAGACAACTCGTGCATGGCAATATTGAATTATTCAGTACTTCAGCTTCTTTACAGCTGCGAAGGGAAAGAAAATGTTTGTCCAGTATGTGTTAATGACTTTTCAAGTTACTTCTCCATCAGAGCCAAACTTCCTTCATTCTCAGACAGATTTATAGGGTAAAGAAGTTGCCTCTGTCACTTCTCTTTGACTTTTTCTGGGCAAAAGTCAGGTACCAGTATAGCTGTCCACCCTGAACAGTGGAGATTCACGGCTATGAGGTCTAGGAAATTGGGCTATTTGTATAAGAGATGAGTGTGTTCCTCTGAAGGATGGAGAGAGATCAGGTGTGCAGGTACGTTGCAGTCTTGCTGCTGCAGATGTATAGGGAAGTACCATCTGCAACGTGAGTCACGGTCTTCAGGGTACAATACATGTGAAGGTTTTTCATGTCCTTAAATGCAAAGAGCTGGTATATTACTTTGATAAATACTATAGTATGTTGCCCTGGAGAGAAATTGTCAGGAAATTTAACTCTTTGTTTCCCTCTTTAGGAATTTACGCATTTGGACTGTTTGCTACGGACATCTTTGTAAATGCTGGACAAGTAGTAACAGGGAATCTTGCACCACATTTTCTTGCACTTTGTAAACCCAACTATACAGCACTTGGATGTAAACAATATACACAGTTCATCAGTAGCGTACATGCCTGTACTGGAAATCCAGACCTTATCATGAAAGCCAGAAAGACATTTCCATCCAAAGAAGCAGCACTAAGCATATATGCAGCTATGTATCTGGCTGTAAGTATATTGTACTATTTAATGTCACTGTATTTTTGAGAGCAAATGGCTCATGCTGTGAGTGGAGGAGGGAGGAATGGCGAGATAAGACAACTATTGGCTGATTTTTATAGATGTAAACCTTCTATGAGTTACTGTGAGGCCTTTGAGAATTTGATTCATTGGACTTAATTTTGACAATTACACATGTAGTGGTTCTCTGAGCCTTGAAAGCTCAGGCAATGCTGACAGAGGGCACATTGTCCAAAAAGGGTTATAGTTTTGGGATAACCAGATTTTTGTTTTACTTCTTCCCAATTTCCAGAGAATGTGGGAGGAGGCTTTGTTGGGTGATAAAGAATAAGGGTAGTGATTGCCTGTGACTGGTAGTGGGTTCCTTTCATATTTTAACGCAGTACAGATTAGTAGACTTGCACACAGCCATATTCTTTGGTGGGGTGAAGCAGAAGAGTGGGCATATGTAAATGATCTCTGCCGGAGATCTGTGCATGTCTTTAGGTATCGGAATTGGTATTTGTAGGTACCTCAGTGCACATGCAAAGTCCGTTTGGCTCTTACTCTGTAATGAAGTGGGCTACAAGACAATCCAGCCCTTCCTCTCTCTCTCCTCTCTGATACTGGGAGCAATGAACAGGCCTGGGGTAAAAACTGGTGTTTACTGTCCAGCATCAGAGCTGTTTTGGAGGCTTTGAGAAATGTGGTGGGGCAGATGAGCGGCAGAGTGGCTAACGAATCTCAAGTAACTCTGTGCACTACCCCTTGGCTTAGTTTGGAGTGCACATTGTTGTAGTCCGACCCGCGCTGGTAATCACAGTCCTTTGTAGCCCTTTGGATGGGCTCAGGGCTGCCTTTGCAGTGTCAGTGGGAAACTAGGCAAGTGTGCGTGTGTGTACCCTTGTGGTCATGTCAGGAGTCATCCCTTAAATTCCCTCAGTATTATTCCCTCAGTATTTGAACAGTAGCCTGCCTATATGTGTATGTGTGTATGTATGTGTGCAGATATGCACATGTATATATGTGTGTGTGTGTGTATTGCTTTTGAGCATACATTTAATGAGCTGACTTTTGACTCCTGATTGATCTGGAAACTGATACTTGCCAACATGGCAAATATCCCAATCCCATCCACAGACAGTGTGTCAACTCCATGCTTCTGAATATGGATTTAGAACCAGTTGCTTAAAATCTGCAGCACTGACAACAGCATTTACTAAAAGTTCCGTGTGAGCAATGTCTAAGAGGTGTGGATTATTGTTTAGTACGGCAAGTGTATCTGCAAATAGGAGATGAGCAATAAAGTTCTATTCTAACTTCAGGCAAGTGTAAGACTCTTAATAGTATTGCCTTTATTTGGGGAGATAGCTAAGGCTTTGCTTCACTGAAACCTCTAAATTTGGCACAAGCTATTTTAGAAAATATTCAGCATTCTTCATTTTAATTGCTCCTATTTTTCTCATCCATCTGTAAAGTTGGATTTCCACTGTTGCCATGAGTCACAGTAACTAAAGGAAACCAACTGTTCAGCTACTGCAAAGCAGGAAGAAAATAGTGTTAATACATTTTAAAAACAAAAAAAGTAGATATTAGTAAGGTCTAATACCTACCATCAATGGCTTTTGACATGAGCACGGATACTTAATGCAAACCTTATGGTGTCTGTGATCGATATACAGTTAGCAACACTAAAAACTAAAACTGCTGTGATCTGTTTCATGACTTTATAATCTTTTGGTAACCACAGAAATTAATATATCCTGTGTCATTACTGTATTGCTGCATGATGCATGACACTGTCATCATTTAACTAAAGCACTATAAACTGCTCTCAGGATTTCTGAATTCTTATAGGCTGCCTAATAAAGTGAATTGCTATGATGTATCCACTAAGTTGTAGACTGCAATTTAGGTCCTTGATGCAATGTTGGCAGGTTTGGTTTCTTTTTCTTTTTTTTTTTCTTTTTTTTTTCATCCTGTTGCATGGTTGCAGCTAAAAGTACTGTTTATTACACACAGAGAAAGAAGTGCAGTGTTCCAATATTTGGGGTCATGTCCTTACACTGTCATGATGTTTATCAGGATAGCTGGCCCTGAATAATAACTTTCTCATCACTATTCACTGGAGTAGAAAATTTAAACAGTAGCCTAGTCTTTGTATGGGCTGTGGTACAACTGTTATGGAGAGCATGGACATAAAGATCTCCATATATTACTCAGCTAGTATTTCATGATCATATAATCTCTGATACAAAATATGCTTTATTTTTAGTTAACTGAAATGTTTGGGAGAAAGGGAAGGATCGTTACAGAATCCTCCCTGGATATTTGAGCCAGCTGTGCGCAAACCAAAACCAGCTTAAAGACATAAGCAGGCAACAAGCTGATCCAGAGTCCTTGGTCTCAGAGGGGGCGAATTAAGCAACAGACTTGTGTGATTTCACCGATCAACCCATTTAAAAACAAAGTGTATGCTTTATTTAATAATTCCCCTATCTCATTCCATTTAAGTGCAGCCACATCTTTATCACCTAGCATCTGTGCATATTGTCTTGTTAACAATAGCTTCTTTTTTCATCTAAGTTCTTGAGTCTTCCTTTTTCCCCCCTCCCCTCTTTTGAGAGTGGGTGGCTGCTATGGTAACTCTGAATTCCCCTCCTGCTGAAAGTACAGTCTTTTTCAAACAATTGTATTGCTAATATTTAGACCTCTCTGTAGTGTTTGCCTCCATTACTTTCTCTGAGTACCTATCAAGAAAGACTTAGCAGTGGAAATGTTGCATGGCAGCACAGCACTATGGCGCTTTCTCTACCCTGCTCCAAACACAGACACTTTCAAGGATCCATTCACCTTCAGACTTTTAAGTTTCTTTTTTCCAGTGTACCAGAGTCTTAAAAATGAAGTACTATAAATCTATTCCAAAATCTTTAACCAAGTTGGCTGCTACCTAGATTTATCCTTAGGTATCTGCTCAAGTCAGATCTTTTGTTTGTTTTTGCTTGAGTTGAGTTAGTAAATTCACTGCATCTGTTTTCAGTTCTTACCAACATTGCAATTTACCCTTTCTCAGCTGGAACAGCATCTGATACCATGGGTGTTAAGGCAAACACTGAAGGTTTATTAAATAGAATATAATTGTATAAGCCACATTTTAATATGTGTAAGCTGACACAGCCTGGACAATTAGAGGCATATTTTGAAGCAGCCAAGTATGCACATACTTGGGTTTTTTTCCACAACTGAGGCACAGAAATGAGAAGTCATGAGTCTTTTTTTTTTTTTTTTTCTTTCTTTCTTTCTTTCTGTTTTTGGTTTTTTTTTAGGGGGTGGGTAGGGTTTCAAAGTTATGTGCAAAGATTTAGTCAATTTATTCCCATGGATATAAATGTGAGACTTGACAACTGTTAATCACCTTTGGTGCTGCAGCACTTGGGGGATTGGTCATTGCTGGTTGTAGTTCAAGACAAACTTTAGTTCATTATATAAAACTTTGCTTTTTCGTTGTTTCTTTCTTATTGCATTGGACAAGCGCAGCTGGCAACCAACCTGTCCATAGGGTAGTGTTTGAACTTGGTGTTACTGCATACATTTCAGACTTGCTTTGGATGTGTAATGATAGAGGAGCAGGTTTAATGTCTTGGCAGTTGACATAGCCCTGAAGTCTGTAGGCTGCTTTTGTTGCTTTGTACTGTGAAACTTTGGCCTCAGCTACTGCCTCAGGCAGAGCTAGCAGGCAAAGCTGACAATTTTTTCCTCTGCAGAGCTTTTGTTGGGCCAGTGATCATCTTTTTTGCAAGGTTCTTGCTCCTGGCATTCTGCCGTATAATTTTTGCTGTTCACTGTGTTTATAAGTCACTGTGAAAAGACAGCAAGGCAGTCTGGGTCACAGTGGTGGCAACATGGTGACGTTCTGCTCCATGTCACTCCAGTCTATAAGTGTAGGTGTTGTCTCACCTTTCCTTTGTCTTGAAGTGACTGTCTGGTTTCTGCTCAATGGGCAACTGGCAGAGGTGTGACAGGCCTGTCTTTGATAGGCTTGTGCAGGGGAGTGTTCAGGAGGAAAAGGAGTAGCAGCACCACCTTATTGAGTCTGCTTTGTCCATTTTTTGTTAGGAACTTGAAGAATTAAAGGATTTTTTTGCTGCTTTTCAGGGGCAGTGGTAGGAAATTGGAATTTATTTTTCAGCATCTAGTGCAGCAAGTAAAAGTCCCTCAATACTGATTGTACAACATATATCACAGGCTTCATACATTGACTGCGTTACTTTCGGGCTGGATAGCAAAATAACATTTCAATTTGATTCAGGTTTTTATCTAAAGACCTCTAGGTATTTCTTGTGAGTCAGTTCTTCATTACAGTTCAATTGCTCAAGATAATGACCTCTGTAGATTGAATCAGCTTTAATTAATATTTGGGTATAGCTTACAATCCTGGTAGATTGAAGGATACCTCTTTTCTTCTCTAGTTGTTTAGTTACAACTGTGGGGAGCTCATAGTAGGAAACTTAATAGTAAGGTCCAGCATTTCTGGAGCTTTCTTGTCCTTTTGCCAACCCAGACCCCTGACTTTGAAAGCCAATTTTTGTCTAGGGTCATCAATAATTACTGCAAAACTTATGAGGAAAACTGGAGGAGGCTTCAAAAGCACTAAAAAAAAAAATCTTCAGTGGGCAGTTGCAGAAAGGCCCAGATGATTTGAGAATATGACTGTGATTTGCTCTAGAAATAACCTGACCCAACAATTATTAATTGAGGAAACTGAAGAGCTTTTAGAATATCAAACAGGATTCTAACTAAACATTGAACCTGGTTATAGAGTACCATCCACTATAGGCCACTGCTTTCTCAGCTTTTTCATCTCGAAGTATGTCTTTTCTTGTAGGGATAATGACTATTGAAAGTTGTGTGTTCATCAGGTGGAATATCTATAATGCTACTTATATTACATTAATAGTTCAAGATTTTTTTTTTCTTTAAAAACAACACATTATAAAAGCAAAACAAAACATGAGATAATTTATATTTGGAGCACTGGCTGGGATAGGTGCCTGTAGAGTGATTCCTTTCTCTTTCTGCTTGTCATTTCATGAGTCATTATTCTCTGCCCACTAATGGACTTGTCTGTCTCTTTGTCAGTCCCCCAGACCATCTGCTTCAGGGAGGACCAAAACAGCAAGCAGAGAGAGGATCTTCCTACCCACATCCCTGGGCCTTAGGCTGGGAAATCAGCTAGGAAAATAAACCTTGTTCCTGGCTGATGCACCCAGCCTGATGAGTAGCTCCACTGTAACTAAAAGGGGACTCTGGGACCTCTTAGGTGTGTGTTTCGTGAGCGTAGATGTTTGTGTGGGTGAGCCTGAAGATGGCTAAAAGAAGACAGCTAGGAAGAGCTTGCAGCATAGCCCAGGAGGCCAGGCCACTTTGTCCATCACTTGACATACAATTTCTATTCTTCGGTTGGTATTTTGGAATGATTTTGTTTGCGCTGGATTTAGGACGTACTTCACATGAGTCAGACTTGCAACATGATACTTTTGAAAGCTTTCCCAGTACAAGCTAAGTGACAACGCTATGATTATTCCTTAAATTATGACATGAGACAGCCATGTCAGAAATCTCACAGGTAGCTTTGTCTTTGGTGATCATGATGCTTCTGACTTTCAAATACTTATTTTCAAAACAACTTCAATTAAATTTTTTCTTTCGATTTATGAGGTTCTCTGAAGACATCACTTCCAGCATCTTGAAGACTGAAGGTTAAATGTGTGTGTTTTCCTGAAAATCTAGTAAATATTGGTATATAGAATTATCAGATAACATCCACCTCCTTATATGATGCTCTGCCAGTGTCTGCTTGCTGGTATCACGTTCATATCTTTTCATACTAAAATCTTATTTCAGGGAAAAAGGAACAGCAATAGCAGATATTCTTCAAGAGGAGATGTACTGCTGATCTGGTGTCACAGGAGAATGTGCAGCCAGCAAAATTAATTCTAACTACTGTATCAGTCCCTGACCTTACATACAAAATCTCTGCTGTTGGTCTTGCTGTTGACTAATTTTAAATATTTCTTTAATTAGATTCTTCCTCTCCCAATTTCAGTTCCTAAAAGGAACTGAGATGGACTTGTTCAGTAAACGTCTTTAGCCATGTAAAGACTTATCTTGTCATTCGTTCCCACTAATGTTTTAAATGACTGAGCCATTCTCCTTTGTTGATACTGCATTTAATATTTATGAAAAGTAAGAGAAGAAAAATCTTGTCATCTTTTCAGGAAATTTATTCTTTGTCAATTACTGACTGCGAGGGTTTATAGCTTTCCTTCCAGAATCAAGAAGAAAACAACTGCTTAATTATATTTTATTCTTAGTGGAAATCGGATCTTTGACTGAGTTGACTGTGTTAATATATTGTACTAGAGCTGCAAGAGGCCAAGTTTAAAAATGGGCATCCTTCCTGCCTTGAAAAAGCCTAATTTGCTATGTCGAGTTTTGCAAATATACAGGCTTTTTGCTGCACTCTTTCAGAAAAAAATGACCCTGTTTCTATTGATTCTTTTAAAATTTTATATAATCCTATTAACATCAGTGGTATCTGTTCTTTAAAGAAAAGATAGAAATGGTACCTATGCTCGCAGAACCCTCAGGTTATTTTGATTAGTGGACTGGGCATGACAATCTTGACTGCACGTACAGGAAGAGATTCAGCAAATGGAGGTGTTTACTCATGTGAGGCACAGCACGAGTCTGCAGTTGTTTCTGCTCACTTAGTGCTTTGTGTGAGTAGGGATATGAAGGACATGCTTAATTGTAAGAAGATTCTGAGAATTTTCTGCAGAGCACTTTTCAGTTTAGCTTTGTAATTAAAATGTTGAAGTTTGACTGAAGTACTGCAGAATCAAGTATTACAATATATTTTGACTTCATAAAAATTGAGATCATCTTCATGGGCAATGACCAGGTGTTATAGATAACTGAAATCTGCCACTGAAGCCTGCCTTAAACAAGGTACACTCTTTTTTGAGTTGATTTTTTTCTTCTCAGTATAATTTTGATTTAGTATGCCACAATACAGTATTAAATGGAGGATAGCTTCCTGTCAACTTCCCTGTGTTAACTTCACCCAAGCTGCATTTGAAATTTGGTGATCTTCCAGCATATTCCAAAGATTGGAATGTTTTCCCTAGCACCAGATGTTCTAGCAGGTAGTGTGAATGTGGGTAATGGTAGTAGTATCCAGGAGTACAGAGACCCACTAAAATAGTGTTGCTGAGTAGTACTGCTCTGTCTGTAGCTTGAAGAAAACCAGTGGGGCTAAAAAGCTGGAAATCAAAGTTGGGGTTGTCATATCAGCATTCCACATGGTAAGAGTAACTTTCTGAAGAGAACCTGCGAAAATATAAGGAGCTAAGGTAAAAGGATAGTCAGCAAAGGGAGAAACTATTTCTGAAATGGTCTAGGAAGAAGAGAGGAGAAAGGTGAGTTGGAGATACACAATAAAACTCTTTCAAACCTTTTGCTCTGTCTGTGTTAGTTGAAAACTTGCTACTAGTTTGCTGTTTATCACATAAGGTACACTGAAGATGTATGTGTTGCAGTACTCTGCTGTGATTTTAAGCTTAAGCTTTGATTCATCCTCTAATGGATCTTTTTCTAGTGTTTTAAATAAAATTACTGTCAGATGTTGCTTTTTTCAGGTAAGCTCTGGCCACTACTTCCTACACTTGATTTATTGTAACTGTAACCATGCTTTTTTGACTTCTTGACTAGATTATTGCAGCACTTCGTAACTGATTACCCAGTAAATTCAACAGAAATTTCAGAGAGTACACATACAGAAAAAGAGGTCTGCCCATTCCTTAGCCAAAAATGAACTGGTTCTTCAATGCAGATTCATCTGTTTCCCTTTGCAGTTCTAAGTGATGGCAACAGAGTCTGTAGTGAAACTCCACAGAAAATATTTACATTCTTCAATCTAAAAACTTCAAGTCTATCTAAGTGTGAAGTTTTTAGGGATTTCAGTGGTTTATTGCAGAAACATCTGCAGAAAGTAAATATTTTTTTTTCCCCCTCAAAAATCTTGTTAGTTAAGTATAATTTTTCAGGGGGGGAACTTCCAAGCAGCTCTATGTCAAGATTCAAGAGAAAGAAAATTCAAAGATTTGGTATTAATTTCTACCACTGGCCCATCAGAGCTTGGAAAGTGCTGGCTTAAACCTAATAGTCCCTAATGCACCCTTAGGGAAGAAGAGCTGCTCTGTCATGAGGCAATGTTTTTAATTCAGCAGTATTGCTCAGGGAGAGTTAGACTGCAAGCAGAGCAGATTTATGCATCAAACTGAGAAATCAAAGTTTCTGCATTTAGATTGGTTTGTGTGCTGGGAGGGATTGGTACTAAACATCCTCAGTCACCATCTGTGAAGAACAGAGTTGTATTGGTTCAGCACTGGTTGAAACTATTCCACGTTATTTATACAATAGATTTATAAAAAATATGCTGGCATTTAGTTCAAATTTCACTGCTTTTTGACAAATCTCTAGTTAATCACATGGAGAAGTTGTATATGATGAAGAAAGGCATTTGTAATAAAAACAAGACCTTGAGGTAGCCCCTTTTAGGGTAAAGATCTTTTTCTATTGTCAATGCTGCACAGTGAAAAATCAGTCTGCTTACCTCTCTTATAGATAAATACATAGATTTGGAGTAATAGAATGGGATTGTGTAATTTGCCTGTTAATTATGGGGGCTTTTCAGGTTCACATAAAATGTAATTTTGCTGTATCGTCTAATTCCTTTTCTGTATCCCGGGAGGGAGGGGAGGGGAAGTGCCAAATAAACAGTCTATTCAAACAAAATGTAGAGGGTTTATTCACCAATTAGTGGGAGATATCAATCAGTCTTATACTTTCTTCCTTTCTGATTTTCAGATGTATATCACCAACACAGTAAAAGCCAGAGGAACAAGGCTTGCAAAACCTGTTCTGTGTTTGGGCTTAATGTGCTTGGCTTTCCTTACTGGAATCAACAGAGTAGCAGAGTATCGAAATCACTGGTCAGATGTAATAGCAGGATTTATAATCGGAATATCTATAGCAGTATTTTTGGTAAGTGTATATTGGTGTCATTTGTGCCTGAAAAAAAAAGTGTTTAAATTTGTATCTCTTAAAAAAAAAAAAAAAAAAAAAATAGTAGCCTGACTTTTCAGACAACTAAATGGCAAAAGAGGTGTGTTTAATTTTTTGTTTTCAATTAAATATCAGTTTCCTTAAATTAGATTTATACACACTCAGAAATGTGAAGTCAAGAAAGGACTGACAAAATTATCTATTTTAAGACTTCCTTATAAACAGATTGTAGCATTTCAACCAATGATTTTTACACCAAGTCCCACTTTAAGTGTATACCTGTCAGAAAAATGTCTAGTTATGATTTCATGTATAAAGTACTAAACTCAGTATAGTAATATCTACGCTGATCAGAGAACAAGTAACATTTCTTTTCCAGCTTTAAGGTAACCCTGTTGAATTTCTTTGCTGCTGACTTAGGTTGACACTGAAATTTTGTTATTCTGTATCAAAAAATCCTTGTTCCTTTTCTGGAACTGTGTTCCAAAACCAGATCATTAGTCATAGATCACAATGACTAGTGTCTGTGTCAGAAAGCTGCCGCTAATCTGTTAATCACTTTCACTGATAACTTCAGTGTGAGACTATGGCATAGAATAGTTACTGCTGTTTACTACCTACAAGCTGCCAGACAGGCAAACTTGCAATAGTACTAAATAGATCTTTGATTTTTTTTTCACCATGAAAACACTTTTGAGCTTAATTCTTGGATCTCAAGGTCTTGATCTCAAGATCTTGATCTCAAGATCTTGGATCTGAAGGTTTGGCTTGGCTGAGAAATCTCACAGCGATGGCTGAATTGGGTGTTTTCACTCTTCAGAGAAATGTGAGGGCACCTTTAGGTCTCTATTAAAATATACCTGCTTGCACTTCCAAATGTTCCCTTCCACACAAGTAGTCCAGGAGTTAAATTTGGTTGTTCATTTTTAAGAAGTTTTTCCATTCTGTCTGTGCCCCTAAAGTCATAAAAGAGAACAGAATAGAAATGCGTCCCAGCATTTTTTCTTATATTTTGTGATGTATATTGCATAAACTCCTTGGAGTAACATGACATCAAATTGAGTTGTATTTTGAAGAAAATACAATGGGCAAACATTGCTGCCCAGTTGAACGTCTGAGTTAGTAGAAACACTAACAAACTGGTATATATCACATCCCTAAATCCCTGTGTGAGTCAGTGCCGCCCTGAGCTGGTTTAGAGTTTAGTTCAAATTTGGGGATGGTCCTTGCTGCCTCATTCTCCCTTTCTCACTCTCCATTTGAGAACGTCTTTGCTGGTCAAAACTTAGATGGTACTGGCCCTTCAATAGGAACATAGGGTGTTTGCCGTGTTCTGCTGCATGTGCTCTGGACATCTGTTCATTACCTTGCTAGTAATTGGTATTCTATTATTCAGCTTCAGTAATGGATTTGCTTTTTAAGAGGGTTTTTTAGTTCTCGGATGATGCATGTAACGATGAATTGGTTGAAAATATTTTGTCTTGAAATATTAATTAAGGATTTTCTGTAAAACATGAACTTCACATTTCTGTGTCTCTAGTGTAAGCTGTGACTAAAGCTGGTGTCAGTTCTGCCTAATTATAGATGTCAGGATCAAAGCTCAAAAAAATGAGTTGTTCCTTAGCTGTTCTGTTTATCTTCTAATACCTTCTAGGTTGTTTGTGTGGTAAATAACTTCAGAGGACGTCAGCCAGAACATGAACGTTCTCATATGGAAAATCTGGCCCAGATGCCCATGATCAGCATACCCCGAGTAGAAAGCCCTTTAGAAAAGGTAAAGTTTGACTTTTTAAAACCCAATTAAATAAAATGTAGTTTTCCTGGAAAGATGATCCCAAACTATCTTGACAAGTGTGCCAGGGTAATCAGATTTAAAGTAAGGAGACATGGCAGTGAAGGAGAAAGAAAAGAAAAATTAATTGAGAGACACTCCTTGGGAGACTCTTCGTGTCACCTCCAAGAGCAATCACTAAATACCAGTCCAGTTTACTGCTGTAGCCACCACTGAGGTCCTGGAGTCAGGCTGAGCAGATCTGAGGCCACCTTCCCTTGTGTTCCTCAAGTGAGTTTGGTTAACACTGTGGCTGAGAGTCCACAGAGTTTGAGGTGCTTAGAATAGAATTCTAACCCCTGAGCCCAAGAGGTTATGCAATTTAGGTACTAGTGGCACTTGTCCTGTTTCTTGGGGGTATGTCCTCAGGTTAGTGTAGAGCATGGGATGCATTCCCTTCCAGATCAGCTGTGGGGCTTTTATCATCAGCCACATGCTAGCCTCAGGACAGGGCACCCACTTGGAAACTCTGGGGATCTGACATCTGCGCTAGCAGGGCAAACAACTTAATGAACGTGATAATAATGGGGAGTAACATGGGTCATACAGTAACTGGACCGGAGCCATGATCACTTGCCACAGCAAATGGGATTTTGGATTACATGCCAGTGATAGTCTCCTGCATATGCCAAGACTTTTTGCATGAGCAAGTACTGTGGTGTGTTGAAAGCTTATTTGAGTTTCCTGTAATACAAAATCATGGTTTTTTGAAGGTCATGTTGTACTGTGTGTCAGGTAAGATTATGTCTAAATAATTTTATGAGCAAACAAGCACTGAAATAGATAGCATAACCAAATAATGAAACATTTTAGACGTTTTTACCAGGGGGAAGTTTGAACTACTGATACAAAGTTTGAAAGCAATTCTACTTTTTCTAATGACTTTATCTGTCATTACTTGTTAAAGTCTCTTGTGTTATTGTCTGTGTTTGAAGATGGTAAACAATTCTGCACTGAGTAGGGCGCCAAAAGTATGTTTCTATGACATAGTTTTAAATCCAAATTACTCCTGATATTTCTTCCATATTAAACATAAGAAGTGTTTTTAACCACTTCCCAGTCTGAGTCACTTGGAACTGGTGGAAGTTGTCCTTTAGTAAGAATCGCTGCTAGCCCTAGGTTTGTCATTCCTATCCCTAAAAGAAAGATTTCTTTTCAGAATGATCTAACGTGCCTTTTTGAACCAAATGTGTCTAAGCTACTTCTGCTGATACCTTGTCACAAGGAGGGCAATTTCATTTGCTTGAACAAGCATTTAATGATGAATGTGTATCTTCAAAACAATCCATTCAGTAAACTTTCTGTAAAATGTCAAAACAGAACAAGATGTCAGTTGGCCTAGACATACCACGTTAATAAGAGTATGTCTTATTTATGCGCTAGGCTCTCCTGCAATAGAAGCTATTTCTGTGGCTCAAAAGCCATCATAGGTAATAAATGTACTTTCTCTGGCTGTTGAATTTTTTTTTTTTTTTCTGGAAATAAAGACCTCATGTGAACTTAGTCTTTCTACCTGAATTGGCCCCCTTTTGCTCTTTTCCTGAGACTTGGCCTAGGCACATTTGAGATGTGGGGAAAGCTATGGAAGAGTGTGGAAGGGTGGTGGCAGGATAATGTTTGCTTTGCTTGAGAATGACCTCTACTGTTTGTGAACTGCCCGGGACACTATTATATGGATGAACTTCTTTCTAAACCCATATTCCTGGCAGTAGAGGATAGCTATTTACTGTTATGGAACTTCTGTCTAGATATTTAAATTGGATTCTGCCCATAGGGTGTTACACTTGGTGAGATCTCAGTGGATGGGTTCATCTTTGTCTATGCTGCAAAGCCTTTCTCCTTTCCAGACAGAGAGGATGAGATGGGAGGATGATAATGTGGAGACTTTGCTATTTGTTGGGAAATGCTTTCTTCTGTTTCCACTCTCAGAAAGTTTAAATTTTAATATTTGATGAAAAATTTAATTACATACTAGTGCTTTAGGTGGTGAGGTTTTTTGGATTTTTTTATTATTATTTTTAATATTCAGTCTAAAGTTTTAGATAGAAGCCAAACCTTTTAAATAAAAAGCACTAAGAAGAACACTTCTGTGAAGCTAAGGCCTAAATTGAGCCATCCCAGTTAACTACCATCACTACAAGAATTATTAACTTAACCTTTGCTTTTTAACTCCTTTCCATTTCTTATGTCCTTTGTTCTCTAGAGAGAGAGGGGTGCTTAATACTTGCCTGTGCCTACTTTAGCTATGTGCAAGTTACTTTTCACTACATTTCAGTTAGGGCTGTTCCAGTGCCATATTCTGAATGCACATACATTTACATTTGGCTTATATAAAATCAGTTTTTCCTTATTCTCAGTCTGCAAGCTTCTGTGCCAGTATTAAATACAACTGTCAGAAATTGGCTACTAAGAGTAGCACAAATCCTGACCGACTGAAGTTATCATGGGCTAAGGCAGTGCTAGCATGAAGCAATGCAACTCTGTTATTGGTATTTAAAAATAGTAACTATATGGGTATCTGGGAGCTAGCAATTCAAAGATGCTGTCTTAAAGAATGACTTCATTAGAAATACCTTCCAGATGGGACCACACTCATTGCTATTTTGTTCTAAATTCACTGTAAATGAATAAGAACATGGTGCATCACGGAGACCTGGAAGCACCTTATTTTCATGTTTCCAGATCAGCTACTGGCTATTCTAATGATTTTTCCTGCTGGAGAATGACTGCTTTTGGCATGCTCTCCATGCTGCTGCTGTCTGAGTTCTGGTGGAGGTCAAGAGCTACGCTTGAAGTGCACTTAAATAGGAATAAGTGTACTTGTAATATTCTGAATTGAGCTGCTGCCGGTTAATGACAAGGGTAGATCACTGTTTGCATGACACTTCTGTTTAATTGTGGTGCGTGCAGATGATTAAGCTGTTCTGCATGGGTACCCACTTCTCATGTACTCAAATAAGTCATAGTTGCAGAGTGTCTCCTTGAAGAATCCTTGCCAGAGCTGGCTCAGCAATGCAGACTTACTGCTTTCACCTTAAGTACATTCATCCTCAGAATTAATGAAAAGAATGGAAGCCAAGAAATCTCATCACTCACCAATCTGCTGCTTTTTCTCTCCTGTCTCTGACCTTCTTTGTCTCTTACAAGACAATTTGTGTTTCAGTTAGCCAGCACTCTCCTACAGAGAGGGTGCTGTATTCCACAGTCAAGGTTGGAGACTCCTTTTCTTTTGCGAGAGTTACTGAACAGCTATTCTGGGTGGTACCTGGAGGAGTTTAAAGTTCAGCTCAATCCAGTGCAGTCACAAAGTATTTTTTCCTGTTTCAAGGGAGTCTGACATTATTTCGTGCCGAAGTCACTTGAAATTGGTCAGGGCTTACAGAGGGCTCGTACGTGTCTTGTAGTAGCTGCTGGCTCTCCTAGCCTTTTTTTTTTTTTAATAAGTAGTCCGTCTTTGAAAAAATCAAATACAAAGGGAACACGAAGCATTTGAGAACTAACTGAGGCAGTAGACAGAATACTGAGGTAAGAGGTTTTAGAAGGAAGGGGTGGGTTAGGAGGGGCACAATGGTTCACCTTCTGTGGGATGAGATGATTACTGTGTCTGATCATCAGTGCTTTCTGTAGCTGTTCAACATTACTTATTTGCACAGTGGGTTCTTCGCAGTGCTGTGACCACAAAAGTCTCTGCTTGTATTCTTTCATAGTGCTTCTTCCATCAGCAATGCCAAAACCATGTTCCCAAACAGAGTCACCGCTCCTTGTTGCAATGAAGTTTCTCATACTCCACCCATAAGACTGACTCTCCAGCATGATTGTGAGCTAGAAACAGATAGTTTAGTGTCTCTTTCTCAGCCATTTATAAGTTTTAATGGTGACAAGTATTTGGAATTCCTCTCACATTACGTGACTTTCTTGTTGCCTGTTGTACCAATTGCTAGTTACTATCAGGGTTAATTGTCCCAAAAATCCTGTTGAGTTTGATACTGTAATTCTTGTTCTGTTGTTAATGGAGATGATAAAAAAATTTAATGATAGTAGGTATAGATATTCAAATGAATTCTGGTAGTATATTAAAAGTGGGGAAGCATTCCCCTTCTGGTTTTAGGGTATAATGTTTTTTTCCATTTACTCTATCTTGATTATTCATGAGATGTAGAACAACTTATTCACAGTGACAGAAAATAGTATTTTGATTTTTAATTCTCAGTGTTACTGCTTTTCCCTTGGCCTTATGCATTTTGGTACTAAGAAGTCTTTCCTTGGTATATGCATTCGTGTACACGCAGCATGGCCTAGGGAGTCAGGTCTGTCCCTGGGGCTCTCCAGATCACTGAGCTCACAGTTTTGTTGAAAGCAAAGCACAAAAAATGGGGGAGAGGGTTTGAGTCTGTGTCTGTTGCTTGAAAATATTTTAGTTGAGAAGTATCCACATACTGTTGTGCTTAATGTCCAAAGGCATTTGTAGGTATCCATCCAGTGTTTTAGTACATGTATGTGTATCTCCCGGATGGCTTTACTAGACTCCACATGCTTAATGAGCTTATAGGCAGGTTTTTGCTTTTCTGTTGTCATAACAGTTCTCTCTTGATAATACAGTATGTTAAAGGAGGCACAATACAACATTGTTTCATGCATAGAAATGGGTACCCAGGAGAGACAGCTCATAAAAGATAGTAACCAATTTTGTTTCAATTTGAAGCATTTGAATTTGCACTCATGTCCTGCTCTTCTGCTTAAATCTGCTTCTGGGGGACTGTGCAGAATTACTTGTGTTTGAATGCAAACTGTGATCACACACAATGTTCAAATAAAATGATACTTAAACATAGGAAATGGAACATTATATTCAGTGTGACTGCCTCAAATATACATGTTTTTAGGTGTTAAAGAATCAAAGTATTGGTAATAATCAAGAAGATCCTTTGCAACGAAACTCCCTCAAAGCACGCATCGTTAGGTTCTTCTCCTGGATATCAGGAATGGACCGTTTTGAACGTCTTCATATAAGGCAATAAACGTATGTGCGCAAGAGCGCACATGAGTGAGTGTGGAATTGAAGCAAAGGCAGATGCAGTGTGGCAGCAGCGTTCTGTGCAGGTCTGCAACATTTTAAATGGGGAATTTTGCATGATCTCACTCTTTTATCTAAAAATGTGATTCATCCAGTGAAAGCATAAAATATACTTTGCTGACCCAGAGAATTATATGAGAACATTATTATTTGCCTGAACTACTTCAGTAGTATTTTTTTATTTCTTTTAACAAACTACTGTGTGAAGGACTACAAACAACTTTTCAAATTTCTGTTTTCAAAAATGGAAATATCTTTTTTAGGATGATGACTTCTTAAAATATTTCTAACTGAAATCATGAGAGCAGAGTAAAAATTGCAGATAAAAAATACTTCATATACATAAGGAAAACTGCAAACCACAAAGTTGTCATGGATTTTTTTTCAATGCTTTAACATTATAAAATCACTTATAAACAGAAATTAATTAAAATCTCAATGGAGGATGTACAGGTATGGATCATTTGCCCCCAGAAACCTGCACTCAAGGCTTAGCCTTTAGCTTCCATTTTCTGTTAC
Organism: Falco cherrug; assembly: GCF_023634085.1. NCBI lineage: Eukaryota > Metazoa > Chordata > Aves > Falconiformes > Falconidae > Falco > Falco cherrug. Next base: position 14,573,598 of record NC_073708.1, read on the forward strand.
TGGTGTGAGAGCATGGTTATGAAGCATCCTTTGTAAATGTGGTGCTGACACCAAACTGATACTGTCAGTTTAGAATTAATAGTACAGAAGCCAGCATGCCTGTCTGTGAAACTGCTGCCATTGAGCAGACCCTCAGCATATTCCAATTCTTTTGAGTACTGTAGGGAAAAAATTTCCCATGGAGTTGCAGAAGCTGAGGTCTTGTGCATGGTTATTTGTTGTCTCCTGCATCTGTGTGAATCTGCGGTTGGTGCTTAGCGTCTCATGCAGAGCTTTGTCACAGTAAATTTAAGCAGATGTAAAAGAGCATAGTAAAAGAGTTGAAATGCAGTTATTCAAGAGGAATGCTGTTTGCTGATTATTTTTTCTCTGTAAAGAGTCTCAGCAAGGCTTATTTGTAGCTTTGCCTGGGACAATAACATGAAAAAGCATGAATACTCGGACTGTTGCATGAATCTGTATCAGTAATTCTTGCCATCAGCAAGTGATTAATTTTGACCTAGTTACACATCATCCTGCTGGGCCTGTTGGAAATGAATTGACAAGTCTTTGCTAGGGTCCAAATCAATAGCTCTGCAATAGGCAGCTTTGCAGTTCTCTCTGAGGTTTTATGGAGGAAGGATGATTTCTTCTGTGTTATATCCTGTGCTCTGCAAGTCCTTCCTAGGATGGTGAACTGCTCATTTTGGACGTATAGCTGGCAGGAGTGTGAACCACATTCTCCTTTCCTAGAGTAATAGTTACCCAGTACTGAATTAATGCCACATGAAAGAGCATTTGGTTTTCTGCGTCACAGACAAATATATGTTGCTTAGAGGAAGCGATAGCATACAGCAGGACTTGAAAGAATTGATCGGAATAAATAATGAGGATATTTTTTTCTCCAAATCCTCATTTATTTTTAAACAATCTTACTTATCAACAAAATTAATAATTTTAGACTGCTAGTTTAAGTTGACAGGATAATTTTCAGGTCTAAGTAAGGAAAGATAAAGTAAATACTGTGAAGAAAATGTCAGAATACCCTCACAGCAACTCTGGAGTCACTGAGGTTGCCCAGTGTATGTCTTTCCTGTACTGAAAGTGGAAGATGGCCAGCCAACTAAAATGCTTCGAAATGTGTATGTTTTGCTTTCTAATTAGGAAATCTAATTTTGCATTTCTTCTGCAGAATCAAAATCTGGAAACAATGACATTTGCTAGTATTGTTTACTGAAAACCGTTTCACAGGCAGTCGCACACTTTTTTTCTAATGCTTTTAAAAAAAATCTGCTGGCTGTGGTTTAATCATTGTTATTTAAAATATATTCTTTCTATTTTGGAGAAGAATGTATATAGATGCTTATTATTTGGTGGTGTTCTCTTATGAAAGCTGTCATAAAATACTGCACAAACATTGCTAGAGCTAAAATTCGTATTATAGGGGAGGAGGAAGAGAGCTGCTCCTCCTGGACACAGAACAGTTATGGTGCACTGGGAGGGAGCAAAGCTGCCAGCCTTGTTTCGAGAGGGGGAAATGAGGAAGCACAGGATAGCAGCCACTCGGGCTACTTTTCTGTAATGTGAAAATCAAAGATGCCTGCCTGCTTCCCCATGCATAGACTGACAGACAAATATCTGATTTAAAGAAGAACTGAGAAATATAAACTTGTCTGGTGACCACTGTTTCTCTCTACCACTTTCTGTGGTGTGTGATAAGGGATTTTCTAAAGGACTTAGAACAACTCTTTAATCAAAAAAAGGGAGGTCTGCTGCACTCTCCATAAGTTACGTACATCGCCGCTGCTCTTCAGCTTGTACCTCCTCGCTTCTGATTTTGGTCTGCTCCAGGAGGTGAGGTGATGAGAGAAATGTGCAGTGCTTTGTGTGGTATTATTTCCCTCTGTGCATTTTTGTGCTGGGGAAGAAGCACATGGCTTAACATCAAAATTGCCTTTATTAATTTTACATGTTGCATGTTTTATAAAAAATGGTGGCAGTCAAGGGTACTGGTGCCTAAAGGGAACATACAGTTCCTTTGGATCCTGCACATCATTATGCAATTGTCTCTACCAACAAAACATTTGCAGAGGCACTTGCTTAGGTTAGAGCATGAAGAAGTAGGAAAGCTCTTTGGGATGCTGCAGTCTTACTGTGTAGAATCACATGTAGTATATTCACATTCTGATACACATCCTTGTGTTCATAAGAATTGTCCCATTGAAGGAAAGAGGAGAATAACATTGCAAATGAAGAGGACACTGCAGTGATTCTGAAAAAGAAATTTTGAATACAAGTTCTCAACTGCTGAATGCAATTCTGTTGTAGCATTTCACTACTTGATTCTGTGCCATTGAGCTCATGGGGAGCAATTAATCTTTAAAAAAAAATGCAACATTAAAATTGTATGAACACTGAAAAAGATTATAATCTGTCAGAGACTAATTTTAACTTCTAGGAATTTTGCTTTAAAATATGAATAAGGTAGAAATAAAACCTTATTTTAGTTAGTACATTAACCTAATTGAGTTAGTACATCTAACTCAATTATTCACATTGTTGCTTAATTTTAAAAACCCCATCTAAAACTGAAATATTGTAGAACCACCTCACCTAATTACTTTGTTCAGCATGCTTACATATCCAGTCTTTGAGTGGTTAACAAAGAATTGCTATGGGAGCAAGTAAGAGGACTACAGTGAAGTCCAATTTAAATTACATCATCCTGCAGTAATCTCCAAGCATGAGGCTGTCCCTAAAGCACAAGAGGCAGAAGTTTTCACAATGGAGACTGATGTCTGTCTGTGTGGTTTCTGGGTTTTTATCTCTTTGTTTTTCCTTTAACTCGTAGAACCACATCACGGCCTTTGCAGAAGTCACATGATGTTGACGCTGATGTATATTCACTCCATTGGACTTCATCTCTTTTCACAGCCCACACATGATAATTGCAGTGTATCAAAAATAAGAAATTTTTAGAAGTCCTATTTCTGACTTGATTTTTACATCATTATAATGATACCAACATTTTGAAGAATTCTTAAATATTAGAACGTCACTTTACTTTCTAGAAAAAATGTTAACTGTTTACTTTTTGATGGAATGGGACAAACTGAGCACTAATTATATTTATCTGACAGTACCCTCTATTTTGGCTTCTCATTGTTTTTAATGGTTCATGTACCTATTCCAACAGTACTTCATATTTTGATTTGACTTTGATTTTTAAAATCTACATTTTTAATTCAGCATGAACTTGTTTCCATTTAGGGCGATTTCAGTGTATAAAAACTAGACAAATATTATGTTCTGTATGAAAATGCTGTTTGCACATTGTATTACGCTGTATTCCATGTAAGATATCATTCAAACAGTATGTTATATGTAAGACTGGTGCTTCTGCTTTTGAAGAGAAAAAAAATGCCAATTTTTACTGTAATAAGTATTGTATCATAATTAAAAGTTTATTTATTTGGATATTTTCCTGACATAATTGTAGTTGAATTGTTGTTTTGTAGTTTTTGAATGTCTTGGATGATATATATGTATCTAGGTTAAAAGAAATGAAAATAATATAGAAAGTTTGGTCACTGATATATTCTTTATTACTAATGTTATCCCATGAAAGGTTAAGGGCTCCATTCTTAGCTCAGCATATCTCATGGGAAGCTGTGCTATTCATAAATTGTTTTAACAAATTCTTCAAGGCAGCCTGCATCTGCTCATGTTTATTGTACGCCCTGATACTATGCTGGGAGAATGGGTGCTAAGATAAGAGGGTCACTGGCTTAGTGAGAAAAGTGCATATGAGTTCCTACTCTCCATTTTCATCTTGGAGCACTCAAGGAAAAACCAAAATGGCTTCATTAATTTTCTTCAGCTGAAGTGACCAGGACAGGCAGACTTTCTCTCTACAGATCTTTCTATCTCTGTTTGTGTCTTAGGGCCATATTCTTGCAAAAATAACCCCTGTCAGTCTGTGCAGTGTTGATGAATTGATTTTTTTTTTTCTTCAGCATCAGGCAATATTACCATATCTCTGTTATCGCTGTGAGTAATCGAATTGAGTCTCCCCTTCAAAAGACAGTCTTGCTGACTATTCATAGTGATGTTGTCCTAGAAAAACTGAGCATCAAATGGATCTAAATACTGTAGATGCTAAAGGGTTCTCTTAACATCTACCAGAAAGTTTTCCTCTAGGAACAGCTGATACGATGCTAGCGCTATAGGCACAGTGAGAGTCGTAATGTTCAGTGCAGGCTGTTGGACGTTCTAGGCCTTACATTTTCCATATTTTCACTGTATTTCCTGTGCATTGCTCATTGTTAGAGGATGTTTGAAACATAAGACTGTAGAATTAGGTATATATTTTCTATGACAAATTTTAATAAATCCCCACATAGTCATCCAGGAAACACTTGCCTTCTACTTTTTAATTTAATCTCTGCTTTCACTAAAATACAACTACCTAAATAGTGCTTGGCAAACAGGGCAAGGCCAAGTCATCTTTGAGTGCAATAGAGCTTATCTCATGAAGTTATTGTGCTAAGATGAGAATTAGAGAATGAGGAAATATGCCAGTGGGGAGAGAAGTCCTAGAATAGAGCCCTTAGCTACAGCAGTGTTACTTAGGTGATTGAAAATCCACCTTTATTAGACTATCAAATGTGTTTACAAAATTGTAGTAGGTCCAAAGTTTGTTTAGGCACATTAGGCACACTTACCCTTCCCTTAGTCTAGCTATTTAAGGTCCAAGGTACTAATGATTTCTCTATGTGCAGATTTAAATGAAATCTTCACTCATTTTTGCATGGTAGAAAACCTGCATTTTTTATATCTGATTTATAAGATTACCAAGAGATTCTTTTATGTTAAAAGAGATTACTCTTTTTCAGTGTACTGTATATCATCAGCTTGTAACTGGTCTCTTTCTCTCTCAGGATCTTTCCCAGTCAAATATTTGGGTAAAATTTATCATATTATCTCTGTGAACCAGCAGTGAGAAAACAAGAGAGACGCTCTGCTGTATAATGTATTTTTAAATAAAATAATTTTTCATTCATATGTAGTAGATTTTTTTTATATATCTGCCTCAGATATATTTTGGTTGTTAGTGTATATATAATGAAATTATGATCTTATGTCGACTGCATTTGGTGTTATATTTTCGCAATTAACCAGGAATTCCCACAGTTAACTGCCTTTCCTTAGAGGTGGTTTTGGTGAAATTGAAAAACAGGGGAGGAAGAGCTGTATTGCAGAAGAGAGTCCAGCAGCCTGTTGGTGAAGGACTGTCCGCAGGATGTGAACAAGCCACGCTCTGGATGCTACTTTCATTGATTTTCAGAAGTGACAAGGATTACACCTGTACTTCTCCGCTGCCCTGGAGCTTGGGCCTTTGCCCCTTCCATTCTGGACCTGAAAAAACTTTCAGTAGGAACAGATTTCCAAAACAAAAGTAAGTTGGCGTTTTCTGACTAAAATGGCTTTTTGGTGGTTGCTTTTAAAAAAATCCCAGTGAGGAGCCTATGACAAAAAGAATCATCCCTCATTCGGGGAATATTGTGGTGCAGGGTGGTCCCTAACAAAAATACTGAGACTGAACCGTTTCATTGGTGTGGAATGCAGCTGGTTTTATGATCCTTGTGGACCTTTCCTGCGTGTACTTCAGTGAAACAGCTCGACTCTATAAGTGAGATGCTCTTAAAAGAAGCATCTCTAATGCTATATGTGCTATGTTCCTAAAAATGGAATTCATAAGGCATATGGGGACACCAGCTGGGCTCGTATCCATACCATTTTAGATTTCCTTATATGTATTCTGCTGTTGGTTTGTAATCATGAACTGCATAAGACATACGGCGATAGCATCTGGGCTCACATCTCTTCAGCTTTTAAAAATGTTCGTTTTAACAATACGTTTTAAAAGAGGATAATGTTGGTATTTTTCAGCTGCAATTTTCTTTGCTGTTTGCTGTTGCCTTCTAATTTTGTTGCAGTCCAAGATCACGGTGAGTGTGGCAGTCCATTTGCACATTATGCTAGCAGGGAGCTTTTTATATTCTTCTGAAGTCTAATTTTGGTATTTCTGAGGCTTTCCGTGCAGAAAGCAATCCGTGCTATATTTTAGGAACAGATAACCTGAGTCTGTTTTGATCAAATATATCCCTGGCCATCTGCATTGCCTTGGCCTCAGGGACACTCAGGAGCATTTGCAGGCGGAAGGGTGAGCAGACCTGCAGACCTCTTAGCTCTGCAGCTCCTCCCACCAAGCACACCAAGAACGTTTTCACCAGGCTCTGCCTCTGACAGCTGACTCAACCCCAACACACCAGTCCTTCCTGCTGTACACCAGCACTTTTCATCTCCCCTCAAGTACCTCTGAGAAACTGGACAGATCAAGCAGGATACCATGCCCTCACCCTGAAGTATATCACAAACACGACTGCAGCTGGAGCCAGTAGCTGCCCAGTTCTCACCTGGACTACTAGAAAGCCAAATGAATGGGAACTAAATATGGCTTCAGCTTTTGACCTTCTCCTCCACTACTTAGGTCTTTTGGTTTTCACAGACTTCTGTAAAGGAAAGCTCCACAGTGTCTGCCCACTCAAACCTCAGTTGCATGCCTAGAGTTGTGCAAGCTTTATTCCTGCTATTTGCTACCAGGGCTTTCCACTAAAACATGGTGTTGCCATTTTGTCATCCTCTCTTGTGTGAGGATGGCTGAAAAAGCCTAGGGTTTCCAGGCTTGACCTCATGTTCTGGGAAGAGGAAACTATAGGGAAATGAAGGCAGTGGGTTGATTAGCGTTGATAACATGCAGCTGTGACCTCACCCCGAAGGCTGTGGGTTGATTGACATGGATGATGTGCAGCTGTAGCGCGTTCCTGCTAAGTAGTTAAATAGCCATGAGGATTGTGGGTGAGGTGGTTGGATGGGGAAGGAGGAGTGTGGTCTGACCCTTGGAGGAAGGAGAAACGGCAGCGACAGTAGAATCTGACCCAAAGGTAAAAGCTTTGTTGTAGCCTACTAGTTTGTGCTGCAACAGGAAACTGTGAACACCCCAGAAATACTCCTGTCAGGGTGGGAATCTGGAACTTTAGTGTGGCTGTGTGATAAGCCTGGTTGTTTCCTCAGTGCTTGCTGCGTTACCATGCTGGGGTACAACTAATAGGTTTTGTTTTGATACTAAACTGCCTATATGTGTCTCATCATGAAGCCCTAGTCCACTTCCAACAAAGAGGATTAGGTACTTGGTTCTCTGCTCAATACTGGACCTTATTTTCTGTCTGTAGAGAATCCTGTATGAAACTTGTTCCCAGTGTCTGATGACCACTATCCCAGAAGACTTGGTGACAAGATAGCTGTCATTAAGGCTGGCTTCAAAGATGCTTAGCTCCCACTTGCCTAAAAGGATATCATGATCCAGGCATGTTTGATGATCACTCTAGCTGGGAGCAATATAACTGGCTAGTGCCCAGGATTCAACTACTTTTTTTCTGAAGGTGATGGTGGCATTTAGTTCTCTGCCTATCATGTCCTTGAACTCAATTTCTTCCCTTCTAGTTGTCAGCTCTTGATACTACATTCTGCTGTGAGTTGTGACGTTCGCGAGGCATAAGGGGAGAGTGGCTGTGTGTTCCTTGGCAGACCATTTTAGATAACAGACCAAGAGCAGAAGACATTTAAGATTATCACTAGCTGTGTAAAACATTTGGAAGTTAATCTAATTGAATTGGGGCAATTTAATTGTGAATAAAAGTATACACCTGGAAGTTTTATGTGATTCTAACTAATGCACTAAGCAAATCTCTAGCTAATTCAGATTTGTCCTCTGTTTGGAAAAGTCCAAAGTCTTTTTTTTTTTTTTTCTCTCCTGGAGGAGCTATGCTGTTGTAATGTCTTCCCCTGGTGACTACAGCAAGAACAGTGGGCGGCTTCCTGAAGTGATCACATCAGCAAAATAATCATCTCTAAATTATGCACCTGCTAGTGGCTTCGTTAGCTGATGGGGTGCAGAGGACAGCTCTTGTGCTCTGAAAGTGATTAAGAATGGGCACAATGGTATTCTCCAGCTGACATTGCTGAATCCGTCCTCTAAGATGGGGGCTTTAGTAGAAGCCCCAGTAAAGAGTTCTAGTCCCCAAAACCAAATTTTTTGCATCAGTGTTTCATCTGACAATGTTCAAATCTAAATAGGTAAATAGGTAAAAACAGGTAAAAAATATTTATTTACCTAAATAGGTAAATAAATAAAAATAAGAAACCAAATCCTTTTTCTGACAAACCTCTCCCTAAATAACTGTGTTATACCTAAATACCTACTTCCTGCAGCTATAGGGAACTTGCAGCCTTGCTGGCAATCTTTAATGTGGTTCTGAATGTGAGATTCTTGAGTTGTGAATTCCTAGGATTGCTCTGAAGTAGGCAGTTAACCCTCAAAAAGAGACTACATGTCTACAACTATAAAAGAAAAACTAAAAAGCTACAAAATGAGAAGGGGGTGAATTTCAGAAGCAGGGAAAATGCCGTCTTGCACTTGTTAGCAAATCTACCTCAAATTAGCAAATTTTCTATATCTTTCCAACTTAAAATATCAATACATTTGTGGATGGCATTTCCACATATTTTAAACGCTGCAGTAGAAGAGAACTGCTGCTCTTAGTCTGCTGTTTCTGCTAAGAAATCATCTGCTGTTTCATCATTTTTTACTACTGTTGTTTAAGGAAGCAGCTACTGTTCCTTCCTTAGCAACCTCTATTTATACAGTAGCAACTGACAAAGATATTCTATTCAAATATGCTAAAAATAAGTCTGATGTGATGAGAATGAAATGCTTATTTAGGAAAACAAAAAGAAAAGTCCCTATGGCTCTTGTTGGAGACAGGGGACTCGAAACTAATCCTAGTAGGAAATACAAGGAATTAAACAAGACCCTTGCCTTTTGGCAATACTTTGTATTGTTGTCAAGGCAAGGTGATAGATCTTTTTTGAGATTGATACCCATTTTTTTTTTCCTGAGCAATTAGAGAAAACACTATAAAGATGTAGTCTTGGAGCATAAAGTCTTCCCAGAGAGAAACAGAGAATGGCCTTGTTTTTGTATTATATTTATTCTATGGAGTCACACTGGATGGCAGTGAACTCCAGCGCAGAAGAGGTGGAACAGAAAGATTAAACAAACTATATATTGTCAATGGAGGGTGAGAGCTTTCCCACGCTGTCTTTTTAGGAAAGAAACCAAGTGAGTAGGGACTTGATGTCAGCTGATTATGTGACAGAATTCTGTCATCCTGGGTCTCCTATGGGAATGTTGCCTGCTTGAAATGTATACGTTTCAGTCAATTACCATTTTTCTTAGAAGAACAGATAATCACGACATCTTTGATCTTTAGTTCTTTGTCAGATTAAGAGAAGCTGGTACTCCCATGGCATTGGAAACTATGCTGCTGCTTTTTATTTGCTGCCTCATGACCTGCCTTCCCTGCACATTGAAGGTAAAAGGCTGTATTCTGCATGTTTTAATGAATAGAATGGAATTTTTCTTCACAGATTTGGTGATCTGCATGTAGGGGTTAGTCATGGTCATTAATGTCATTTCTTTAGGAAATTGGGATTGTAAACTCACTTCAACCTGTATACTGCTATAAACCTGAAACGAAAAGCTTCTTATAGTTGAGGGGAAGAGTCATCTCTACCGGCTCAATGGAAGAGCCCTCTTCTACAAGTCTTAAGCACTGTGGTGGGAAATGCCACAAAGTTTTGGTCACCTACAAGGCTTTTTGTGACCTGCTTGATCTCCAGTGTGTGATTTGATTTTCAAATGTACCACAGCTATGGTGGTTGTTTCAATTGGAAGGAAGATTGCTGAGACACACACATGTCAACACAAAAGAGAACAGTACTAAAACTTTTCTATACATCCTCACCGGTCTTTAGTATACCTGCTTCTGTTGTTATATGGCTCTGTGCTCTGTCTTCAATTTTCACTCTGCTTCTGGTATTTGTCTTTCTCATTAGATGGTACATATTGCTGTGTCACATAGTGTAATAACCAGCAAGTGTAGTTGGACTTGGGCCTTAGCCAACATAAAATGGATTTTTCAGGTGCAAATGTGAATAGAAAAGTAGAAAAATATGATGAGGTACCATTTATTTTACTGGGAGTAGAGCAACAGTAGAAAACGAGATTTATTTTCAGAAAAAATGGAGGGGTAAGGAAAATTTGCTAATAAACATGAGCAAGATAATCTAAACTAAAGGCTTGAATCTGAATACAAAGGATATAATGTACAGTGACTTTATAGACAGTGGATGAGCATTTCTTATGCAGCTGGTGAAGCAAACAGATCATACTAGATTAATTCACTACACTGCAGATCCTACAGATAGTGGCGTGACAGTCATGTTTACAGGCACAAATGTGGCCTGAATTTGTGATGACCCACAAACTAAAGAGAAAGCAAAGATGTTCAGGGCTGTGTGTATCATGCCTTCCACGATACAGCAACAAAGAAAATTGCTCAAGAAAGAAATAGATACTGCTCCTGCCTATTCTGGTTTGTGTAACTCCAGGTGGGAGTCAGGGGACTTGTTCCAGATTTAAGTAGAAGACATAGCAGAGAGTGGGAGGGGTTGTTTTAACATATGGTCCGATTTGTACACAATAAAAAGATACAATTCTTTCAAAAAACATTGGTATGATAAATGGCCCTTTCCAAAGCAAGCTTCTTGCGTGGAGCTACTCAAAGAAAATCACCAGCAAAGATATATGGGAGACAGGAGAATCCCAATCTTCATCACTCTTCTTCAGTCGCTTTATGTCCTCCTACTTTGAGAGATCTCCTTTCTGAAACTCATACCCCACTCCTGATCAGGCTTTGAATTAGACCTCAAATGTAGGCCATCCAATGCAAATACAGTACCTCCTCTCATACGCGTCTCTCCTCTGCTTTTGCCCCCACTCCAGCCTGCGCTCGCAGACCATTTGCAATGCTTCAAACACAGCTTTTGCATTAACTGTGAGGAGGTCGCATGAGAGATGTAGCTTCCCGTGTCACTGCTGTTCCTGGTCTGTAGCTAGAGCTGAGATACACAGCCATGCTCCTTCCTACTAGGGTAAAAGGATACCAGATGCCTTCAGCAGGACAGCATACTGTGGGAAACACGGTCCTAGTTGCTGATGAGTATTTGCACGTTTGTATTGTTATGTTGGTATCGTTCTTCCTAACAGACTTAGTTGTGACAGGAGGCTGTAAGCTTGCGTAGATCAGTGGTTAGCCCTGGAACAGGGGAGGGCTCTTTCACCTGTCAGATGGAGACTGGAATTATCATGTGATTTATCAACTGTGTCTCCCAGAAGCTTTAAGATGTCCTGGCACAGCCCTTCTCCAGGACAGTATGTTATCAGAATAGGCTTTCAGTTCATCATTTATTATTCCTTGAGTATGAGATAGATGTGATTTCCATTCATTTGCTGTAACAGATGCTGTCTTTGCTTTCATATGCCAGCTTCTTATTCTTGATTACTTTTTGAACTTACTCTTCCATATTGGTCTTTTATTGCTTTTATTACCAGATAGCATAGAGAACTTTGCAGCATATGTTAATCTAGCTTATTTTTTTTTTTCTGTTTTCCTTCAGTGCCATTCCTCTGAGTTTGACGCTTCTGCAGTGTTAAGTGTGTCATCTTCCTCATTGTTTGATACTGGTTTGCAGTTTAGTAATTGGCTTAGAATATATCATAGAGAAATAGATAGCTTTGCCTTGCACTTTTCAACACCTAGGCTTCTGTCTCCCTGTGGCAGTGGTAGAACTGTGACATTCTGCCAGGTTACGCGTTATTTGATGCGAGTGCTGATTTCAGTGCAGAGGTACACGCAAGGGGAAATGTAAGACATTCCAAAATCAGGGAGAGACTTCCTGGTCCAGGCAGCGGTGTCCTCCTGGCTGTCCTGGCACAGTCATCCATGAGACCGAGGAAGCTCTGTCACAGGCAACTGTGATCCTTTTGGAGCCCTGCTCTTGTGTTCAGTGCTATTGTCACAGTAACGGCTGTATATTGCTGGTTTGCCTATATGCTTCTGTTTCTGTGTCAGCAGGGTCAAAGTGGATTAAGTAATGCCAGAAACACACAGGCTCCCTGACACCTTTCATTTTCTGTTGTCTACCTCTTCACGCAAACGTGCAACATGCTGATACCAGTGCAAGTACCACTTCATCTGTTTTCACATCTGTCCTTCAGATAGGGCTGACCATGTTTTTACCAAGGAAGCAACAGTCTTCCCTCATCTTACTCCCTTCCTTTAGTGACTCCCCCACTACTGTTAGTCCCTTTGACTTTGGCTGTATTGTCACAAAGATCAATACACATGTTGTGGTTTAACCCTAGCTGGTAATTAAGTACCACACAGCTGCTTGCTCACTGCCCCCTCACCCAGAGGGATGAGGAGGAGAGTTGAAAAGGAATGTAAAACTCAAGGGTTGAGATAAGAACAATTTAATAATTGAAACAGAATAAAAATGAAAGAACAATAATAACAATGATGACAATAACAGTTGTAATGAAAAGGGGAAAAGAAAGAATAACGTCCAGAGGGAAAGGGAGAAAGGAACATGTGGTGCACAATGAATCTGCTCACCACCCACCGACCGATGCCCAGCTGGTCCCTGAGCAACCATCCACCCACCCTGGCCAACCTCCAGATATATATACCAGGCATGATGTCCCATGGTATAGAACATCTCTTTGGCTAGTTCAGGTCAGCTGCCCTGGCTGTGTCCCCTCCCAATTCCTTGTGCTCCTCCAGCCTTTTTGCTAGCAAGGTCTGAGGAGCTGTAAAGTCTCACATCAAAGCCAAAACACAGCACTGCACTAGGTCCTAAGAAGATAACTAAGTCCATCCCAGCTGAAACCAGGATAACACAACAGAAGTAGCACTTTCTTTGACTGTATTTGCTTTCTTACTACATATCTGTCTACAAATGTGATGTGATTTATATCTGTTAGACTGCAGATTCTTTGCACTATGAATTGTCTGTATCTGGGTCTCCAAGGCTTCTCATTAAATGGAGCTTTCATCCAAATTGGGACCTTTAAATGTCATCCATAATCTTCTATAGACACTTTTATCTGTCTATGAGACGTTTGGGATCCCACTGCTGAGCACAGCATCTGCAGACCTGGAACAGTGGGTGTAGTACTGAGATGATCCAGCCACCCTGTGAACATGAAAGAACAGGCCAGGATATATGAGCATCTTTTATGCTGCTGAAGACTTAAAACTGAAATTACTGTGAAAGGCATGGAAACAAAAAAAGGAGAAAGAAATTTAGCTAAAGATTTAAAGAGCTGTTATTAAGATTCTGAAGAGGGAAAGTTGCTTACTGAAGTAGCTAAGTGTATCAGATGAAAAATTACTAAAAAGTCTCAATTGAAAAGGGAGCTTTCCAAATAGTCTATTGAAGAAACCATGTAAACACAAAGAAATGCAAATAGATTTCTGCCTTCTTTTCTGAGACTAAGTCTTTAGCTGTTCCCTCCTATGCAGGAAATTGCAGTCTATGATCAGTGTACAAAAGTATAAATTGACTATATTTACAGACTATATTTATGCAACAGGGATTTGTTTTCTGACCTGCTGCTCCCTGAATGGAGCTCATCATGATCACTGTGCACAACCAAGTGGAGTTTTGCCAAGTATGGTTGTGCAGCCAGGACTTCTGATACCAGCTAGATAAAAAGCAGCTTAAGAGCTGGAGGTGACGGCTACCAAATCCATCATTCACTGATTCTCTTATCACGCACACATGCTCTGACAGATTATAACCAAATTACTCAATTTACAAACTTAGCAATAGAAACTGCCACTGTTGCTAATAGCATTAAAGTTTCTAATGACAGCAGTTTTGAGAGGCTACTAGACAAAAGGCAATTTAGATGCAGTTTGACTCTAGGTGTCTGAGTCGTGATGTTTCTCACTGCTCATGTATTTTTGGAGAGGTCTAGGAATAGGATTTGTCAGGCAGAGGCTGAAGGGACATGGCAAAAGTAATTCTGCAGCTGTGTGAGTGCTAACAATGTTTTGAGTAATGACGTAGGGGCTCCGTTTATTGGATAAGGTACTCAGCCTTACAGGACTCTGTAGCTATGAGAAAGTGCTATAGGAGGATTCAAACTCATCTATTAAAACAATTGGTCATTATGGTATCCAAAAGCAAAATTGTGGTAAGGGACCTTTTTTTTTCATCTTAGTATAGTCACCTGCTCCCTGCTACACCTGCCCAGCCCATAGATCTTTCTGAATCACTTGGGAGGCTCCAGAGAAGGGAAAGTTTGATTTGAAGGAACTGAGGGAGGTTTAGATTTTTTTTTCTTTGTAATAGTTGTGCATCTTTTAGTACCCCACCTCAGAGCTGGCCTAATGAATCAAAGCTTGGGGAGTGGAAATGCAATATTCTGCCAGCATAAGACCTTGGCTTGAACTGACAGCTAAGTAAGCACTTGAGAATTAGTGGGAGACAGTAAAAATTACTGGAGACACATTGAAGTTTCTTGAAACTTTAAAAAATAATGCAGGTCTTCTTTCTGTTGATTTACTAGGCACACCTGTGGCAAAGACTAAACATAGAGGAAACACTTCAAGCAGTATTTCCTCAAAACAGAAATTCCATTTAATAGTTGTTTTATTTTCCTGCATTCTTATTTCTTTCACCAGAAACTATCCTAAAACAATTGAAAAGACCTCAAATATATGCTTGCTTATAAGATGCTTCAACAGATGTATAAAAACGGCAGGTAATTCTGGCTTGCTGGATGTCCCAGTAATTGGAACACATTGCAATTTGACTAGTTTTTCAGCCAAAACAGCCAAATTGATTCTAATGCATTAGTTTTGATAGGAAAGGACCTAATCTCTTGGCCGGTCTTCCCTGACTTTAATAAAACTGCTTATCACCTTCCTGGGGAATCCAATCCTCAGGAAACCTGCTCTTTTCAGCAGCAAAGCACCAGCCTTTAGAAGTGAGCATTGCTCTTGTTTCCATTTCTCTGTTCTCCTAGTCTTCATGTCTCAGCTAGTATCAAAGCAGGACATTTCAGACAACAGCAAAAATAAAATCTGACCCCTGACCCCATCTTTCCTTTCCCCTATTCTTCAGAAATGGTATTCTAAAGGTCACCTTTGGTGCAGATATAATTTTGTAGCTATGTCTTGTTTCCTTTTCTAAATGGATTTTAGTCTGAGTTGTAGTCCAAGATCTTGGTCATTTTGGTGAGAAGATCTGTAGTACATCTTGTATTCTGGCTAACCTCTAAGCATATCCTACCTGGCTTAATTTACTCTGTACCACCAACAGACTCATGGAGTTTTCACTCCTTGCTCTTCAATTTGATGTAGTGTTGCTCTGCACCAGAGCATGTCTGACTACCAGTCCATGGTAGTCACTGGGTAAAAATGGTAGTGGCTGAAGAGGCAGGCTGTCCTAGGGCCAGGCGCTCAGTACTCGGTGAAGCAGTGCTGGATGGTGGTCTGGGCTCACTAGCTTAGGGGATATTGTTACCAAGGTCCTTAGAAAACTTTCACAAGAATGCATAAATGCATAAACTGTGTCCAGACTGTTTTTTGAGCATGAAATTTGCCTTATGTTTACCCCGTTTGGAAACACTTCCATGAACCATGAAGGAGAACCTCGTGAGGTGAGGAGAAATATTACAAGGAAAGCTCCATCTGTGAGCAAGGAGAGCTATAAATTAATTTTGAAAGGCAGCTAGTAGTTTACTGGGTTTCATATTTGCATATTCTGTAGCCTACTTAGCAGTGCCTCTCAGGGTTCAGTTGAAGTCTTGGCAGAGATCGGTGGCTGAGATTTCTTACACCTTGGTATCTGTCTTGCTACAGAAAATAGAATTAACTGAAGGATAGTGAAATAAGTACATGAAACGTGTTATTGTATAGTGTGACAGCACAAGGGGAGAGATGGGGAGGACAGAGTTGGGAATATGGAAAGTGTGTTTTAATCAGGACATTGTCTGGAAAGAACTAAATATAAGAATTAGTAGTCTGTGCTTTCAAAGTCATTCTTCATAGAGAAATTGCTTTCTAATTTGTATTTTGTATGGAGTTGTTCTTTATTTTATAAACTCAAAAGAAATTCTCTAAATGCTTTTTAGAAGTTTTGTTACTTCTAAAAGTGTATAATTTTATTTGATAGCTATTTTTATACTGATGGATCTCTTTCTGATTGTATGTAGTCTGAATAGATGCTAGTAGAGCTAGCTTAGTAGAACTACAGTTGACTTGGGCTTTTCCAAACTGTTGGTAGCAATTTTACTTTTCTGTGTCATTGGACCAAAGTTTTCAAATGCATTTAACTTTCAAATGTTAGCATTTTTCCAAAGTAGTATTATTGTTATTATCATCATCATCAGTAGTAGTAGTATATTAACTGCCCACATCTACATGAATATGCCTGCGTCTGGATGAAGCAGCCTAATGTTAGGCTGAACACTTGGATTTGGGCTTAATGTATGGACAGTTGCGAGTTGATGCTGGAATGACCCTATAAGGGTCAGCTTAAAAGTCTTAGTTTTTTGGCTCTAATCAAAGAAATATGATTGCATAGGGTGTTGAGCTGTGGAAATACATTACCGTGGGACAGACCCAGCAAAGGGCTTCCAGACGTGCTCAGGAGCTGATGTTGAGATTTTGGATTTGTCTCAAGCTCTTGATGAGCTCATTGGACACAGCCAACAGGGACTGAAAGCAATGAGTACCTCGTCACTGACTTAGCAGGGGCAGAGCCAGCCCAAACAGTCCGTGTGGAACAGATTAGCCTGGAAAAATTCCCAGGAATTGAAAGTATAAAAGCAGAGAGTAGACCTCATTCCAGCAGGGTGGTGGAAAGGGCAGGCCATGGGTTCACCCTTCTAGTGTGCACCCTGAGCATGGACATGGCAAGAAGTGCTCTCCCCCGTGGAGTGGCCTTGCTTGTTGTTGGGGCATTCATGCTGGCTGCCGTGCCGCTGCTGCTCAGCCAGCTCCTCTTAGGTCACAAAATAGCCTCTTCTGGAGGCAATTTCTTTGGGCTGAAAAAAGATGCTTATGTACCACAGCGGAGGGATTTGCTGAAGAGTCTGTAGAAATCAAACATCAAATGCTTTAGCTTGCAGTTGGAGTTCAGTGGATTAACTTTTGGGCGCCTTTGAAAAGCACCTTCTGTGCTACTCATTTGAGAATTTTAAGTGGCAGATTTGTGGATTCTGAAGAGCCATTTCTTGAAATCATAGCGTCTGGATTTTTTAAAATCTGCTAAGCCCGATATTGGAACATTTCTTCTGAAGCAAAGGAATCTTCATTTTGCCTCTACTGTGTATTAAGAGATTAATTAAATATAATTAAACAATTAAATATAAAAAAAATAAAAGATTAAGAGATACAGGGCAGTAGGAAAGAGCTGTACAAAGTTCAGGCTGGGAAACCTAGTTCTGCGGCATACAGCCATCGTGCACTTAGCACATGTTATTTAGTAGTATTTCTGCCCCTACTTGTCATTGAATGAACGAGAAAGAAAACAGCACAAGGCTTAATTTGCTAATACCTTTGTTGTTGACTCAAAACTTCCAGTTTAGATGAACATCTTTTGGAAGGAGGGGAAGAGAGAAGAAAAAGTTTAGCGAGATGAATTGTTTGACATGTAGGCTGAGGTTTTGGTTTTTTAAGTTATCAGTGGCAACCTGGGCAAGTCACTGGGAAGTGAAATCCTATGACTCACCCCACAGCTAGTGATGAGGCATCTAAGAGGACTTACTGGAGGATGAATGACCCTTCAAAGAACAGAGGTGCCTTTGTACTTTAATTGCTGCATGGGTGATCATTCATGTTTTCCCAGTGCCAATAGTTTTTCTTAGTGGTGAAATAAAGCAATGGCTCCTACATGCAGGGATGGTGATTTTTCGGAGCCAGACTGGTAACTCATGATGCTGCTGGAAAGGTAATATTTAACCTGCTCTGGAGCACAAACTGAATTTTCACCATCCTATCAGTTTCCCATGCATCCTGAGTGGTTGTCAGATGCCATCATTATTCAGTCATGGAAAAAGTTGTTCCACTGTTTTTAAAATACATACTTTAAAGTAATTTTTTAAATGAGGTCCCTACCATTAGCTCTTGAGAACCATGTTTTGGTCCAGGGCAAATTTATCAAATGACAAACTATGGAAAAAACAAATTTTAAATGAAAATGCTATCAGGCATTAACTGTGAAAGCAGAATAATTCTGCTGTAATAAATTTATCTTTGTGCCTGCAAGCAGTCTTGTAATGGAAAAAAAGTATTAAATTGTGTTTATGACATATTATGGCATTTCCATCATTCCTTTGCAGAATAATACTCCCATGTTAGAGAAAAATCTGTGTGCTTGCATTTAAGCATGAGAATGTTTCTCTGATGTTCAAGAGTTCATTTTAAAATGAAATTTTACAGCCTTCACCACCATTGATTCATAGAGCCTAGGAGGCTTTTATTAAAAATACTTTCTAATGTATTTGTGATAATTTATGCTTCTTTGTTCAAACAATTGAACATTTTATTTAATTTAGAGAAGCCTACAATGATTAAACTATAAAAAAACAAATCACGCAAAAGCTGAGCATCCTCTGTAATGCAATTAATATAATAAAATTCCTTCTGAGATCAAGGGTAGATCCTATATCTGTATCTCACTTTTGTCATTATTTCAGGTAACAAATTAAACTCTATAAACTTTATTGAAAATATTTTAACTACTCAGTTATTCTGATTATCCTTTTCTGGTTTCTCTGCAGCCTACCCACTGTGCTGTAATATAGTTCAATAATACACAATATTTTTATTTTATTTGGTAGTGTGTACACGTTTAAAATAACGCAAGAAGAGTTCTGCAACACTCATCGATGATTCAGTGCAGTGCTCCAAAGTGTGCTTGCAATTCAGTTCTCTTAATATCATCTGCAGCTGTTATAATGGCACATTGTACATTTGCAGGCTGAGATCACTTGAAAATAAACCCAAGATTTAAAATACTTCTAAGTAGTAAATAAGCAAAGAATTATGTTCTTCGTGCTCTTCATTACAGATGCTTTTTCCTTTTACAGGTTATTTCAGAACACCTCAGGGCCTACCTAGTAGTTTATAGATAATAATACCCAATTAAACTGTATAGTTTTTCTCAACACATCACCTCCCTGAAACAGTCTGGTAGGTGAGGAACCAAACAGAGCATGTGGATGTTTTGTTTTTATTGATTCAGTGTCAATAAATTCTCTCTGGTACCAAACTGATGCCATCTGAATAATCCTTTCTTTTTTCTTAACTATTTCCCCTTCAGAGGTTAGAAAACAAAATTCATTTTTTAATGGGGCTGGGACTAGAAAGAACCTTATGTGCAAGAAATGAGATGGGGAATTTATCCTGAGTCAATCATGCACTTTGCCCTCTTTTTACAGCTATTTCCAACATTTTACTGAGTATTTATTGTAATGGTTATTGCTGACACTTGTGAGTGCTGTGTACTGTTCTTAATCATTTCTATGTCCGCAGTGCACCCTCTGTGCCCAGGGGTGTTAAAAAAGACTTCTCTCCTCTTCTACAGAGGTCATTTTGGGCTTTCAAGAGCTAATTTTTCCACCCCGGCAATTTTCCTCTGCCTCCCTTTCCCTCCTGCTGGGTTGGGAAGCAGCTGTGTGCCATGACTCAAGCTAGCAACCCCCCAGCTGTCACCTTGCCCTGTCACAGCAGTGCTAGGAGTGCCATTCAAAGGACGCCCTTCGACTGCTCCTGGCAGCGGCACTTCTGAAGGAACTTACTGAGGAGCTACTGTTTTCAGCAGGAATTGTGACCCCCACAATGTATGTTAGACATTTTATTGGGAAGATCAGAAATACTGTATTGCAGAAGTCACGTTCTGTTGGGAAGAAGGATGGTTCAGAAAAGTTTCTGATGGAATTGCAAGTTGTGGTTCACCCTTTCGATTTCTGAACTTGGAACTGGGCTCTTTATAGCTGCCACTCCCCTTCATGTGCATTTCAGAACAAACATCTTTGCTCTCTGAGGCTTCTTATTTTGATGTTTACCACACTGTGAGGGGCTTGGCATATTTTCCAATACCTGCATTCTCTTTAGACAGACTAGACAATAGTGTTGAAATATGTTTGGTTTTTTTCCTTATGAGCAGCACCATCTTCTGTGTCCCTGATTTCTGACACATGAGTAGTCAGGTATGTCGGACGTTTTATCCTGTGGCTTTTCACAATGCGCTGGCAGAAGCTGGTACTTGGCCTAAGTGAAAAGAGAAAGTGCAGGGCTGTGTTAAAGCAGGTTTCCAGCCACCAGAAAACCCCAGTGTTAAAGTCAGGCTTTTAGCAGCACTGTGCTCAGTTTCTTAGCTGTAATATGACTGTGGTGTTACCTGTCTTAATGTGTGTGCCATGCTCAACAGATGAAGCTATAGGAAAAAAAAACACCACCTCATCCTCATTAGGATGTTTGGGTTTTACTTCAGGGAAACAGAAGCAAAATATTTCATTGAGCAAGTTGAATGCATATTTATGAAAGAAAAGCAAAAATACTGAGAGGAATGAATAGTATGTGTTGAGTAGTGTTATAATAATTTTGCAAAATAGACTTCTCTTCCAAAGGAAGACTGAATCTACTTTGGTGTGGCAACAAGTAAAAGAGGCCATGATGGAAGTGAGCAAGGGAGGAAGGGAGAAGCTCCAGCCACCTGGGAGCTGTTTCCATGTGTACAAAGGATTTGTTCTGTGAGGCAAGCTTAAAACTGGTGACTTCTTAAATTAACTCCAGGCATCTATTACCATAGGGTTTTGCTGAAGCTAAGAGCTTAGTGAGATTCAGAAAAACTAATTAGATGTATAGATGATGGAAGTGTTCATGATTATTGTAGATAGGATTTCAAGGTATTTATGGTATAATTAAACCATTAGGCTAAGGAAGCAATCTTAGTCCTGAAGAGAAAACTTCTCCTATGCTATTGTTACTGCGTATTTTCTCTTACCCAGCCTTCTGTGAAAAATCTGGTGCTGATATCCACCAGAGAGAGCATACAGGACAAAGCTGATCTCAGGTCAAGTCTACACTTGCAAATCCTCTCTCAGCTATTTTATATCTGTGATTTGTCTAAATATTTTTTTTTAAGTCATTTGTAGTATTTACAGCTGTTGAGATTGGAAGTGAGCAAAGCATTATGTGGCATCATTTCTACTTTCTGCCTGGCTAAATATACAAACACTTCATGAAGACAGACCCTTGGTTTGGGTTGTTTTGTTGAAGTGGGTTTGGTTCGTAATTAAATACATGGTGAAGTCCCATTGTAATGGGGCAGTAATGTTACAAGTTTGACAAACATGATTTGTGTAGATCATAAATAGCTAAGGAAAATAACATAAATTTTAGTAGGGCATAATGTAAGGAGTAGATGTTGGAGTAATTCTCATAGTGTTTTGGTACCCTTCTTGACTTTTCTGACTGTTAAAGTAGACAAGATACAGTTGCTGTACATGCAGCAACAAGGCATGCAAATATCCCTCTTTACTTCTATTTAAGAAATAATTCAAATACTTATTTAGTAAGTAATAATAGGAAAGTATTAATTGAAATATGACAAGTTGGAACGAACCTGTAAATAAGTCCGATGTGGGCAGCATCTGATCTTTCTATAGTATCACATTCAACATTAGTTTTATGTATTATTCCTTTGTGCATGTTGCAAAATCTGTCTTATATCTGTCCACTGGGATGAGGACGTATGGGAGCGGGCTGCAGGCTAGACGGGGACTTATTTGAATTACTTTGAAGTTTTTTGTTTAGCATTACTACTTAAGAGTTGTTTTCTTTGCCAGACAGAATTTCTTCTGGTATTTAAAACTGTGGAAAACATTTTCTTTTTTTTTTCTTTTCAATGGGAGTGTGAACAGTATTGGATATTAAAGAAATGGCAATACAGCAAAAGGTCAGTATTTGTTGCAGTGCTAAACACAGAGACAATAAATGATTCCATACGTTACAAGAGTGTGAATCACTGAAAAGAAATGCATCTTGACTAAGGTGCGGTTAGTGAAAGTGTGATTTCAGAGCTAGAGGTGTTTAACAGTTGCTGTAAATCACCCATAATCTTAATATTCCTTGTAGTGGTTTAGTTTAAGTTGTATAACATTTACACTTGCTCCAAAAGGAAGATGTACGCTGTGGAAAGAGACTGGATCAATTTTTATATTGATCTGCAGTTTACACAGGGGATTTGACTGCACCAGGATCTGATGCTTTTCCATTAATTCATAAATAAAAAGTAATAAACTGCAGTAAGTCTGATTAACCCCCAAATTAGTTTTAGGAGGATCAGTAGTATCTCAAAAAAATAAATACATTGTTATCTCTTCCACTGGGATTTTTCATTTGGAAAGACACAGCTATCTGAATACACTGTGTGTGAACTGAGCAGATCTGACTGTAACATTTTAGGCTTATTGTATAACAAATAGTTTGCCACAAGACCCAAGAGGAGGATATTTTAGGGCAAAGTATTGAATTCCTGTGGGTTATCATTTTGATGTCGCTAATTACATGTACAGTTGTAAGCTTAAGGAGTTCTGTTCCTTTTGGCAAAGATTCATCAATGCATGAAATTGTACAAAACGCCCTGGTTTTTCATACATGAGATTTCCTTAGTTACTGCATTTCAAAAAACCCTCTTCACTTGTATTTCCCTTTGCAATTGTCTTTGCTACAGGAAAAGTAGTGTGTTCAAAGACAGTCATTTAATTTTGATAACATCAGAGCTGTAATATTTTTGTTTCCTTGCAATCAGATCTATCTGTTTCTCTTAGGTTTTCAATGAAGTACATTCCCGTGACGAATGCCACAGGCTGCAGAATCCTTGATGTTAAGCTGTTGCTCTGATTAAGAGATAGGCAGCCAGCAAATTAGAAATGCTGATCCTCAGATGCTGAGCTGGAACTTTGATTACTCACTAGCAATAAATATAAAAGTCCTATCAAAATATCTTCCTCACTCATAGATAAATATTATGTGTTATGCTTGTCTCTTTTGCAGCGATCCCTCCTGTTCTCTGCAAAGTTGACCAGCAGCCAAAATGTGGCACAGCGGCAGCAAGCAGTACAGTGGTCCATGAAATATTATGTCAGTTATGTAAGGATGAAGGGCATAATGTACATAAATCAAGTGCCTTGCGTGGATGGTTTACCTGGGCCAATCTGTTTAATATTAGTTTTTCTCATGGTGTGTACTGTTTCATAATGGATAATCTAGTCTGTGTGGCTTCTCTAGAGCCCCATTCAGCTTCGGAATCTCCCTCAATGGGGTGCACAGGCCAATATCAGTGTGTTTTTCAGATGCTTTTGCAAGTGATCTCATTGCTGCCAGACTCGTGGGTGGTGCCCAGGGGCTCGCCAAGTGGGAGCTGCAACTCCAGGCTTCCCCTAGCACTGCCTGGGCTGGAGCGCAAGATGTTCTATAGGACAGGTCTATAGGAAGAGCTTTAAAGTACCAAACTACCAGCTGCCCCCAGGCCTCTGGGAAACACCTGGGTCTCATGCAGGGCTGCACCAGTACAGGGAGTCTTACAGAGCCTTGCAGGGTCGATCACACCCGAGCAGCCACACCAGCAGGAGATCACCAGGGCATGAGGGCCAAAATGGCTAGGCCAAGATGTCTGTTTAAATGCACTCTTGCCCTCCTCTCCGCGGGAGTACTGTACCATAGAAAGCTGTAACCTGGAGTACTGTGGCAATGGATGGCAGTAGTGGCAAGGAGGGACAACAGGCTGTGTAAGCTTTGATGCCGTAATAATCCTTGTATGTACAAACGAGGTGTTGATCATAGCAATTACGTAAACATTGATTAATTACTTTCATAGTAGTTTGCAGCTGTCTTTTATATTGTATAACTCAGTTATAACAGTGATAACTGTGAAAAAATCAGTAGTATTCTGAATTCTGATTTCATAAGGATCTATTTTACAGTTTAATTTTAACCCTTAGCTGCTTGATTTACTTTCTGTTTAATAGGAAATCCATCATGTGCTCAAAGAGCAAGTTCTGTAAATTTCGAGACAAGAGGAAAAAAAGAAAGGAAACATCATCCACATAAATAATGAAGTTGAACCCCTGATTTAAGTTCAAAGCTTAATTCAGCCTTAACTATAGAGCTGCAGCTGGCATCTCATAATGAAAACACTTAAGTGGCCTGTTGAATTTATCCTCAATGTCCACAAATGAAGTTATAGACTTTCTTTAGAGCTTCACTTCTGCTTCAATGCCTGCCCCTGGTTTTAGATCTTCTGCAGACTTCTCAATAGCCCTCTGTTTCCCTGGCTTCGTGGAAAGTTTTATAGCAAACCTGCAAACATCCCGTGTATTTAGCTCTCTGCAGCTGTGCAAACAGCACAATGCATTTTCAATATTCTGCTTTAAACATGCACATGGATAATTGAACTTCAAAGCAACAGCTCTGCTAATTCTTTTATGAAGATGCAAATTACTAGTGTGACTTCTCACCAGATTGGGAGCTTAATGGAACAATCAGTCTGATCTAAATCTGCCCCGAGGCCTGAGCACAGTTGGGGGGATTTCTGCAAGTCTTATCCATACTTTAGTCACTGGCAGGGTGCAAAACTAACAGTAGCCTGGAGTTAGCAAAGTTTTCACGTTCAAATCCCAATGCTGGAGTTACCTCCCCTTATAACCTACGTTATTTCAGGAACACTGGCCCTGATTCTCATAGTATTTGCAGGAATCAAGCATGAAAGATAAAATTTTAACCAGGGAAAAAAACTCAGTGTCTTCTCAATACTATGGAATAATGGGGTATTTGTTAAATTCAGTGTCTTCTCTTTCAGCAAAACCGTGCTCAATGGTTGGTAAAATATGTGGCATATTTGGCTCCATCATACATATTTCCTGGTATATTTTTTTAAATGAGCCTTAACTTGAGAAATGTTTGGCATGTTCCCTTCTGACCATTACCATTGTACAGCCAGCTTTTAAATGAAAGATGGAAAAATACATCAGGTGCCTTCAAAGGCAGCCAACACAATTTACCATCTTGCTTTCAGGTTCACAGAAACAGATATGAAAGTTTAGCTTCTAGCTATTGGGAAGTCCAACTCTAATTAATTCAATATAGAAAATCAAGGCCAGAGAGGAATAAATGGTTTTGGGTTGTGCCTTCACACTATTGCCTGTCTCCACACGTGCACCTAAAATAAGATTGAAATAACAGGGTTTTTTTCTTAAAAAAGGCAAGATATTATGAACACTTGAAAATAAGTGCAAATTTCAACTTTGAAGTGCAATTTGAATTTCCATGGAAGGCTACATAAAAAATATGGCCTATCTTTTCAAGTAGCTGGTAATCTGGGGTACAAGAAGAGAATCTTCCAGTAAGTGCTAAGGATCTGTGGGCTGAGATTTTGCACCTTTTAAAGGTCTCCCCATCTGAAACGCATGTGTGTGTAGAGGGAACTGTCTAGCTGTTCTTCAGGCCTAAACATGGCTGGGATTTTTACATGTTTTGACAAGCTGCCAGCTTCTCAAAGGGAATACAAAGAGGACAGCTGTGCTGGTTTGGGCTGAGATACAGTTAATTTTCTTCACAGTGGCTAGTATGGGGATATACTTTGGATTTGTGCTGAAAACAGTGCTGATAATACAGGGATATTTTAGTTGCTGCTGAGCAGTGCTTACACAGAGCCCAGGCCTTTTCTGCTTCTCACACCACCCCACCAGCGAGTAGGCTGGGGGTGCCAAACAAGCTGGGAGGGGACACAGCCGGGACAGCTGACCCCAACTGACCAAAGGGGTACTGCATACCGTATAATGTCATGCTCAGCTGGGGGAGGGAGGAGGAAGTGGGGGACGTATGGTGTTTGTTTTCCCAAGTTGTGTGTGATGGAGCCCTGCTTACTTGGAGGTGGCCGAACACCTGCCTGCTGATGGGAAGCAGTGAATTAATTCCCTGTTTTGCTTTGCTTGCATGCACGGCTTTTGCTTTACCAGTTAAACTGTCTTCATATCAACCCATGAATTTTCTCACTTTCACTCTTCTGGTTCTCTCCCCCACCCCACCGCAGGGGAGTGAGTGTGCAGCTGTGTGAGGCTCAGCTGCTGGCTGGGGTTAAATCACAGCAGTCCTTTTTGGCACCTAATACAGAGCTTGAAGGGTTCAAGATAACAACAGGTTTGATTGGAGTGTGCTAGATTGAGTTTGTAGCTGTTATTGCTGTTTAGCTATTAATTGGCAGGCTTCTGTGCTTGCCATAAGGCTTGCTTGCCTTACTGTATATTAGAGTTTAGTGCTTGCTAATGGCTGCTTTTTGCTTTTATTGTTTGCTGTATTGCTTATCATCTTACTCTGCCTGGTAACATTCTGATAACAGCAGTGGTGATGTGCCTGGGCTGGCAGGTGGCCAGAGCATCACTGCTGTTTCTGTGCTGCTGTACTGGACAAGCTGGAACTCCGGTGTGAACTCGAGTCAAAGGGACTGTGACCTGTGGATGAGTCCACATGGGAGCAGGATGCCCCGAAGCATCTGTGGCCATGCATAAGTCCGCACCAGAGCTGGTACATCTTGAAACATCTGTGGCTGTGGTTATGTCTGTGTCACGGCAGATCTACCTCTGAAGGGATTGTGGCCCAAGGATAAGTCCATGTCAGAGAAGGTACATCTAGAAGCATCTGTGGCTGTGGAGAAGTCCATGCTGCGGCAGGTGCAGCTTAAAGCATTAGTGTCTGTGCATGAGGTCGTGCTGGAGTACATCAAAGCATGTGGCCATGGATAAGCTCACAACAGAGTAGGTACACCCCTGGTTGGACTTAAGCCATGGGTAAGGCCATTTGTAGCAGGTTTACTTCTGAAGGTACTGTGGCTGTGGGTAAGGCCACACTGGAGAAGGTCTATCTCTGAAGGCATTGTGGCCTTTTGATAAGGACATGCTGGAACAGGTGCACTTCAAAGTGACCATGGCCGTGGATAGGTCTATACCGCAGCAGATATACCCTTGGAGAGGCTGTGGCTCACAGGTAAAGCTTCACTTGGAGCAGGTACATCCCTAGGGGACTGCAGTCTGTGGATAAGTCCAAGCCAAAGCAGGGTGAAGGGGAGGGGTTCATTGCAATGCTAAACCTTACGGTCTGTCCAAAGGGACCAGGGGTGGAGATTGTAATCGTTGTAACCCAGGATTTGAGTTGCATGTTGTAGCAATTACTATAGCAGGAACCACAGGACCCAATGGAGGACAAGTCTTACAAGAAGCAGTGCAAGTGCTTAGATGCTGGCTGAGGTTAAACCATGACAGTGGCAAAGGGTGAAGTGTGGAATGAGAATTCTTTTTCAGGAGGTGGACGTAGCAACAGAGGTACTCCTGGCAGCTCATTAGTTCATACTTTACTTGCACTAATGCTGGGGCCACAACAGGTTGTCCTGTATAATACTACCGTCCCCCTTGAAAGCCAGTCAGACTTTACCAAAGAGAAACTGCTCCTCCCTGTGCGGTGCCAGTTCTGTGCATCAGAGCCACAGTGCCACTGAGCTGGCACAGAGAGTGGATGTTACACATGGAGTGTGTAGCATTTACTTATTTATTATCTCTTTTTTCTCTTCTCCTCTCTACTCTTTGATCAGAGACTCTACGTTTTTTATTCTACCTCCTTGTGCTCCATTTCCCAATCTTCTTTTCTCTACTGAGTTATTTCCTCTGGGTCTTATTTCATGTTCATTTTTCACAGCATTTTTTTGAAGCAGAAAATGCATCAAAGATGCTTCAAGTTTGCGCTGAACTTTAAAAACTAGTCTTTGAGGGACTTCAGGGCCGAGGTGGATTCACTTCCCTCCTTGTTGAGGAGGATGAGGTGGGCCTGGTGTGTCTGGTTGGTCAGGCAGCCTTGGCAGGCAGGGCAGGTGCTGTCCCAAACAAGGACCAGAACAGAATAGGAGCAGTCTGGTGGGAGCTGCTCACCCAAGTGAAAAAAACACCACAACCTGCCACCTAACCACTGCCACCATTGCTCTGCCTCACTGATGGGAACACATTTACTTTAAAGATAATCTGAAATTTTCCCAAGCCTCGGTGTTTGGTATGCAAATGAGAAATGCTGTGAGTGATAGAAGAAGCCCACAGTAACAAAGGTGCTCTTGTAGTGTGTTACTAGCAAGCAGCATGGAGGTGAGCAATTATGACCTTCAAAAGATGCATGGAAGTAATGATGCAGCTTCACTGCTAGGGCAATACCATGCAAACCAGTTGTGTGAGCTAGGGAGAGGGAAGCTGCTAGATGGTAATTACCTGTGCTCTCCCTGGGAGCTGGCACAGGGGCAGGAGCACAGGTGAGTGTCCCACTACAAACACACGTGCTGTCACACCCTTCCAGGAATTTACCATCCCACCTAACTATCCTCTTAATAGAAAGGAAATGCTAAAAGCCAGTGCAGCCATGTGCAAGCACCCCTGAAAGACATGGCCTGCTGGCACTTCTTTAAATCTGGCATTTAAAATTGCTCAGACAGATGGAACAAAAGTATGTAATAAAATGTGACATTTTATTTTATCATCTATATTTGTTAAGTGAATTCTTCTGATCATTCCCACTGTTGGTAGCACTGAATGGGAATCGGATTCTGACACTTTGCAGTTTATAAAACCCAACTCCAGGGGTCAGACAGAAAAACAATAATTAATTACAGGATACACATTCATCCACAGAATCTGGCTACTGTGGATGACAGCTAAGCCTAACAGAAAAAAATGACACAGTTCCAAAAAGTCATAGCTTCTATAGTCAATCATTTACAGACTACTTCTCAGTACCAATTGTCTGCTTTGTGGTCTTCCTTATATATTTTTCTATGTATCAAGTTTTTATTAGAAAATCAGAAAGAAAAAATATATTTGTTTTTCTCACTGGTTTAACAAGTTAGTCCCACTTGTTTGCTTTGGTATGTAACAGAGCACCTTCTCTGTCTTCCTTAAACGCAGCTCCATTTGATACATGCTGTCTCTCCCTCTTAGTGTTTCACTCCCCGCTGCCCTGGACACACTCCCAGAGCCTCTGCAGAGCACAGGTATAGCTGGCAGCTGTCACAGACCACAGCAGATAGCCACACTGATTTAGCTTCCAACTTTTTATTCAAGAGAAGCTAACCCTGAAGGTCAGCACTCCCCACTTAGCATTGTTAACAAAAGGAGGTGGAAAATTGGCATAAGCACAGAGCGAGCCCTTATGCTTTGAAAGATTGCCCCCCACCCATCCTTTTCCAATTTGGTCAGGGACTTCAGCAGCAATTATATCACTTAATGTTCATTTAGTACTAAATTGGCAATATTAAGCAGTAAATGATTGAACTTTTAATTAGCAATTAAATTAAAAGCAGCCTCCTCACTGCAAGAGAAATGTCATTGAGAATGAACTTAATATCTGAGAGTATTTTACAAACAGCTTTACTGCATTTTATAGGTGATGCTTTTCTGGGGCCTAGCCCTGAGTTTGTGATGACTACTTGCTCCTACTACAAACATGAATGGTTTGCATCCCTAGGACATACCAAAAATACATGTGCAGGTGTAAATATTAATTCCACTGTAGCAGCAAGTAGAAGTCCCGGCTTCAGAGCAGAAACTGCTGTGTTAGGTGCTTTATCAACAAAACCAAAACACATCCTGGCCTTGAAAGCTGACAGTCTAAGACATAGATGCTTAGACAAATGCCTGGAAAAAAATAACCATGCTACTACCAAAATTTGTGGTCAGTTTTTTATTTATGGCACCAATTTTCTCACCGAAGAAATCAAAGCAGCCAAGAAAGCATTGCCACCTGTATATAAGGTGCAGAAATGAGCTGGAAGCTGTGGATGCAAGGGAGAGATTTGTCGAAGGATCTTCCCTTGAGTATCTCCTTAACAGAGAGCTTTATACTCTGGGACTCTTGCTTGGAAATGGCAGTTGCCCCAACAAGATCAGACAATGACTGCAAATCTAGCTGCTCACAAGTGGGCAACAGGGCACAGGACCTGTTGTTCCTGCCAGATTTTGAACTCCTGAAAGCCTAGCCCATCACTCCCCAAAGTGTGTCATCCATCATCCATGTAAACACAGCACCCATACCCTGGGTGCCACTGGTAGCTAAAAAATGTGTGGCTGAATCTAAATGAAGCCTCTTGTTTGCGTTCCTCTGCTCCAGCGTCAATGCTGACCTCTTGGTGCTCCAGCATTGATGATGCTACAAGGGAAACTCTCCGGCAGTCATTGCTCTCAGTATTAGCATTATCTCTTCCAGGCTTCCTGAAGGCTGGCTATGTAAATCATATGTACAACATCTAATTTTTAAGGAACTTGTCACTTGGGGTAACCCGTGCTGTTTGATGGTGCTGAGGAGTGAAGGGAGAACCTGAATGAAGACAGCATGGGCTAGTTGAATAAGCTGCAAGCTCCCTGGTAGCACTCTCACTGCTTAATGAGTTTGCTTTGACCACTGACTTTCATGTCCTTCCTTTCCAAGCAGTCTAAAAATACGCTCTTATTTGGTAAGTATTTTTTTCTATATCAGAATTTTTAAGTGAACGTTGAGTATTTTCAGGAAGCCAGTTTCAAATGGAAGCATTTTCAGCAGGTGCATCAGACACTGGATTAGAAAAACTTCTGTCAGGGAATGGTTGGATGAAAGTTGAGGTTTTGCCACTTGGTTTTTTGGTTGCACCTCTGAACAATACACAGGCCAAGAATTATTTGCAAAAAAATTGTTCAGCAATACATTTCAAATAATGAATATTTCAAGGAAATCATTATGGACCATACTTGAATAGGAAAAGAGGCAAAATAGTTGATAAATTATTTATGCAGCTTTAGCACTAATGTAATAAATATTACATGGTGTCGGAGGGGAATGAAGGATTTTGAAGTGAAGAAAGAAATTAACCATGAAGGAAAAACACCTGAAAATTGGAGAAGGTGAATACGCAGATTTGAGATATGTGAATAATAATGAGGAGACTAACAGGAGAAAATAAAAAGGCTGACAACTACAAATCACTTTGAGAGACAAAAATACTCTTCCTCTTTAGTCCTTTTTCTACAGAGAATATGCAAACTTCTCAAACTTCTTTCAGCTCCGTTTAAAAACGTAACAATGAAAACAAAGGAAGACCCCCTAGAGTTAGCCAGGTGGGAACATTCCTAGATCTGGCTAAAGGGAATTACGTGATCAGAAGTACTAATTTACAAAAGGGCCATAACATTTGGAGAAAAATACCATTTTGAATATCAAATGGTGTGTCACTTTTATTTTGCAAAGTGACTTTTCTCACAAGCTTAATACTGAATTAGGATAATAGGGTTGTATATTTTTTAAGGACAGAATCCATAGGGCTTTGTTATGCTTCGGGTAGGCAAATTCAGCAGCATTAGCTGCCACCACATCTGAGCGGTTAGTCAAATCTGCTCCAACATACCACATATCAAGTGACAATGCCATTATTCCTTGTTTGCTGTTTTGCTCAGGTGTAGCGTGTACAGATTCTTGCTAATCTTTTAATTTCGCTCTTCGTTTCAACATTTGAAAAAATAGTATGTTTTTAATCTTATTTTTGTGTTGAGAGGAGGATTTAACCTTCCCCCCCCACGCCCCAGCCCCCAAATCCCTTCCTGTTTATCTTCCTTTTCAACAGTAAGTAGAAAATGAGAGAGAAGAGAGGCAAGTTTAAAAAGCCCAACATATTCCAAACAGATTTTGATAAAACTAATTTTTCTAGAAGTGGAAACAGAGACACATTATACATTTTTTCCCCACTGATAATGGACTTGGGCTTCTTTTAACCTCAGGAATAACATTTTAAAATGAAATGTTTTATGTTCATCATTTCCGTAAATGTCTCATTTACAAAATCTGTCATGGGCACACTAGTCTCCTCCTCATTGGACATTTACCAGCCTTGGCATATCAATCCATCTTTTGCACATCTGCTCAGAAAGTGTAATTAGTTATACCCATATGCTGCAGAAGTACATGATAAAACTGAAGAAACGGAAAAAGCCGGGAGACTTGACAGCCTTTCTCCTTCCTACTATGTGTGTTTTGTTGAAGATTTAGAAAAGTAAGAAGCTTTTCTTGCCCTGTGCCACAGGGTGGAGATATCACTGTGGCCTAAGCAACTTCTAAGAGATTAGGCAAAAGCAATTCATAGTTTATTCTAATACTTTTGGTTCTATTCACTTGAGAACAATTATTTGTACTGTAAAAAGATGTAGTATTCCCCAAATAGACATACCTTCTTTCCCTGGTCATTAACATACTTATGAACTCGCCCTTGCAAAGAAATGATAAATAAGACAGATGGGGATCTCACCTGAAGTTTTTTGACATGAGAGACCCAGATGGGAAGTTCTTGCTGCACAAAATGACACTCGTCTGTAGCAAATATGAAAGCTCTAAGTTGTTGATCATCTTTTTGACAGCCATGCTCAGTTTTACTGGCAAGTGGCAAAGGAGACAGGGACTACAATCCATAACCAAGCTGTGCCTCAGCAACCAAATTTGTTCAATGGCATCTTTGTGCTACTTTGGCTCATGGGTAGAGCTGTTCCACTGACCAGCATTCAGCCCCTGCATTCAGTGGTGATGTTTCTGCAAAAGGGCTGAGCAGAGGGCTAGTATAATTCCCTTGAACTTTACTCAGTTACAGGATCTTCTAAAATTTGCTTTTTTCACTAAAGTAGCGTTCATTACCTTGCATTCATATTAGGCTCTTCTTTCTTAGGACACCATAGTTCAAGGCTATAGATACTGGAATAAAGCTGTTACAACTATGATTTATCCATTAATCCCAGCTTCTTCAACGTTAACCCCAAAGGATGAAATATGCTCAGGGTATGCTATAGTTCCATCTCCATGGCAAGAGATTTGCAGCCATTCTCAAAATCTGCTGTAATGAAATATTAGTTTATTTTTTTCCTGGATGGTACGTTATCAACCTCAGTGACATTTTTAAAACCCAAGATTACAATTCAATTCATAAGAAATTTGAGCTTTCAACAGGAACTCACCATCACAGTGTGGAGCAGAAGCCACTGGTCACTAGTTAAATGATACAGTACAAAATGAATGCTGAATTCTTTCAACTCTGTTTTCTTGCTTTCTTACTGAAATCCAAAACAATGTCCCTCTGTTCACTATCTGAACAAATTTGTGGTGATTCAGCATTACAGAAACACCTTTTTAAGTTCATCTTTGACACATCACATTTAGTTGTTATATATGTTGTTCAACGGCTGTATATTTTTCTTAAAAACTAAACAAAATGAACTTTCACATTATTAGTATTATTGTACTTCAGTAGGGGGTTCAAAATCAAAGTGCTGTACCTCCATCCTGCCACTTTTCTTTTAGGATTAATTGGGAAAAAAGAAAAGCTCTCCTAATTACAGAGATTCAGCTTTCTTTATAAACTGGCTATTTTAAGATCTGTTTACAAGATCACAATACGAAACGTCATTCAAAACCAGTGTGAATTGATTACATCCTTCTGAAGAACACGTAGCAGTAGAATATGCATTTGTAGCTGTTACAGTGCCCTATAATTAAGGCTTTATTACGCATGTTGCTGCTGCTGGAGAGCAGCTGAGATACTTAATATGAGACAATGGAAAATGCTTGTCCCCCACCCCCCCCAAAAAAAAAAATCACAGCCCAACCTTGCAGAAACATTGTGGTCACTACCACATATAAGTAAGTCAAAATACTGGTTGTATTCTGCTCCTGTTTCTTTTTAATGAGCAATTTTCCCACAAATACTATTAAAAATTTGAATGTTGCTTAATTGGGAGACTTCCTATTAGAACAGCTGAACACAGTCTTTGGTCTTTTCATTCATTTCCAAGGATTCTGATCACAGGATGATGATGGAGTGGTCAGCAATCACATCGGGAATATTCACGTATCCCAGAATGAATGAACAGACCAAAAAACAAGAGGCACTCTATAAATACATTGGCATGGTTAGAATCACTCAGGAAACTCAATTCTGCTCTGAACTGATCTCACATTTTTTAAGAAAACAAAATTAATACTGAAATGTTCCTTGCACTGAGAAGCTCTCCACACAGATGAGCGAGCTAAATGTCAGCTGCAGGCTTTATGGGCACACAGCCATGCCATGTGACACTGCACTGGCCATTTCATGTCGTTATTTATACCTGTGTTCCTACATCCTTGCTATAAAATAGCTGTACTACAAATAATAAATTAGAATAATCTAACATCTGGATCTGTGTTATTGGAGAGGGACTCTCAAGGAAAATCTTTACAGCCTTGTGGTTTATTTGTTCTTAATAAATACTTTTGATAAATGATACAACATTATTAAAAAGCAGATATGAAATAATATAGTTTTCCATAAAGGTCATCCATAAGACACATGCTTCTAAGGGTAGATGAACATATATAGCAATAACATTGATCAGCTTTGTCAAGTTGCCAACAATGACTTGCTGAGCAGTGAAGCCAGAATTCCCATAGCAACCCTCACAAACTTAAGACACAACGCATTTGGTGGAGGTAGCAAGCCATATAAAGTAGGAACAGGAACATTTCAGTTGAGGGTTAAAAACTAAGCTAAATATAATTTAAATCATGAAAGCAAATATCCTTCTAATTGTATCCAAGGTATTTTTTTCCTTGCGTACTATTTTTGATCTTCTATATTCTGAAATCTATGTAGAGACTGCAATCCAAGTGACGGATGACAGTTATCTTAGTACCACTCCCAGAATGTGAGTAATGACACAAAGTACGGTAGCTCTTTTGGCTCCTCAGCATCTCTGTCAGCGATGGGGCAGCGCTGCAGCTGAGAGCTGGGGTTACCTTTCCCCAGCATGTGCTGGTTCCCAGCCCTCCACACCCAGCCCCTCTGCCAGCTCCTCTGTCAGGGGACTGCATACCCTGTCCTAACGGGTTGTAAAAGCCCTATTAAACTTAGGTGAGGCGCTCAGTGGGTGAGCAGGAACCAGTGTGGGACTTGTAGGAAGTGGCTTTGCAGCTGTTATGGAAAGGGCAGGAAAAAAAAATCAGGGAATGTCTTCTGTTGGCGTCTCTGCATTTTAGGCAGATTGTGCATGGCGCTTTTTGCATTGGTTAAAAGAAGCAGGCTAAGACTTGCTGGTTGGACCCACTACTGCCTTCCTGTATTAGATCCTCTGGCTAGAGTTGATGCTGGTCAGTACTGAGAGTCTCTCTGCTTCAGCAAAAACTCAGAAATGAAGGAAAGCCTAATATAAGAAAAAAGGTTGCAGTTTCAGTCTTCAGCAGAAGTGTATTTCTTCATTAGCTGTACCCATATGTGACAAAATAAGGCACAACTGTATTTATATAATATTTTAAAATTCTGTTAACAATTGCATGCTATAGTGCACAATCATAATCACAGAAGATGATAAATTAGTTGCTTTTTCTACTTTCACGCCTCCCCTTTTGTATTTCTCCGTTATTTTTCTTCCCCACAATGAGATGGTAACAAAAATATGTGCAATCACAGGAATAAAGCCACATGCTGGACAACTTACTTTACTATGTTAAGCTGTCACAGTTAATTTGCTTATAAAATTTGTACTGTCCTGTCAGTGAATGCACACATAGTCTCCACAGAGCTATACTCACATAGCTGTTTTCTTTCAAACCCAATTACAAATGTTTCTCTAACCTTGCTTTAGCCTTGTGCCTTGCTTTTATGGCAGCAGAGTATCTGCTACGTTTTTTTGTTCATTGCAAAAGGTATTGCTGGTGGACAAAAGTAGGAAAGGATGTACTAAATTCGTGTAACAGTTTTTCTCTTCATAGAATTACTGTCAATTTTCACTGTATTTCATAGACTCAGGATACTTTTTAGGCTGAAAGGGACCTGCATAAACTTCCCTCATTTGGTTTTTATTAGATAGAAACTTTGGACTCCTGTGCTGTGCATACTGAAGTATCAAGCAGTAAAAAGAGGTGAAAAAACATTAGCGAGTGAAATTTCAGTGAGCTGCTGCTCATTTAGGTAGTCCCTGCCAGCCTTAAGGGCTCAGTACGAGCTTTGTGGGGCCCAAGCAATTTTTATGGGCTCCTGGGCAGGAGGTGCTGATGTTTGGAGCAGCTCTGGCTTTGTCTTGTAATCCAACAGCCAAATAATGCAGTGCCTGAGAATAAAGAAACATTTCTTCACTTAGAAGTAAGGAGCTTTCTGATAGTTGTACGTGTACAGAGCTTCTTGCTCAGCTCTCATTCTACATACTATTTTGTTACCTTCTGGTGAAAGCTTGATTTATTATTTAAATGAATGCAATTCCAGAGTACAAATAATAAAAATATTAAACATCTTATTTATTTTCATTTGCAAAAAAGCCTGGTGAGATGCTTCACTTTTGTAAAAAAAAAATAAATAATCATCACATTATAACATTGCAACCATGTATTTTTCGATTAAAGAAGTGAATTCAAAAAGGCAATTCAGTTGCTCTTCAAGCTGACGTAGTGTTATAACAATTACTTAAAGAAAAGTGAATCTTCCCTACACCAGGTAATCAACATTACCTTGATTCCAGGAAGGTGTCTTAGTTTGGCATTTACAGGTAATGGCTTACTGGCAATTCTTGGTTAATTATTAATGCAGACATAATGATGCTTATTCCTTAACTAACCTTCTAAGCAATACAATTATCAAAGGAATTATCCCTGCTGAAAACTCAGTGTCATGTAATAGTCTAGATCAAAAATGTTAAACCTTGAAGTATGGCTTTTTGCCTGTAGGAAAACTAATGTTTTTTGATTGTTTTCCCCATTATATTTTAAACAAGGATATCCTTTTACAGTTCGGCATTTCTTTAATTGTGTACCTTGCCTAAAACAGGATGTACCTTCACATTTCAGGTCCCCAAACCCTCCCTGGAAGTTTGTGGTGTCACGTTCAGGTTCGGATGAACTGCCACTTCGCTGTTCCTCCCAGTCAGGCAGAGCCACTGCCAACAGGGGGGCTGCGCCCCAACATTGGTGCAGCTTGGAAAAGCAACACGATAGGTTTCTTGAATGAGTTTAAGGTTCAGTTTGTTGGCCAACATTTCTTTTACTCACTCTGTATTTAATAAGCTTCTCTACCTCTCCAGTAGCTGAGAAGCTTTTTGATCTTTGTGTGTGTTTTCAGTCTAACGAGAGAGAGAAATGCGTTGTTTACAGGCCCTAGGTATGAACCGCTGTGGTATGTTCAAGAGGCATGTTCTCAGCAACTGACCTTTTCTTCTGTCTTGGAATTGTTTCCTTTTTATGGTGAAGACACAGACCATGATGACTGAACTTTGCAGCCCTACAAACTGTGCAACCACACTTCTCCTTGAGGAAGCTCGTGGTTAGTCAGGAGCTGGGTCTTGCACACTGAACTGAGCAAAATGAGGCCTCTTTTCTTTTGTTTAAATATTTATCTGACTTGTGCTTTCCAAGTACCTGTACATAATTTCAGAATGCTGTAATGGGCACTTCGAAAGTAAGTCGTGACTACCTGCCAGTGGTTCTGTCTCAGATGCTGGGCAGAAAGGGCATCACTGCAAAAAAATGAGCAAAGAAAACACAGTCACATTTTCTTTGCCTGCCTAAGGAAGCTGATAAGCTGTGCTGCTTCTGTATTCTGCAGGTGGTGATTATCTAGCTAGGAAACTGAAGGTGCATTCGAATTTTCTATTTTACAGTAAAACATTAATGTTTTTGAAGTGATCTCACATAAATTTCAGAACAAAACCCACACAGCTGGATGAGAAACTTTCTACCACTCAGAGTTGTTTCATGCTCTCTGCAAACAGACATACTAAAACATCGCACCATTTTTACACTGATTTCTTTTCTTGAAGATCAGTTTTGCCTTTTAAGTGTTTAATTAATTTCAGTCTGCAATCTGCATAAAGAAGTCTAGGCCTCTAGATGAAAGCTTGTAGCTGTAAGCACCTAAAAGTTGAACACCTCATTGGACTTCTGGCACTTCGGAAATGATTTAAAGTGGTGGGCTCTAACAAAGCTATGTGAAAACAGCAGAAAGAAAATCCAGTAAGAATAGGCAGATTGGTTTTGAGTAATCAAATAATTTAAGCACTTTCTAAGTATTAGCCTAAGGAAGGTGAGACTTCATGAAAGAAAAATCTTTGGAAATAGATTTAAATATACAGTAGGCTTTCTAAAATTATACTTTTCAGAAGTATATGCATAACACAGAAAGGACAACGTTTGATTTTACTAACAGACCTTGGTTTTGCATGATGCTAGTGCTACTAGAAATCAGAAAAACATGGTCACAAGAAAGCCTCTGTATAACTGATCACTAAAGCCTTTCCACCCATAAGTTATGGCCTAGCTAAAAAGGAAAAGAAAGTAAAAATAAATCATGAACATAATGAACTGCAGCCCTGTATTTACCCAGAATGCCAAATCTCCAATGATGCTTCTGATTTCCAGATGCCTCAGATGCTCTGGCAGAACATACAGATAAAATCAATGCAACGCACTTTGGCATGAGGAGCCTGGATTAGGGCATGGTATTTAATTTTTGGTTATACTTATCCTTCCAGGTAAGACTGTTCAAGCTCAATTTCTTGAACTTTTGCTTATCTGGTATTCAGAGTGTTACTGCTGTCTGTCTTGTTGGAATCCTGTTTATAGGACTGTACACTACTGAGAGATTAGGAGCTAAAAACAGCAGGCAAAATTGAGTATTAATAAATGCAAATTAATGCTCACTGGGGAAAACTCAATTCTCCTGTATATACACACTGATGGAAATTAAATTATTTAGTAACCTTCAGAATAGCTCTTAATGTTAGTGGACAGTTCTATGGAATGGCAGCTCAGCATTCAGTGGTACTTTAAAAAATAAATTAGGAATTAATAGGAAAGAATGATGAAAAAAATAAAAGCATCATTATGTCAACAAGTACATTTCTGGCGTGCCTGCATTTTGAACATTGGTTGCAGCAGAACTAGAAAATACAGAGAAGAGCAATAACAATGAGCACAGATGTAAAATGTCCTTTGCACAAGATATTAAGGTACGGGTTTTCCTCTGGGGAAAGAAGCAGCACTTGGAAGACACCATAGAGGTTTGTAAATTCTTGAGTGGCACAGGGAAGACAAATAGGAAACAATTGTTCATCTCTTCTCACAGTTTAAGAGGCAGAGGGCGTTACCTGATACTGGGTAGCAGGGTTAGCCAATCACAAAATTAATTGATTTTTCCTGCAAATTAAATTGTGGAATCCATTGATATTCAGCATGGTAAATACTAGAAATTTAGATGGGAAAAAAAAAGAAAATAAGGCACAGGGAAAGGCATTAAGGGCTACTAAGCACATTGACAGAAACACTGATACTAAAAAATAAAAATCAGCAGGAAGGATATGGAAAAAGAGCATAGTCCAGCCATGTTGTTCTTCCATGCCTCCTGTGAGCATCCACTGCCAGCACTGCTGGACAAGGACACTGCGTGGCACAGCCCTTGGGCACCACACTGCCTTCCTAACATGGACCCAGGTCCTGTCTGTGAGTTGTCCGTGCTGGCAGAGATGCATGCTTCCTGCAGCAGCATTTCAGAGGCATCTTAACTGCTATTTTATAGCTGAATAAAAGGAAAAAAAAATAAGCTGACCTTTCATTAATACTGCATGGAGGCAGCATGAGAGCAGTCTTACTTCCATTGCTGAAAAGGCCATACTGGTATTCCAGGATCCACTTGCAATCTACATTTCTTAAGATCAAAGCTACACGATGACTTGTCCAGCTTGGACAGGCCCACGGCCACCCACGTGCAGCCATGTGCTTGGGAACTGACCCTCCGCAGCCATTAGGTCTCTGGCAAGAGCAAGCTCACAAAATACAACCACAAAAGGCAGAGGTGACAGCTGAAGCCCTGCTGTTCTGTAAGGCCAGAGCTGCAGTTGGGCTGTCTCCAATTCTTGTACCTCATTCTTTCCATATTCAGACTTAGACTTGCTCAGACCTCAACTACCAGGAAGAAGAACTGCAGGAATTAAAAATGCAGACTGACAGACCTTTTGGGTGGAATAATTCAATGACTGGAACACTTCAATGCATATTGCATGAGTGAATCAGATAATCATTTTAATGCAAAACTCTCTTTTCCTTTCTTATCCCTTTCTCTTCCACACTGGCTATCCAAAGAGGAAGGAACTTCAGGATTTCAGGAGGGTTAGCCATGGGAGTAGAAGGCTTGATCCTGCAAACTCCAAATGGAAGCTCCTGTGTTGGCAGGATCAGTCCTGTGACTAATGTATCATAGCAGAGATAGTCTGTTTCATGAACTGTCAGGGTTTTCTTTATCCTTTAAAAAAGACAAATTGAAGATGTTTAATAGATACGTAAGTACTGCAAACTGAAAACTGAATTAACACCACTTTAAAGCAGCATCAGTCTCACAGCACATGTTCAGCATCTTTCCGTACCATGTTGTCATCAGGTGACTAGCACAATCTATTGAAATAATCCTAAAGAGCTCCTTGAAGACTACACTAGGTAATGTTACAATACTGGAAATTACTCAGCAAAGAGAATATAATAAGCATGCTAAAATACCAAAACAATTCTTAAAGACTAAGTTACAGAATGAAGACAAGCTTTCCTTATTAAATTTTTTTTATTAAAATTGAGCTATTTTTACATATTTAAAATATTTTATATCCAAATTTTGCAATATTTATGAAAACAATTGTATGCAAACACTTGCATAAAAATATGTAAAATCACAGCTAAGCAATATAAAGCAATACATAGCATGTTCCAAAATGTATTTCAGGACTAGAATACCTGAGTTTTCAATAAGCTGGTTTCCTGCATTTCACTGATTTTTAACAGTTAAATTTAATAATGTATCTGATCTCGTATAAAGCACTTTGGTTGGCAGAAACTGCATGGAAAAGGCAGAGATGGAGCAGAGATATTACTCAGGGTCTATCTTCAGAATCTGCTTCCGCATGAAGATCCACTGTTTGAGATGCTAGGAAGGACTCCCATGTAGCAAGGCACTTAAAAAAAAACCAACACAGATACATATGAATATAGTGCATAGGGAGATTTCTGTAAAACTGGCAGCCAAGGAGAGAAAAAAGAAAGAATAAATAATCACAGAATACATAAGCATTGTCACAAACTGCTTTTTGTGGGACTATGGTAAAAGCAAAATATGGTTTCCTAGGCAGCTAAGTGATATGCAAAATGTTAGCCAACATGCTGAGTGAGCTGTAAAGGTCACTTTTACATAATGACAAGCGCACAGTGTGAGCATCATAATTGTATGTGTTAGCATGGAAGATGCTAACATTAATTATGCTCTTCTTTAATCTCTCCCTTTAGTTACAGGCCAAGATCGCTTCCAAATAGAAAGCACACTGTCAGGCAGTTTCCTTGTAATCTCTGTGGATTCCTATTGTATAGCCAATTTTCTTTCCAAGTTAAATTAAAACTTTTTTTTTCTAAACACAGAGGGAATTAATTTTTCCCCTGAGTAATGGGAAAGAAATGGGACCAGAAAGACGGGGGCTGGAGGGGTGGGGAAATTGTCATCCTTACAACACGTGGCATTTTTCTCCTCATGGAAAAACATAATTGTACAAACTAATTTTTGTATTTGAAGCACCAAGATTGTAGGCAGTAAAATGGAAAAAAAAGAAAAAAAAAAAATCCCCAAATGACTTAGGTTCAATTTAGCTTAAGTGAGTGTTGGCAGCTTAGCAAACCATTATAAATCATAGATTAGTGTTGAGAGTCATGGCAGGGCTATCGCTAGGCAACCTGTGGTGTGGTGATGCTTGTTACTCAAAGTACCAAGTTTCCACTGTTTCAAGTCTGTCATTAGAACATGGCAGGCAAATTCATGCAATAATTTTATTGTTTTGATGCTATTGAAAAAAAAAAGGAAATGGAAACATTCTAATAAAAAGTTGACTTACACATTCACATCTATTGCTCTTGACAGTGAAGCTTATTTACTACTTACTGTACACCGTTTTTTTCCTGAAGAATGTGATATACAATAGGCTTCTGAAATTTATCAGGAAATGTTTTCTTTTATATTAATTAATTTTATAATTAATTTTATATTATCTGAACTTTTAATTAAATCAGTACCTTGAAAACAGCATCGTTTCCTGAGTGAAAACTTTTGCCATAAGCTATTTAAGCCATAGTAATTTGCTGTGCCCACCTACAATGAAGTATCTAGCATCCATCTGTCATTGCTTAGAAGACACAGACAATATGTTAGCATTCATGCTGCTTGAATATAGCCACTGAACTCTGTCGTGTTAGACAGCTCTAGTGAATGACTTCAAAACTCTGCCATTAAATATGTAGATTTAATCATACCGCATTAAAGAGCTCAGGTCCTGGTATTATTGCATATCCATGTGCAAGCAGACAAGTGGGAGGATCTGACAGTCATGAATAATGTTAAAGTATAAGCTCAAAAAGCAAAATGAAGACACACAGGATGACTGGACTTGGGGGAATCCATGATGACACAAGGACACAGAACCAGGGATGCCCATAGAATTATGAGTGACAAAAGTAAAAAGAAAAAGCAAACAAAAGTCAGCAGTGATGCCTCTGAAGACACACAAAAGTAGAAGACGTGGGTCTGCAAGATGATGATAGGCTAAAACAGTTGACTGACTTAAGAGATTACAAAGAACAAGTATGTGGGAGCTTATTTCTGCAGAGGTTTTTGTTCATCAGACATGTTAGAGACTGTTCCTGGGTTTTTTATATATTGTCCCCTAGACTATGGAAACCATGAATCTATTCCCCCAGTCTTTCTTTTCCCATCTGGCTGACAAATTCCCCAACTAACTTCTGCTGCGTTTGCACACAACATTATGCTGCTGTTCAGAGCACATCTAAGGTCTGAATTACTGTGAAAAGAAGAATAACAGCGTAAGATTCATGTGGAAATCTGCTTTCTCCACTGACTTTTTGGAGAAATTTATTTTGAAATGGTAAATCAGTGAG
Source organism: Falco cherrug (assembly GCF_023634085.1). Classification (NCBI taxonomy): domain Eukaryota; kingdom Metazoa; phylum Chordata; class Aves; order Falconiformes; family Falconidae; genus Falco; species Falco cherrug. The sequence continues at coordinate 14,616,662 of NC_073708.1, forward strand.
AAACTGTGAAAATAGTACTGGCATGAATAGTGATCTGCAAGTGTTGCAAGCTGATTTCTGACTTAAAAGGTCTTTTTGACCTTTTGTATAAAGCCTTTAAGGTTTGATGATTAGATTCTCCCCTACTTCATGTGACACTGTGGCAGGTGAGTCTATCTGAGATGCCTGAGCTGGAAGGTAGCATCTTGGTTTTAAAATGTCAGTGAGGAAGCTGCTAGCAACGTGTCTTCACTGTGGTGCTCAGACTCCGACTTCTGTTTGCTAGATTACCTCAGCCTGGATTACCATCCTAGAAAGCTGCAAGGCACATCTGTTTTCCTAGGCTTTTTCTAGGTGTGGGACAAGAAATGATCGCTGTTTCTTGAAGAGCCTTTTGCTGGCAATGACGACTTTTTTTGTGTGAACCACAGTTTAATTTGTACCATGTAACTCCATGTTCTGTCATTCTGTAATTTCAGTAACATGAATTAAAATGTATATATCAGCACTGGCTAGAATGTAAAAATGGCTTTCTGTTATCTTTGCAACACTGAGCCAAACTGCACGTGTTAACATGCAATCACAATATGTTGCTTAACCAGACAGATACAATCTACTGAAATCTTTCCAGACGAAGATCCAAAGCATTTTTTCCAGTTACATAAGTTATTCAGCTTTTAATTTATCCTTGTTTATAAAACCAAAACACATTTTCCAAAATGTAAGAGCAATGGTGGCTCATTTCACTGTCAGACATCACAGTGCTGCTACAGCTGACAAGTTTTATAATTAACCATACCAAAACAAAACTAGGTCTCTGTGCCTTAGGCTCAAGCTTTTTATATTGTGCAGCATAAACTGCATGAACGACATTTTGTTAGTGATGTATACTTCAACATTATTACAGAATGATTTTACTTCATTCTCCAGGGAGGTTTAAAATGGAGATCTAAATAGAGGATCAGCCATCTTTTCTCTAAAAAAAGAAAAACCAAACCTAGGAAATTAAATGTGCATGCATAGGACTGAAATTCGTAATCCAATTACTTGTAAAAGCCCAGCAGAAGATATAAAAAAGCCTAAATACACAAAATGAAATAGCAACAGCTTAAATAAGGCTACTTCACCTAAAATATTCACATTACTAATGCAGGTCACACCTCTATTCTGCAACATCTTTCTTAGAAAAAAACAGAAAAAAGGTTTTCATATAGTACAATTACATATCTAACTCAAAAGGAGATATGAAAATAGAACATGTAGTAGGGATCATAAGAGCAGCAGTGTGTCACATGCAATGTGTGTTTCTGTTCCAGTTCCCTGTTTTCCATGGTTGATACCTTAAAAATACCACTCAGTGATGGCATTTTCTGGAGTAGAATCCGAAAATGAAGTCTTGTGTGTGTCTGAGAGAGAAACAAAAAATACTTCCCTAGTTTCTGGGTGCAAGGAAACAAAAACTGGAGTGCACAGAAACAGTGATTTCCACTTGAAAAAAAATCTTCCTAAATGTATTTAAAAGAAATTTTATGGTTCAAAGATGGATTCTGGCTTTGAAGCAACATTCACAGAGACAAACTGGCTCAGCCATGTGGGAGCTTTTGAAAATCACATGAAGTTTGTTAGCTAAGTTCCCAGGCATTGCTAAGGTAGGATGTGATCAACATGCGTGAGCAGCCAACCTTTTGCTGGGCAACCAAATGACTAATTAAATGCATCACTACAGAGGCCTCCAGGACAAACAACTCTCATATATTTTTCTGCAGACTTTACTAGAGATGTACAGAAGGGCTCTGGAGTTAGAGGGAAGTTACTGTAATGGGGAAGGGGTATTGTTTTGCCCTAATGAATCTTTTGGATCAATTTGTGTCCGTACAACATGTAGGTTACAGAAATAAACTAAATTATGCTTGAAATATTTCAGAAAATCAGGAAGTTATGTATAGTTTTGGAAAAGAATAAGCTGTGTCAATACCAACAAGAATCCAGTATAACAAAGATAACTTCAGCTTTCTATCTGATGAAGCTGCGAAGGTTTAACAGGATTAATCTTACATGAGAAAAATAAAACTGGAGGCAATGCTTAAAAGCAAAGGCTCATCCATGCACAAGAAAATACATGTTCTTTCAATGCCGAAACTAATTATCATCCTACATTATGAAAAGAACCCAATCTTCCTGCATTTACTAGAGTGTCTCATGGGCAGTGGAAAACCAAACTGTGGTACATTTGCTGGATTTATAATGTCTAACCAGTCTTTGGATTGGGCTGCAAAATCTAGCCACTTATTCAGGTGTTTTTCCTGAATAGAATAGGTTAACGAAGTTCTTTGCTGAGAAAAATTAAAGTGTTTCTTTTTCTTTGATGCTGTAAATATCCTAGAGACTTTAGTAGACATGTGAGAAAAACAAAAGGAAAAACTGAATAGATGTTTAATTGCTATTGTTCTTTGAAGCCAGAGTTCAACATTGCCTGGTTTGGTTTTGCTAATTTGTACCAGAAACATGTTAGCTAAATAATAATACCACTACCACCACCACTACCAATAACTTTGTATCTTGCTTTGGTTTTAGTAGTGCTGCATCTTTAGGGCTTTGCAGAATATCTAATCCTAATTTAAGAAAAATCACCCTGGTGACAATCAGCCTTCTCAACTGTAAACTCCACCCTGTGGACAGCCTGTGATTTCAGCTGTTTGGCAGACAGCTCTTCTGGACTAAGGTGTGGCAACAGTGTCACACCACAGGCATGGGAAAAAGGAATAAAATAAATGGTACGGTGTTAACAGATGGTTCATTCACGAACTTTTCTCTGTCAGGCAAACAAATCGATGCTATTTACTTCAGAAATAGGAGTAAAGTTCTGAATTTTTTAAAAGTAAAACCTTTTCATATTGCTTCAGAAAATCCTCCTTATTTCAGCAATACACTTACAGTCATTATTAATACAGTATGTTATTGGCTTTAAGCCTTTGTGGAATACAGGGAGACTTAAGCACATATTCAACTCTTTTCCAGATGCAAAGAAAAGGAAGTAGAGAACTCTATGAACTCTTGAAACCAGCTACAGGAATACCAAATAATTGGTCAGTCATGGTAATTCTTGGCTACTAAATAACATTATATTTAAATGTATTATAACATAGCTCATACATTATCGCAGGAAAGCCTTCATTCTCATAGGCCTGCATAGGAGCACCCTGTAAATTTGCAACGCTGGGCTTTAATTAGTGTCTTTGTTACCACAGCACTGAGAGACACAAAGATCGGTTCCACAACCGCAGAAACAAGGGAATACTTCTTATTCAAGTCTATTAAATGCAGATGGTCAGTAAACTGGAAGGCTACAGATATACCTCTGCTTGTTTTGAATTAGTAAGTATGGAGAAATATAATTACAGGTAACACTTTAACGTAACAGTTCACGTAACGTGAACGTTAATTCAGCTTAAGGGAGACATACTTTTTTATGCTAGCTAAGTGATGCTTGACAAGTTGACAGCAGAATCCTTAGGCAACTACAATCAAGGAAAAATCCAAACAAATGTAAGGCCATACTCCTTCCCCATACTGTCACAAAGAACAACTAACATTTTAGGAATTTTAGTATACTTTGACACACTGCTATGTTGTATTTGATCATGCTGGGTTTAGTTTTATACAGTCTTGAAGGACTGGATTCTCTACTGCAAAAGCCACTGGAAAACATGAGATGTCTGTGTGTCATTACTCTGTAGTTCTCAGAAATGTAAGGGATGCAGAGAACGGCCACCAACAGGAATCAGTCCTGATTAGGGTGTGCACCTGGGAAATTAAGTCAGCAAGACTGGGGAATAACGAAGAGCACAGAACACAGTGAAATGCTATGGTAGGGAAGGGAATGGGACACTGCTCCTGGAGAGAGGCAAGAAAGGAATTTAACTGGGGCAGAGGGGGGGCAAAGCTGTGGAAAGGAGGAGAAGTAAGTAGTGACTAAGTTAGAAAGCAGATGATTCCTCATAGGAGACAGACAGAAGAGCTGGGCAACTGAATCGTGTTCATGGCATGAGAACATGCAGAGAACATGCTTTTGGGGGGGGAGGTGTAGGGAAAGGCAGGAAATAAGATGAGGCATGCTACAGCAAGAAAAGGCTTAGTAAGTGTCAAATGGTGCATCAAAAGTGTGAACAAGTAATTTAACTTCAGACCTGAGAGAATGCTAATGATGCAAGTAATAACTGAACAAGTGAAAAAGACTGTAACAAGCACTGTATGCATGAGTTTAATGAGCGAGACTTAAAACTATTATCTTTAAGGCAGGATTTTGTTTTCTACTGAAAGCATAAAGATCATATTCTGATTCTCAGGTTTCTGACAATCCCTTCCTGAAGTTTTACTTCCAAACAGTGAAAGCAGATGCCAGGGCTTCTTTTTTTTCTGCTGTTCTCAGGGCTGCATTGCATACCTGTAGTTTGTAATATAAGGGCCTCTGACAGTAATCACTTCTCCAATAATTAACCATCAGCAATAACCACAGGTCTCCAATAAACACGCAAATTTTAGACCAAAACTCCCATTAAATATTAATTTTATCAATTTCTCTTGAATATCAGGATTAAGATAATGTTTTTCTGATAAAACAGAAAAAAATTGGTAAGCCCGCACTTTGCAAAGAATGAGTGATACACTTAGCACAATGTTTTCTGTTATTGCAACTGCTGCCGTAAGATAAGGTGTTTTTCTTCTAAAATCTAGATCTACCAAGATGTAACAGCAAAAATGTTTTATGCAGATTTCAATATTCAATAAAAGCACCAACAAAGAATAATGTCTCTGTATAAATGAGTTTGTCTGGTATTTCAGAGGCTATTTAAGAAGAACCACTGGCAGTTACAGAGACAGCTGAAGCATTTTCTGCAGGCTGTGACTTAATGATAGTCATTTCATGTACAGTACGAGCTTTGGTGTTCTAAATTAAAATTCTAATCCAGCAAAAGGCATTTCTAGACAGGAAAGAGAACCAAAGAATTATTTTTGTATCTTCATTTAGCTAATCATTCATTAACAAAATATTCCCATATATTTAGCATGATTTTAACATATGTATTGCTGATATAGAAGTCAGAGATCATCAATAACTGAAGAAAATGTGAGAAGATGCCAAAAGCTTGCTGCCTGATTTCAGAAAATATTTTGATCTTAATATGTAACAACAGATTGTCAATGTCCATGCATCTCACAGACTGTATGTTAATTAATTAGGCTTGATGATCAAGAGCTCTGTCTTTTCAATTATGTTTTAACAAAATGATTTGTAAAATCAGGGCACTGTCACTGGCTAACAGGCAATCCATATAAAGTTTAGTATATAGAAATCAACATCTATCGTAAAAATTACTAATTTATGACTAATAGATGGCTTAGTGAATTCAGTTTTTTTCTACCCAAACTAAGGAGAAATACTTTAAAAAAATTCAAGACATATGGGATATTTTCAAAATGCATACTTCAGTTAACGTGTTCCCCATGAAGAAACTTCACAGAATGCTTCACATGTTTTGTTATATGCCTTCAATTTCTCTTTCTTAGTATATACTCTTGTAAAAGAGAATTCTACCAATAATATGAGCCATGGCATTTAAGGTGAGAATCAGAATTAATTCCAACATTTTTCTTTCTTTCTGAAGCAGTGACTTTCAATTACAAAAAGATACAATGTATTCATTGCATACACTTGCAGCATTTGTATTTTTTAGAAAAGTGCAATAAGCTTTTCATATTGATTTCTCAAAATTGTATTGTTCTTCTTTATCCTTGTAAAGTCTGATTACTCATGAAAGGCAATTCCTTAGAGAAAGAATGTGCTGTCTGAAATGGAATCACATTTAAACGTTTTCCTCATACAAGATCATTTACACAAGTCTGAGCTTTCCAGAGGGCTTCTTCATGCAGTTACAGCAAAAGGTTTCCAAACTGAAATATAGCAGCTGATGTTGAACCGGAAAATATGTTCCAGATTGCTGTGGTTAGTAAAACAAGAGTGCCCTCTGTCGATGATGAACTCAGGATCAACTACTTGGGCACAAATAAAACACATTTTGCTTGAAACGTGTCAAAATAAGGATAACTGCCTCCCCGCAAAAACTGGTTCTGAAGTTAACACAGGTTTGAACTAAAATGCAAAATTTCTCTTTACAGAGAACCCTTGGACTTCTCCATTGAAGTAATAACATTGCTATGAGAAAGGGTTTTACCTCTTCATAATAACGGAGATTGTTCTCAGCCACATTAGTGAACGTTGATCTCATATCACACTGCATGTTCTGCTTCCACCTGTCCCAATCTGCTTTCAGAGCATTATTGGCACATTCGACTTTGTCTTCAAGTTTCCCAATCTCTTCTGAGAACTAAATATGAATTGTAAACATTGAAAAATATCAGTAAAGTCACCATTTCAAAAGTGATTGTAGTGCAGACAAACAGAACTGCAGAACTAAGGCTGGTATTTAACTTAGGACAGAAAATCATTCCCCAGGGATAAATTAAAATTTTATTCTTAATTAATAACTCAGTACAATTTCTGAAATATTAGTAACAGAAATTATAGTCCGGAATTAAAGTGTTGCTGAAGATATTGTTTTTGACTGAGAAGTTACAGACTGGTGCCTCTTGACTAGCAGTTGACAGTAATGCATCTAACAAGGAAAATACAGGGGGCTTTACTGAAGCAGAATCAACTATACAAATTAGATTTGGCCAGAAAAGCTGAGAGAACCCTGACAAAACCTTTGATAACCCCAGGAGAAACGAGAATGGGGAGAAGACAGAAGAAATTAAAAGAACAAACTTTCTGAATTCTTGCCTGTCACCTTGCCATCTTTTTTTGTGGACCTAACCGCTGCGCGACCATTTGAGGGAGAGAGAAATACAGAAACAGAGAAAGAAATTAAACAAAAGGACTTCTGCAGTGAAGAAACCCTTTCGCAGTGATCCTTGATGAAAAACCTTGAGGGCTACTCCACAGACATTATTTGCTTCTAATTACTGTAGATGCACAAAGTGACTTTTCAGCTAATGGGGATGAGTAAGTGGACAGAGGCCCTCTGTCTAATGAGTCTTCTAGTCCTCTCAATAATTTTGTGACCTGTTGTCATTTACTTATCAGCTGTGTCAATTCTGGCTGGCACCCAGTCACAGAACAAGGTACACCTGCAGTTACAGTGCAAATTCAGCTGTGTGCTGGGCCTGGCCGAGCCCCCAGCAGCCCTGCAGTGCTGCGCTCGCACCGGTGCCCGCTGGCGGTGACAGCCCACTGGGGTTCTGCTGCTGAGCGGGGCTCCCGCAGCACCACGGCTTCTCCAACCACCCACCCCAGGCTGGGGGGGGCAGGTCTTGGCAGGGGACGCAGCCAGGACAGCTGACCCAAAGTGACCAAAGGGATACTCTGTACCGTATGACATCTGCTCAGATATAAAAGCGAAGAGCAAGGAGGAGGAAGGCAGGGCATTCGTTATTTACGGCATTTGTCTTCCAGAGCAACCGCTACGCGTACTGAAGCCCTGCTTCCCGGGAAGTGGCCAAACATCACCTGATCATGGGAAGCAGAGAGTAACATCTTTTGTTTTCCTTTGCTTCTATGTACATGACCTTTGCTGTTGCTTCATGAAACTGTCTTTATCTTGACCCACAAGGTTTTTTCCACCTTATTTCCCACCCACCTCCCAGCCCCATTCTGCTGAGGAGGGGAGTGATAGAGTGGCTTGGTGGGCACCAGGTGTCCAGCCAAGGTCAACCCACCACAATCTGCTGGTACTGCACAGCGACTGTCTGCAGCAGGAGGGAGGTCAGGCAGAAACACCACCAATGAGGAACATCCAGCAGGAAAAGTTCATCTCTTTGTATTGTTTCCATTGCAACTCAGGTCCCACACATCATCCTCTTCTTCCTTGTATTCTGCTTTCAGGCAGATTGGTTTTTTCCTCATACAACACCCCTGTAAAGTTGCATATGTGCTTATGCTCTCTGCAGAGTTGGTGCTTTCATTATATGAACTTTAGGATGCCAGGGTTAACTTCCGGGATTTTCAAGGAAAGCTTACGCTATTGGCAGAATGCAGAAACATCAAAATTCACAGCAGGATGTGGGAAGTCTTGGTGTGCAGTCTGCAGCTTGAACCATGCAAGGAAGACAGAGTTCCAGTACAACAGCCAGCAGTGCTGCCGCCATCAGACACGAACAAAGCAACACTGCCAGAAATGGTCACAGAACCTCAGCCCAGTGCTTAATTCACAAACCACAGATCACAATTCAGTCTGACATACTAGAATCCTTCAGCTCTTAAAGTAACCAAAAACTCAGCTAGTAAAACTGAAAATTTCATCTGAATGGATTTTCTCCACATTCCACAATACACAGATGAATAAATGTTTCTAGTTTAGACTTGATTTCTACATTGATTTCCCTTGCCACACTTCTAGATTAATGAAATACTGGTTATTAATCAAGAACAAAATGCAAAATATTATTTCTACTTTACTGAAAAGTCCAAGTTCAATTATCTAGGCAGACCAGTAATTAAACTATGGACAAGGGTAATTTCAACTACCAACACTGTATTCAATCTGAAAAGGTCAATCTAAAACTTGAATGTGGGGAAATTTCCTTTAAAGGAATTACAGGCAGCTGGATTTCGTATCTTGGACATGTCCCAAGTTAATTGCCTTTCCTTCAAACACCAAAAATGAATGCACACCGAATACTGAAAAGTGAATATTTTTAAATGATTTAAGAGTAGGAAAGGCAGTTGGATCCATTTTCTGCTTTTGCAGAAAAAGTCCCTATATGGGAATGAGCTAGGCTATAGACATAAAGAACTCTTCCAACTTAGAAGTCCTGGCTGCAGCAGCTTTCCCTTATCTTGTCCTTCATATCTTTAAGATATTCATTTTTCAGTTTGTTTTTGTATTGCCTTTTCTAGGAACTATGACTTTCTTCCACGGTGTAGTCACATCATGTGGACAAGGCAGACTTTTCTACATCCCTGCCTGGATATGTGGTTTACACATCACCCTGTAAAGCCCAAAAGAAACTGTTGTATCAAGGCAAGGGTTGGACTTAAGGTCTAAAGACGGCGTTATGCCGCACTCCCTCATCTCAGGTACAGAGGTATAAGATCTACTTTTTCACAACTGAAAAGAAACACAAATGCCACCCTCTTCAGGGGCCATGACAGCAGAAATCAAAGAATAATGGCTTAGTCTCAACAAAAACATCTGCCTAGTGTGTTCCTCATTTATAAGATGTACATTGTTACAATTTATCCTTCAAAGTAAATATGATTCTGGATCCATTTTTTTATGTTGACCTCACTGAGGCAGCCTGTGTGGTAAGTTAAACCTCACATCAGTGATGGCCAGAAAAAGCCAGCACAGTGCTAACCAGACGTCAGAGCACGGGACGGGAAGGTGGGAGGCAGCTAGGGCAGAGCACTACCCGACGTGAACAGTGAGCCTGTAGCCAAAGAGACTTGGCCCGTGAGCCAAACTACCTGGTAAGTGACGCAGCATTTTAGACTATCTCACTATGCAAAATAGCATGCTTTTCTATCTGCTACATGAAATAATCCTACAGCTTGGTGATACTAACCCTTTTTAGCCTGCAGTTAAAACATAAGATATATTCAGAATGTGATAGATTCAGCATTTAATCTCTTTACTACTCAGTTTCAAGCCTGAATACTGGAGTCCTTAAGTTAGCATTTAATGCTTATCTGGTTCTGTCAGAGTACATTATACCAACCTTTTGTCAGAATTACTGTTAACACTAGTGGCAGTACCAAAGCTGTTGAAAACTCCCAAACCACAGAGGGAGGCACTAGCATTGCTGTGTACACCTTCAGAATGGAGTGTGGGAGCAATGGAGTCAAAAAACTCCAACATCTTTACAGCCAGAGCTCTAGAAGTAAAAAAGGTCTAGATAAGCAGGAGGGCACCAAAGTCCTCCCAAGTATCCCTGTCACAGCCTGCATCCAGAAGCACAGCCTTCAAACCTTCCATACCCTGAACAACTGCCGCCTTCATGGACTGAATTTTGGCATGGGAGACGAGGTTTTGGCTTTTTAGCAGCACCGCAAGCAGCTTTCTAAAAGCTTGGTGGCAGAAGCACAGCTCAAGAAAATGTGTTTTCCCAGCCAATGAGCCTGACATCTCATAAGGTTTAATTTGAGATTCCAGCCTATTTCAGCTGCGCTGACCTTGGGGATGTTCTGTATTCTCCTGCTGTATAACCTCCTGTTTGTTAAATCATTTAATGTTTGCCATTTTGTTTAGCATTTGTGACCAATGCTAAAGATCTTACGCCTTTTATCAGCTCTAATGACAGTCTGAGATTCCATCTCTATGGTGGAAATCATGGTGGTTTAACCCAGCAGACAGCTAAACACCACACAGCCACTTGCTCACTGCCCTTCCGCCCAGTGGGATGGGAGAGAGAACTGGGGAAAGGAGTAAAATTTGTGGGTTGAGACAGAGACAGTTTAATGGGATAGAAAAGAAAGGGAAAATAATAACAACAGAATTACAATGTACAAAACAAGTGATGCACAATGCAATTGCTCACCACCCACCGACTGACGAGTTCCCAAGCACCAGCCCCCAGCCAGCTTTCCTCCCAGTTTATATGCCGAGCACGACATCATATGGTATGGAATATCCCTTTGGCTAGTTTTGGGTCAGCTGAGCCAGCTGTATCTCCTCCTAGCTCATTGTGCCCCTCCAGCCTACTCACTGGTAGTAGTAGAGGCAGGGTAAGAAGATGAAAAGTCCTTGACTTAGTGTACACAGTGCTTAGTAACAACTAAAAACATCAGCATGTTAGCAACATTATTCTTATCCTAAATCCAAAACACCGCACCCTACCAGCTACTAGGAAGAAAATTAACTCTATCCCAGCTGAAACCAGGACAGTATGTACTTCAAGATTAGAGTTCACACCACTCATTGTCAGCAGAATTCTGGCTACTAGATGGCACTGACCAGTTCAATCTGACACCTATGAGATCATTAGCCGCTACACGAGTTCTGCTTAGGAATAGAAATGCGCAAATACAGCCAAACTCAGTGTTTGACACCAATTCCAGTAACAGTACCTCTGTTACGACCACCTTTTATTCTGAAATCAGTCTGCTTAAAAATGGCAGCAAAATATTTCAACACATAATACAAATTAGAACATAGTAACAACCTGATGAAAACAACAAGTTACTTGAATTGTTAAAAATAGTAGTACACCATTCTCTGTGGCCAAACTATCATTAATAGAAAAAGCCTTCAACATCTAATTAAGAAAAAGTCTTCAGGACACAGCTGCCACTCAATTAGAGAACAGAGGATTTTACGATTAGATTAGACTGACATCTGTTTTACTGCTCTCATGAGACTGCAAGGAGAATCAGGCTCTCAGAAACAGGATTTTTTGAAATGAGTAAGAAACAGAGGAGTTGGAAAGATAAAACAAAAGTCTGAACACCTGGGTAATCACACTGTCCAAAGGCTTTTACCAAAACTGTAAAAACAGTTTTGGAAACAAACAGTGAAAAAGACCAGGTTGTGCAAACTGATCTCAAAACTTTACTGGAAGCAAGTACAAACATCTCCTTATGGAGTAAACCATTGTCAATATCAAATCGACATGGCATGATCAGCTCTATGCTAAAAGAAAAACATTCCTTTTTGTCTGTAACAGTTCCGGAGAAGACAGTGTATGCACCTGGTTTGAGGACCCCATCAGATTATACCGGTAACACATTCTGGAAAGACCACATCCTGCCAGGCAATGTTCTCTTACCTATGGTGGGCAGCAGTAAGACTAGCTGCTGAACGAGCTCTATGACATTGGAATTCTTTGCTGAATCACTCTGTGCAAATGCAACTGTTCTTAGCAGGTTGCCAACAAACCATACAAATAGGAAGTACTGATTAAAAGGGACACAACATTACAAAGTTGATACAACTAGCTGCATATAATTAACTTATGCAATGACGTCTTACACTCCTTTCTACCAGAATAAATTCTTAGAATGACAGACTATCTCAAGTTGGAAGGGACCCATAAGGATCACTCTTAAGATATACTGTGCTTTTACATGCAATGCAACTAAAGCACGTTGCCGGCTTGTGGGGCACCCACATGTGCATTTTCTAAAAGCTTCAGACTTTATACATTAACTAAGGACAAAGGGCAGGAGAAGCAGCAGAGGAAGTACAGAAACAAAAACAGATGAGAGAACACAAAGGCAGTGAAATGAGAGGACAATATAAGATAGAAGTAAACAGAATTTCTACTTCAGGAGAAAAAAGACCCAGAGGTCTGTACTTACTGTCCCACTGCTAGACACAACATACCATAGCCATAGTAGATATCAGACAGTGGCAATGTATTATTTATTCAGCTCAGTGACAAGAAATAATAAAAATATGCATTTCAGGTACCAAAAACTATCTAAACAGCTCATCTTTACATGAAAGCTAATTATGACAACCCTAATAAAAAGTATCTGAAATGCCAGGGACTGTCTCCTTTGATGTATTAAAAAATTGTTGTTATTATTATTTGTCAATTACATATTATTTACACTGTGTAACACCTTGTGTTAACACTGTGCTAAAAGGACATTATTTAGGCTGAGAGTTAACCAAAAATTTTAAAATGCCAATATGCATCCCAGAAGTTCCCTCTCATTGGCCTGCTGAGCCTTGCCGACGGTTTTGGGGATGCCTGCTCCCATGGGCCTGACTTCACTAGAATGAATGAAGTTGTCATACTGGAAGTAAAATAATATCCCTGGGCCCAACCAAATAAGACCGAAACCTGAAAGAACAGAATCCAGAACTTTTTATTTCAAATTAGTTTAATGAACAGCTTCGCTCATTCTAACCACCTCCTCTCCCTCTCCTTCTCCTACAAGAATGGCGCAGCAGCTACGAGAGCACTGCAGCCAGTCTTACTTTCTTTTAACTCCCAGTGCAGAAGTAAACGGAAATGCTAAAAATAAGCTGTGGTACAATCTGTGTTGACAAAACACAGCAGTCGCCCACTATTACCATTCCTTTGCTCCAGCAGCCTGTCTACTGAATTTTGCATCTTTTCACGATCTCCCTTGCCTGGCACACATAGCTACAAAGACCAAACCTTTTCAGAATAAGTATGAGAATTCTAGAGGCACCATCCAGTTACAAAGCACGGCTTCAGAGGACACACTTTCTTCAGGGGATCATCTTTTGCAGTTATTAAGGCCTGGAAATTTCAGCTTTCTGTACATACTCACCAGATCCTTTTCTGTCTTTTTATTGGCTAAAGCATCAACTTTGGAGTCAAGCTCGCCTTGAATTTGGTCTCTCCTTTTCAAAACACCCTTAATAGAGAAGAGAAAAAAAAAGAAGCAGATTACACCAAATTTTAGACATCTATTCAGAAAACCACCCATCAAACAACTTGCCTAATTAATAATTTAAGCAAGATCACAGAATTATGCCATTTAATAATTTTGATGTGATACATGTACTTTCCTCCAAAAAAAAATCTTAAAATCACGAAGACCAATTTTTCAATACCTGTGTTTTATCTTATGTGTTTTTCAAGAATCTTAGTAAATCCAAAATCGGTGTCGAAAGAATCTGACATATACAATATCATTGCTCGCTGTATGAGAAAAGCTGCAACAGCGGTTTACTTAGTATCTTAACTAACTTAACTAAGCTCAACTTACTGTATATTCCTATTTTAAAACAGCACAATGAGTTTGCCAAATCTCATGAACAAAAGTGTCTTCTTTGAGTAAAAGTTACAATAGAAAGTAGGATGACTAAAAATGGTTTACCAAGCATTATTGAAATTGTGACTTTAACCTTCGATATTATTTTGCAAGTCCCAAATGTAGTTCAGAAACATCAGATAAAATTATCATTAAAATGATAGATGTTCTAACATCGATATACTAGCTTATTTTCAGCATATGTAATTACTACCTCCTTTAAAACTGTCTTATCGGGTATTGGATTTTTAGCATAATGTCAAAAAATAATTAGAAAGGGGAAGAAACGTTACTTGTTAAACTACAAAACAGGAATGGTATTACAGATTAAATTTCCATTTCCGATGCTCATTTGCTCTGTGACCTTGACGAAGCCTTACAAATTTCTCTTTGCCTTAGTTTCCTCATCTGTAAAAGCACACTCAGGTGTGCTTATCTTGCAGAAATGTCCTTTAGTCCCTTTGAAAAAGAAAATCAGAAACGGGACATATATAATTATAAATTTCAAAACCTTGTTTCACATTACCTTGCCACAACTGGTTTTACTGCTTCTCCTGCATATACTAAAGAGGTTTTCAGTAATCACCTCTAGCACAGGGCATGTTGAAACAGCACAGGACACAAGCAGCTCTACTTTCTCTAGCTGTCTTATTTTACAGAGGTCTTAACAAACACAATAGAACAATTTAGGAGGTTAATTTTCAAATAATTTTTTGATGTTTCTTTTTGAACAGGTACTCACTAGAAAAAAAATCAGTAAACCTGACTTTGGACAGTTCTGAGTAACAGATTAGTAATACATACTAATGCTTTATAGTTGAATAAATAAGAATAAATGTAAACCTACATTTCAATACTTCAGAATATCTTTTGATTAGATAAATACAGAAAATACTTAGCTGCAAGCACAGAAGCAAACAAAATATGTCTCGAACAGCTTTCCTTCATATTACAAACGCTTTCTCTTTTTTACCATTTCTTTTGCCTCCTTTAAAACTGTTTTAATGACTATTTGGCAACTTCTATCACAAATACTCCTTAAATTACAAGATAAAACCTATTATTTTAATATTAATGTGCTACAACTATAGACAAGTGCTGACTTCTAACAGCAAACAGAGGGACTGTGTTTGAAAAACATATTATGATACTTCTATAGTTTTTTTGTGTAATATTTAATGGCACCCTGCCACAAAACCCTCAAATAGTTTTATGTGGCCCCATAACCAATTTATTGCTGCAATTTGTGCCCTGAGGCACAGCAGTACTCTGCACACCCCAGATCTGTTCTGTGAGTTAGGTAGGAAGGAGCCAGTCCAGATGTAAATATTTTAGCTATGAATTCATCTCTTTCCCCAGTTTAAGGCTGAACTCCCAACACTGGAAAATACAAGGAATGTATTGCATTGACCGCACCTTCTTCTGCACGTGTGCACATGTGCAGCACCGCACAAAGGTCCCTGTGATGGGGGTTAAACACACCTCTGAAAGCAGGTTTTACTAGTGTGTGACTTCCCCTCTTGTGTTTTGGTTGTGACTAGTCATGCCCTCTCCAAACTGTGAGAGGGAAATAAGCCATTGGAAAAATAAACATCTACGGTGAATGAAAGGAATGGAACAGCTGTAGAACAGGAATGAACTCGTGGAAGAAGATTTTCATCCAGATAGGACCTCATGGCAGCCTAATGCTGCGTTGGCAAGTGTTGCATCAAGAACACTGCAAGTGGAAAAAAAAAATGCAACGGGCAACAGCTACTTGTAACGTGCATGAAGAGCCAAGGGAGTCATTCTGGGGTTTGTCCACAGAAACTCCTCTGTGCTCTGGACAGAAGAGAACACCTGAGAAAGGGTGAGCCAGGCTGCAAACTAGAAGGCAATGGGCAGGCAGCTTCTCTTCAATAGCAAAGGCTAGGATTGCTCATGGGTAACAGAAGTTCTGAAGAAATAAGTTTGGAAGTGGGGGAGAGGAAGAAGACCTGCAATTGCTAGGACAGTGATCGCTTTAGATCTTTAAGCAAAGCAGTACCTACCTCCATTTACCTGCACGTACATGTGAATAATGAGGCCTGTGAGATACAGGACATTTTGTATGGCCCTTCTTTCAGGGGAGCTTGTTTTAAAGATAGCAGTCATTGCAGCAGTAATTCTTAACCTTCTGGTAGCTAAGCCTTACCAAGAAACTGGCAATGTTCTGCATAGTGCCAGCAAAGGCTCAGTTAACTTGGGTCTTGCTCTACCCATGCCCTGTAACACGCTCTAAGCCCCTACTCAGAAACTACCGCAGTAGGAGTTGGGTTCCCAGCAGCAAGGCAAGAACAGATACTGCATCTTGCACCGCTCAAAACCTAAACAAAGAGGGGTTTGTACACATTTTTGCTTTCTGGAGGCAGCAGAGTGGGAATTATGACATGCTGAATTCAGTTACTTAATTATGTTGATTATCCATCAGCACTGAGTTTATCAACTCTGTACTCAGATTTTTTACATTCTCTCCAAGTGCAAGAAAAATATGTACATAAAGGGAACTGAGAACATCATCTTAGGGCAAAGACTAACACATGCTTATATAATGGCACAGGGACTGGAAGTTCCCTGCTGTTCTGGAAAAAGAAAACATAGTTTAGGAACATCTCCTAGAAAGGGAAAAACCTCTCCACTCCTTTTCCCCCACACAATCTGTTACTCGATGAGTTCATATTTCAGCAGTGTCAGAGGAGGTCTTAGCTGCTGTTCTCCAAACCTTTCTGTTCCCGTCCCTCTGCGACAACGCAGAGCGCTCTGAAGGTGGCACAACCAGGCTCTCCTTAGCACAGCTACCAAGGGCTGCCTGCCATGCAGAACTATCCAGCTCTTCTCATCTGGAAGGGGTGCCTCTTGCCTGATTAGCAAGGGAAACAGGACCAGCTGGATCCTCTGCTAACGGACAACTATCCTATGCTGTGCATGTTTAGTAACAACAGAGGGACTGCAAAATCATTTTCATCATTACAAATTCTCTTCTAGAGTTTGTCACTGGACTAAGCCAAATTTTATACACAGCCACAGCAATCCTTAAGAAAACCTTACCATCAGAATTTCACTGTAGAGAACGTATTCATGTAAAATTGGCAGCAGGTTTTCCGAGAGCCCTGCCATTCGCTTCTCCGTAGCCTTGCAACACTTGTCGATGCAGCTGGCAACACCTTTTAGGGAGTCTGCTATATCTTCTTCTGATGCTGACCAGAGTGTGTGGATGGGGCCGTACTCCTTCATTTCATTAAAATACTCTTAACAGGAACATATACATATATTACTCTTTTGTTCATTGGTAGTTGTCTAAGTGATACTAACTGCAACCTCATATTTACTGTGAACAAAGCAAGAGACCGAGGCTAATGTTTAATTAAATGACCAAGACAAGTAAACTGCAGTTCATTGTTCATGAATAAACTAATTGATGTATTGTAATTAAGTAGTTCCTAGAAATCTATCAGCAAAAATGGCCCAGTGATTTCAAAAGGACACACAAACACAGGTAGACCTCAAGAGTTGTATTCAAGATGACCCAATGGCCTGAATTACTTTATGTTCTCCTCACAGAGAGGGACAGGAGCCATAGCAGCCCCAAGCAGCAATTGGTCTGACTTGCTTCTGCTGTCCTGAATTTCTCTGCTTACAGGAATGCTCTGGATCCTGTCTTGGTTGTGTCCCAAAAGCTTCAGATGACACACCGAAGTTCACTCCAGTTCTGCATGTGTTATCTCTTTTAGTAGGTTTTATTAATCTAAATACAAGGATATCCTACGTATTATTTCTCTCGTGTCTCCAGGCCAATTAATTCATTGTGCCATTTGGTAAGGCTAAACTCGGGCAAGGCTGGATATGACCTGGAAGCTGCGTGTTCACAGGAGGATACTACAAATGCATTGGTCATGTATTGAAAACACAATTTCATCACAACTAAATTTATAATGAAGAAACATCCAAGAAAAGATGCAAAGCAGCTGGGTGGCATGAAGAGTGTAATGTTTACTTTGAGGTTAATTGGACACAAAAAACCTCCATGGAAGATGTAATTAAGAATCCCATGTTAAGCTACCAGAAGCAGGAATGTTCTCTGAACCACAGCTATCAACAGTTCACATCCACAACAGTGCGGCCCTGCACACAAGTGTTCTGACAAGTGCTATCTGGAAAATCTAGAAAGAAGTTCTAACCTACAGCATTTGGGAGCATGTCAAAATTAGTAAGGTTTTCCAAGAAATATTTTGGCACCGATGCCTTGAACCTATGGACCTCAGCCAGCTGTTTCCACTGAAATTAGCAATATCAAAAGGAACTCTTTTCACCAACATGTATTTTCCTTTTGTAGCACCCCTCCAGTTTAGTGAGGACACACTGTGATCTGGCACTGCACAATAAAGCACAATGCCTCAGTTATTAGAGAACACAGTGGAGCTCTTCAAATTATATTATACAGACAATAAGATCCCTCAGGTGCTGACCAGTGGGAATTCTACTGAACGGGCCTAACCTGAGATCAGGGTCAATCTCAGAAAGCCAGTAATTTAGCGTTCCAAGTAGGCGTGCAAATTGCTGTTAATTAAGGAAAAAAATGAGATTTCAGTCATCCTTCTTAAGGAAACTCTTAACAGGCACAGTTTCCCATGACAAAAATTATGGCCAGCAGTAAAGCTATGTAAAACAATTAAAATCTACTTGGTCAACACAGAAAAAAGGTGCAGAATGAAACCCAAAGAGAGATGTTTAGAGATCTGGAATCTAGACAGCATTATGCTAGTATGAGACAGCACAGAAAACTGTGACTACTTACATTCCAGTGAAAGTACAAAACAAAAGGTCATGCAGCTTTCCAAAAAGCACAAAGAAAAAGACAGCCAGACTTGCTACATTCTCTTCTAAGTTCCTTCTCAAGTAGTTCAATGACATGTTAAAACTCTTTCTATGAACAACTTATTCAAACTAACTTGAAGGTCTGCCAAAATAATGACCATTATAAAAAGCACAGTATAAGCACAAATTTCCCTTTTCCGTGCTTGCCAGAAAGTGTATTTTGCCTGGCATAATGAAAACTAATTTATTTTTCCAATATATTAACTTCTTAAATCAATAAAACCAGTACTTGCTTTCTACTTACCCCTTTCTTCTTTGTAAATTCTATGAGCTATTTTGTCTAGTACATTTATTTTCTGACTAAATGTTTCCATGTAGTTGTTCATTTCTGTAAACATTTCAGGACGATTTTTCACTCCTCCTCTTACTGAGGATGCTACAGCTCTGACGGTCTGTCCCATCCTGCTCAGCAAACTGGGACCTTGCTTCTTGTGTGAGGAGAGTTCCTAAAGACAAAAGAAGCCGTGTTTACTTCCAAATACTTTTTTAAATTCTCTGAAAATAATGCATACTTTAAAGCCTCTGTGTGTCTTTTGCATGTGTAAATCTTACTTTAACATTTTTAGACCAGTGTCAGAACCATCATGTATATTTATTAACTGAGCCTTTCTGGGCAAACACAAGCATGCCGTGTATCACACTCTTGCAAGAATGATTAAGATGGCAGAGAACCTTCACCCTTTCATTCCTTAGGGTGAGGTGGCTAGTTTGCAATTTGGCCTTTTGAACAGGAAAGCAGAGGTAATGATTGCAGAAGGAAGTAATTGAGAAAAGCAAACAATGATCCCACTGGAAGAAGTAATCCATCTATCTTTTTTGTAACTCTTTTTTAATACGTTGTGCTAGAATAACCTTTACTGAAGTTCAAGGCAAGCTTTTCTGAGTACAAAACTCCAGTTTTCAACTGGACACATCTTGCAAAAATACAACGGGAAATTCAAAGGCTGTATTTTTCTTTTATGAGACTAGTATCATCTTTTTTAAAAAAAGCAGATGAAAAAGACAGTGCCATGCCAAAGCAATAATTAATTTTAAATACTACTTCGGAAGCTTATATGTATAGCAAAAAGCATGCAGAGTTGAAAGGTGAATTTGCCACAAAAATCCAAAACGCAGCAACAAAACCTGCTTTGGAAGGTACAGCAATCTTTATGGTCACATGCATGGTTACCAGGAGCACAGAAGAAAAGGTTATCTCAGGGGATGGATATTCAATAAATCCCCTGCCGCCTTCTGACACTGCTGTAACAAGTCATGGGAGGACACTATTGAATACTGAACTAGGGAGACTCCATATATACTCTACGAACAAAAAAACGTGGTTTCACATAACTTTAAATAAAAATAATTTTACCCAAGCCTGCGCAGTAAGAAAAACTTTGAAGTCTTCATTAAAAGTTAAAGTTGGATGATCAGCAATACGGTTCAAAAATTTATGTAAAGCTTTTCTTCGAGTCTCAATGAATTCATCACTAAATCGTTCCACCATTCCTTTCATTATGAATTTTTCAGGTAATGGCTAAGGAAAAAAGAAGAAATGTATTGTACAATTTCCATAATATTTGGAGTATTACAATAGTTCTCCTACTTACTAGAAACCATAGGTATACCTTGTAAAATCCACCATGCAAAAAAATAACTTACAAAGTTACCATATTCAACAGTGGTATGGTTCTTGTAGCACACAGTGCAGAAGAATACAAGTACAACAAAGAAAGGATATAAATTACTGCAAATTACTGCAAGTGGCACAATTGCAAACATAAGAAGTATCTTCATGAGAGTTTTAATTATCACATACATATAAAGCTAATGAAAATAAATTGATACAATGTTTGTGGGACTTCAGAAAGACCCGAAGAAAGACCTCAAACATCTCTGTATAAAACTGCAGCCATCTTATGAACAAATAAAAATAATTTAAATTTTAGCAAACGAACAGGAATAATCAGTGTTGGATGTGCTTCTTCAAGTTTGCTCTTCAACCAAAGGAAATCCTGATACCGTCTTCGAACTTCATATTCGCTGGTGTCAAATTCACCACGGGATGTCTGAAATCCAGAGGGAGAAAAAACAGGCTGAGGTTAGACCACCACGAAAAAAGAACAAAATCGGGTTAGATTTTGGAGAAAACTTGACTACTTGTAAGGGAATATATACATAATTACAATAATTAGCCTATCACAACATTTCCAAAAGATTTCAATCATTATTTTAGTGTGGCATTTTTCTTTTAGCAATCACAGTTATGTCCATTACTTTTAGGGCACATCTTCTGAAGTGATTAGTAATCTACAGACAAGGGAAGTCCATTTTTTAACATTCTGTAACAAAACCCAAATAGCTGACATACGTCCTTGGGACCTGCTGACACTAGTCAACAACCCCCACATTCAGACCCTGAAAACTTCAGCATATCATAGCAATAACACTTCCTCTGCTGCTTAATGGATTCCGTGTTGCATCATCAATTCCGTTTTCTAGCCCTTTATTAAACTTGCCAACAAGCCTTTAATGCCTAGAAAAAATGCTTATTACAGTGTTGCAAAATTGTCAGACCATGAGATTTATTTTATCACTGCTCTATCTTCTAGAATCAAGCCACAAAGAGCCCATGTTTTCATTAAAGTAACGTGTGCTGTTTAGCATTCATTGTTGCACAGATTTATAATGTGATGCAAGTAAATTCTAAACCCCTCAAAACATGCTTTTGTAATCTAAACATTTTTGAGGGTTGAATAAAAATTTTTCAAGGTATGTGGGAGGAATGCTATTACTTTATCATCAACAACCAGTACTTCAAATTAAATACGATAAGAAAGGATAGAATAGATAAAAAAGCAAAAGCAATCCACCTTGCAGCTCTTCCATACTTGCCTGAAGAAAAAATGTTCTCTCGTCTACAAAAACATGCATAAAGTGAGAATTATTGCTAGCAACCTAACGAAAATAGCTCTCTTCCTACTCTTTAAATATTTTATGAGGAATTGATATCACCTCTTATTTAAGGATGAATAATTCCCATTTGAAAATTTGGTTTTAAATGAATCTTTTAAAGAGAACTCAAAGTAAAATAAATTAACAGTGCAATTCTCAAAATGCAGCCCACAGAATATTTGCTGGTAATCCCAGGAGCTGGCTGGTCTCATAAGGCTGAATTTCTTCCTTATTTCCCGTAAATAACTTGCATTCAGGACATCTAGAAATACAATTAGTTGTTTCCTAATATTACTTTTTCATTGGCAAATTGTGGTGGTTTCCACAGAAATCGCATGCAACTGTAAATGGGAAACAAATGTCCATGTGATAGTGGATGCTGCAATTAGAAAAGAATGGAATTGAAAGACTTTGTAGCAGGCAACATTTAGACAAGACAGAAGACTGGTCCAAGTTGATCCAAAAGTCATAAATATTTGGGCTAATAAGAGTGTCTTCAAACTGAATCAGTCCTGCTGATTCATATATTCCAGCTGAAGATCACAACAGAAAATATTACTCTCACATAGAACGGATTTTGCTGTTGAAAAATTAATAAATATTTTCTCAGCATAAAGAACATAAGCACCTATGATTTACACTGATTTTTCTTTCCCGAATCTACCGCACAATTTCATACAGTTTTAGTGACAGCTCATGGCAAAATCAGAGTGTAATTTAAATTTAGTAATATCCCAGAGAATGGTATGCAAGAATAGTGAAAATGCTACTACTGTTATCAATGTGAGCCATTATAGCCATGAATAGATGCTTACCTTTGTGACTACTCTGTATGTAATAAATGTTTCAATGGTTGTAATGTGGCTTTCAGGATCATCAACTGTAATGAAGAGGTCTCTTAATTCTGGTTCATCTTCAATTTTATACTGGTTTATCATTGATGAGGGGGATATTGGCATTGAAGGACTGAATAAGTTTACCTCAGCCAGTGATGTATCCTACAGATAAGATATAAGAACGTCCCCTTCAATACATCTTTGTATACACACTCACACATACAAACACACCTCAGATGCTAAAATAGCAAGCTTTTAAATAATCTGATAAAACAGATAAAACATGGAGCAGATGAAAGAATTATACAGTACATAGCAAATCTATTATCCTTTTTGGTATTGCTTCAGTGAGGATGCAAGAAATGAGATTTATTCTAAAACTGATGAAAGAGCAAAAAGCTACCATTTCAAAAGAATGTTATATGCACAGCTAGAAAGAGAACTTGCCTATGAATGGTAAATTAGTTATGAATCCAAGCACCCAGTAATTGTGTAGGACACTTATCAACTTTATTAAAATTGTTGGAAGCCAGTTACACAGGACTTAGGAAGTTTGCATTATCTGTAATAACCTGAACAGGGTGGATAAAGAATTATGATTTTAAAAGAAAACAGGACAAAACCTGAATCAGAACGTTTATTGGAATTGGATATTTCTGTTTGCATCCATTTTATAATTAAGTTTGAAAAAGAAAATGTTTAGAGAAACATAAATTTAATCTTATTTAAAAAAAAAAAAAACAGTAAGGATGCAGAATAAGTTTGCTGCTTAATTTATAAAAAAAAAAGTCAAACCGCTGTTTTGCTGAAGCGGAAACCCACTTTTTGATAGCATCAACCACTTCCACCACAGCTCTCTAAGAATATGTCCCTATAGCTGCTGCTTGTGCTCAGAGCGTTCAGTGGTGATCACCCCAATGCTGAGAAAGGGAGTGGAAACTGGAAACAGGCAAGAATTCTCCTTTTCTTCCTCAGATGCAAGTCTGGATGAGATCTACTAATCTGAAATCTTGAAGGACATAGTGACTAGGAAAATAAATTCACAAAATCCATAAAAGAGCATAATAAATGAGTAAATCATTAAAAGTAATAAATGAGGACAATTTAAATAAATTACTATATTTTAAATATCATAGAATCTATACATTTTTTAAATATATCCAATGCAATGAAGTACTTTCATGAAAAATCTTAAAATTAATCTATTTTCTGGAAGTTTTCTAAAAATGTAGTTAGACTACACTAACTACCGAGTGGCAAAGAGTTCTCCTTTCCAGTGCCTTGCTAACTATTGGAGCAAGGAGAAAAGGGATGTTGTTAAGGAGAAAACTGCTCACATGCCAGAAGTGGAAGCATCCACACAAACTAGAGCGATGGCATCATCCCAAGGCCAACCTCGTGGCAGTGAAGAGCACACCACAGCAGTGCTGCTGGGCTTGGTGAGGGTTGTTTTTTTCCTTTGGATTCAACTGGATCAGAACTTTCTCTGAAACACGTTCTCTCTTGTCCTTTTCCTGCTTTAAACCTCATTGCCTACCGCCATCCCTCTCCTTTGGATTTATCCATGTACTCCCACAAATATGGGGTAGAAATTTATATTGATAACTATGCCCAGAAAGCACTGATGTACCAGTTCTCCTCCCATCACTTACATGCAGTTCTTTGAACTGGGAGATGAAAGCAAGATGGAAGACTAAAGGCAAGACTTCAAATGTTGTATAACTGCTTGTACACCTGTCAGTCATTTTACTTTCACTCAGTGTGTCCCCACACATGATTCCTATAGTGGCAATCAGGCAGCACTGTCTTGAGCGATGGAGGATAAAAAGAGAAACTTTTCACTGCCCACTAGCACTAGCTGGCCGTGCTCTACGTGAAGGTGGAGGACTGCTAGTTCAGAGCAGCCCATGGGATTCAAAGCGCTGAGACAATGGGAAATTTCCAGGGAAAGAAAAATGCTTTTGAGCATGTAAGGGACTTCAGTGGCTGTGTAACTTGAGAAATAATGACTTTGCAAGGCCTAAATTGGATCAAGGCAAATGTGTTACATACTTTCTCATTTTCTGTGGATCATTAATATCTTACGTTTCATTCCTCCTTCTAGGTTGCTACTAAAAATTGTTCTATACAGGCTGGTTTCTTAAAGTATATTTTTATGGAAGGGCTTATGAATATGTAGTTTGTGAAACACAACACGAGCAATAACAGTCCATAGAATAAGCAGGTGTTCAGTTCCGCTGTAATACAGCTCCAGCGTTCATCTGCACATGAATGAATGCATGCGAGTTTCAAACAAGCATCTGTTTCTCCTTCTTCATCCTCATGATCTTTCAGGTTTACTTCCAGTGGTTCTTGAAGTTTATGTGATATAAGTCTGATGTCATCACTGTAAAAAAAAGATGGTAATTTTCTGTTCTCTATACAGCTGCAATTTTGTGGTTTGAACTATGTTTTTGTGTGAATACAGATGAGGGCAGAAGGAGTTTTGTGGCACAGGAAGAACAGAGAATTCTTCTAGCTCTTGGGTTTTACAACTTCTCTTTTTAAAAAAAGACCTTTTTTTCTCTTCATCCATGCAAAGAGCATTAAGGCCCTGTCCCAGATAACAATGCCCTTTCCCACACCACCCCCAGCCCCAGCTACCTACAGTGCCCCTTCTCCCTTCCAAGCCCCTTCAGTCCTGACAGAGCTGTGTGCCAGCCAGCAGACAGGGTCACGCATTTTGATTTACTGCCCAGGAGACCAAACAGATGGAAAATCAAGGAGCTCCCGGCAGCATGAGGGCCTTGTTCTGGGTCTCCTTCCCTTAACACTTACAGTTACCCTCCCTCACTCTCACATCTGGCTGCAACTGGTCAGTAAGGCTCAAAAATAAGTCAGGGAAGAACAATCCTACAGCAGGAGGAGCCTCCAAGTAGGCTGAGCACACAGCTAGGCCTGCAGCTCTCTGTAGAAGACATTAAGCCCAGGGGTTTGCCTTAACACCACTGCTCCCCAGAGCACAGATCACTGACTCAAGGTTGCCTGTGTGCCTCATCCATCCATCCCTCTCTCCCAGTGAGGATCCAGAGCTTGCAGTCTTCTGAGACCAGGGATCCAAAGCAGGTCTGGAGATAAAGGACATGGTGGCAGAGTCGGTCTTAGAAGAGCTTGGTTGTTGGAGCATTCTTCAAAGAAGCAAAGAGATTCAGGAAGACAGAACAGTTCCTTGGCCAAAAAATTCACTTGTAAATCAGCCTCAAATCCTTGATCAACTTGTTTTGGAAGAAAAATCAGCCTCTCTGCAATTCTGAAGTGGCACGTACATCTTTTCCAAAAATACCAGTAATTGAGTCTTCTGTAACTATGAAATGCAGACTAACACTGCAAAATAGAGTTTGAAAGAAGAGTTGCTAAAGATTTTAAGTATTAACCACAGCACTGACAGCTTTGTCAATGCTAGGTCATCGTATCAGGTAATGAGGAAGGCAATGATTAACCGAACGGGTATTGCAATACATGTGTGGTGCTCTATACTTTGAAAGTAATTCATCTAAAGCAGGTTGAAAACGTATTTGTGTGACTCATAACTCCCAGAAGTTGTCTCTGCCAAGAAGACCTCAGAACTTTTTCCACAGTAAAGGAAACTAGGATAAAGTGAAATGCACATCACATCATGAAATGCTTTTATCAGAGTTGTCGAAGAAGATGCTAGTCTGTAATATTTGAGATATGTCACAGGATACCGGGTCAATGGTTTATGACACTATCAGGTTAAATGTCTATGAATTTTCATAAAATAAACCCCTCTGTTTACATCTTGAGTAATAACTTAGGGTATTGAGGCTGACAATTTTTAAGAATCTCATTTTTCACCATTTTGGTAGCTGGTACATTTCATTGACTAAACTGAGAAAGATGAAGTCGATGTCAGTGTTCAGGCACCGAGCCCCAGACTGCCGCTGCTGTCCCACTTGGCCTGCAAATGCTACACCACTACCTTAAAGACAGTGGTGTGAGAAACCTCATTAAGATACAATTTAAAACAAGGTGGTCCTGGAACAGTACGTTACGGAAAAATCAATTTTACAAAACTTAGTCTGAAGCTATATTTACCCTGTCAGTTTCCCTGCATATATGGAACATGAACAAATAGGGTGTAATGCCCAATCAACTTCACGGATTTTCATCAGCTCAAAAGATCAGCCCTCAAATTGCACCTGAAAGCAAACCATGAATTTCTGGTCTATATATAACCACTACATGCAGGTGACCAAGCTTTGGAAAGAATGCTGCATTTTCACATAGTATGACAATTTTTCTTTTTTGCTCTAGTAAGTTATCATGTGGTATGCTTTAATAATAGGTAAGATTTAATATAAGAAATATCTTGGCATTAATTCAGGTAGCAGAAATTTAAAGATACAGATATTTGCCATTTAGCAGCAGCAACTCTTATCAACTACGCTTGGTTTTTTATTCCCAGGGAGTATCACTCTTGACAAGCAAGCAGTGTAACTGTCAATACGCTGTATTAACAGGCAGATACCTGCGAGTAGAACTGCCTGAGCTTACCTAGTAAAAGCAGAAGGATTCAAAGTAAGAAGCAAACAACTAGAATTATATTTTAGCACTGCTTTTGCATGCAAGTTCAGTGAATCATTCATCTCTTTATGCCAAACAAAGACTGGTGCTTTCCTAGAAAATATGATTTAGCTAAGACCCTAGTTACGCTTCAGAAAAACACAGATAACGTGGTGAAATTTAGCCTGACCTCTTGCACGTTACAGACTATTAAATCACCTAATAGTCCCTTCTGGCCTTAAAATCCATGAATGTCGAGAATTTTACTACAGTCAAAGTTTAAATACATAGCTCCCAAGAAAGAAGCTCTGATTCCAATGTTTTTATCCAAGCATACCAAAAAAATGTATCTCAGGTACAGAAACAGAATGCATGTTTAATTCATATGACAATTGGTCCTACTGAAAGTATGTTTGTTGTTGCATTTTCAGATAGGAAACACGTCTGCTGTTTCTCTCCGATGTCGCACATCCTGTCACACAGCAGTTCAGAGGTCTCAGAAGGTGCAGGGGCCTCAGTCCCCTGTACACATTTTATCCACCTATGCTCTCCGTATGTCCCCATGCTATATTTCAGATGCTGCCTTGTTAAGGCCAGCAGACCCACAACACACTCTCGTCTTTACGGGCTGAGGAGGCAAGAGGTAAGTCTCATCTTGACCACATTGGTACAACATGAGAAATGGTACCCACGGCAGCCAGACTGCACTTTGTTGGATTAATTACAGCAGGCGATGCTGGCGAGCCTGGTGCCACGTACCTGGCTAACCGCATGCCGTCGGAGCGCGGGCTCCAGCGAACCGTCAGTTACGGTCCTTTTATTCCCTTCACAAAAAAGCTGTCACCTTCTCCAGCCTCCTACGTGGCAGTGCCAGGCTCCCCCTCACCTTTCAAACGAAAGCTCAAAACTGAAACTTGGAGATATTTATTTAATTTACATACATCTGCAATTACTAAATACGGGCGTTTATTTAATGTACAGACACACACGCGGTACATGACAGCCGCGAGTGCCGGTAAGGCCACGGATGTCCCGGCAGCGCACGGTGAGCGCAGCGCGGCCCGTCCGCAGCAGCAGCCCCCCCACGCCCGCGCGCGAGCGAACGCCCCCGGGGCCGGGCCGGGCCGGGCTGGGCTGCCGGGGCTGGGGGGGCGGCGGGGGGGGGGGGGGAGAGGGTCGCGGTGGCGGCCGGCGGGGCCCGGTGCTTCCCCCGGGCGGCGGCAGCAGCCGCCGCCCCCGCCCCGCCGGACGGCGGCCCTGACCCCCGCGTCCTGCTGCCCCGCGCCGCCCCCGCCCGCCCGGCGCCCGGCGGGGCAAAGTGCCGGCGAGGCAGGGAGCGGCCCAGGCCCGGCCCCGGCCCCGGGAGGGCGCTGCCGTACCTTGCTGAACACCTCCAGGTCGTCCTCCTCGTCGTCCAACGACAGCACCTCGGCGGCGGCGGCGGCGAGCGGCGGCCCCCGGGCCGCGCCGGGGGCACCCGCGGGGGCATCGGCCCGGGCCCCAGCCCCTCCCCCGCTGCCGGGGGAAGGCGGGGGGAGCGGCGGCCCCGGTACCCGGCCCTCGGCCTCCATCCTTCCCTGCGAGCGCGGGCGGCGGCCCCGCCAGAGCCGCTCCCCGGGGGACCGCAATTGGCCGCCCGCCGGTCCCCCGCCCCCGCCCGCGGCCCGCCCCCGGCCCCGGCCCGGCCCGGCCCGGCCCGGGGGGCGCGGCCAGTGCGCAGGAGTGGAAACGTCGGCGGGAGGGCCGCCCTGCCGGGCCGGGAGGAAGTGGGAAGCGGAGCCGGGACGGGACGGGCCTGCCCCTCCGGGGGTGGCGGGGCCGCGGCCTGGCAGCGGAGGCCGCCCGGGGCCGGGGGCGGCTCCCAGCGCCCACAGAGGCGGCGTGGGGCGCTCACGTGCCGCCAGCTCCCCGCGCCGCCGCCGGGGCTGCTGCGGGCCGGGCCGGGGCGCCTGCCCTCGGGGAGCCGCCCGCGGGCATCGCCGCTGCGGCCGGCCCGGGCGCTGGGAACGGCGTGTGCCGTGCCGCGGGGCGGGGGGCAGCCGAGGCACCGCCGAGCCGCGTCCTCGGAGGCGCAGCGGGCGCCCGACGGGACGGGCGTGCCGGGGCTTCGGTCCCCCGCCGAGGGGGGCGAGCTCGTCCTGCCGGGCGTCCCGGCCCGGCCCCGCGGCCTGCGCGGCCGGGGGCTGGGTGCCCCCCTGCTCGGGGCGGCAGCTGTGTCACCGCGGCCAGCGGTCGCGCTGAGGTCAGAGACCGGCGTGTGAGGACGAGCGGACACCGCCTCTGGGAAGGCGCGGGCGGAGGGGCACCCGACGTGTAAGCCCGGTACAGCCGCCGAGGGCGCAGGCAGGCGAGCCGAGGGGGCCTGAAGCAGCCAGCGCTGAGCGCGGCGTAGCGGGCAGTGCCGCCCGTTGCAGCGCCGGGACGGCCGGTAAGGCGGCGGGGGCGGCCGCTGTGGCCCCCGTGTGCGCCTCCCGGCGCCACCTGCGGGGCCTGGGCCGGGCCGGCGGGGACGCGGTTCCCCAGGTCGGCTTGAGCAGTCGCGGGCGGACACAAGGTCATCCGTGTGTGCCCTGGTCCCCTTGCTGTCAAATTGGAAAAGGCAAAGCCCGTGATCCAGCGGTTTTGAAAAGCCTTTCATCTGTGAAACCTCGTGAGGCAATTAATTCGGGATTTCATGCTTCTCCGTGAAGTCCTGAGCCGTAGGAACTTGAAAGAAAGTAATAAAAATAAACACTAAAAATTCACTGAACTGTGCAAAGAGAAAAGGAACATGCTTGTGTAATTACAAAAATCTGTGCTAAGACATTTTCATGTTTGTTTTTTTGAGAAAAACAAAACAACCCTCCGAGCCACACGACCCGAGGGGGGCCGTAGCTCCTGCCCGGCGCCAGCCGCCGGAGGGAGACGGACGCGCCTGGGCTGGCGCTGGGATGCTGCCGGTGGCAGGGTGTGGATCGGAAGCGTGAAATAGGCAATTTCTGTAGTTTCAAGACTGCCCTGGTACGAGAGCCTCCGCCTTCTTTCCCTGCTGACCCCGTGCAGCCCGGCCGTGCCCTGCTGCTGTGCGCTGTGTCCCGGCACGGAGCCCCGCGGCCCTGGTGCGCGGCCCCGGCTGGGTGCTGCTCGCCGCCCGGCTCGGCAGGGTGCGTGCGGGGGGGTCCTGGGGGAGCAGGGGATCGTCGTTCAGCGCCGCATCTACAGCTCTTCCCACCTCTTGAGTCTTTCACAGTTCCTTTCCACTGTCCTGCCTGCTCCGTATCCCCTGGTTACCCTCGGGTACCAGATACCGATGACAAGTGAATATCAGAATATAATTTTTCTACTCTTCTTACTCTGCCCTTTTGTCCATCAATGACAAGACAAGTGTGCTAGTTTGTTTTCTGACTTTATATATAGGTGATGGATGGAGTTTGGTTTCCTCTGGGTTTGCTTTTATTTCACTGTTTGTGAGCACCACACGTTGTGCCAGGTTTTCTGAATAGAGTACCTACAGCCCATATAATGCCAGAGTTTTTAATATGTCTGTATTTAAATTCAGATGTTATACCTGTGAGGCAGTAACAAAATAAAACTCGTGGAGGATCAGAATTCCAGACAGCACACATGAGAGATGATAAATAAAGGACAGCCAGTCAAAGAAAGTATAAAACTGATGTACTGTAGGCTTGAATACTAAGGCTGTCATCTGGATCATACTAATTTTTCAAAGTTTTACCATTCTCTTGGGTTCTTTATTTCTGTTTGAGAGAAATCTCACAAGATGTTTTAATTGGATTTTTTCTTATTATAGCTTTTTATTAGCTCGTTAATCAAGCTTAACAAGACATATTTTTAGATTACTCACTGGCAGTGCTTATCTTTCCGTGCTTTATATTTGAAGTACCAGTCTGTGAGGAAAAGGTATTCATTGTCCTTCGCTCTAGGAAAATATGCTTTACATTTAACAGTTATTTGCCATTTTAATCATCACAAGGACCCATGCTAAAATAGGAGACCGCCCTGCCATCACTCTCACCTGCCCTCCCCAGTCTCTACCCCAGGTGTCCCTGATCTCTATTGAAAGGGCCCAGGGAGTAAATGTAACTTCAGGGCACTTTCCCCTCCCATGCGGAGTCCCAGTGGGGTTGCCAGCGCCTCTCCCCCAGCTGTATTTAGCAAAAAGAGCTTTTTACAGCATCAAGAATTAGTTGATCATTTTCTGCTGCAGGTCCAGAGACGACTTTAAAAGGTTGAGTAATTGTGCTATTCAGAAATATTGCAGGCAGCATAAATACAGAGCTGCACTTAGCAGAGGGGATTTCAGGTTTCTCCTGTTGTTTCAAAAGTGTGTTGCTGTAGATCTGGGGGTTTCTTCCTTTCAATGTGTGTATCTGCATACGCACACGCCAACGGGCTCTGTGTTTCCTGAGTACCTGGGATTTACATACTTAACTGTAGATATCCTTCCCTGAACCTGTGAAATTAGATATTGGCAATAAATAAGGGTCAATATGGCAGATATTACACCATGAATATTATAGCACCGCTTACTTAAAGAAATAGCTATTGCAGTGAGACAATACTCAACATTTTGCTAAATACTTTTTAATGTTTTGTAAAATATGGTATTTTCTAAATACATATACAATCTTTGTGAAATACTCAGCCTTTCCATGCCCTCCTACTCAGGAAGACCAAGTGGAGTATTCACATATGCCAGGGCTGAGCTGCAATTGCCTCCAACTTTTATTTATTCACTTAAGCCCAAAAATCTATTTTGTATTACAAAAATGTCAATATTATTCTTACTTGCATTTTCCCTTTTTCTTTGGTACGAGTGTTGATCCTAGCTAGTAATCCCTTCCAGAGTTGCTTTTTCTTGAACAAATTAAATTTACAAACACCGAAGCAGAACCAAGCTATTTCTTTGCTCTCATGTGCAGGCTGCGTGTGATCCCTTTAGGCCACAATACCACTTTGAATACTTAATGTTGACTTGTCGAGTCTCACCAACTGCACAGTGATATGGACAGGATTAAATCTTGTTGTGTTTCATCGGCTCCCTGGCCAGGCAGTAGTGGGGTATGGAGGGCTCATGGTGTTTTACTCTGTTCCACCACTGCAGTGCAAATAATAAGCATATTAGTGAATCTGCTGACATTCGGCACCTTGACGCAAATAAGAATGTTTTTCTAGGTCTGAAATGCATTGTCGAGTAGCGTTCTTGTCAGGGTTGTATAGTGTATAAGCAGAAGTCATTATGTTTACACCCAGAAGATATTTTGATGGTGAATTAAGGGCTGACCTTCATATCATACCATTTATTAGAGCAAGCTTTATAGTAAGCTCCATATAATGGCTCAAAATAAGGTTAACCATTTGTTTTCCATGCCTGAACTGGTAAAGGAGTCTGAGCGTTAAAGCTCTGATGCATTGCGAACTGCTTAGCTTTTCAGTTGCCCTTTGTGATTTGGTTGAAATGCAACTCTCAGCTCTTCTGTTATTTTTGTTGTTGTTCCTAGTTTAAGTTTGGAAGGTGCTTTAATTGTAATATTGTAAAATGATTTACCTGTCAGTAGATATCCTCCAAGACTTTTTTTTTTTCCGTAGACTATCAGACTGTCTTTGCTTTCTGACTGCCCAGAGGAAATTACAATGTAGTGTACTCATAATCACATTATCTCTTTTACAGCTGCAGATCATTTTTATGACGCTGTAGATGTACAAAGCCCTGATCGATATCTAGAGGCTTGCTATCCTTTTAAGTTATGTGACTCTGCCAAATTTTAGACATGAAAATATTCAGGTGAAGTGTTATTTGGTTTCATAATTTTTACACTATCTAAAAACAGTTGCCAAGCTTCACTAGATATGAAAGCATTGATTTTTATTTTTTTATATACTTTGCACTGTTGTCAGATAGAGTCCATCTGTTCTAATCTAGCATTGTCTCTTCTGCTGAAGGAATGCTTTCATGTTTCCAAGTAATTGCTGCTGTTCTTGTTTTTTGATGAATAGTATATTTAGCAATCTGTACTTCATGGCATGAAATATTAGAGTATCTCCTAGTCCAAATATATTAATACTTAACATCTTTAAAGGCTTATTGAATTAATTTGATATATTAATCTGAGTTCTTTTTATTTTTAATTTTCCTGATGGCTAGTTTGGGAACTCTGAACTTCAGGTAAAAGGAAACAGGTTAATACTGGACCTCAGTTAACCTGTTTATCAGTGAGGTGTGGTCCTGTTTGTTAAATAACTGGAAAGAAATGACAGTGACTGTTATTCATTTACGGATGTCTGTTTATGACCCATTTAAATTGAAGAATTCTGTGTTTCAGCTGTCGCAGTGTAATGCACAGGCTCTGATAATACTGTGCAAAACCTGTGATTGTTGTTTGACCTTTTAGGCACAGGGCTTAGCATTGTTTTCAGGATTATTAGCCTTTACAGAATTGCTTTATAAGGACTAAGCAGTCTTTTATTGTTCACACACACTTTCAGAGACTGTACCAAAGGGAGCTGGCAGATAGATGAGCCTGTTTAAACCAATCTAGGAGGCACATCATGGTTGAATTAACCCTCTGTATTCATGGCATTTTAGTAGACTTCTTTTTTTAAGACAGAAACTTTGGGTTCCTCTTGCCTTAGTTTATTACTACCAGGATGACTATTAAGAAAGTTTTTATATGAAATGTTTTTTTAGTCCTCAAATTCACACCTGTACTATTGACGTAAAATGGGGATCTACATGGGACCTAATTAACACCTTAATACTTATCAATAGAAAATGATATGCATATAGTCGTTCCTAAAACACACGGAACATTCATTCTACAGCTACACTGCCACAAAATCTTTCACTTTTATCTTGTGTCATTGAGCCCTTTTCTTCCGTAAAACTAAGATAAAAAACTAAAACTAATTGTAAAGGACAGTGGTTCAAGGTCATTCTTGCTAAAAACTGCCCCTTTTTGGTGTACAGAGATCAGAAAATTTAAAAAAAAACACATCATCATCATAATGCAGAAATAAAAGTATGGTCATGGACAGCAGATTATTACCCGTAGGAAAGAATGAACAACGAGGTCGCAAAGAGGAGTTTTAAGTGATGTATGTGAAACTGCCAAAATGGGAATTGCAGCTGAAGGAAGCGAGCCAGCAGTCTTAACGACAATCAATATCCAGGTTAAGTAAACAATTACAGTCTGTTGGAGTTGGAAGGAAATCCACACAGCCTGACAGGGTAACTGTAGCATCTTCAGGTGTTAATTCTGAACTTACTCCATGGATACCTTTCTTGCCATTTACACAGTGTATAACTGGATTTTTTCACTATCAGGCAAAGGCTGCTCTCAGTTTATGGAGTGCTGTTGTTAAGTCCTTGCAAACAATGGATGTGTGTCAATTAACAGTGGAAGTTGTTTTAAAAATCTGCAAACTGGTGAGACTCAGAAGTGACCAAAAGAACAATGTATGTTATCAGACAATATGATTAGACAAGGAAGCAGGCTTATGAATAAGTAAAGACTACAAAGTAATAATATTAGGGTACTTTGTGAGCACTGAGCTTGCCCAACATAGAAGATATCAATCCTAGAATGGAAACAGCTGTGTTTACAACATTTTAGGATAGCTTCCTTCTCAAATATTAATATGTGGAAAAGCTCTTGTGTGAAAACTTGGCAGTTGGTCCAACAGAAGATTCTTCTTCTCCTTGCAATATCTGCTATAAAGTTGCTAAATAGCTCAAAATAGTTTCAGTACCATTATAAGAGATGCCTAAACCCCAAAAAGAGGTGAGATAGATTTATAGATGAAAGAATATTTTTTACATTTTGGCTTGGCCTCTTACCCCTTAGGCAAAACTTCTTGGGAAATTTCAGAATTTTTGTGACTGTACATACATATGAAACTGATAGTAGATAGCCGTTCTTCTGTTATCCCCTTATTTTATATTTAACTGACAAAAAATACATTTATGCTTTAAAAATATCAGTTGCTCCTAGTGGACGGTAAAGTGCCGGATAGTGGGTTTTTTTTTCCTGTACTCAGAACAGATGAAATACAACGCACCAGCTACTGTCCTCCCACTGCTTCATGTTTCGTTTAGGATTAGTTAGGGCCTGTAATGTATCTGGTGGGAATACTATGTAGTGAATGTGTGAGTGAGGTGTGGCACAAGTACACAGGAGAGTAGACTTCGTTTTGTAGCCCAAATAATTTTTTTAAAAAAAATTATTTTCTCATAGCATGTCTTGGTGTGTTTGCACTGTGAACAATTTTGGAGACTCTTTGTCTTCAAAACTGAGAAATATTTGTCTCCAAATACTGAGAAGAACCATTGCCAAATTCTAGAAAAGAATAGCAGAGGATACAATTTGAATTTCAATACTTTATGCCAAGATGTAATCCAAGACACAGAGCGGCTTTGGACAGTATGGTTGGACTGCAGCTGCAAGAGCTCTCGATCAGGCGGGGAAGGAGGTATTCCATCAGGGTGATTTACAGTAGTGGCGCAAACAGTCACAGAACCACAGCATGGTCGGGGTTGGGAGGGACCTCTGGAGATCATCCAGTCCAACCCCCTGCTAAAGCAGGGTCACCTGGAGCAGGTTGTACTGAATCATGTCCAGGTGGGTTTTGTCTCCAGAGAAGGAGGTTCCCCAGCCTCTCTGGGCAGCCTGTCCCAGGGCTCTGTCACCCTCACAGTAAAGAAGTTTCTCCTCACATTCAGAAGGAACTCCCTGTGCTTCAGTCTGTGCCAGTTGCCCCTTGTCCTGGCACTGGGCACCACTGAAAAGAGCCTGGCCCCATCCTCCTGACACATGCCTCTCAAAATATTTGCAGACACTGATAAAACTCCGTCTCAGCCTTCCCCAGGCTAAACAGCCCCAGCTCTCTCAGCCTTTCCTCATAAGGGAGATGCTCCAGCCCCCTCATCCCCTTTGTAGCCCTTCGCTGGGCACCCCCAGTAGTTCCCTGTCTCTCCTGAACTGGGGAGCCCAGCACTGGACACAGTGCTCCAGATGTGGCCTCAGCAGGAAAGATCACCTCCCTCGACCTGCTGGCCACGGTCCTCCTAATGCTCCCCAGGGTCCCATTGGCCCTAGGGGCACACTGCTGGCTCATGGTCAGTCATATGCTATGCTTTCTTCAGTTTACTAACTACTAGTAGTTTTGGTTTGGGTTGTGGGAAAATGAGAAAGACCACATTGGGCTGTATCCTACAGGGGAAACAATGGGATTAATTAGGTCTCTATTTTATTCAGCTGATTTTGCAATTAGGGATGATGTGATAGCAAAGCACTTAAGACGTTGACCCAATGGATTTCCAAGAGAATGTCTGTTTAAAATGAGGTTTGTGGATGGACTGTGTCATTGAAAGACTGTATTCTGGTGAGTTACAGTGAGCTCTGTAGTTAGCACTGGCACTTGTTTTCCACTGAGAGAACGAGAAAAGTTGTTAAGCAAGATGAAACTGCAGGGAAGAGTAGGTGTACCTCCCCAGCTCCTAGGAATTAAATCCCTGTCATATTACATGAAAGCTTAAATACATTAAATTTCTCTATTCATCTTTCTGATAAGCGGTTGCTAGAGGGATGCTATAGACTTAAAATAATGGAAGGAATATAGGAGAACTTGAGAGGTGTGTAGTACAATATTTACACTTAACCTACTCCATACTGTAAAAAAGTTTGGAAATCAGAGAGGTCAGTTCCTTCTTCTTCAAGTGTATAACTATGCTTTCCTGATCTGTGAAACAAAGCTGTGTGCTATTTTTGGCTTTACTAAACTTCTGAAGCCTTAACAGAATAATATGGGTTTTTTCTATGTTATATCACTGAAGACTGCAAATGACTATCTGCTAGATTGCGTTTTTCAGCCTGTGGCCATGTGTGCTGCCGTAGCTGATTTGACATTCTGTAAGAATTCCTCTTTAAGTTGAATTAATGATTTATACTACCAAATTGTTCACATTTCTAAACTGTATATGATACTAATGGAACAGGCTAGAATGTTAGACCAGTGGTCTGTTTTGTTCTCATGCAAAGAAACTGTGGGGAACAGAGAACAACTGGTGGAAAGGGTTCATTTTCCATATACAACATCTCTGCGAGCACCATTGGGTTTGCTCAAGGGGAGACTCCAGTTTAACCATTCTAGCATCTCTTAGACTGCCCCTGAGATTGGCAAGCTCTGTTGATGCCAGACTCTGTAGCTGAGTGTAGGGAAAAGGGTCTCGGTGGTAAACTCATCTGTTTTCAAATCAGCTGGGAATTACTTCAGCTCTTGAGAAGGTTGGAATAGCTTAGGAGTGCCTTCACAGGAGTTTACATCTCTGTTTCAGAAAGCCACTCAAGCTGCCAGGAGGAATGATGCAAGATGTGGGAGACTTTGATTTGGTTCCCACTCTGCCAAAAATACCTAATATAATGCCCAATAAGCTGTATGGTTTCTGTCTGAAGCCCTATGCCGGGAAGGCAACGCAAGTATTTTTGGTGTAGTGCTGGAGCACAAGGCAGCCATTCTTGCCTTCCACTGTCCTCTCTGCTTGGTAAGAGTTATTAGGTAGATTGGAGCAAATCTCCTTTGATACCCATTTGCATTTTTAGGGCTTTAGGAACATTCCCCAATAAGATTCATGATTGTCGTGCTCTAGCAGAACCAATACAAATTACTCACAAGGCAACAAGGAAATTCGCCTAAGTTTCCCATGAAAATGTGCTGCTGGTGTGTGGATGCGTTTTAACTTTATTCTTAATTTTACATGCACAGCTGAACAAAAATAAATGCCTGAGAGGAAAGGAGGTGAAAGGAAACAATCAAAGTAAACACGGTAGCTATGAACTCAAACGCAGGTGAAAAAACGTTTGAATAATCCTCTGGTTACACAACATACTAAACATATGATCTAGTTAATAAAGCATTTTTTTCTCATTTTTCTTTAGTACAAAAAAACAAGTTTTGTATAGATCAGTGCAGAAGCTGAAGGAATGAGTCTCCACGAAAGTATGGCCTAAAATGCTGATGGCTTTAAAAGAAAATTATGCCTATTTACTAATGAATCAGTCACTTTTTAGGTAACCAAAATGCAGGCGGGAATGGATACAAATCATCTCACAATTGATCTAAAGGTAAATAATGACATGTAACGCTGCATACTGAGGATGCTGAAAATAAGGAAATAGCATTGGTAATCTGCCTGCGGGGACTGAGGTTGGCGTAATTGGGAAAATGAGTCTGAAACTAAGAAATGAGGGGTAAGGCTGAGAGATTTGGGGGCTGCCCAGCCTATCTCCTGTAAACAGAAGCAGTGAGTTCACGCGTCCTCCAGTGATGATGGAATTAGCAGTGAGCAGAAGCATGAGCAGCAGAAGAGCAAATAATGATCTGCATAATGACGGCCGCGGGGTAGGCCAGCCTGGCCTGTCCGCTGCGGTGTGGGGGCCGGGTTCCTTGCTGGGGCTTGTTCTGCCATCCCTGCACAGAGGGATGCAGCGCTGAGGGAGAGGTGCCGTACCGTGCCACCGGGCCAGCCTCTCCTCTGCAGCTGGCAGGGGCAGCCCTCTGCGCGGTGGGGGGCGAATGGCGGGGTGCTGGGCAAAGGAAGGGCAGCCGGCCCTGCCGGAGGGAAGAGCAACAAGCCAGAGCAGTTCTTCAGGGTTGTAGTTAGGTGCCGTGATCAGCAGAAGGATTTTGATTAATCTGGGTAAAAACTGGTGGTCAGGAAATTAAACTGTTTGTATGCAAATGTAATGACCTGGACCAGCAAAATATGGGATGTCAGAAGGATTATGAAAATGCGGTGGAAAACCAGGTGTGGAACAGGGTGTGGTAAGCAAAAAAGAGAATTGCACGTTCATTTTTGAAGCGTATCGAAGAAAGAAGTGGCAATAGTATAGCTATGTTGTTTGAATTGAAAGTGCTTCAAAATCAGGGAATGATAGAAAAAATCTATTAATTTTGTGAGACTGTAGGGTATTGTAGGGTTGGATTTGGTTAGTAAAAGGAATCTTTTTAAAGCATTTTATGTTTTAACATTTTGTGTGTGATTAAAGCTTTAAGTGCTACCAGGAGTTGTGACCATATGGGTGGGCAGCCCCACATATGGAAGTACTTAGCTTCTTCAGTATAGCTTGGAGAACAATTGCTAATAACACTGGTTATTTCTGCTGGTAATAGCTGACAGTTTTTTCACTTCATCAATAAGAGGCCAACTTTAAGGTTTCATTTAAGTAATAAAGATATTCTAGATGAGCTGATTGAACAATGTATGATGTCTGATTCAGATAAAATTAAATGACAAGAGTAAAACAAACAGGTATGTAACAGGATTTCAGAGCTCAATACTCTGCAGATGTGAATGATTAAATCAATCTACCAAAGAAGCTCAGAAACTCAAATGTGGAGGAGGTCTGGAACTTTCTTACTCAAAGGTTTGAAAACTATCTTGAATTAATATCCAGAACAAAGGAGGAAGCACTGTAGAAAGGATCTAACGGGATAAAGAGCCACATAGTCAAAAATAATTGAGTAGAATGAAAAAAGATTGCAGAAAGGACTGACAGGCAAAGAAATCTATGTAAAAGAGGTAAAGAAGTATAGGAATGAGGTGAATTGAACGAAAGTCAAGCAAAGCTAGACCTTGCACTGGATATTAAACATGATAAAATTACCCAGACTTAAGTAAGCAGTTTCAAAAACAAGCTGCTAAGAAGAGCATGGGGTCATGGTTCAGAGATTAAATGTATGACCCTAAAAATTAAAAAATGCTTTATTCTGTCTCCATCAGAAATGCTGCTGCTGACTGTGGTGGGAAATGGAGGTTGCCTAGTATGAGTGACTCCACAGACTTTAAAATAAAAATCATTGCAACTGAGGTACAAGCAACACACAAGTAGTTTGATGTAGTGAAGGATGGTGATCAACAGCTTCCTGACCAGAAAGAGACTGGCTCGTGAACTCTTGTATCTGATACCATATGACAGCAAATACACGGTGATTAGATAGAAAGAAGAACGATCCAGGTGGTTATAGGTGCTGTATTAATCCAGCCTTGAGGCTTTAGAACAAATTTTCAAGGGAATCCTTGCTGTACCTGCAAATGCTGACTAAGGCCAGCTTTGGTTATAAGCGTTGGGCCATCACAGCGTTGCTGGCGTTAGCAGCATGCTGTGGGCAGTGAGCACACACTTACACTCCGCAGAGACCCTGGTCAGTTTACCCGGCCTGCAGACTGAAATGCTGCTGAAGAAGCCATACCTTTAGGTAATATTGGACATTTACGTTTTTTAAAGTGGCTGAGCATGTCGGTCTTACATTTCTTAGTTCCCTGCCTGTATCTTAATTTTGATACGTAATGGGCAGATCACGTGGATTTCAGTTGTAGGCTACAACTTCCTCATACGAAGTACCAAAAACTTAATATAGGTGCAGAACACAGACTGTGGAGTTCCTGTGAGACTCCCCTCCAACTGGCTTACAAATGCAGCTAACTCTGAAATGATCTTAACTTCCTTCTTGAGGATGAGAAAGGGAGATTGTGAAAACACACTTGAGTCTACAAAGATTTTCCCATAAGAATCAAGTTCACTACATGAATTTAAGGTTTTGCCCTGGAAGGTAAATGCTTTAGACCTCCTACTAGCACTAAGGATTAAGCTGTAAATTGCGCTTTGTTTGGAAAAATTACATTTATTTCTAAATTGTATTTAAGCAATGATATTGTGAATGAGGTGAAAAAACACAACAGACCTTTCCCAATAGGTTCCCTAATAAAGAAATTTCCTTCTTGACTACCAGAACCAACAGCCTAACAAAAAGCATCCTAAACAGCACGTTGTCTGTGCTACATCTACAGGGACTGCGAGAAAAATAGGCTCAACTCAGGTATCAGAGAGCAAGTCGTATTTTGCGACCTATGCTCTTCCCCAGTCTTTGGAACTGTCTGTTGGACTGAGGTTTAAGCAGTTCTTCCC
The DNA here is from genome assembly GCF_023634085.1 of Falco cherrug. Classification (NCBI taxonomy): domain Eukaryota; kingdom Metazoa; phylum Chordata; class Aves; order Falconiformes; family Falconidae; genus Falco; species Falco cherrug. Next base: position 14,657,623 of record NC_073708.1, read on the forward strand.
AGAACTGAGATGAGGAGGTGGTGGCATTTTTACAACACAGGTCATCTTAGTATTAAAATTAGTGCTCAGTGTGCCGATACTGTTAAAAATAGTGCTGGAAGAGGACTGTGCGATGAATAATAAGTTTAAGCAATGCTGATAAATTAAAAATAGAACAGGGCTTTAGAAGTTGCTCACAGAGGCTTGTTTAATGTTTAAGTTTTCCCAAAATTAAATATCAAATCATTGGTAATGCCTGATATCCTTTGTAGGAACGTAGTTCCGATACACTCATCAATAGAGCTCATATCATTAGAGGGGTGATGGTGTCATCTCCAGTGGAATTATTCCACACCGTTGGTATTTCTTGGCAGGCTAACATGTTTTCACTTGACATTGCTGTAACCCCTGGGAAAGAAAGCGAGTCCTACCTTTCTGTGAATAATTCATTAGTGAGCCATCACACTGAAGTATTCCCTTCTTTTAGGGGAGGAGGGGAGGGATACTAATGCTACTTTTTTTTTTTTTTTTTTACTTTGTCTAATGCTACCCTGTAGTCTTATGGCTTCCTAAGCACTTGTCCATAGCAAGCTTCTCTCCCAGCAAAGAACTCTCAGTTCTGATCCTTTGGTCTGTAAATTAATCCATGTTATTTTTCCAAAGGGTTCTGGAGCAGAGCAGTGGAAAGCTGCTGCTGCAGTGTAGCCTTTCTGAGAGTGCTGGATTTTCTGCAACTGGACAAAAATGCCAATAAATCAAACTTTCTCTCAGAGATCCAGCCAAGAAGCACGGCTGACTGTTTAGTAAAATGTGCTAAAATATGTTTTCTAATGACTGGATGGGCTGACATTGTTAGCAGTGAGCACGCAGACCACATAGCAAAGACCTGGCAGAGCCAGGTAAATGTGATCTTTCGTATTTGACCAGAGAACGGAGGGCTCAGCATTCACTGGCATGTTTAAAGCATTGGTGAAAATGTTTACACAGAGTTGATCTGCCTTAATTTTGAAGTGTTGAAAGCCTGGATTCTCCATTTACCTGTCATGCTTTAACCCCAGCCAGAAACCAAGCACCATGCAGCCGCTTGCTCACCCCCCCTCACCCAGAAGGATATGGAGGAGAATCAGAAAGGAATGTCAAACTCAAGGGTTGAGATAAGAACAACTCAATAGGTAAAGCAAAGCAAGGAATTCATTCGCCACTTCCCATGGGCAGGAAGGTGTTCGCCCATCCCCGGGACAGCGGGGCTCCATCACACGTAACGGTTACTTGTGAAGACAAACGCCATAATGCCAAATGTCGTGTGTCATCCCCGCCCCCCCCCCCCCCCCCCCCTTCCTTCTTCTTCTTCCCCCAGTTTATATACTCAGCATGACGCCATATGGTATAGAACACTTCTTTGGCTAGTTCGGGTCAGCTGTCCTGGCTGTGTCCCCTCCCAATGTCCCGTGTCCCTCCAGCCCTCTTGCTGGCAGGGCCCAAGGAACCGAAAAGTCCTTGACTTAGTGTAAACATCACCCAGCAACAACTAAAACCATCAGTGTCCTATCAACATTGTTCTCACACCAAAGCCAAAACACAGCTCTGCACCAGCTACTAAGAAGAAAACTAACTCTATCCCAGCTGAAACCAGGACAACCTGGATAAATGTTGCTATTGCTAGTAATGAGTTTAAGGAGCGCAAGTTGAAACAGAAGACCCTGTATGGCATATGTTTCTTATTTTAGGTAAGCCTTTCTTAGGTGTCCTGTTTGAAGGCTCTAACACTGACAGGTTTTTTTTCTAAAATTGTATCAATAGCAGGTGTTCACTTTATTCTTTACTTTTTCAATTCTAATATGTATTTTTTCACGTCTGCTAGAAAAGCTTGGCTATCAGTTTAAAGCGTGTTCTTGATAACAGGCAGCCAAGGGCTGTATGAGCTGTTATTTTATTCTTATGTGCAATATCTTAGGTATTCGAAGGGCTCTTTAGTGATCCTTTCCTCTAAGAAGCTCAAATAATTCCTGGTATTTTATTAATCTGTCAGAGCAGAGGTTGCTTCTGAATTTATCTTGGTATTTCTGTCTGAAACAGCTGTGCAGCCTATGCTTCAAATTGCCAGCATTAAATCAACATAGTTTTCCTCCTCATTCTTCATCAATTTGTCATATAGATAAGCCCACTACCTGCACTAGCAATCTTCCATTATCCACTGTTCTTGCTGGTTTCTTCCATATACTTCCATCAACACCCACAAAGGCTTTTTACCCTCAGATATATTCTGTCTTTTTTCTCTTTAGGTTTTTCAACTCCACTGCTTAAGCGATGTCTACAGATAGCTAATGACTCTAAAAATTGAGCACATCATATGACTTATTTTGCTAGTGATACAGCTAGGTGGTTTGGACTTTAATCTCTTGAGATCACACAAAGGAAATAAAAAAATTACAAGTCAGATAGAAAAAAAACTGCACAGGAGAAAAATGCATCTTGATGATTTTTGGTATTTATGGAAACTCTAGCATCCAGATTTCTTCTAATTACTGAAACTGTACACACTGAAAATGTACACATTTGCGGAACATAAATGAATACACCATACCCTCCATTATGCACTATGCAGAACATATCCTTCATGATCAGATTTTTACCCCATGAAATTTAATCATCATTCAGATTCTTCTGGGTTTTTTCATATATTTGCTTGTCCTTAAACGTGCTTCTGTGACATGTATATATGTAACCTCCATAACTAAGATGCTCTTATTTGCATTGTAAACGAGTAAAGCATTTCCAATACCAGTATTATAATGAATACTGTATTTAAAAGATCATGCCTCATTTTTCTATGTGCTGTATCGGCAGGAGAGTGTTATAGTCTGTCCTGATATTTCACTGTATAAATTAGACAGCTAAGGAAGGAAGAAGAAAAACAGCAGATAGAGATTAAGTGACCTGTTCCAGATCACAAAATGCAACTTTGACAGCATGAGAAGTAGATTCCCAGTCCAACCTACTAAATTTGGAGTAATCAGAAATGTAATCCTGATTTTTAGAAAAAGGTAAGGGGTTTAGAAACAGCTTGAATTTTATTTTTATCCTTTTTGCTTCTCTACAGAAATAATTGTAACTATTTACAGTGGCTGTTGTAAACCTCATTGAAATGGTTCTCAGACAGTACTGCTTCCAATTGTCATTTCACTAATGTTTTTCTAAAATGGAAAAACTGAAAACAAAATTTTTGCATAGGAAGAAAGACATTTCAAAGACTTGCTGCTTTTCCTCCATTAGAACACAAGCACAAGTTGAAAAGGGGCATATGTTTTTCAATGTGTAACCTCCATGTGTGGGCATGTTGAATACTAAAAAAAGAACTGCTAGACTTTTTTACAAGGAGTAGATTTATTTGCAAAGGAAAAGATTAGCAAAATCATCAAAACACCTGAAGAAGAATTAATTCAGAAATAAAACAAATGGGAGAATCCTCTGGAAATGTCTGTAATTGTGCAAGGTGTTTGCAAATAAATACTTTAAAAGAGATGTTTCCTCTTTCAAATCAGACAGAAGCTGCTGAATCCCTCTGCTTCCCTATTGCTGCTGCAGGTGCCCCAGGCTTTTTCCTCTAGTGCAGCTGTGCTCTGCTGAAATAAATGGCACTTCCTGGGGACTACATCTTTAGTTACTGGTAGAAAAGTCATCGTAATGTGCAATGAGATATTTCAATAATGCTTTCAAATGGCTACTAAAACACAACACTGCATAATAAAATCACAACTGCATGGTTGCAGATAGAGCTGCTAGTGACACAGCTACCTACATATTGTTCCCTTCAAAGAGGAGCTACTGGAAAAATTGTAGGGCAGCAAGGAAAGGTGTAAAAAAACCCCAGACATGCAGCGGCGTAGTCTCCCTGCTGTCTTTTCTTCCCAGCTCCCTCCCAGTTCTCTGCTTTGGTTTACAAACTCCAAAGTACTGAGTTTTCATAGCTCAACTCATTTGTTGTCTCACATCACAGGGAATAATAATTCAAGCCTAACAGTGAAATCTGGAAAAGCAGATTCAAAATGCACCTGTGTCTTCAAGGAAATCCCAGTTTTTTCCCAAACACAGTAAGCATCTTGCTTCGGAGGCTGGAAAATGATGTGCATTAACAGAAGTGCTTTGCCTTTCCTATAACACAGGTCCCTTAATTAAGAATTTGTGCATTAAAGCAGGGGTGAACCCAGATGATGACTGTTGCATGGTAAAGCTCACAGCCTGTTCTGCAGAGTAGAAATCAATAAGATAAAGGAAAAAGTTAAAAAATGTTTAAGAATTGTAGCAAGAGGTTCCCTTCTCTTTCCTGGTATCCACCAGTAAGTACCAAAAATTAATCACATTTAATTTGGTTCTAATGCGGCACTTGTTGCTGCCCTCTCAGGATCTCATCTGGGATGTGGAGGATTTCTCTGCCAAGGGCTTTGTGGCTGTCGAGGCTGTTGATCTCCGAAGTGGTTAAGGACTCCTCGTCTAACTAAGTACTTGTGTGTCACAGGTAGAACCCGTGTATCAAGGCATCGAGATTCTCAGTAAAGAGCAATGCACACCTTTTGGGGCAAGGAAGGAGGGACCTGAAGCTCTGCTGGGCACTTGGAAACTGAGCCCCACAACAACTAATAGTATCTGGCCCTGGGCTTTTTTCTTTTCATGTTTTTGTGCTTTTGGGTTTGGTCGTTAGTTTATTCTACCCTTAAATATAGTTTGCAGCTTATCACTTTTTTTCATTTGAGAAGCTAAGCTTGTCATCCTGGACCCATGAAGTTGTATCTGTAATGCGAACAGGAAAATAGTAGCACTTCAAACACCAGCATGTATTTCAAGCAGACCCTGTGTACTCATAAAACGTTAGAATTTAGGATCTTTCCAGTGACAGCCATGACTGCCTTGTTTAATGTCAGGCTTCTGGAAGATCCTTTCCTAGCCAATGCTGTTTAGCAATCTGTCCCTTAAAGAGAAAGGAGATGCAGGTCTTGCATTCGAGTTACTCCCTCTCCAGCCGGAAATATTGTGTATTATATTCTTCATTATATTTATTACAGAGTATGTGGTACCTGCTTGAGTATACCAAGACCACATATTTGTATTGCTTTGTTTGTACAGTTCATGACATTTGCCCAGTGATGGATAATCAAATCTTTCTGAAATCTCTTATTTTTGCAACAGAATTTCAGTCTCATCTTGCATTCTGTGCTATTTATTTTGTCATCAGAACTGTTACAATTCATAGTAAGTACTTTAGCACTCTGATGATTTGTTAGCCACTTTATTTTGGAACAATTACAGTTATCTCATAGATATTTCCAGCATGTTTTTTTGAAAGCAAAGCCTTTGTCTCTACACGATTTGAGAAAATGAGTAATTGAAATCTGAACTGTATGCTGTTTTGATAGCGAGTATATTCTGGTTTTGTTTTCTGCTTGGGGAGGGATCAGGTTTCAGCTTGAATGGTCATGTATTTTCCCTCTGTATTTTGTTTCTGGTAGGTTGTTCTACAAGCATATAGAGTACTGTTAAAGGATCCAAACCTCCTGAACACATCCTAAATATGTTTACATTGCATATGCTTTATAGACATGTACATTTGCCAGGTTTGAATATTTATAATTAAAAGGATTTTTATTTCCTTATCGTTTGGATAGGATTTTGGAGCGTTAGAGAAGAAGTGTCTGTGTTTACCTTGAACTGATTCTTTGCATTGGTGTAAGGAAATTATCCTCGTAAAGATGTCTGGGAAAAATAGTCATCTGTGATTCTTCAGTAGCTTAAAGGTATCACTTAATTTCATCTGTTTATATATATATATATATGTATATGTGAATACAAAGACTGAAGATTAATATGTTTGGCAAAGTTAATTGCTGCTGGAAGGGGGACAGTGGACAGTTACTCAAATTCAGCCTAACTGAGACTAGAGATGCAAACAACTGCTCATGATATTGATAGCTGTACCTAATACTTTTTAGGTGTCATTTCAAAAATATGTGATTTTAAAGATGAAGCTTTCTGTGGAGCTGCTGAAATCTTACAGTTCACATTTCTGAAATAATCAAATTACACCTTCTTAACTAAAGAGACCAAAGTGCTTTTCACATGCAGTATTGCGCTTAGCACAAAAACAAATGCTAATGTGACTATCGGTACAGGACCAAACTTTATCTGAGATCTGGGGTGTTGCCATGGCAATTCCAATTGTTGGAAAAAAAACTCCCTTTAGTGCTTCATTCTGACATTATATTGCAAAATGATGATTATGAAGAAAAATGCAACCAAGAAGGGGGAAAAAATCTCTTTTTGAAGATATAAAACATACTTTCTATCCCATTTACTTTTTGTGAAACACTGAGTATGTGCCCAGATTGTTATGAGCTGTATTTTTTTGCAGATTCAGATACATTTTTATTTCTCAAACTGCCATAATAATACTGAATGTTGTTTCTCCCAAATGTAATAACATAATAAGGAACTCAGATACATATATCCCATTTCCTATGCAAAATATCAATTTCTAGTATATTATACTGCTGACGTAGACCTCTTGCTTTTAACAATACTGCCTATGTTAGTTGAAGCATATCCGAAGTACAAAACTTGCCTGTGTTATTTATATATCAACTATATAATCTATGTATAATATAATCAGAATAGCTCATAATAGCCTATAGATCAGTCATTTCTGTTTCTAGTTATAAAATTGTTTTTCTACCAATATATCTCACTGTGAGAAAATTGGTATGGCTATTACCTTTTTCTTGCTAAATCAATATACAACAAGCTTTAAATAAAAAAACCCACATGATACTTCCAAAAGAAAAAAATGAAGGGGTAAAGTTAAATGTGGTTTGCGCTGCAGTTCATGCTGAAGTTTATTGTGCATGCTTTTATGTAGGAAATGCATAAAATGGGAAACATTTCCGTAAGAGAACTAATTCTTGCAGTGCTGCATTGCTGCTTTATAAATAAATCATTGTCCTTTCTCTATTGATCACTGGAACAATCCAGTCGAAGAATGCTGACTTAGTGCAGCCCTTCTCAGGAGTGCTGGACTGAGAGAAAAAGCTAGGTAAGTGGGACCCAGCAGCAGGGAACAGGGAAAACCCCAGACTGCTTAGGGATCAGGTTTGGTGCATAAAATCCAGCCCTTGATTCATTTCTTACCTCCAAAAAAACTTAACAAAGAAGCTGATTTCTATGAGATTTTCTTCCTCCCCTTTCCTTCCCTTTCCTTCCCTTTCCTTCCCTTTTTCTCTTTCTATAGTTTCATTGATCAGGGGAAATATTAAATATAAGACAGTACTAGTTGTAATTACTGGATGCTGAGGGTTTGTGTATAATTAGTGTGAAATTTTTGTAGAACATACTCAAAAAGACCTTCCAAATTTCACCAGCTTTTTAATGATCCCAGTTATGATATTTATTTGTCAAGAAATCAGGGCTCAAGTCTTCCGGGAGTATGTTTGAATTAGTAGACTCTTGGAAATGGTACTTCGTTCCTGTGAACTGAGGTGGAATCTGAATTTTATTTGGTTATCGCAAAGAACACAGCTTGCCAATCTGACAATTTTGTGGTGTCGATGTCTGATTTGTCAGGATCGCTGGTATCGGGCCTCAAGGCTTTTCTGGGAAGAGGAGTAGCCTGTTACAGTGAGGAGCTCAGAAATACCATCCAGGTTTGCGTGTCTGACTGTTATGATCAGTGTTGGATCTCAGAGGCATATACCTTATAAAACATGGCTTTCACCGAAGCCTGTAGTAGGTGTCCCTATCAAGGCTGCACATTTACAATGTCATTATCCAGAACTTCCAGCTAGTTGTAGAATCTAAAGTTCTTCTTTTTCATAACATAAGGGTTACTGGTAGCTATAGGGCTCAGCTGATGGCAGGTTATTCGGCGCCGTGGTGATGCATTGTTTTAAGGGCATGTTGTCATCTCATCAGTTTTTTCCTGTTTCCCATTAATTACGAATACTTCCAGGATGCGTGTCTGTAAAATGTAATTATTTATTGCAGGGGGTGTTTTGTCTCTAGTGTCGCAGTTGGAGGCAGCACATGCTCACCGCATTCTCACCCGGCACGCAGTTAGCTGGCTGGTAGGAAGCAAAGTGTTCACCAGCTCTCATGGATACACCAGGGGCTTACGGCACTGAGCAGGAAAGCTCGATGCGAGGGACTGCAGCCTTGGATGCATGACTTGCTCCGAATTGCCCCTGTCATGCGGGGGGCAGCCAGGGTCTCTGCTCCCTGCGGGCTGCCGGCAAGGCCAGGCCGGGGGGCAGCCGGGGGCTGTGGGGCAGCGCAGACCTGCCCGCAGCAGCTGAGCAGAACTTCCCCCAACTTGAGCAATAAATCTGGACCAAAAGGGCTACAGGGAACAAATATGGAGGCAGAGAAAGAGACTAAAGGTGCCGTTGTTATTAACATGGCAGAAAGCACCTGGCACAGCCCTTCTGTCAGACTGGCAGCTGCTAGGCTTTCCCTTTCTTCTCCCAGTGTCCAAGCCTCAGCCCGTCCATGCCTTCTGCTAGCAGGCCGAAAGGCCGGTCATTAGCGTGAGCATAACAGCCGTGAAGTGTTTAGTTCCGTGGAATAACGCCATCTATTACCCAGACAAAAAGCCGGGTGGTGGGTTCGCCTCCCCGGCTGACCACCTCCCCCCGCCAGCCGGCGCTGCCGGTCGCGGCCGCTAGGGGGCACTGTTGTATAAGGACACGTTCGGCGCAATGGCTCAGACAATAACTAATTTACTTAGAGAACATGTATGTGTATAATTAGGAGTCATCAATGTCTTTCTTTTAAAATAAAATAAGTTTACCATATCTAATTAGATATTTCTTATAAGATGGATTTCATTCTAATTGGGTAAAGCTATGCTACTCGTTTAAAATGTAGCAAAAGATGTATTTGTATTCACTTTCACAGTTTCCATATTTTTTTTAGTCTTTGCAATAAATGGATCTGATTACACCTTTTAAATCGATGTTCTCTCAAACTGGTATGACATAAATGATTGTTCTGTCATTGTGATTTTACAGCCGTTGTTTTCAGTGTGTGAGGTTTGTTAGTGATATCTCACTTAATCTCATTCTGTCTTTCCCCATCCTCCTGATTGTGATCTGGAATCTGCATGTTCTTTCCATCCAAACTGAAGTAATCTATTTAAAGAGCCAACAACTGCCACCACCACGACTCTAGCTTGACCATGACAGTGCAGGCTTTCCAGCAGCAGCAAGCTCAGTAATCCCCAGCTAACGAACGAGAGCTCGAAAATGTCTGTTGTGTGAGGGGTTTCTTTAAAAGCTTGGATTCCCTGTACCTGGGTATCACCAATGGAAAATCTAGTTTTTGCAGATGCCAGACTAAATCCAGCCTAGGTATGCTTTCCTGTAGGGAAACCTTGTCCCAGTGTGGACAAGGCTGATATCCTTTCCCAAAGAAATTTCATTAATGCCTGGATTTTCTTCACTGGGAGAGTTCTGGATATTCCCACCAAAAGGCTGTGTCACATGCCAATGTAAGGACTACGCTCAATTTACAGTTTTTTCATATCTGTGAGAGTTTTGATACAGGTGGTCTTCCTCAGATCAGTTCAGGTGGTGCCAGGCTGAGGCCCCCACTGCTTTGGCCGTGTGAGTGTGCCCGTCGGTCTGTCCCTGCAGCTGGCTGACGTGGCAGGCCACTCAAAACTGTGTTTCCCAATTATGACTAGAATTTGCCTATTAAATCTCTATGGCATCTTTTAAATGAATTTAAATATCTGCTGAAAAAAAGCTACTCCTGCAACAAAATAACAGCAAAGTCATTTTAGAATAATTTTCAAGATGTGGTTTATAGCTACATTGTACCTCAGAAATAGCTTGTCTAACTAAGCCAGTGGTGCACGGCTTTCTCTGCTATCCCTATATCTCATATATGAAATTATGGGCTATTATACAAAAGTCATATCTCTGTCTTATTTATTGAAGTGTTGGTTCACTAAACAATTATTTGAGCTGGCTGAAAACCTGCTAGAGAATTATATATTTTAGCAAAAGGTTTTCAACAAGCTCTATTTTTGAAGCTGAAGTACTTCAATTCCCAATGACCAAATTCATTAAAATATAAATTAGCCTAAAGAAACAGATGAATTACAATGGTATATTTGCATATCATATATTTGGTGTGAATGTAACAGTTTCTTCATGTAGACTAACAGCTACTGCAATCTTCACAACCTCGTAGTTGAGTAAATGACTGTGGGGCGAATGAGGAAGCAAAGAAGACAAGGATGAAAATTATTTGCACTGAACAGGAAAGAATACTGCAGAATTTTGCAGTCTGAATCAAAACCTAGGTCAAACCAGTTTCCTCTGCTAAGACATATCTCAGCTAATCAATTAGCATAGGAGGTGCATGCATGTCTCACTATTCTAATAATAGGGATTTAAGGAAATTTCATGTTTCGATTGTATTTTCAGAGTTGCAGATAATTAATGCTTATTGCAACGAGGGTGAATATGATCTAAAAAATATGGGAAGAACAATCAGGCTGGATGGAATTAGAACGTCTTATCCCAGAAGAGTTAAATGATCCACCTGCGGTAAAGACCTTTGCATCTGCAAAAGGCAGCAGCAGAAATTTCTCATAAAGTTTGACCTGTTGTTCTGTAAGTAATATAGCAGAGACTCCAGTACAGAGTATCTTGTCAATTCCTTTTAACAAATGAAGCTGAACTGATACAGCAGCTTGTGTAGTTTCTCTGATCTGTACCAATTCTCTGCTCTTTGCCTTCATGTGTATTCCTGTGAATTGCTGATGCACTTGGCCAGTGAGTTTTCTGTGACTTCAAAGCGAAGCCTTTCACTTTGCCTTGTATAAAACATGCCCAGAAGCTGGGTACTGAAGAAAATAAGTAGGGAGAAAAATATTGATTTTACATGTTAGGATAATCTAAGAAAAATGGTTAAAAAGAAGGGGGGGGGGGAAGCCCCTCTCTTCTTCATTTTGGATCTTTTAGCTTTCTCATTTGTTGCTTTTATTTTCCAGAAACCATTCTTTTGTGGAGAACCACTCGCTCCATATAAATGCAAACAATAACTGTGAATATTGCATTTGTAACTTCTAGAAGGTGCTGTGATATTAGAGGATATGTTCATAAGACATGCTGTTCTACATCACTTCAGCTTTCCCGGGGAAAGGATGAAGAATGGACTAGTTGCTCATCAAGAGTGATGGGCATCAGGTTCATCAGTGGCTTTTTGAAAAGGCTTATGATTGACAACATAGTGCACAAACTTGATTAGCTCAAATGTAATTATCTTTGTTAGCTTTTGTGATGTAACTCAATGTATGTCATTGTGCGTTGCTTTGACAAAGTAACATTAGGAAGACAGTCAAAAGAGCCAAATAGTCCCAGATTTATGCCCTTTTTAGAAGTGACTAAGACATTTTGAGTCCTACAGGTCAATAGACCTTTATACTGCTAAATCACCTAGAATACCTTTAAATATATGACCTTTAATACAGTCCCATCTTTCCAAACTGCTTCAGGGGTCACTCCAGAGTTTCCAGATAAATTTGGAGCCAAATAAAATGAGGAACTGATGAGTTCAGCTTCAAACTGAGAAGAAATAGCAAGATGTGAAGAAAAGAATGTTCCACGACTAAAGCTTTTCAAACCTCTGTGATTTTACTATATTATCATATCCCACAAATTCTTTAGTCACATGAGAACTTGAAGCATATAAGTAATCTAAGTGTGACAATTGCTACTCTTTAAGAAAATGCTTCAATAACTCATTGACCTGCAACTGTTTAAATTTATTAAGTAAAATATCTTCCTCCTTTTTCTTGATATTGTCAAATATTTCGTAAGTGAAAGAGGTTTTCATATTGAACTTCATAGCATTTGAAACTCACCTGAAGTAGGTAATTTTATGAGAGTTTTATAAACTTCATTTAAACTGAATCTAGGGAAATGGGGGAAAAAAGTATTGCAGATGAATAATTTTTAAGGGATTGGGAGGAAGAGACACCATTATGTAAAGGAATGTTTAGTATCAAAGCATATAAATAGCTTTAGCTGACAGCAGAACAATAACTTCAAAAGATCACAAATTATTCTCAAATTTTAATAAAAAAGGAAGCTAGATTTATTCCATTCTGAAGATAAGAAAGGATGGCTTAATTCTATTCTTCTTTCAGCATTTTTCAGACGTGCCTAACTTTTGATTTCAATGTTTTTAATCCTGATTTGCACTAATAAAAACTAGGTGCAAATTGAGTGCTGATGATTCTGTATTGAAGTTAAAGGAATGGTTAAAAATGTCTATGAATATTCATTTAAATTCAAAAATTAACTCCAAATTGATCATGTCTATGACTCTGTGAATTTGCTGTCTGTGAGCATACAAGCACTTGAAATTATCTTTCATGAATATTTGCAAAAGCGAATTTTCAATTAGACTTTTCAGATACTTGCAGAAAATAATTTTTCAGTGATATATTTAATTGTGAGATTTTGATTTCATATCGTGTTGCCTGGTATTTGTGATCTGTTCTATGAAATGGCATACCTGAAGGAAGGTATTCAGAAACTGCAGGAAGGTTTTGGCTGGGTAGAGTGCTTTGGAGAACCTTTACCTTGTGAATTGCAGGATTCATTGAGAAGTAGAAACAAATCAGAAGATACAAGAAAATCAGAAACTGTACAGATTTCAGATTTCTATTTGAGGAAATTTATTTTTTTTTAGTGTATTGAGCATGGTACTTCAGCATAAAGTGAATTTTAGAGGCCAATTTCTTCTCATTATGCTGTCAGGAGATTGTTGCTGGCAAGTTCAGTGACTATGTCCAAGCAGAATAATTTTAAGAAAGTGGTTGGGTTTTTTTTTAACCACTTAAGACACAAGCATCGTGATAGAATGCAATGGCTGATAGTTTGGGGTAACTTAGAAGAAGTGGTGTACATGCAATGGCTGTCATTGGAACTCCAAAATGTGACGTGTGGTTTCAATTAGAAGCTAACATCAAGAAGCCCTAACTCTGATAAGATGTTTGTATAAAACAATTCTCATGGTGTATCAAGTTTAAGCATAATCTTGAGAGTGTTGTGACTTGCAGAAAGACCTGAAGCTGAAAATAATATTCTTAGTAAGGAATAAGAGAGAAATGATACTTCAGCAAATCTTCCATAGCAGGGGAAGAAACCAGTCCCAGCATGCAAGGCAGGAGGATGGGATGCATCCTGCTTGGCACATATACATTTGTATTCCCAGAAACAAGGAGAGGAATGAAGGATGCCTGACCCCTCCATGGACCCAGCAGGATCAGTTCTGGCCTGAGCTGTGATGCTCACAAGCTGCTGGCAGTGTGCAGAGGTGCCCGCGGGACCCCCTGGGCTAGCCTGGAGGAGGTGAGCTCATCCACCTTGAACGAGAGAAAGGTGCTGTTGAGGGTGAACAGCCTGGGCGAGGTTTGGACCAGTGTGCTGCTGATTTTGCGGGGGCTAGGAGAGGTCCTTACCAATAACTGCAGTCTAGGAACACACTTTTTACTAGAGTCAGCTTGAGGGCAGGTAACAGGCATTGCGGGGTCAATATCCCTTGGCAGGCGCCACCAGTGCCTCTGACAAGCAGCTGGCAAGGGTGAGATTGTTTATGATGCATAAGGTACCCTAAGAGGCTCGTACAGCCCAAAAGAAAGCAGAGCAGGTTTCTGAAACTGAGGTAACTATTCAGCGTGAGCAATCTTCACTTGCAAAGGTGCCGAGTACCTTGAATCTTATGCTCAGATATTCTGCAAGCTAAAATGCTATTTTTTGGCAGAAATTTATGAGTAGTTTAAAGCCAGAGATTATTTGGGGAGTTTTCAAAGTGACATGTAGGCAATTTATAAACAAGAAAAGAAGGATGAATAAATTATTTTGTTACATGTTACTCCGTCATCTCTGGTTTCGATAGCGAGGGAATCCAGCCCCAGTGCCTAGAAGGCATACATGCCAAGGATTGGATTTCCTGTGTAAAAGCTATACAATGTGATAACACAGTTGTACTGCATATTCAGTTTTGATATGTAACCTTTTAAGTAAATTGGAATACTCTCTGTGCCTATACTGGCACAGACGGAGAGATCATAAACAATAATTTTGTAAAGGTCACTTCTTCCCTAAGTGCTTAGAGCTCATGGCAAGAGCAGTATAGGGCTAATAAAGGACCTTTATGCTTCTGGTTTTTGGTGGGTGTTAATATTTTTGCAACTTCAGAGCTCTGTTTAATATAAAGGCTGTGTAGTCTTTCATGCCTGGATCTGTCTGTGCAGCCCTGTGCCGTGGGCCCCAGCGCTGCCTCCCTGTGCTGCAGGGCTGGCAGTGAGTGCCAGCACTGGCTGTAGGGTCCGGGGTGACTCGAGGAGGCAGCGTGATGCAGCATGACTGAGGCTGGCAGCATCCTTCCTGCTGTGGATGAGAGGGAACACAGCAAGATCCAAAACCTGGAAGGCTGCTGACCTTTGGTGTCAGCATCATCTCAGAACAACCGGGTATCTCACCAGTTCAGCGTCCTCAGGAACCTGGGCAATATGTGGGTGTCAACAGCAGCTGCAGAGGTGAGAGGTACCAGGTACCCACCCAGCTCAGTCCAGCTGCACAGCACATTGCTCAGCTTTTCCTGCTGTTACGTTGAAGGTGCTAATGAAGTTGTTGGTGGAACCATTGTATTTTGGTCCGGTGGAAAACTTGTTCTCTCAGACTTACTTGTCTCCAGTAAAATATTTTGTCTCAGAGGAAATTTTGGAAGCTTATAGTCTGTCCAATCAATGTTAAAACCAGCTATATCTGCTGGTATTTAGAAACAAAGGTACATTTTGTTACAAACACCCCTTATATTATACCTGCTGGGCTGTTCTTCTTTCCTGTGATTGACAAGATAACCTAAATCAATATCCTTTTATTTTCAGACCTCTATTCTTTTAAGGAAATCCACATCTGTCTTGTTGACAGCTAGTGTAGGGGAAAGTTATTCCCCACTGTTGTGGCATCAGAGGACACCCTCGGCAGGATAAGTAGAGTCTATCTGGTGTCATTAAAATAACCCCTGGCCTGTGGATGCATGCAGCATTTGGGGGTTTCTGCCCCAAAGGAGAAACGAGCAGGAGGCTGAGACAGTGCATTTTAACTCTGAGGAGATGTTTTCTCTCCAAATCTGCCTGCTGGTGTAAAGCCACTGTGGCTCATAGAAAGAACTGGATGTTTGTAAGGATTTTGGCAATACACAGAGGTGTTGTAATTAGCAAACACCACAGCGTGCCCAGGGACAGGATGCTGGATGTTGCAGGCATGGCCTGTCTAGCAGGGAGAGGTCGGTGCTGCCTGCGACAGGAGGCAGTTCGTCCATCTGCTCGTGGTGAGGACACTCTGGCACCCGCTGCAATTGCCCCCGTCACAGACACAGCACTACACAGAGACGGGGCAGCAGCTGGGGTGGCGGCCCAAGTAGCTGCCATCTTCTGCTGCCAGCATCCATGCTGCTGGTGTTTATTCAATACCTAGGAATTTTGTTTAAAATTATTTCAGTTCTTTCTCAGTAAGAAGCCCTTGAATGTATGATTCAAAGCTTTGATTTCCTTTTCTGTGGAAGACCCATGCCTAGCACCAGCCTGTGATCTCAGGGAGGTTACATGCACTCAACAACAGAGATGCGTCGGCCCGAAAGCTTTAAATTACCCAGGTAATATATATATATATATATATTTTTATAAAATAAACTGCACAGTATTTGTGTGGGAAAGCTGATAAAAATCACTATTTCCCAAATTTAAAGTATCAGTGAGAGTTTGTAGCTAGCCCCTCATGCTAGCAACATTGTCCTGCATGCACAATCCTATTAATAGATTGTCTATTTTATGGGATTCTTAATAACTCACCTAAATTTTAATACATTTGCATGACAGAATTTTAAACAAGGTCATATTTTCTATGGCATTATAAAAGTATGTATTTGTACTTGTTCCACGTCACTCCACAGACTGTTTTGTCCTCAAGCTGATGCACTGTGGCTATTAATTTTACTCCTTTGGCAGCATTCATCTGACCTTCCCTATGGGACCTGGGCCCTGACTCGAAAGGAATTTTTGGTAAGATACTACATAATCTTCCCAGAAAAGGGATAGAACTTCAGTCTCATAATAAGGAATAAAAGATGTAATTTCCCTTGTGATTAACTAGGATCATTTGTAAATGAACCTGCTTTGTGGATGGTGGAAAATGGTTGGTGCAGTTAAAAAATTGATCAAATATGTAAAAAATACATTCCTGTAAGAAAGAATATAGATTTGTAAATGGGGAATACAAAATGATTTTTAGACATTAAATTAACAAATTAATTTGGCTGACATTACCTCCAATTTACATAGAAACCATTTTTCACATTCCCCATGTAGATCATTTTCTATGTTCTGCTGTGACTGAGGAAAAACAAAGCAGATGAGTCCTTTAAGGCAAGAGGAAAACATCCCGAAAGTCATTTTAACTCATTCCAAGAGTTGTGCAGTGGGCAGAGATTCAGGGAATGACAAAGGCATGCACAGAGGGAGGCAGCGATGCCAAGGTAACAGCTGGTATCTGAAAAAGCCCCGTTTGCTGTTCCCATTAGTACTCTGCATGGAGGCTGGGGCGGAGCTGTTTGCTGATCAGGCCAGGCTCTAGCAAGGATACTGCTGTGGAGATGCTGGTCTCAAACTCATGGGTTGCGCAGCTGCAGCCAGTTGGGGTGGGGTACAGCAAAGCCAGATCCTCGCTCCACACTGCCGTGGAGAGATGGAAAGCCACTTCCCCGCTTGGCTGCATGGACTCGGTGTGAGTGGCTGCACCAAGGAAAGGTCTCTGGGGTGGGCTTGTTTCGGTTCTGCTTACACGACAGACATTGCCACTAGGCTATCTTCTGTCTCTTCTATCACAACACTCTGAAGCAAATTTTTAATTTGTGCGCCTCTGTTTCTCTAATTCTTTCTGAACACCCTAAAGCTGAACAGCTGGTGAAGGCCAAAGATATGTTGAAGGCACCAGTTCCACAAACAAGCCACAGCACAGTCATGTTATGTGATAACAAAATGCAGGGTGCTTTGGTACAGGAGGACCCGGGGAAACATCTCGGGAGGTGCAGTTAATTTGCACAAGCAGAGTCCAGCTCCTGAGCCCCACCGAATGGCCAGGAACAGCCACAGGCAGGAGCTTGTTTTGAGGCTGGGGATGCTGGCTGTCTGGATCCTCCTCTGCCCACTGCATCCTTCCCCACCTTCTAGGTGAGGAGAGCAAGAGACAGCCATTTACTCTTCCTAGATCAAACTGCAACTAGTCCTTAATGGGACATACGAGTATCCTTTCTTCCTACTCAGGCATATGAAAAACTCAGCAAGTTTTTCCAGGCTGAAAAGCTTGCCGAGTTGAGCCTTGCATGGTGCCTAAAGTTCAGGGTCTCAGTCTAACTCACTATTGTAGGGACATTTCAGACAGAGGATAGAGAATGATACGTGAATCCAAAAGATTATGTATGTATAAGAATTATAATAAATATTTCCTATTTCTTCCACAAGCAGTTAAAAAAAAAAAGGTCAATAGCTCTGCTATCATGCTCTGTTTTGACACTGAAGTTCAGTAGCAAACTACGTGAAATCAGCCACTGACATTAACTGTGGCCAGGGGAAAGAAATGATAGTGTGAAGGTATTGGGAAGAGGGAAGCAGAAAAATAGGTTGCCCATTCTCCTTTCTTTCATCTCTTGCACAGTTTGGCAGAGAGTTTGGGAAGGGTCTTTTCGCCTCTTCAGGGAGAGACATAAACTTGGACCAGACAGTCTCAAACTCTGCCAGCTTGTCATTCAGCTCATGCATTCAAGATGTTGCATATTAATAGCATTCCCTGATGGCTGGTGGATAGGGGTCTCTCCACCTATACAAAATAAGCCTCTTGGCACAACAAAGTACAGAAGAGGCCCACATAGGAAAAAAAAAAGCACTTGAGAACTGGTTTGGAGAAACTCTGCACAGATGCTCATGTGCAGATGCATATTTCAGATGTTCTTTTCCCTGATTAGCATGCAGCAAACTCACCTGTTTTGCTGCCTAGAGGAGTCACAGCAGAAATGGAGAAACACCTGCATGAGTTCAGTTCTTTTTCTCTATGAATATGATTTCCACAGCAACCTTTTTCAATTGCCCTTCTGTGTAGCTGCCGATACCCTTTTCAACCTCCATCTTGGACATGCCTAGGCTAGAAAACACAGGGTAGTACTTCAGGATGGAGACAAAGCACGAACAGTGCAGGGACCTGCACGCTGAGAAGGGGAGAAGGGAATGGGTGGGCGCACTGGTCGTACCAACTGTTACTATACAGGTGCATTGGGGATGCTCAGGCCAGATGGGTTCTGGCATGGCTGAGATAGGAAGATGAGCTCCCAGGACCTGAGTGAAAAGCTAGCGTTCCTGATCTGCAAGTGATCTGACACTCAGCATGTACATAGCTTTACCTGAGGTCTGGTCATGGGATCCAAGAAAATGAATCGGTCTGCTTCGCTCCAGACCCTGCAGTGTGCTGTTACCGCGTCTGCTCTTAATTCTCACAGTGAGCTCTACAGGCAGATCCTACGTATGCCAGGGGAATAAATTTTCTTTGCGCTTTGCTCCATTGTAACTTACTCCAATAGCAGAAAGCACAGCTCGGTTCTAACCATGTGTTTTGTAAAAATGAGCCTCGGGAGGAGAAGCCAGGGAGAGGGTTGCTTATGCATGTGTGGGTATCTGATGCAATCCTCAGTGTGAGCCACGTTTTTCTGGATATTTCAGCATATACTGAGAATGACACATGAGCAGTCCAAGCTATTTTCAGAACTGACAGTTTTTCTTTTCACTCCAACAATTGCTTCTTCAATACACTAGAGTATGCAAAGTGCTTCAATAAACTTTTAATTAGGAGTAGGAGTAACAGTGAAACTAAGAGAAAGCTTTAGCAAAATGAGAGCTGACCTCAGCTCATACCTGTTTTGCAGGTTTTTGTTAACTTTTTGAAAGAAATCTCACACCTTGGCATTTGTTGGTTTCTGGCAAGGCTGAAAGCAGGAGTCCTGAAAGAACCCAAGTGAGACAGGTTTTATGATGCCTTTGACCCAGGAAAGACACAGCAGAAATCTGCTCTGATGGGAGTCATGGGCTAAAGCAGTCTGGATATATTTTGATCTGAGCTCTCAGGTACTTCTCTAAACCAAAATATTCAAAATGTTTGAGGTTTTTAAAAAGCCTAAAATCTTCTCAGATCCTTACAACAGAGAACATATTATAAGCAGAAGTCTCCAGATAAATCTGAGATGGATTTTGCTGCAGTGGCTCTTTCATACTTTTTGACTGAAGTCTGCTGACTGACACCAAGAATGCAAACATGCTGTGGCAGGGGTATCTATTTTTTCTTAAACTGTCTAAATCAATTAGGTGTTTGAGGCAGGGTGGTGTATTTCCTAAGAACTTCATTTCTTGCTTTTACCCTCCTGAAAAAAGTAACCAATCCCTTTGGTGTTTGCAAAGAAACATGATAGCTAATGCTCTGCGTACTACACGTAGAAGGATATGTTTAAAGAAAGATGAGAAATTATGGATCAAATAAGGATGTGGAAGCCACTCTCACAAACAATGAAGATCATTCTGGATGCACTCCAAATATCATTACTATTGTTTAATTTCAACTCCAGTCCTGCATCTGCTTAAGATAGCGTCAAAGACAATAATCTCACCAGACAGATACAAAATACAAAACTGAAATTACGTTGCTCCATTGTTTTATTTACTAGTGGTGTTAAACTACTGGTTTTGCCTGAATCATGCAGGAGAGCTATGATTTTTAGCTTTAAACACCTCTGAAAATGCACCAGTTTATTATCAATACCTATTTCTTTCCAGATTACATTATATGAATGAGTTTGATAGGAGTCACCATGGTGAGGAAAGGATAATGGAATTTCAGGTAAGAGTTCTTCATAATGAATTCATTCCTTACACCATGTTAACACCCACACATGGAATTAGGGACCTTTGTAACACAATGCAACAATTTACTAGACATCACAAAACACCAATTATAGAATTGGACTGAAATTGGCTGCCAAATCCTCCATCCCTGATAAAAGAAGGCTAGGTAAAGTCATGCCAGCATATTTTAACTCCTTCCTAAAAATTCACTTGGGTCCATTGTGTACTTCGTCAGTGATACAGAAGTAGATGGACTGCAGTGCTATGTGTGTGACATGAAACGCAAAATAAAATAAAAATGAATAGGTCATGAACAGCAGTGAATATGAATTCAATTTGGATCATATTTATTTAAATAATTACAGGAGATCATTAACTGTGAGAATCTCCTGATTTACACAAGTGAGAAAGGAAAGAGTTGGCTTCTGTACTGAATATTTAGCTTGATAAAAGAAAGCCAGCCTGTATGGAAGAAGCATGCGACTGAGGTTCCTCAGCTGATATTTCATCAAAGAACAATTAAATGTCAGTATTTTACAAAGAACTCTTAAATCCTCAGACTGAATCTTGTCTGTTTTTACTGGTAACAGAGTACCACACTGCAAGCAGAACTGAGCAGGATCTGACTTTCCATCACAGACAGTTAATAATTAAATCAAACATTATATTCAACAATAGAACATATGCATCAGCTTCTTTCAAATTGCATTTCCTTCCTGTTAGATCCATTAGTGTAAACCAGACTGCCTTTAGAAAACCCCTTATTGCTGCTGTCTTTCAGCACAGTTCCTGAAATGGATAATGTGGTGCATATTATGGGCAATTACACAGAACTCCCTAGTGATAGGGTTTTAGAGTTTCAGAATAAAACAGCTGGAACTACAGGGCTGTAAACTAATCTGAAAAAGAGACAATAGTAAGACATTTAATGCACATTGTTAGAACATGGACAAAGACTAGATGTGAAATACTACATATCACCATACCTACCGTATTGCAAAGCATCTTCTCTGCAAAATCCTGTTTAACTCTTGAAAGACAAGGCAGTCAAAAGTCAAAGATTTTGCTATGAACAAATGCACGCACAGCTGTATAACCCAAGCTAAGCAGAAACATTAAAGGAAGAAGTCTTGATCCAGAGCCCTGGTTTTCTCTTAATGTCGGTGGATTTTGAATCAAATCCAGAACCCTGTTCAAAAATGATAATCATTAATGAGTGCATAATGACTATAAACCTAGATATGCTAGAAAATTATGTCTCCATCCCTCTTTTACTGTTTCAGTACACCCTGAAAATTTAGTATTTTGGATGCAAAAACTGAATTTTGCTCTTGGGTATATCAAGACTACTGCTACAATATGTAGTGCTTGATCTTCCATCAGTTCAAACTGATGGCAGAGCTCCCATTAATTTTAGTAATACAGCAGCGAATTTTTAGAATAGCACATGCATCATTTGGAAGCACAATGACCATGATTACATGTGTAATCACAGTAATTGTGCACACAATTACTGGTTGGGTATCTAACTGCCTTTCAAAAATCAGTTGCTTTACTTGCATGTATACTCACAGCAGTCGCTTGTGCGAATGCAGTGCAGCACAGAGCATCCCTGCCTCTGTGCTCGCCACTGAAATAATACAGGAGAGGGCTCTGTCTGTGGCAGTAGGTATGTGGGATAGAAGCATATGTTTTTGTTGCAGTGGTGTGAACAATAAATAAGAAAGCAAGAGAAATGGTTGCAGTGTCTCTGTGGGAAAGTAAAAATGTGAAATTACTTCAACTAATTTTTCAAAAGGACAGAGACTGATTTTCCCCAGCTCCTTTCTTGTGAACCTCCTTATCAGCAGGGTCCAGCAGGCATCAGCAAGTTAACGTTTTGTTATGCTGTGGCAAAATGATCAAATAATTTAACAAATAACAGCACCACACTGAAATGAAATAAAAAATAAAAAAAAAAATTAAAAGTAGAACAAAGCTGAGTAAAATTTTGCAGCTTAAAAAATTCAGAAGACAGTTCAAGTTTTTGACATGGTGTGGCTGTGAGTTTCTTACGTTACAGAACCAGAAAGCCAGCTGTTGTGGCTAGCTTGAGTGTAAAAGGCAACTCCTTCTGCTGGGACTGATGGTACAGTCGTGACAGTGCACGGAAGCATGTCCTCTGTAGGTAGCGACGAGGCTTCCAGGCCCATCCTTTCGCCCAGCAAAATGGTAGCAGGAGAAAATGTGACACCATTTTATTCAGCCATCTTCTACAGCCATGGTGTCCCACTCCCCCTGGAGAGCGACCGGGCTGCTTCCCCTTGCCAGCAGCCGCCTCACGGCCCGTGTCAAGGGGGCATGGGGAGCTGCATGACCTGGGCCCGGCTGCACTGCCTCCCTGTGCTGGAGCAGCCGCGGCCAGCCAAGGCCGGGCCCAAAGTCAGCGTGAGGGAAAGCAGATGGCAATGAGCGGGCAGGGACGCCCTCCTGCTGGAGCAGAAGCAGGCCCTCCTTGGGAGGACAGAACCGCCAGGGGCTGCCTTAGGGTGAGCGGGCAGCACGGCAGCAGGCATGGTCCCTCGCCCTGCGGCCATGGGCAGTGCGCTGGCAGTAGGGGGCTGGGGCGGGCTCCTGCACTGTGTCACCACCTCCAGCGGCCCCCACTCCAGTATGAAATGAAGTCGACCTTCCACACGGAAGATGGCTATATGAACTTTTGACAAGGCTGCACATCACCAGAGGAGGGCAGCTAGGCTGGGAGGCCTTCAGTGGCCTACACCTCATATGTTTACCAAGGCGGGAAACATTGTAGAATTTGCTAGAGCGCATGTAATGCTTACAAATTTCACATACTCTCTAAGCAAGATCCTTATATGAAATACCATAATGTCTGGAGTATTTGTGTGAATCCCCTGGTTTAGAGGTTGACATTTTTAAGCTCAGCCCCCTAGGTGGGATCTTACTCCCTTGACCCCTCCTGTGAGGGTTTGGGGAGTTTGGCCCTGGGCTCTGGTACACCGAGGAGATGACAAATGGACAGCCTCTGCCGGGCAGAAGAGGGAGCAGCGTTCAGACGCTTTGAAAAGTGTTGCTGTGCTGCTGGAAAACTTCAGCACATTTCCTCCAAGCAGCATTAACCTGTCACCCAGCACAAGGCCAGGGAGCGGTGCCGCGTACCCAGCCGTACCTCCCATCCCGCAGAGCCCGTGGCCCTCTTGGGCTGATGTTCTTGCAAAATAGCTCTGCATAAGTTGATCCAGATACTGTGTCCTATTGCCTCTGTACAAATAGCCACTAGACAGTTTTTTAAAAATTTATTGTAGTCCTTGACTCCCTGCTTGATTCTCTACAACCATCCTGCTCATAATTGCGGCAAACTTTGTTCTTAATTTCATCAGAGTAAACGTGAAGTAACCTCACTGAAGTCCAATCAGAGGGAATTTCAGCTCCGTGCGCTGCTTTGGGTCTGCAGTCTCAAACACTGTGCATGTGGACTGAATTCAGTATACAGCATTAAACACTCTCTTTTGTAATTAACATTAGAGAGCTGTATGAAGTCTTGAAGCAAAGAAATCCCACAAGCCCTGTAGAAAACGCTTCTTTATACAGATCTGAAGTGTTATTCAAGGGAATTCACCCTAAAACATGGAGAACTGCTGGGACATGAAGAGTATACAGTTGTAATAGTGTATGCCGGAGCAGAGTTCCCTCAGACGCGTGTGTGTAGTCTCCAATACCTTTGGTGATATGTGCTGCCTCGCCTGCCATCTCTGCAAGTGTGGCCTCACTTTCCCTGTTATTGCAACATGCGTCAAGTGAAATGAAAACAGAAATTTAGGAAAGGATATAATTAACCTACTTGTGAACATTAACCTTAAATATCGTGCTAATTATCTCACTAATTTAATCACTGCAGATCTCAAACTTGTTTGTTAAATACTTAATTCTGCAAATTGTTTTTGATACAGAGGTGTGGGTAGCTTTCTGTGAATGAAAGTTACTCTGTAAAACTCTGCAAAACCATTGCCTGTTTGCGCTTCAGTGAACAAACTCCACTGTCAACAAGACTTTTAATGGAAATCACAGAAACCGTGCCCTGAGGCAGAGATGTAGTGCCCTATTATTTTAAAATCTAGTCGTGCAGGGAGTGAAGTGGGGTGAATTTCTGCCTGCACATCTTCAGGTTTGATTCCACGGGAGTCTAGACTGGAAAGCTCTGGTTTTCCTTGTTTCTTTGGTTGCCGTGCAGCTGTATGGTTGTTTCTTATCTATTCACCTCTTGATTACTTGAGTAACTCAGCAAATAATGCCCTTGATGTTCAGCCCTTCGTATCAAGTGACTATTTTGTGCTAAAAGTAACCTAAAATGTGTTTAGATGCTCCAGTTACAATGCCGCCCAAAGTGGCTCTAATTATTCCTGAGAGGAAGCTTTTGAATTTGGGAGTGTTTGTTGAGAAGATGAAAGCTCAGTGTTTGTTCCTGCCTCCCTGATGGGAAGGGGCTGTGCTGGCAGTGCCTCCTGCAAACACCCACTAGGTTCGGCAGCAGAGCAAGGCAGGGGCACGGGGATGCCTCCAACCACCGCAGCTGGGAGAGCAAACAGTCAGGCTGTGGGTGCCGGGGGGAATCCTGAATGGAGGGCACAGCCAAGCCAGGACAAGCCCGGGAGGTTGGGGGCACCCAGATCCTCTGTCCCATGGGAAGGTGGGGGCTCTCTGCTGTGCGGTGCCTCCCCTCCATCCATGCCTCCACAGGGACTTCAGCCAGCCCAGTGTTTCAGGCTGTGCCCACATGGCAGTAATTCTTTGATGTTATTTTCTTCATTTTTATTAAGGATTAATCTTCTTAATTGAGGAAGAAGGTGAAAGATCGGGGTTGATGTGTTTCTGCACTATTATATAAGTAATTCTTACTATCAGAGGAAGGTGCAAAGGTACGTTAAATCCAGGTGATGCTCATAGCAGACCTCTGACAGGAGCTATCTGATTAGTTAGGTGTCCATATAAATACCTATTTGGGACTATATTATTACCTTATCATATATTATACTGAATTTCGTCCTGATTGCCTATATTTATTTATTATGCACTTACACACACAATTCATACTGTTTAGTTCATCCCTGGCAATAAGAAACAAATTTCTGTGAATTTAGCTGAATAAAGCTGTTTGTTCTTGTTAGTCATCAGAAGTCTGGTTCGTTCTATGCATTATCGCAATTTCTGGGCATTTTTTCCCTTCATTTACTCCAAAAAATGACTTCAATACTAATGAATACTGAAAGACAGCCAAGACAGGATGAACTTTTGGACAATTTATGCAGACACGACAGATGAGAATGGATTTACTATAAACATGTCAGGCACAAAAGACTTGACTGCTTTTTAGATACAGTGATACTGGAAGAGATTTATGGATATTTTCAACTGTTCATTAAAGAGAAAAATATTTTGAAACTATAGGCACTATCCTTTTATCCATTTTTGCCTTCCAGGCTGAGTTGCAAACCTTTGATGTTTT
Organism: Falco cherrug; assembly: GCF_023634085.1. Classification (NCBI taxonomy): domain Eukaryota; kingdom Metazoa; phylum Chordata; class Aves; order Falconiformes; family Falconidae; genus Falco; species Falco cherrug. The sequence goes on from NC_073708.1 coordinate 14,683,110, forward strand.
CTTCACCAAAAAATAAAAGTAGTTACGAATTTATTTCTCCCAAGCACTTTCATTTTTGTGTCAATTTACAGTTTTTATTGCATTCCTGGCAGTCCAAATTATGTTGTTTGGAGAGCAGCTAGAGTCCACAGCTCTGAGTTTTCTGAAAATAGGGATGAAGTTCACTTAATATTGCTTTCTGGCCACTGCCTTTTTTCTTCTCCTTTAGTAATAAAAGGTTAATAAAATCCATGAATACTTTAACTGCCTGCTAGAGCAACCAACCAATTAAAGGTTATTCTAATCTAAATGACTGGAAGCCACTTGAATTGAGAAAGTTAACATGCAATAGCTAGTACCTGCTGGATCAGTTTAATAAAATGGAAAGTCTTAGACATGAAAATCATGTAGTCCCTATAGTTGACCGAGGCATCAGTTCTTACAGCCAGACAGGCGTGTACTTAACTGTATATTTTCAGTCTGCTTCTGTGCCCTTTCAAATCAATAGTAAACCTTACTTTCAACTTCAGTGCAACTGAGGTTGTTGTCAGTCAATAATTTTGCAAGATCGGATTGAGATATTGGAATAGTTTCATGGAATTATCAGATTCTTTCTTTTTAAAATAGTGTTAAACTCATATATGTAGTAAGGAATTTCAATGTGAAAATATTTGCTCTTGCATTACTTCTTAAAAACATTGTATCTTGCCAAATCTCCTATAAAGTCAAAACAGTGCACCAAAATAATAGCAGGAAGGGCTGTGCAGTGCTTGAAGGTCTGATACTGCAAACTCACAGTGCTGACTACGCTCTTGCTTTTTGAGAAGATGGAGAAAGATGGAGAGAGCAAATTTGGGTGGAAAATAACACAGTTTTTGTCACATCCTTGAAAGGATACAGGCAACTTTGTAGCAGAATGATTTGAGCATTCTAAGACCCTTCAAAATAAGACAGGAGGCTTCATAAAGTCTTCATTTTGGAAAAACAGATCGCTGAAAGTAATATTTTAACAACTTTTACTGGACTTGCATTTCCAGCCTTTTTAGATTAATTTAAGAGCCACAAACCAACACACATTTATAAATAACATAATGCGGTTGGAGATAATGCAAATGTCTTTATAAATAACACAGTATAGCTTAAATCATTATTTTTAATGCCTCTATTTTTTGTTCCTATATTAACAGGTTTGTGCTGGTCTGCATTAATTAAATTTAAGTAGGATTTCTAAGGCCAGATCATCATTACTTCTGTGTCTCTGATTTAAATCTGCAGTAAAACATTTCTCCATTTAGTTTGGTGCTTTTGTGTCATATTTCATACACTAGTTGTCTCTTAATTAAATCCATGATGGCCCACCAACACAGACTATTAAAATAACTATACTTTGCACTTGACATATTTATGAGACAGATTCATAAGAGTATAGACTGATACTTGAACTACTCACTGAGAAATGCTAATAAGATTATGATGAAGGTAAGATTAGAACATTCGTCTCCTTTTCTCTCTTCTTTTTAGAAATTTATTTTTATAACTGCAATTCACTACTTCTATTTCAGGCTCTTTGATGTTGTTGTATATACCAACAGTTCTTTCTGTGTGGATTTATTGTGGCAATGAAGAGTGGGAAACTGCTAATTTATATCACACCAGTAAAGTGCATAAGCATTGTATTCCTTGAAGTATGAATGTCTGCAGATGCCTGTAAAACCTTCACATGGGATTGACATGTTCAAGATAATGCATATTAAGGAATTAATCTTCCGTTGGAATTGTTTGGTGTAAAATACAGATTATTGTGAAGTGCCACATTGTTTTCTAACTATTGCTTTATTCCTTCAAGCAGTCCTGTTGGAGTAGGGCTGGCATGAGGGAGGGGGCAGCGGCATTGTGCCTGTGATCATTTGCTGCACGATGTTGTGCCAGGCAGGATGTGGCCTTGTCCATCTCCCAGCTGTGACACAATGTATTGGCATGTCGTGGGCTTTGCGGTTTGCTCTGTGCAGTTTGACTGTCACTCCAGTGTTTGAAACTGTGTGGATGTATGGCCTCACTGGTTAAGAACAACAGAAAAGGAAGCAAATCCACAAGTCACATGGCTTGAAAGGTTGCTTGACATATGTGCTAAGAGTTGATCATTTGGGTGTATGGGTATCTTGAAATGATGCTTAGCATCGCTTATTGACAGAGCGGTGATATAATTTGATTATTTTTTTAATAATTTGGATGTGAAGGGTTCAATGCACTCCATATTTGAGAATAATGTTGCTGGAAGTAAAAAGCTGCTGAAGTGAATGATCTAAAAGCAGCAAGGTTTTTTGTCACTTTTCAGGACCAAGACATTCATCTCTTAGGGACCTTTTCCCTCTCTCCCTTTTTTTCCCCAGTCACATCCTTTCATGGAATGGTTTCCATACATTGCTGCATCAGGGGCCCAGGTATGGGTACAAATATGGAGAGCTCTAAATACATGCAGTCTGAAGGGTATTTATGTTACAGGTGTGGTATGCAGAAACCCAAATCTACATGGTGTTCAGATTTTCTTGATGGTAGTATATCACTGTGCTTCATACTGGTATTCTCTATGAAAGTGACAAAAGCATCAAATGTTGGGATTTCATTTAGAAACAAATACAATATTAGAAAGTACGAATAATAAAGATATATTAAATATTTCATTCTCTACAGAAATAAAACAGCCTCACTAAACACATTAAGTCTAATAAAATCTCCTACATGTACTCCTGACACTAGTAGTAATTAAAATAACTTGTTTCAAAAAAATGGTCCTATATGTGAATACTTATTGGCAATTATTTCTAAGTTCTTCAAACTGAAGATAACATAATTTGATTCATACACAATGTTCTTGTAAACGTGGTTCATACTGGGTTTTATATGCAGCTTAGGACTGTTAATTGCCATTTTGAGCCTCACAGTAAAATAGAGTTCAATATGTCGCTTTTTCTGAAGTATTGAGAAATGTTTGAGAAATGCTTGTCTTACTCTAATCAACTGTGAATAATTTATTTGAGTCCTACTTTTCAGTATAAGTGGATCTGACTTTTCTCAGAGCTTTTAAAGTCTAATCAACTTGTTACATTCATTTAATTAAGGAAATCTGTAACGAACTGTGAAGTGTATGTACCAACAGGCTTTTCTGTTGTGTAAAACTGGCATATTTTCATTGTGAACGTGATTGTGTTTGTTTAAACTGACAGGTAGCCTCTACTAAACAAATCAATTATTTTTTTCCTACATTTATAGGTCAATATGAATAGTGTATAGATTGTTTTCTGAAATGCTTCTCTCTGGTGGACCCACCACTCAGCTTTCCGAATTCACGCAGGTGTAGCTTTCAGGCAATTCTCATTTCTGCAAGGGTTACAAGTATCTAAGTGTTCTTCCGTGCTTCAGAGAGAAGAAGGATGTAATAGAGGTGTGAGATGCAAGAGTGTGGATAAAAGACTGACTTTTTTAGTTACAGTTAGCCTGAAAAAGGTCATCGTAGTAGAAGGTTAAAACACTGACACAAGCTTGTGGTCAGGATCTGCACACCACAGAGTTACCAAGAGGAATGCAAAGGGGTGAGCTAAGGATGCTGAGTGAAAGTCCGGTCTGTGTTTCCCAGCCTGAAGTAATTTATTTTCATTCCTCTGAGAAATCAGCATCATTGGAAGGAAGTAGCTAGTAAAATAAAGAGCTCCTACATCATACATGCATTTTTTTAAAAAAGACCCTATATTTATTAGTTAATAAATGTTTAGAAGTCCATCATTCCTCCCATCATTGTGTGACACAAGGAATATTTTTTTAATTAAAGAGAGATGCTGTGGGGATTGACACTTCTTTTTTTTTTTTCTCCCCTCCTTAAGCTCAGGCAAACTCTTCAGCCTCAGAGAAAAGGCCCTTGGCCCTGGTCTAAAATACTGCCCAGTGTTTATGGGATGTAATATGAAAATCATAAAAACTGTCCTTAGCAGGATGTTTCTTTCTGTTAGTTGATCGGAATGTTGTTTATCGTTGCCCACAGCACCATTGCTTTATATATTTTTTTACGAAGAGCAGATGTACCCATGTTTTGCACTGTTTCCTTTTGTGTAGTTTTTGATAAATACAGAAGTGAAATCACTACCAGGGCAGATACTCCCTGTGAAGTTTCAGAGAGGGAAAGGAGGGAAAGGTGAGGGGCTCGGAGATGGGGCTGAGGTACCAGCTGCATGGGGAGTGGCTGGGGAGGGCAGCACTCAGCAGGGGTTGTGCAACAGCACCACAGAGAGTAGGAGGGAAAGCATGCAAACTTGCAAGCAGCGAGTGCCCAGAGTAGAAAAAAATGCAAAATCTGAAATTATCTGCCTGCCTAAGCTGGATAAACTCTGCTCTGACAATAGCAAGAAGTGGATTTCAGCATTTTCTCAGACTGACAACTCTAAAGTTTCAGTTAGAATATGAAAGTGGAGAGTAACTGATCCTAAAATGCTACATGAGGTTGCATCAGGATGAAATCTTACCTGTCCTTCTGCTATTACAAAGAAAACTGAAAAAGTTCAAGTCTCAAGTCTTCAAGATGAATCTGATGTTTCTTTGTTTTCTTGTTCTACCCATGTTTGATGGGAGAGGTGAAATCTCAATACAAATGCTAATCCCCAATCTAGGGGTCATTTCCAGCAGTAGTAATGATACAAATACCTTTCTATCCTCCCAGCACAAGTTTTTTCTAAGGCATGTTGTCATCTAATGATAATAGGGTGTTTCATTACAGAATCACAAATTATTGGGCGTGTAATTTATGTTCAATAAATATTTATTTGAGAATCATAGGTTAATTAATTTCCATTGTTTCTGTTTTCATTCTATACATGCTTATACTATACAATTACAGAAAACCACAGAGAACCATGAGTAAATGTTGCTTATACAAAATGTTTCTATTACCCTTTACTTTTAAAACCATTAATAGATTATTAGGAGATATAAACATAGGAGACCATGGATCATATTTACATGTTAATGAAATCCATGAATTATACATTATTTGCTATGGAGAGTACTAGAAACAGTATTCCTCCTTTCTAATAGCTATAAAAGCTGGCAGTTTCCTGGAGCACACATCACATCCCCTCTGCAATACCTTCTAATAGAAAGAAAGAAATCTGGCTTTTCAAAGCAATCTCTCACTAAATGAAATAGATTTGTTTGTGTTGCTTTGAAACACACAAGTGTGACAGTTCATTTTAAACAAAATAGTTTTAATAATGTCATTACTAATATCTATTTGGTCATCTCTCTGAAAAATGGTGTTTTAATAGGAATGTTTCATTTTAATAAATGGCAGAAGAGGCAAGCTGCCCTGAGTCAGCAGGAAGTGGATATACACCAGAGAACAGGCTGATTGTGTTAGATTCATCCAGAACATTGAACAGCACACAGACAGTCCAAGAAAAAGCAACTGGCTTTATTCAAATGATTAGTCTTACTGCTACGCTGTAGCACAGATTCACACATTCTTCTATTATTCCTTGACCTTGTGCCAAAACCTCCCACTTGAAGTAATAATTAGAATTAGTGTTTCCAGTGCATGCTTCCATCTTCCTAACAAACAGTAATGAAATGTGGCTTTTACAAAATATGCAGTTAATTAAACTTTTTTTTGAACATTGTTTGATTAATACGGTTCCCCTGTGCTAGCCCCTCATTATGCCTCACTATCTCTACCTGATACTGGTGAATCAGGAGAAAAGTGCTATCAGTAGGATGCGTGAAAATTCAGAAGTTTGCATTTTAAAATTGTTTGTGGGGTTTTTCCTTCTTGTTTTGTCTCTGTCTTGGAGTAAACTGGAAAGATGGACATTATTTGTAATCCTGTTTTTCAACTCGAAGATGGTATGTGTATTATATAGCGACTTTACAAATATCCTCAGCATGAATATGAAGAATACATATATTGAGTTCTAGAAGGTAATAAGTGGATTTCTAAGCAAGCTTTTTGAAAAGGTGTCTCAGCACTGTATTGCTTAATAACACTATGCAAATAGAAATTCTGATTTTATTTTTTTAATATTATTTCATGCTTTTTTACTGTCTGCCTTAATTATCCCAATGCTGAACAAGTATAGTCTTTTGATTGATGAGAGTTCCACCCCTTTACCCACACCCCTGCAGATATGAGGCTCCACAGTTTAGTACCATAAATCACTGTGATTGTATAACTTAACTACTGTATGATCAGAGATCACATCCAGTGTTAGCCTGAATATGCATTCATCCTTTGTTATGAATGTTTTAGGGCTAAATTTATTCCGGATGTTTGGAGAAATATAAGTTTCTTCACATAAGAAAGCAATGCATTTTAAATAAGCAATTCTTTCAACAACTGGAAATAATCACAAAAGTCTTCTATTTGCAATCTTCATTAATGTGAGTTATTTCATCACTTTAGGAGAAATCCTTTCAGAGAAAAACAACAATTAAACCCCTCCCCCCCAGGCTCTGACAGCTAAGAATCTATGGATCAGCCATTTTAGTAATTAACCACAATTCCTCTGATTTGTGAATTTCCAGATGAAGAGGCAGGAAGCAAGTTACATCTTGGAGAAATTGCCCTCAGGAGAGAGGAAAAACTATTGCGAGGTTGACAGCACAACCTTGCACCAGCACAGTTTTCCTTCCCTAGTGGTTCAAGGAGTTCCAAGCACCCTCCTGTAAATCATCAGCTCACATCTATTTATTATCTTCCAGCCCAGTGCACAACACTATCTGTTACACACGGATACCAGCAATATTACAAGGTGGACTCAAGGGATAAGAGACAGCAAACCCAGCACACCTCCTACGCCTGAGTCACACCCGCTATGAAGTCTGGTTCTGTTCATAAAGTACATACTATTGTCAGAAGTGAAACAATATGAACTATTATGTTTCAGAGTCGGGGTTTTTTTAGTGTTTCTCCAAAATGCTTGATCTTATCTGCTGACATCTTTGTGTTATTATACAGAGATGAAATTTATCTGCATAGCAGTGGACAAGTCTATGAAAATATTGCTATTCATTTAATGATTGTGGTTATATTTTGAGTAGGTACCAGCTACACTTTGTGATGCTTGTCCTGGAATATCAATAAATAAATCATAAAAGCCAATGCTTCAAATATTGAAAAATTCACACTTCAAACTGTGTTTTGAACTATACTGAGAGCAATGTCTCAGATTGTCCTTTTGCTTTATATGAACCGAGGAAATTCAAAGTAGGAGGAACTCTCTCCTGGGATTTGGCATAGGGGAGTGCCACAAACCATCAGCCTTCCTGTCTCTGCTGTGCCAGGGAAGCCTCTCCTGGGAGGTACCATGAGGAGCAGACAGTGTGTCTAGGGAGTTAATGTGGCTTCAGATGAAATTATCTCCTGCAGAATCCATCTCGCCTGATGGTTGTGTGCATGCAAAGGAGGCAGGCAGCGGCCAAGAGCCAAGCCACAGCAGGGCAGGTGAAAGCTCAGAGGAAAGTAGAAGCTCCTCCCTATGACTCTGTTGGGTTAAGTGAGGTTCCTTGCACCACAGGCTTACGGTGTTGATGAAAACGGGACATCACAACTCTTTTTCTCTAGTCTGGGGCCCAAATTTGGTAAGAAGAAACTCACTGAAGTCCCCACCCTTAGTCTGCTTCCAGTGCTCACTCATAGCAGATGTCTAAACTATACGGTGTGAATGAGAGCATTAAAAGGAGAAATGAGGGCAAATGCCCTTCTGAAAGGTACGCTCTAGTTCAGGCACAGGATTTTGGGCTGATGCCCAAGTTGCAGAATGAATTTCCATGGTTTGTGTTGTGCAGGGGGCCACTAGGCAATTCTTTTGCTTTAAAAGCACCGAAATTAGCCAAAAGCTAAAATTAAGAATGGTATTTTGCAGTTTAATTGTGAATACGAGGCTAGGCTAGCACTGGAAGTCACTCAGGCAAATCTACTCAAAGGCCAGAAGAAAAAGCACTGCAGGTATTCAGTGCTTTATCTGATTAGAAAACAGCCTGGCACAGATGTGATTTCTGCTCCATATATCAAGCTATGGCAGGCTTTTGCTGCTTCATTATGAAAGCATCTAAAGTAAAATAGGTTTTGGAACATAAAAAATGACAAATTTGGAAAAATATCTATATGCCAGATGGGTGTAGGAAGAATCCTTGTGACAAATATATTATTAAGGGAATACGCATAAGGAAAGAAACTGTGCCCAGCTCTTCCAAGGATGGACAGGCAGGAAGGCAGCGTCTCACTGTGTCTAATGTATTCTCTTCTAGTCTAAATCTAATTAATTATGTTGCATCACTGACATAAAGTCTAGGCACCACACACAATAATGATAAGCTGCATCAGGGCTTTGGCAGGACCTGACAATTGCTCTGCCCTCCCTGCTTTTGTTTGCTTTCCTCTGGGGCTTCGGGTCAGAGTGACGACATCTCTGCTGAGGAAAGGCTAATACAAACAGACGAGGCTTTTGCTGCACACCACGGGATGCTGCTTGGAGGAGTTTCATTGCAGACCATGGGCGCACCAGCACAGCTTCTCCTTGTGCCTCGTGGAGAAACAGGAGCATTTCAGCAGTTGCTGACTTACTCCACTGATGCTTTTGGAGCTGAGTTCAGTGCCCCAGAGGTGGGGCCTGGACTGGCAGGGAAGGCAGCTCAGCTCACAGCTCCTGGTGGTTGGCTTTCCAGCAGAGGAAGGGCTGTTACCCGCAGCTCGCTCACCCTGTGTCCCTGGCTCAGGACACATGGGGCTGTGTGAGGCAACGCAGCAGCGCACAAGGTTGGGGTGTATACAGTGCAGAGAAAAGAGGCCGAGCTTTGGTGCCAGGAGGCTGCTGGAGAGGCAGCAGCTCTGGCTGTGGGGCAGGACTGGTGCAGGGGGACCCTGGAAACTCCAGCTTCGCAGGGTAGGGCCCGTGGGGTCCTTCAGCCCCGGCTGGTGGGGCCAGGCACCCTCCTGTAGACCCTCGAGGTAAGGTCGCTACCTCTTCTTCGGAATTAGACAAGTCACTATTTCAGATTTACAGTAAAAAATAACCCAAAAGGACATGCGTACTCTGGGCAGTCCTGCATCTGGGTGGCAGACCAGATCTGATACAGTCTTAATGGCAGCTGGAGGAGCTGCCTGCAGGTGTTACACGTAGCTGAAAGAGGTCTCAGCCTTTGGTTCATCCCAAAGACGGACTACATACCTGGTTTGGCTTCAAGGTGCAAATGATCTAGCCACGATTAATGTGTTCAGAACTGAAATAGAAATGGAGGCAGGGAGGATGTACGGCAATCTTATCATTTGGCTTCACATAATTGGATTTCACTGATGCCCCATCCACTATCCGATTGCTCTTTTCCTATTTAAACCCAGACAAACCAGGAGGCTTTTGCTCACGGGCTTTTAGTACTATTTTATTTGGCAGTTATGGAATAAGAGAATTTTAGTATTGCCTTAGAGTTTCTCCTGACATCTATCACAACCAATCCAGCTCATATGTGGGTGAACTGTGTTTTGATCCAATTATAAAATTCTATTGGAGTCTTGTTACATTCTTATCCCATGTGCATGTTGAAAAATTCAAGAGCAAAAGAAAATTCTACAAAATGTTTCTCATTTACTGTAGGCTTGGAGACACAAACCTGCATCACACAGTCATTTGTGGAGGCTAACAGCAAACTAGAAAAACAACATATTCTTCAGGAAAAAAACCCCACCCAGTTAATCTGTGTATAGATACTATTAATCTAGTACAATCAGTGTGTAGATATTATTGTGGATGGTCTTTGGGGACACAGCCTTTTGTTAATTGTAGCAACAAGAACTTTGTTGGTGTTCATCACAGCAATTACAATGACAAAGGATCTGCCAATTTGAAGACATTTCTGAGGATGCATAAAAATGACAAATTTGAAGACAACCCAGACACAAAATGACCAAGGCAACACAGCTAACATCCCAATGGATTATAATGACTATAATACTTAAAAATGGAGATACTTTACACACTATTAGTATCTCTGTAGCAAAAATACATTATTAAATCAACAAGCCATGCACTATTTGATTACCATGATGCAGAAGTTGATCTAGGATATTTCTGGCTCAACACTTCTACTGTCTTCAGGCTACAAAACATAATAAAGGGAATTAGGTGTCTCCCTTGCTCATCTGCTATAGAAAGCCGTGCAGAGGCGTAGCTTCACAGAGTGCTGCTCCCAGGAGAGGAAATACAGTTGCTCAAAAGCTTTGTGGCTCCATTGTGGTAGAGTCTCCCACACACCTACAATCAGAATCCCCATCCTAAAGCTGTGTGACAAGGGAGATGCCAGGACCAAGCCAGCGGCCTTTGGCAAGAGCAGGTGACCCTGCAGCCAAACCACAGTGACAGTGCCAGGGCCAAGCCTGGAGCTCAGACTGTGGGAACAATTCAGCCAATGGGAAAACCAACTGTTCTTTGAGTTTCCCAAACACTGCTTGCAATTCATCCCTTTCAGGTCTGCAGTGATCTAACCTGCTGCAAAAAATGTCATGCCAGCTACCCGCAATGGCAGCTGCTGCATTGGCACTGTGGGATGGACCTCTCTGTCTCACCCAGCTGAGGTGAGCCCTGTGCAAGCCCCTGAGGCCACTGTGCTCCATCCAAGGCAGCAGCAAGCCTGTGCCAGGGTCAGCCAGGGTATGGGCAGCCCCACAGGGTGCTAGTTATGAGCACCCTGTGCTGCTGAGCTGGCTCAGCCTCCCCAAGCCAGTACAGTGAAACACGCAGGGAGAAGCTGGAAGGGGAGCACCCTGCAGTGGACACCAAGGCTGAGTGACCCAGCCACTTGCAAGAGCAGTGTGCATGTATGCTTGCAAAAGACATGAGATCATTCCCAAGGCTGCCTGCTCTTGGTTACATCAATTTTGCCTGTCTGTGATTCCAGTAGCTTGATAGTTAGTCCTGTTTTCCTTATTTCCAAGTGTACAGACAGTTGTTGGTCTCCAGCCCTGGAATATTGCCTCTGTTTCTGGACGCCATGGGAGGCTGACAAACGTGGCACCTCTCCCCATGGCTTCGCCCGGTCACTTTGAGCCCCATCATTAAGCTCTGCCACAGAAATCTGTTTAGTCACAGAAGCAGATTGCTTCCATGAAGCACAGAAATGTAATTTGCCAGTACTTACACTACAATATTAAATACTAGCATGAAGCTCTTTCACCTTTTCAGTTCTTTATAGCAAAAAATACTTGGCATGAAATCCTGCCTCTACAAGGGTTGATGATAAAATCTGCATCAACGACAGAGCAGCTTCTGCCCTTCCTATGGTGAGTGGTTTTATTGCTTTTGCATTTAAAGATGTTCCAATACATCAGTGCTTTCATTGCCAGTCTAGAGCACTTGTACACTCAGAAAGCTGGTGGAGAGCTCATCTCCATACTTCCCTCGCCCCAGAGCTGTCCTGTGCAGAGGGACACCTAGGGTTTAGCGACAGCCCTTGCTGGGGTTTGTTCTCCTGTGGAGCCTGTTTTGGCTCTAAGGCAGAACACACTCCTAGTGCAACCACAAGCCACCACGCCTCACCCCAGGCTCCAGCCCACTGTAGTTAATCATTAAATAATTCCCCTGGTGATGTTATCCAGTGCTGATAAATTACAGATTTCATTGTTTTGCCTGGAGCAGCTTTAAATTGTGTTAATTTCATCAAAGATTGACACTGGCTTTTATTTCTTTTTGCTACTGTTTTGTCCTGTAAAGGCAGCACACAATGCAGACTTCAGATTGCTCATATAATTGCTACAATAGATTTTTTTCTCATATTTTGAGAAAACTGTAATCAGAGCCTTTGAAATACCAAAAACTTTTAGATCAATAAAATACTAATCATAGTGTTTTCAAAGGGGAATATTACCACAAATCCAATAGCTTTTAAAAGAACTTTATTGTTGACCGTGTTTGTTTTACATGTGATTTCAGAATGATTTCTAATTTTATACAGCAGTGAATTTATTCCACCTACAACACACGTTTCTGACACAGGGTTTTCTCAAAACCTGAAGATAAAATACATTATACATCTTCCTGATAAGCCAAACTATCATCGGTCTGATTCTCTCTTTTGGCAATGGAAAAAACGTCCCCAGATAGTCCTATTCTGTTCATGCAGAAGAAGAAGAAGAAGGCAGTTTCAAGGTAGTGGGATCTTGGTCAGACCTTTTATGTCAAATTCCACCTATTTTGGAACAACGAGCATTAACAGTTCAATGTATACTGGATAAAGCATATAGAAAATTTTGGAGCTGTAATTTACAACTACAAAACTGATATTAAATATTTTATGTACAAGCAACGATATGACGCAGTGCAATAGTCTGTTGAGATAAAGAAGAGGTGGTTTGGACCGTGCGCTGTTGTAGCTCCTCCAGCAGACTGCTGAGTTTGACTAGGAAATATTGAATAAAATTCTGCCTGCGGCTCTATATCAGAGCTGCTATATTTAGTAGAGATTTAATAGAGGCCTCATCTCAATAGTTTTGTTAGGGTACCTGGTATTTGTTTTGGTGGGGTTTGGTGGTTGGGGTTTTTTTTAGGCTCATAGTATAATGCAGTTTAAATCCCCACTTTGCCATACAAGTGCACAGAATTAAATGAAATAATAAATCAGGTGTCAGGTGCCCTGAAACACTAGTAGGTGTTAATGGCCCTGATGAGCCTCACCGGGGCTGCCCTCAGGCCCAGCAGCACCATTTAAGCTCAGCCCTGGGTTACACCTCTCTTTTGGAGCAATGCTGTAGTGGTGCTGGTCTCTAGCTCTCTGTCCATACACACTGCTGATCTGGACTCTGGCTTGTGTATGACCCTTCTGGCTTGGTGGCAGGCTTGTCCTGTTGCTATGGTCCTGTTTGGAAATCTCTGTTATATGCCTGTCTCTGAGCTGTGGACTGGTCATTAAGCTTGGACCTATAGTCATCACCATGAACTTACCCGGCATTGGGGGCTTGTGGTTGAAGCTGCCCTGCTCTCCTCGTCAGCTACTGCAGGACCAGCCCTGATACTCACTTCAGCTCCTGCCTACCTGTCCTGCTGGAAGAAGCCATGGATTAGTCAAGGTAAATACATCTGTTAGTACTTGCTTAACCTGGAGGAACCTGTCCTGCCCCATGTCTCTATCCCCTGTTTTAATTAAAAGCCTGAACTTTCTTAGGAGAATAAAAAACCAGCTAGATTTAATACCCAAGAGCAATTGCTGTGTCCAGGTCAGTTCATGTGAACATAAGCTAGTTTTCCATATCTAGTTTTCAAGAATTTTTGAGCCCCAGCAGCCTGGGGACAGAAGCTGCAGTTCCTCCAGGGAAGCAGCTGGCTGAAGTTTGAGCTGATGCAGAGCTGCTGCTGGTCTCATGCTCTCCATGCTCTCCTGTGCAACCAAGGGGTTTCTGTGGTGATCAGTGCTGATCTGTTTGCTCACCAGCTTCATCTTGTGTCTAGCTACTCTGTGCCCAAACCCAAGTTATTGCTCAGGAATTTCATAACCCAAAACATGAGCCTCCTGGTGTTCATGCCTCCTGTGCAAGTCACGGTAAAAGAGATGGTGTGCTGGTGGTGAGATGGTGGCTGAGGGCTGAAAATAAGCTGGATGGTTTGTCTCAGTTTGCTCTCTTAAGGAGAGAGTGTGAGGCAATGAGTTCATCCAAATCCCATGGAGTGTTTCAAAAGAAGAACTACAGTGATTTGTAGCAGAATGGAATCAGATTAACATTCCCCTAAATACCTCTCCTCAATAAATATCCAGCTCTTGAGAAACCTGTGTCACTATTTCAGACACAAACCAGAACAACTCAAATGTGTAGGCCATTTAAAGAAATGGAAGAAAAAACACTTTGTGTTGAGTTTCCCCACCGTTTTGAAGAAATATGGGCAACAGTGTCATCTGTTTCGCCCATACTCTAAACTATCTCCTTTTAACCCACTCCGTGCAGGGTTTGATATAGTCTCCAGAGGAAAACTGCCTGTTGGTCTCAAGGAACACACTCAGACAGTTAAACTATTACTCTGGTAGGTTTTCCAAATTTCCTCCAAAAAGTTTTGAATTCTCAGGAGCTGTGAAAAAAAAATCTCTGATTTTGGCCAGATTCTCACAGAGCGAGTATGAGGGAGAGGCAAGTGTCTGCCCTGCTGGGATGGGTGCAGTGTTCTTCTTCAGGGTATCCACAAGTAAATTTGGGTGTCTGTTTAAATGTAGTGTTAGTATGAAGGTAATAGAAGCATATGGGCCTCATCCCACAAAGTTGTAGCCTGGAGCACCTGCTAGATCAGATCCTTTGCATGTGGGTCTAATTGGCATAATCTCTAAATGTTTTTTTGTTTCCAGCTGCTCTACATAGATTAGCCCAGCAGATTAAAAAAAACAACCCTGTGGGTCCCTCCAAGCATTTGGGATAATATATTCTCATTTTAAAAGTATTGTTGAATGTATTGAGTAAGGGAAAGAAAGGCATGAACACAAGACTTTGGAAGCAAGGCGAAAGTCACAATGTTCGTTTCATAATACATCTGGGATCTTACCACCTGGGTAGGCTTGAGAAGCAGACCTTCCAAATAAAAATAGCAGGATAATAAAACAATGCTAGTAAAAAGCAGTGGTGAGGTACTTCAAAAATCTACATTTTACAGAAGAGTAATCATGATTTAAAAATACAAAACCACTGTGACTCAAAAGAGGGAGAGCGTGGGCGTTTGCTGGGGATGAGTCAAAAGAGAAGAAATTTCAACTCCAGAAAGCAAATGCAAAAGATGAAGCTCTGTACATAGAGCCTGCAAAAAGGCAGACCAAATTTATGCATTTGTTCTGCATCCAGAGTTCACCTCCATGCTATGCAGAAGTCATTGATTAACTGACATTAGATTGAAATGGGGCAATTAGACAGAGTAAAATGTCTACAGCATAAATTACACAGGAAAAGTGTCTGAAGAGAGCCTCCCCTTTGTCTTTAAGACTTGCCAGCTGTTCCTTTCCTGCCTTGTGATTTTTACCTTTCCAGATAAGCATGTTCCTGTTCCCTAAATCAATCTGATGGAGCAGAGTTAACTGTACATCACAGGGTACAGCTGGATGTCCAGATACATTTTTAATAGGTCAGCCAGTCCAGTGGCAAAATAGCGGTGAATCATGTCAGCAGCTGAGGAGGCTGGAGGGCAAACAGTGCTGCGGAAGCACCTGCAGCAGACATTGCTGCACACTTCCTTGGCCCCGATTTCTTGGAACAGTTTCTCATGTGCTTAAACTGAAGCATATGCTTTGGTCCCCTTTAGTCCATGGCATCACGTACTCAGCCTTATACAGTATTGAAAGGTAAATTACAGGAGTTAGAAATCCTTGTTTTCCAGTGTAAATAAACGTATATCACTGATTCCTTGAAAAAACAAATCCTGGGCAGTTTTGTGGCTATGCTGGCTTGCTGCTTTTTGCTTGTAACAGTGCAAGGTTTTCCTTGCTTTTCCACAACATGAACGATGAAAACTGGGGTTTTTTAGAAACAAATTGTTTTATGACTCCTTTTGTGGCTGTGGCTAGCACAGCGTGATCCAAAAACACCGTAGTAGTGAATTTAGCTAGTTTGTAAAGCAGGCATACTCTTTGCCATGGTCATGGGGGTATGTAAGTCTCCATGCAATAGCATGCTTTTTTCTGTGCCTCTCATCATGCTGCCTAATCATTTGTGGGGTATTTGTGAGGCCACCTTAAAGTGAACTCTTTACAAAAGCACAGAGCTGTTGGAGATGCACACAAGCTGCCATTTTCAGCTGCAACTTTCACAGCCTGTATCCATTTACCAAGTTCAGACCTGACTGAATAATGGATGGTCACAGCCGCAGCAGCATGAAAAGACCAGGTATAAACCCCAGGGCTGTACTTGTATTTTTTTCATATCGGCACTGAGGATGCTTTAGGGGTGGGGGTTTTGCTCAGGCCTGTCTTGGGGAGGTGTTTGATTTGTTCTCTGGGTTGTACCTTGCTCCCTGTAAGGTTGCTCTGTGTGCCTCAGAAGTGGGAAAGGCATCCTGCCCTGATACATGGGGTCTTAGAGATGGGCAGCCTTAGCAGTGAAGTGTGCCCTGAGAGCATATGATGACCTGCAACAGGTTTGGCTTTTGCCCAGAATAAGGAAAGCAAATCTTAGTGCCCACCTGTTTGAACAACGTAAGAAAAGGTCCAAAGGCTGTGCTATGTAATGATATGCACAGGGCTGTTGGAGCTAAAGTGGGCACTAGACATTTTTTTTCTTCCATTTACACATGCTAGTGAGATTAATGCATGAGCTCTTCCACTGTAGAATAATCCACAGTTCATAGTGTGACCAAGTCAGATGAAGAATTGATCTTGTGTAAAGACCAAGTTACTGTTTACAAAGTGGGGAGAGGGGAAATTAGTATTTAAAATGGATATTGGCTCCTGCAGACTGCTCCAGTGAGCATTCAGTCATCTCTCCTTGTGTTGTATGCAAGATGAGACAGTGAATAGGCTTGAACTGGTTGTAGCTGCTGGATGACCTCTTCGGTTCTGCATTCAGCATTCAACATTCAACATATTCTCCATGTACTTCAAGTGGTATTTTCACCTGTTCTTTTTCAGTACTTACTAAAAAGACAGGCTTGTTACTGCCGTGTAGTTCTAGGATGGCACTGGCTGAGACACCTAAATCTGATGCTTCTCCCCTCTTACCTGCAGCGGTCAATGCCTGACTCCAATTTTATTGGCAGGACCCCCTCAAGCGTGGGAGTTCCACAAAGATCAAGCATTTATCGTATTTGTCCAAGTTTAATGTGCAACACTGTTAAGCCTGGACAAGCACAAAGAAAACAAGTGAACTGTTAGCTAAATGGTGTTTACATTATTTTTGTGCTGGGCTTTATCTGACTTGTCAGGCATCCACTTTATATTTTACAGACATGTCTCCCAGCCTTCAAAAATGTAGATTTATGATTCTGAAAATATTTTACCTAAGCCGAGAGCATTTAACACTTCATAATTGGGTTGGAGGGTTGTATGTGTCTCACCCAGTCCAATCCGAAGGAAAAGTGAAATGTTTCGATTTTTCATGTGTAGATTGTGAAAATGTGAAGGCTGACTAATGATAATATATAAAACACAAGAGAAATGTAAACCAATCCAATCTCATAATATATGTGCTTGTTTGGTAATTTCTTGGTGGTATGGAGTGTTTATACAGCACTGAAGTTAAAATATCTGAATATCACACAGACAGCATGATGACTTTGTACAGTGAACTCTTTTATAACTCATTTGAAATGAACCTGTCAGTCATCATTAATGGTCTGTGAAACCCTATCCCAAGCTGGTGCCAAGTCTTTCCCACAGAACAGTTATATCATGATAAGCTCTGCTGTGTTCACAGTAAATCAGGGAGTTTCACAATGGAGTTACACGATAAGCTTTGCTGTATTGCACAGTAAATCATTGTGTTGAACAATTACGGAATAAGCCTCCTTAATTTTTTTCTTTATGGGAGAGCATCCCTCGATAATGGATAAAAGTCAATATAAATATTTTTCTCGCCCTTTTACCACCTACCTCAAATGTGGACACTTCTTAAGGTGGGGTTGGGTGGGGGGGGGGGGGGGAGAGACCACTGTGTTAGCCTTGTCTGCCTGCACATGTGATACGATGTCGTTAATAAAGCACTGGGGGACAGTGCACAAGAACCCTAGAGGAATGTGAAGGCATCACTGGGGCTGACTCACTGATGGGAAGGGTATCCTTGGCTTTCAGTGGAGCTGTGCCAGTTTACACTCACCGAGTGTTGGCCTTTTTCTTTGATCTTGAAGAATATATGTATTAGAACTTCCTATTTATGCAGTGATTTGTATTTGCTTTGCTCTGTCTTTGTTTTCATTGTCCCATTCAATTTTTATTAGTCAGCATTGCTATAAGCAGCATCTTCCCTTTTAAACTCCATTTTATTGATTCTTGTGGTTTACAGGACCATTTCTTTCCCTACCAGCTCCTCTTATGTGATTTAACCTGCTGCCCCTATTTGACAGCTCCCAACTCAAATCAATTTATTCTTTACTCCACCCCAAATCTTCAGGCATTCAGCTTCAGCTGTCTCCCAGACATCTCTACGCTGTTGTCCCCTTGCCCTCCAGTGCTAGACTGGGACTCGGCTTCTTGCCTTTCCTCCCAGGCTAATGCTCCATGCCTCTTCCTGCCTGTCCCCAGGGCTCAGACTTGTTTTGCAATGCCTTGGTTTCATCTCCTTCTCCCTCCCCATGTCTCATCGCTTCCTAGAAACTTGCATAGCCTATTGCCAAGTGCCTTAAACATGCAGTTTGCATTCTCCTTCCTTGGCAGAGCCTCCCACTCTACAGCCTTTGTGTGCCACTTGAAAAATGCACACCTTCTAATCCTCTAATCTTGACAAGATGAAATAGTAATATAAAAAGGTTCCTGTTGCCATTTCAGTTGGGTCCCTTCAGGTGTATAAATTGTTGGAGTCAGACTGTAGGAGATGTCTGCCTTTCAAAGAGCAGGGAGTCATGTCTGCATTAATGCTGCCTCCATAAAGCATTGTGTGCTGATCAGGGCTATCGTGTACACCAGAGCTGCAGGAGCCAAAATCCCCATCTGCAGCACATCACAAAAGCTCCGGTACCATCCAGGGGTGTAGCCTGGCTCTGCGCTTGCTGAGGATCTGGCCCTGAGTGGGGACTGTGTAATGTAAACAAGGAGATAGGCAATGAGGCTATCTTGCCACTCATGGAAACCCACTGTGGGTAGAGAAAAAAACATGAGAGGATCTTGCTGAAAATACATGAGATATTTGGGCACGGTGCTTTGTGTTTTCAGACCTACCCATCACATTTGTTTTATTGATTAATATATTGTTAGAAAAATAAAATACTCTTGCCCATGACCTTAGAGCTGCTGCTGTCTTCTAAATCCTAGCGTGAGGCATTACACTGTAAGTACACATGAGATTTGCTGGTGGTAGTCTGTCCTGTGCAGTGGAAAAGTCAGGAAGGAACTCAAGGCTCTGCCAGCTAAGGTTTGTTGTAGCTGCTGAAGCAGTAAACTTTGCCATTTCTTTAGTCTGTTCAAAGTCACATTGTTGTCTTCTGTAGAAGTTCATTTGAGGTGGTTCTGGGGTTAGGAAGAGGGAAAGAGAGGTGAGAAATGTGGAATGTTTTCTGGTCTACATGTGAGGCAGATCACTTAGAGTATGCATTGCTAGTTTAAAAGCCCTCAAGAGGATGTTGCAGGGCTCTGATGTAGTGAGATATGTGCAAAATCAACATTTGCTGCCCTTATTTAAAATGTCATGAAGATGGGATGTCTACACTTTCTGCGGGAACAGGCTGTGTAGCCTCCAAGAGGTATGTGTAGGTAGTATATTACGGCCCTTTTCCTCGTATGTGTCTGTTTATGTGGCCAAAGTACAGATTAAATCCTGTCTGGTGGCAAGTAGCTGTAGTATGAGCAGCCTCCAAACATGGCATAGCACGTGTGTTCCCGTTATGTAGAGGAGGTGCCTTTGTGTTGGGATGCAAGAAACCTGCAGTTTAGGTTTGTGATTGATGTATGTGTAAAACACGGTGGAGAAGAACCCAGAAGGCTCTCAGAAAGCTGAAATGGGGTGAGGCTGTCAGAAAAACTATCCAGCCTGTATATGAATCCTCATGTTGCAAGTGAATGTATGTATTGAAACTAGCTTATTAAAGCAGACAGTTACGAGTTAAGAGGCAAATTTACAAAAGGATTTAATACTTGGGAGCTGGGCCTTTGAAGCTGTTCCTATCTTTTTTTATAAAAATCAGGAGACATGCTGGAATTGCAAACTGCCTTGTCATCCCTGGAATCAAATCTTCAAATGAAGAGAAAATCTTTTTTTTCCTAGAAAAGATGCACTCACTGAGTCTTTTCAGATACCATTTCTATTTGTGACAGTAACTTTTTCAAGGAAATGAGCAGAAGACAGAATAGCATGCTGCTTTTGATTGTACATTTCTTAATATGCTTTAGAAATATACACACTGGCAACATTTTTACAAGAAAATGCCTCATCTTTCATTAAAGAGTGACTTACAAAAGTCAAGGTTTTTTTATATCGCTGTGTATTTCATTAGGCATATTTCAGACTTCTTTGACAACTCCTAAATGGCAAATAGTCCTGGGTGATATCTGGGAAAGCAAATTGCTTTAAATGGTTCATTTAGGTGAATTTAGCAATTTTATTCTGTATATAAACTGAAAAGCTTTTCTTGGCTCAGCTTTTCCACTTTCCAGAATACAGGTGTTCAGTTGTTGAGTGAGATCACGAGTAGGAACGTTCTCTGCAAGACACTTTAACAAAACCAAAAATACTTGCTTCCCAAATTATATTTTTAATTACTCCACAGATACTGTACCTAGACACTACCACGAGCAGGTAGAATTAGATTGTTTGGCACCAATGGGGAAAGCATCTGATTTCATCAGTTTTCCTATAAGCTATCGAAGAAGAGCTGCATGTGCCAAAAAGGAACAGAGTGAACACTAACTCCAAGATAGCACCAGAGTATTTTAGCTAAATGTTTTTCCCAAAAGTCATCTTGTCACTCTGATACTCCTTACTTGTTACTTCTAGCACAATTTCCTTTGATGCAGAACAAAAGCACTAAGTAAACAGAAAAGCCAAGCCCAAAAAAGATTCACCTCAGCAGACTTTCCAGTGAAATCAAACTTATTTTCAAGCAATGATTTCTCTTACTTCCTTCTCTTATTAACTTTATTTACTTTTCATTTACCCTGATCGTTGAATTAAACCAGTATACAAATGCTTTTCTTCTTTGAATGTACTTCAGTTTGACAGCCTCGTGGCCTTACTGCCCTTTGCCAAATATTGCTTTTTCATAGACACAAGTTAATTCCTGCTGTATTGCTCGACAGGGTTGAGCACAGTGAAAGCCTGGTTTGCAAACTGCCTCATTTCTTTCCAGCCCCTGAGGAATTCTGAATGTGTCAGTAAAAGCAAATAAAACCATCACCATGTTCCTTCTGTTTCCTTACTCTTGAACATTTTCACTCAACCTTATCCTAGAACATGGGGTGTTCTCCTTCATTTTATTTTCCCCACTCCTTGCCCCATCCAATTTCTTTCCATCTTCCCCATTTCTCACCTCCCCTATAGGAATGCAATGACCATATATCTTCACTTAGTCTTCCTGCTGCAATTTGTTTGCATGGCTGGAAAGAAAGTACACTGTCACTCATGAGCCTTTACACCTGCCAGAGCTAACGAGCCAAGTTTGACCCTCATTCTGTCTGGTTATGTAGAACTTCACACTTACAGCAGATTTTGAATGTCCTAAAGGAGCATCTGAGGTGCTGCTACAAGTACTTCTATTAACAAAAAGATCTATTTAATATCTTTTTCTCTT